>NC_139561.1:56144747-56834758 GCF_965112155.1 Podarcis liolepis | reverse complement strand
GGGCTTGCTTTGTTAGACTTTTATTAGGTAGGTATGATAGGTAGTGTTTGGATGTCCCTGTGAAGATATATGCCTGCTTCTGTAACTTTTTCTTTTTTTACTAGTATATATATTTAAGATAAAATGAATGCATTTTCTATTGAATCTCTCATGGTTATTCTGAAATTGAAGTGTTACTATTTAAATGTCCCTTTCTAAATTCAAGAGACTGTTATTATGTCTCTAAAAGTTTTTGGGCAGGCAGGAAAATGGAATAGAAAACTAATTCTACTCATCAGTGGGAGAGAGATGGGTTGGCTCATGAGCTTCCTTAACTGCATCTGTTGTACTTTCCTCCTGCAGCTCTTTAGAGAAGGAGCAAATGCTACGAAGGAAGGCAGAGCTGGAATCCGCACAGAGCCGCCTCCAGCTGCAGGTCTTGACAGATGAATGCAGTAAACTTCGGCAGCAAGTTCAGGTAGGTTTAGCTGTATCCTGTTCATGACCTTCTAGAACCTTCTAAATCCCCTTCCCATGTACAAGAAAATGAAATGTGCTATCTTCATGGCCTTTTCTCTCACTCTCTGCTAATGTTGGACAGGATAATAGGACACCCCAGTTCACTGACGCCAACTCTAGGGGGCCTGGGTGGCATGGCACCCACACTGTGGGGCTCCAATGCAACCTCTGAGGCAACGTCCGAGGCCCTGCCAGGCTTCCAAACGTGATTTCTGGTAGAAACGTTCTGCTGATGTAACATTATGTCATGGTGTAACGTTATGTCGTGGGTGCCATTGGGCACCCAAAATCTGGGGCCCAGGTCGTCACCCTGGCCCAGTTTCATTCCTTGATTTGAGTTTGTATGTCAAAGCTTGTGATCTGGGGAAAGGAGTCACAAAAACATTCCAAATCAAAACTCTAATCTGGTAAATTTTATATACCCTCAGTGAATTTGTATAACTCAGAAAACTTCCAGAGCAGTATTCCAGAGCACAAAGAAATCTGAATGGGGACCCACACAAGACATCCCCTGACACCCCCCCAGAGACAACCTCTCAGAACAGTTCTGAGACAGCGCTCTTCTTTGTCCCAGCCTGCATCCTCCAGACACTCATCACATCAATACATGGAGAGGAAATAGACACAGGAAGGAATAGAAATTGGATCTTGCAGGAAATAGTGAAAAAACTAAGGCAAGCTCAGCTAAGGAACCACCTTGCAGAATGAAAAGTGGCAAGTTGAAGGGTAGGGTAGCCCAGCTATATTTTAGCTGGAGGATGAGATGGTTGGGCATTAGAAGGGCTCTACAATCAAAAAATAGCCAAGTTGTATAGAAAAGCAGTAAAGAAACAACAACCCAGAACAAGTTGTTCCTGACTTTTACTACTGTTCTGTCTGTGGAAACATCCAGTGCTTTCAGCTCCACACATGCTTTCTTTGCCTCATTTTCCTGCTTTCCATTCTACAGGAATTAAAGGCCCTGATGGCTCGCCACAACACCCTTTCCTCTCAGCAGCCCAGCAACTCTCGCTCATGCTTTCCAGGCTGCCTCTCCTCCAGCCAGGGCCAGCACAAGTACCACTTTGAGAGGGCCACCCTAGTGTCTCAGGTGGGCAACTGCCGGGTTATGGCATACTGCGACCCACTGAGCTGCCTTGTAGTGTCACAGCCATCTCCACAAAGCACCCTCATTCCTGGTGAGTTGCCTGCTGAAGCAAGTCCCTAAGTTTTATGATGGAAATGGTTTTTTCACTGCCTTGGTCAATCAAGAGGACAGACATTGCAGCATTTGGACTCTAGCAGGGTGGGCTTTCTGCTGATCAGTTTGCTTTGTGTCTCAGGCTGTGGAATTAAGATGATGAGTGCTGTCAACTCAAAGAGCAGCCAATATGTCCCCATCCACAGCAAGCAGATCCGGGGCTTGGCTTTCAGCAACCGTGCAGATGGCTTGCTCTTATCTGCTGCTTTAGACCATACCCTCAAGCTTACCAGGTGAGTAGTGATGATTATGATGCCTGCTTCCTTTCTCTGTGGTCCAGGAGATTGTGTAAGGATCTTATTCTGGAAGTATTTCCAGGCACCTGCAGAGCAGCTTTGTCTGAACTGTTCTCTTCTGCCCACAACTGGGTATCTGCTGGATAGTGTGGGCCATGTGCAGAAGTGCTAAGGTCCTCAATGGGAGACCGCTTTGATATGTAAAGCTCTGCTAACTTTCCCTCAGCTTGACTACAAACACCGTTGTGCAGACATACAATACTGGTCGACCTGTCTGGAGCTGCAGCTGGTGCCTGGATGACACCAACTATGTCTATGCTGGCTTGGTCAACGGCTCTGTCTTGGTGTATGACCTGCGGGACACAAGCTCTCATGTCCAGGAGCTTGCTCCACAGAAGTCCAGGTATCGCTTTCCTGCTTTATACAGCTAGCTTGTCCTTTGAGCATATGAATTAAGACTGTAGAGGACTTTGAAGCAGATGAAGGATGATCAGCACCTGTAGAACTTTAAAATTTGCACGCCATGTGTTATTGGTATATCTTTCCTGGCACAGAATTTGCAGAACACTAACTTTTACTCTGGTTGCTGGTTACCTCCCCACTGTAACCCAGAATGAAGACTTTTGAGCTTGGGAGAGTGGCCTAATGGCAGATGTTTAGCCTGATAAACTTGTCTGGGATCCATTTCCAGTCCTTAATGCATTGCACTAAGACTTCTCAGAATGTGTATTTTTCAATCAGTTCTGTGGATGAGGAATAGGAATGAACATTGGGTGAGGTAAGCCCTGGAGAGATTGTCATACTTGCAATGTTGCCTGCAGTGATTGACTTCTACCTTGTTATTTTCTGGCGTTGTGAACAGTCATGGTGATATGGAGCTCAATTTGTTTCTTACTCAGAAGTCAATTGTGCAGTGTTCAGTGGTGCTTGCTCAGAGGTAAATATTAATAGGATTTCTCAGTCATAGCACCAGTTCTTTTGGCCAGTGGTATGTAGAAGTGAGAGTGATTCTCCAGTTCTCTTTGAAATCCTTCCTTACTCATGCTCGTTCAGACTCACAACAGCAAATGAGTAGGGAAAGTGGAATGGTTTGACATTGTTGGTTATTGCTTTTTCCTTTGTCCCTCACAGGTGCCCTGTGGTTTCCTTATCGTATCTTCCCCGAATGGCCTCTGCCTCACTGCCCTATGGTGGACTGGTATCTGGGACACTGGAGGGAGCCTGCTTTTGGGAACAGAAGGCCAGTGGCTCTTACCGGCCTCACCACCTCCTCCTGGAGCCTGGAGGTTGCATTGACCTTCAGACAGAGGCCAGCACACGGCACTGCCTTGCAACATTCAGACCCAGTAAGTTGTGATGTGTAGACATCAGGGCAGGGCTATTTTTATGCAGTGTTGGGATTCCTTTCACCCTAAATGTGGACACAGTTACAACTGTGTGGATAGAAACCACTTACCATGTTTGTTGTTGGCGTCTCTCTTGCACACACATTAAAAGAGAAGAGGATACCTCTGGCCTGCATCTAAAATCTGCACCAGTTATTCTGTACCCCAGTCTTCCCAAATCTTTTCAAGATGATGGGGCAGAGAGGGTGCAGTCTCCCATCCCCAAATACAATATGGATCTTTTACCGGGGACATTATTTCCACCCTGATGAAGGGTAAGTGACAACTACTTCAGGAGTCTATCCCTCCCTAGAACTTTGCAGCTCCCAAGAGGGACCTGCTGTGCAGTATGAGCACTCCTTCTTCCGTAGGATGACATGCAAGGAAGGGATTGCAAGTGAGTAGTATCCTAAGGAAATGGGGTAGTTGCCATGAGCGGTGAGTGAAGCGCTCAGGCAATGGCCTCTGGGCTGCACTTAAACCAGAGTACAGTGTTTTGTCTTGATACCTTCCTATGATACCTTGATACCTACCTGTCCCTGGAAAGCTCTTCACTTTCATCCCACAGATAGAAACAACAACTGTTTACGGTGTGTGGTCATGGAGCTGACCTCTACTCAGCTGACTGATGGGACAGAGGATGTGATCTGTTCATGTCGTCCAGTTCAAACTCTTACTGCGGGTCCATCGTGCAAACTATTGACCAAAAATGCCATCTTCCAGAGTCCTGAAGATGATGGCAGTATTCTTGTGTGTGCTGGGGATGAAGCATCAAACTCTGCCATGGTACCATTTTTTGTTCTTTGTTGTAGGAGTAGGACGTTGTGTCCGGCTCTGTGTTAATAGTCTAAAATGCTGGAAGCTTAATGCCGGGTCAGTCATTGAGAAAAGACTCAGGCCCTTGTTCTAGTGAAAATTCTGTTTTGAGACACTGGTATAGCCTGTATCTGCCTCTTTGGAGCATTTCCTCATGGCAATCACAGTGCCACTTTCCATCATATGGACATGGGGGCTCTCTTGTCCTCCCTCTTCTCACTTTCCTTGAGGCTTGACTCTGGGTATGGACATGCATGTTTTCTGTGCCAGGGCTGCAACCACTCCTCCTTGTACACAGGGAGCGCCAAAGAGGGATGTCCTCAGCATTACACCATTTGCTCACTCTGAATCCACCCAAAATGTGTGGTGATGTTAGGCTGCTTGCCAATGTACAAGAAAGTAACAGTTCAGTACTTGCTACATCCCAACTAGTAACAGCTAGAGCTGTATTTTTATGCAACAGGATTCCTGATAAGCTGTGACTCTTATTTGTTTATCCTGCAGCTCTGGGATGCAGGGAGTGGCTCCCTGCTGCAGAAACTCCCTGCTGACCTTCCTGTGTTAGATGTCTGCCCTTATGAGGTGAACCGCAACAGCTTCTTGGCTACCTTGACAGAAAAGATGGTGAAGATCTACAAGTGGCAATGACTGTCTGCTGCATGCTCCCCCAATGAGCTACTCTCTGAACTGAGCCAATTTCCCACAAGCCAGCTCTGCTGCTAACTGGATTCTAGCTGCCTTGAGTGCACCCTGCCAACATTGCTGCACAAGCAAAATCTTGCTCCTTAGAACAGCTCTCTCCCATGCCCAGCCCACACATTTGTTCCTTTTTAAATTTATGGATTTTTGTTTCCACCTCATCTTAAAGGAAACCACTTTTACCTTATTGTGGACCCTGTGCTTTTCTGGCTTTACTGCCTAGGCAGATTATGGGGCCCTTCTGAGAAAAAAATTGGCTGCCAGTTTATATTTCCTGGAAATTTACCATTGACCTTGGATGAAGATCATGATCTCTGCTCTTCTAGTGATTTTGGAGGCTTGTGGCATGGGCAATACTCCTTTGGCAGAAGACTGCTTAAATTTCTGTTTCAGCCCATCTAATAAAGAAGATGGGACCTTGTCTGAAGTGAGCTGTTCAAGTTATATCTCTGGACCATGATTGGGCTTGGTAAAAGGTGATGGTGAAGCCTGGTGGGAATTGGCTGCTAAAAGACATTGTGAATAAGAAAATATAATTGTGGCCTGATGATGAATGGGCAACTTCAGGTATAAATATGTTCCTGTAAGACTTCCTATAGACCTCCATTGAGAACTGGGCAGAGTGCTGTGCCTGACAGATCATTGGGAGTTGAAACATGAAGCAATTTCAGAACTCTACCAACTCTATTGACAGAAAAAAAACCATTTGCTGGGACTGTTGGTGATTCATCTTCTGCTATAAATTAAAATAGGATCAAATATTTCATGTATGTGTTCTTGCCCAAGGCTAGCAATCAAGAGAGTGATGCAAATTGCAAGACCAATATTAGGGTTGTTGTTTTTTTTACTTTACCTGAAGCCAGTAGAAATCACACCATTGTGTGCTGCCTGAACTGATGGGTTACTATACAGAATTACAGAACAACATTTCTAAAGTTTAACTGTATGACCCATCTGTCTAAAAATGTACATGTTTCCATTGAACTGTGCTTTGTGTGTGTGAGACACTACTTTTATATGCAACAGGAAGAATAAAGAATGTTTAATATATACAAGAGGAAGAATATAGACTGTTTAATATCTCTGGCTTTCTCCAAATGGCAAAACCCTCCATTGCAATGCTAAGTTGCTGCTTGCACTGCCTGACAAGCAACCTGCAATGTTTGAGATATAAATATAGGATCCTCTAAATGCCAAATAAATCCTGAAGTTTGGGTTAGTGGATCCAATATCTTGTGGTAATTATCATATATGATTGGGATATTTCCATGTAGCAAGGTAATCGTGTAGCAAGCTAATCTACCAGAGTTTGGAACAACTGAAACTTACCTAGTTTGCTGAAAGGTGACTGCATAGTCTCCACTCTAAATGACAGAGTGAATTCAATGTTTATCTTGGGTGAAAGGCAGGTGTGGTGGTGTTTCAGGGTCTCCCTCCCAACAGTGCTGTTATTGTATATCTGGATAAGAAGGAAGTTCCATTGAGCCTTAGGCAATTTGCTGGGCACACAGTTCTGCTTGCACAGAAAATAAGATTACTGTATACACACACACACACATACACACACACACACACACACACTGTATATACAGTAATATTAACTTGATAAAAATAAGTGGTCTTCCTGTTAGGGGCAAGAAAGAATTTCCTAAAAATTAGAATAACTTTAGGGGAAAGTTAGAGGGTCGGGGTGTATGACGAGAGAGAGACGACAGAGCAAAGCGCCATTCCGGTTCCTTTCCCTGAAAGACCTGCCAGTAGGTGTCGCGCCGCTCTCCGACAACCAACCCTTTCCTCTGGCTAGGTGGTGACGTCACCTGCCTCGCTCTGCTCGCCGCGGCGACGTCGCCGCCGTCCTTACGCACTCCGAGAGGCGGTGGGCGTGGCCACCAGTGCCGTTGGCGTTGCGCGCGCAGGCTGCGGCGGGCGGGGCCTAAGGCAGCGAGGCCGGGCCGGGCCGAGCGGAGCTGAGGAGAGTCGCATCCAAGATGGCGCCGTGCGGACGTGTCCCGGCCCGGAGACGCGGGCCGGGCCCTCTCCTCGCCGCCCCTTTCCTCTGGCTGCTCGTGGCTCTCGGGTCAGCCCGGGCACAGCAGCAAGGCGGGGCAGCGGCGGTCGGGGCCGCCCAGGGGTTCCCGGGCCAGCAGCCGGCGGCCGTAGGGGGATTGGGGGGCCAGCCGCTGCCTCAGTTGGGGCTGGGAGCACTCCCGGGAGGAGGCGGAGGCGGAGCTGGGGGCGGCCGTCTGCCCCGCGGGGGCTCCTCGGCGGGAGGCGGCTGGAAGCTGGCAGACGAGCCGGTGTGCCGCGAAGACGTGACCCGAGTCTGCCCCAAGCACAGCTGGGCCAACAACCTGGCCGTTCTCGAGTGCCTGCAGGACGTGCGGGAGGTGAGCGGGGCGGGGAGCCCTTCCTAGCTGGTGGGGAAACTGAGGCCAGGGAGGTCGGGGGAGGGCTTCGGGGCAGTGGACCCCCATGGAGCAACTTTTTTGCGGCGGGCGGCTGCAGGGAGAGGCCAGCCCAGGTGCGGAGCAATGCACATAGCCTCTCCTGGCAATTTTAGGAAACCTGCATCTGACCCAGGTTTACCTCTGTCCTCCGTCACTCTCCGGTGTAACCAAGAAGTGGCGTCCAGGATGGAGGTCTGCGGCCAGGACCATGCGCGCATGCATAGCTCCTCCTGGCCTCGGTTGCCAAGAGTTAGGGAGCAAGTGCAGCCCCTTCGCCGGTAGCTCCCTTTCCCTTCTGGCGCAGGAGCAAATCCTTGTTTTCAAGGGAAAAGGCCGAAGGGCTGCACGGGAAAGCGAGGACACTTCTGTGGGCAGAACCCGTTTTCTGGCTCAGGCAGGCCTGCCGACAGCGGTGTTGCCAATTCCTGGCATTCATAGTTTAAAAGAAAACGGGGAAAGGAGCAGAGAGAGAGAAAACGTTGCTGTTTCAGGGAATTGGCCCAGGTGAATATACTTATCATGATAGCCCCCCCCCCCCTCATTGTGATGTTCTTGAAGATAAAGCTTATGCTGGGTACTTTTTAAGTAGGGATTGTCTTTCGGTCACACCCTCATGGCTGGTTGAGTTGTGTTAAACTGAATCAATCCTGCTATTTCTATTCCAACAGAGGTAGACAGCTTGATCCTATAATTCAGGATTGGCAAAACTCCTTACCTGGCTGCTTGCGACAAGAATCTCCTCTGTTTGTCCATGGAGGGAGGCTTTTGTAAATACAAGAGCTTTCTTTTTCTTTCATGCACTATGCCACAAATGACTAATATAGGTAGGTGTGTGTGCGGTCAGGCTAGTAACACTTGTGGCTTTTAATCATAAGTCAACTACAGGTTCACTTTAGCAGCTGTAGAGCAAATAATAGTTTGCAATTTGAGACACGTATGGGAAAAGTAATTGATCTCTTGCCATAGTGAGTATGGCATTTTGTGTTGGGTCATTTGTGGGTCTGTTTTCAATATCAACGTGTAATATGCCTATTCTTGAAGCAACCTTAGGTTGACAATCTGTTTCCAGCTTCAGACTAGCTAGCTTGGCAGGAATGTATGAATTCAGAGTTACTGCTGATAGAAATTGTTGTAAGTTTAGCTGGAGTTACTAGATTGTTACACAAGTTATTTCTTGTAAACAGAAAAAATGGAACTGAGGAAGCTGCCTTATACTGAGTCAGATCATTGCTCTGTCTAGCTCAGTAGTGTCTACATTGACTGGCAGTGGGGTCTTGCAGGTTTTCATATAGAGGACATTTCCAGACCTACCTGGAGTTGCTGAGGACTGCCCTTGCAAACTGTAGCACACAAAACAGATGCTTTACCATTGCCTTATGGCCTGTCCTGTAGGCCAGTGTTTTTCAACCACTGTTCCGTGGCACACTAGTGTGCCGCGAGATGTTGCCTGGTGTGCCGTGGGAAAAATTGAAAAATTCGAAAGATTTAAAAATAAAGTATTTTATAATTTTTCATATTTCTGTTTACTTACTATTTCATAATAAAGTAATTATAAAATACTTTCTTTGTGTTTATTTGATTCCTATTCAAGAGAATTACTTTATATATAGTCAATATAGGCACAGAGTTAAATATTTTAACATTTTCTAATGGTGGTGTGCCGCGTGATTTTTTTCATGAAACAAGTGTGCCTTTGCCCAAAAAAGGTTGAAAAACACTGCTGTAGGCTGTTCAACTTGAAATTCTTATCTGTGTTTCTATGGTTCAATATAGGATGTACAAGTCTCAGAAATGACTTAACAACTGCTCATTGTCATTCTTTGAGATACCTTCTCTGAATAGAAATTAACCAAATTTATTTTAGGTCTCTGTCTGGCTATTTCTGTGTGTTTTCATAAGAAGTGGGGAAATTTTTAGGAAGCTCTAAGTTGGACATCCTGAGAACCCTAGATCCCAGTGCAACCTAAGTCAGTACAGGAGTGTTTCCCACAATCTTGTAAAGACTGTACAGTGGTACCTCAGGTTACATACACTTCGGGTTACAGACTCCGCTAACCCGGAAGTAGTACCTCTGGTTAAGAACTTTACCTCAGGATGAGAACAGAAATCACGTGGCGGCGGCGCAGCTACAGCGAGAGGCCCCGTTAGATAAGTGGTACCTCAGGTTAAGAACGGACCTCCAGAACGAATTAAGTTCTTAACCAGAGGTACCACTGGACTCAGATACACTGTCCCAGCACATTACAGCTACATTGGACACTTCTGGCAATGCAACTGATTCTGGGAGAAGTCCAAGAAAGAGCATATCAGTTGAACCTTCCAACCCTGGTGAGAAAATGTGCATAGAAATTTGCTGCAAGCAGAAAAGGTTGCTGGTTGTGAGATTTTGGGGGGGATATATTT
Organism: Podarcis liolepis; assembly: GCF_965112155.1. Lineage (NCBI taxonomy): Eukaryota > Metazoa > Chordata > Lepidosauria > Squamata > Lacertidae > Podarcis > Podarcis liolepis. Next base: position 56,825,034 of record NC_139561.1, on the reverse strand, counting down.
TAAAAGTGAACCCTCCGCCAATATTTTAATGAAAGTATGTGAAACACTTATTTTGTGATTAAACTGTTTATAAACTTTTCTAAATAAATGACTGAAACATAGTTTGTTCTTTAAAGTGAGATTGTTTACTTATTTAAATTAAAAGATAAAGAGCCCTAACAGTCATCTGATGCTGTGACATTAACATTGGATTTGAATTTTTGAATTCATTGTTTAGTATTGCATTTATAGATGGGTAAGTTCCTGGATTCAGAAAGTGTTTCGCTTTCTGGCTGAACCAAACTAAGTGAAGGCCATGTGAACGAATCACCATTTCCACTCATTCCCTCTTTGCTTGGTTTGTGATATGCAGGGGTCAGGAGTTCTGTGTCACATTTGTGTATCCCTCCAACATCCTTCCTGGCTTGAACTTAAGCAACTAGACTGCATTGCAGGGTTGGATTGAGACACACGAAGCATGCACAACCACAGATCTAATGGCCCAGCATACTGTTTTGATGCTGAGGAGTGGAAACACGGTCCCATATTTGTCCCTCTGTGTGCAGGTGCTGTGCCTGAACAAGTATGAATTATGTCTGGATGGTTTCCGATCTCTTGGTGTCATTGCTTGGAGTGCAGTTCAGAAACTGAACTTTGTGAGTTGACATTCATTGTCAATATAACTTCAGTATGAACAAGCAGAATGTGGTGTGTATGCCTCTCTGGATTGTGGCCTGTTTCTTACAATGTTTGTAGAGCTTTCAGGTATTTAAAGCACTTCACATTTATTAACTTGTAATCCTTACAACAACCTTGTAATATTACAGTATTATTATCCTCTGTAAAGCAGATGGAGTGTGGGGGTGAAGTAGGTGACTAAGGCTGAGAGACTGGCTTGTTTAAGGCCACCTAGTGAGGTTATTTCAGAGGAGAGAATTGAACTAGGGATATTTGATTACTGATAGCTCAGTCTCTTAGTCATTATGCCTAACTAATTGTAGCTGACACTTGTCGAGTATTTATTGTACAGATGTGCCCTTTAGTTCTCTGTATGAATGTGTTTTAAGATGTAGCAGTTTCAAAGAAGTTTCATAAGCCACAGACATAACACTAGTTCTCCACAGTCAAAACTCCTAGAGGGTGCTGCAGCCTTCATTGGAGGGGTGTGCAGAGTCAAAGTGCTTGCTTGTGTATGTCACAATATGTTATGTACTGATAATGGGTACATAATTTAGCTAAACAGACAATTTTGTTGCTAAATTAATACTGTGATTTGTTGATTATATTATAGGGATGTCCACACACTCACCAACAGCCACCTGCAATATAGAGCTATACTCACCTTCCTTAAAGAATGGTTGCATGGGTTACTAAAATGTACTTGAAAAGTTTTGAATATTGTTAGACACATGGAGTTACTATATCCACATGATCACACTGGGGATTCCTACATCTGAGTAACTGCCTTCCTTTTAAATTTACAATTTTCTGATTTACCTGTATATTCTACTGAATTCAGTAATGCTTACTCCAGATTGGTGTGCATAGTTGTAAAACATTGCAGCTTCAATTTAGTAACATATTTTTGCAGTTTATATTGTTTCCAATCTATGCTACATTGTACAAAATTGTTTTATCATTTGTACAGCAATCCTATACAGTATACACATGACTGTGTCTAAGGCCCACTGAACTAACTGGGACTTCCAACTGGGTTGTGCTGTAATTATTTTAATTTCATACCCTTAATTTAAGGGGTGGGAACTAGGAACTCTTTTTCTATGGCATAAAAACATTTAAAATGTTACATTCCTTTCTCACTTTCTTGTCTTGTATCATCAGTTAAAAATCCAATAGGTAGTGTAGCAGTGAGAAATTAATGTCAGCAGACTTGAGTTGGCGATGTAGTGGTATGGCAGAAGCCTATTAGTTCATTCAGGACATTGAGATATAGCTCTGATTTCTGTTGGATGATACTGCCTCTTCTGTGGTTTACAAGAGCTTTCAGAGCGAATAAAGATACTGCTTGTTTGACAAGAGGTGACACTTCTGCCTGGATTCCTTGGTGGGCTGTCCTTCCCTTTTGCCTATTTCATTTAGAGCCGGGAGGTATAGATGCATTTGCATCCTCTGTTAGAAACTGAGATATGAAAGCTAGGAGCTAAAGGGCACCTTAAACCTAGGTTATTGGCACAACAACGGAATGTCTAGGCGCACTTTTAAAATAACAGTACAAAGCTGAAAATGAATGAACTGCAGCTAAAATCTTATATTCATATTTCACATGGTCTAGTCCAGGGGTCTGCAACCTTTGAGACAAAAAGAGCCACTTGGACCCGTTTCTGAAGGGAAAAAAAACTGGGAGCCGCAAAACCATTGCGACATTTAAAATAAATATATCTCCGGAGCTGCGATCTGACAGCGGGTGGGAAGGTGACGTCGGGATGGTGCATGACTAACGCATGCACCGCCCCCATGCGACGTCACAGCCAGTACAGCGCCCGCCACAGTGGGGAGTGTCGGGGCGCACAGTGCGCCTCCTCCCCTCGCTAGTATCTGCCCCGGAGCCGCGGCAAAGGTGTAAAAGAGCCACATGCTGCTCCGGAGCCGCGGGTTGCAGACCCCTGGTCTAGTCCTCATCTGAAGACTGCAAAAAACAAAGCCATGCTTCCCCTGCTTGCCCCCCTAATATTCTTAAGAGGGTCTTTTCTCCAGTCTTTAGAGAGTGGCTGGAAGTGGGGAGGCAGGAAAAGGTTTCCCTTTCCTTCCACTCTGTAGTTTTAATCTGAAATCTTAGGAGCAGTACTACACCCAGAGCTCAAAAACTGCTCACGCTAATGAAATTCCATTTTGCAAATCATGCCTAGAACAATGGGAGTTTCGAACGCTGTTCGCATCATCAAATTCTGTTGAATTGGAATGTCACCCAGAGGGTTCAGTTTTTTAGCCTAAGTGTTTCTTGTGCTGCTATCTGATTTGTGTGTGTTAAGAGCTGTCAAGTTGCTTTAAATTCAGTAGATAACCTAATATGTGTAGTATTTGTGATGGGTGTAGACTGCTTTTGACAACATCTGTTATCTTCATAGAGCCGCCATAATGTGGTGTGCAGGATCCTGCTTTGTCTGGAATTTGAAGTATTTAGATTGTCACATACTGACCTAGTTTATTTAGAAAATGGATAAGCCACTTAATCAAAGAGTGTTCTCTGGGTTTGGGTGTAATGTTCCTGGTTCAACAAAGTATAGCTTGCTGGAGTGGAAAAGAGCAACAAACTTAAATAAGTGCTTCCTTATCACAACCTCCAGTGGAGACTGTTTTGTTAAATCACAGTTTCTCCATTACATTGCAACAGGAAGACTGGTTTTAACAAACCAGAAAAACTCTTGTTTTGCAGCTGGGAATGAGAGAGGAGGAGATGGGGGAAGGAATGCTCTTGCTCATTGCTTGTTCCAAGAACATGGACCAAAAAGTGTTAAGTGTGAGCTGGGTCAGTGTGCCTTTTGCTTGGATGCTGTCTTGTACCTTCTTGTGGAACAGAGTGCTTTTTTTGCCCACTTCTGTCAATAAGTAACAGAACCTTTCAGAAAGGCGCCCAGAAAATTTATTAGTCCATTAGAAACTTTACCCATGCTATTGGCATGTACCTCTGGACTGCAAAGCATCTTGAACAGTGAGTCTGGCATGTTTTGTCTTAAAGGAGTTGTACATATTTATTTATACTGAGAAACAATTGTCCAAAGAGAAAGATAAAACAACAAGCTCAAATCATTTTTTATTTTTTTATTGATTACACTTTATAGCCCACCTCCCCCCCCCCCCCGACGTTCGTGGTGCACATAGTTTTCCCTCCCCAACTTATCCACACAATAAATTTGTGAGGTAGGTTAGACTGAGATACAGTGACTGGCCCAAGGTCACCCAATGAAATTCATGGCCGAGTAGGGATTTGAACTCTGGTCTCCCACGTAGTTCAACACTCTAACCATTATAATACACTTGCCCTTCTTTTAGGTCCCACTGCATTCAGGTAAGTGTGAGGACTGCTGCCTCAGAGTAAGTCCTCAATGAGACTTACTTCTGAATAGACATATTATATATGTGTAAGTCTTGTTACCAGATGGACAATGAACTGATGAAAGGTGAATGTGAAAATAGAACGTTAGTAAAATTTGCAAGTGTAACGTAACTTCAAGAAAAAAGGTGAATATTTTGCAGTGATTCTCAGTTAGTGTAGCTTAAAGTAATTTGCAGTAACAAAGTTGTTGATGACAACAATTTGTAGGTCACTATTTGATCTTAGTTTAATGAACCTGCTGAGCCTGAAACCCTTGACTTCATTTGTGTCCATGAAGTTATGGGTAGAGTGGATGACTTGTAAATACCACCTTTATCCCAGAAGGGGATGCAGTAACAAAACATCAGTGCTCAACAGGATTGCTGTCCTTGGGTAGATTAGGAGCAGAGCATTGCATTAATGATAAATTAGCAGAGTTTTGTCTTCTGTCCCCTGCAACTCTTCTCTGTGCTAAAATGTGCTATTATGCCTCTTGCATATTGCAATAACTTTTCTGGGTTTAAAAGTAAACCTACATATGTTATTACAAATTGGAATGTGACTTCTTTAGTGAACTAACCAATTAAGTGTTGATCAAAACTTTTAAAGCATTAACATTGTAAGAATAACAAAGAAAATCACCAATGAGTTGGATACTTATGCTAATTACAAAAAAAAAGACTGTTGTTACTGCCTTCCTACATAACACTAAGCAACAGTTTGTTTAAGAGTTGTCTCATAGATGAGCAAACAAGTCATGACTTGCTTTTCCAGAGCTTGGTTTATTTTCCTGCCACTGTTGCTTTTGTAGCTTGGTGAGTGTTTGGGGTTGGATGGCTAAACCAACCACTCAAAGTAGTTGACAGTTTTAAAAAATGGCTTATGATCCAATATGATACAAAAAGAAATATAATGAGGAAGAAAGAAGAAAATAAGCAAATTCAAGCACCAGAGCTTTCATAATGGTACATAATGAAGTTTCATGCAGAGAGGTGGTATGTAGGAGACAGTTCAGGAGTGTGGGAGGTAGAGCCAAATGGCTGCTGATCCCAGCCTGGCTGTTGTGCCAAGATGGTATGTCTAAAAAAAGCTACATGGAAAACTTTATGTATGTATATGTTTAATAGGGAATTCCAGCAAGTGTTTGCACGTGTGCCTGGTGTTCTTGAATTGATATCGTGTTTAACTGTTCTTGAATTGATATCATGTTTAAATTGATATCATGTTTAACTGTTGTGTCATTGTAAAATGTTTTGAATGCCTATATTCTTTTGCCTGTGCCTTTTGCAATAAGACAGGCATGATAACTTCCTGTCAGTATGAAAATTTAAGTGAGCAGATGGTGCCTGGAGATTTGCAGCAGTGTCACTAGAAGAGTTTCAGTCATTAAGCAGTTAGTATAGCTGTTTAACTCATTAGTTAAGGCTCATTAATGGGTAGTTGCCAATAAAAATGTAGTAAGCAGGTAGTTTACCTATTTCCAGCAGAGTCTGGACAAGATTCTCATGTTCACACTTGTATAGCTTGAGTAAGAAGCATGAACTGAAGCAAATAGGGATTGATGTACTCTGAGGATGTGTCTTAAGCCTTTGGAGGAAGGGAAGCTGATTAGAGTGGTCTTCTTCCCTAGGCCCCTGCACTGCAGTTTGATTAGTTAAGGTAGATAATCCACACCCCTGCATCTCTCTAACCACAGGGTAATAGATTGCTGTGGTGATGAGTCATGCTTGTGTTTTGTGTTACTTGAATGCTCTGGCAGTTCTATTCCTTTTCACTTATCTAGTTTGAACTGTGTTAAAACTGTGTTTGCTTTCATGCTCTGAATGAATCTTCTAGAAAACTCATTGTACTTGTTTTTCCCCTCAGTATGTTGCAGGTTCCACGGAATCTGAGCTGAACAGATACTTCAGGGAAACGCAGTAAAAGTAACGGATTTGGATTCCACCTTTGTGCAGGAATTGTACAGAGAAATAGTGTTCTTCCTTAACCAAACTTTTACTAGGTGCACATGATTTCTTAGAACAGTTGTGCCTGTTAGAAATTATTCATATGCAGGCTGAGAACAAGTGGGATAAGAAAGGTTGTTTCTCAACATTCTGTGTCCTTGGTCTTCATGGCCTTCACTGTGTTGGTGGTGAAACTGATTCACTTTCTTGGGATAGGTGGTTGTGGTTGGAAGTGATCTCTATGTTCTTCCCAATCGTAACTCTGGCAATGTGGGATTTGTCATGACAGGGGTCCCCAGAGTGTCTTTATTAATTTCTTTAGAAATTTTTATAGATTTCCTTAGAAGAATTTACATGGCTTAATAAGAAAACTCTTAAGCTGCTAACATTGCCACTATTTTTGTATGTGCAAATGCTACGGGATATCTGTTTAAAAAATGGTAGCTGTCACCTGCCTGACATTGTGGCTTGGAGTTGGTAAGTAGGATATTTGCGGTTTTAGCAACAGCACAGGAGAACTAGAATGAGAATGTTGAAGGTATAAGCAGCGTTCAAAATTAGCTAGGTGCTAGTTGCATTTTAAGACAGGCTGCTGGCCTTTTGCGAGGCAATGAAGATGTCCGGGTGCCAGGTTTGGTGCCTAACATCTCCATCTGGCTGGCTGGCATGAGCAATCAGTTGGTCTGCAGAGCAGCAGGCCTGCTGCACAAATCAGCTAATCTGTGGGGTAGCAGTGTCCCATAGATCACCTGGCTTACACAGCACAAAAGAGGCATACCTTTTGGTGCTGTGAGCCAGGTGAATCTCCTCACCTGGCCAGCTGCTCCAGCTCCTCAGCCTCCAGTGGCTCCACTTCATCCAGGAGGCTTGTATTCTCCTTGACTCCCTCTACTGCTGAATTGTCTGCTGGCACTAGGCTGCTTCCTGTTGTGCTGTTTTCGCTCAACAGAGGCTGCTTGGGCCTGGCCTTGTTTGGGCAAGCCCTGCAGCAGACAGTTGCTCCTGGTGGTGGCAGGGGATGGCAGCAAAGTCAGCCAAGAAACCTTTTAGGGCTGCTGCCTGGAGCTCCACTGGCACTGTGGATGTGGAGCTGCTTGTTCTGCTCCTCCAGCTGCCTCTCCAGCTCCTGCACTTGGGCATCGGGTTCACATTGGAGTTAATGTCCTCCATGGTGCCCCATGACTCTACCCAACCCTGTGACCCTCTCTGCTGCTTCCTTCTCGTCCCCCTATTCTTCCTCCCTCCCTTTCTCACCATTGCCTTCTGTACTCTTCTACTCCAACAGTTTCAGAGTTAAGGCTGGGGGGGGGGACTTAGTTTCAAATTGTTTGTTTTGCCTATTAGTTCTGTTTTGTGATGTTGCAGGTGGAGCAGAGGCCTAGGCCTTCCTTGAGGGATTTCTTGTAGATCTCTGTTTTCTCTTTGACCCAATGCTTTATTCTCTTTCCTAGGTTAGATCTGGTACGAAAACATTTACAGTGGTACCTCGGGTTAAGAACTTAATTTGTTCTGGAGGTCCGTTCTTAACCTGGAACTGTTCTTAACCTGAGGTACCATTTTATCTCATGGGGCCTCCTGCTGCTGCTACGCCGCCGCCACACGATTTCTGTTCTTATCCTGAAGCAAAGTTCTTAACCTGAGGTGCTATTTCTGGGTTCTGTAACCTGAAGTGTCTGTAACCTAAGGTGCCACTGTATTTGAACCAGAACAAAGAAGCAAGCAATTTTGGGCACATGGTGATCTTGAGTGCATAGGCTTTTGCTGGCAGATGCTTAGCCTGTCTTGTGTCAAGTAAATATATATCTCCTATTTCAGATCTGGTGTTGAGCATACTTTGCAAGTTTCCATTTTAGTTTAAAGAAAAATCTCCCTGCTATTTGATGTCCCTAAAGCCAAAGTTTCTGATCTTTTCAGAATTAAATACATACTGTTTTATAGAAAACATTTTAATGGAAACAAGCAATGCTGAAAAGTGCCCAGATGATATGGAAATAACTCATTTTGTAGTGATTATGTAAAGAGGGAGGAAAAGGCTATCTGAGATGAATAGGGAGGAGATTCTCACCTAATTTACATGTAGGATAACTGCTGGGTGTTCTGATTCTGCCCTGTGCTGTGTTAATGTCCTTTGTGGAGAAATCCTCATATGTGTGAGAGCAAAGGTCCTGCTGCTTTTGTTCTGTGAGTCAGTTCATAGTTCTATGTTAGCACTGAGGCAGGAGGCAGAAAATTGTATCAACTATTTCTGGAAGGTAGGATGAGGGGAGCAAGGAGTCCAGCTTAAAGATGGCATGAAATGTTGCATTTGTGTACTGTATGTGTGTTAAGCTTTAGTTCCACCAAAGAGAGTAAGAGAGATTCTCTCATAAAGTTAATTTATTTGGGTATGTGTGTGACTCTGCAGGGTGGCATTGCATCCTGGCGCCCTTACGCCTTAGGGAGAATAAATGGAACCAGGCTGTAAACTGTTATACCCTTTTGCATTAGCTTCTCATCATCAGAGCTATAATTTATTGTTCACTGATCTGTGTCTTCAATTAACCAATATTGACACAGCTGAACCTTCCATTAAGGAATGAATATTCACTGAGAAGCTTGGATGTGGCAACTACTGGGCTAGTTTGGATTATCTCCATATTTGTAAGCCTGCACTGGCCCTGTTTAGCAGCTGTGTAACCAAACCAATGATCTGAACCATACTGTGATGCTCAGTCAAATGACAGATTTCTAATAGTACAGGTATAAGCCCATGCATTTACAGACGAATGTGTGTTTTGGGGGCTCATCTGCTGGAAACATTGCTTGGAAGAAAAATATCAAAATATAGGCCTTATTATAGGGAAGGTGTCTGAGAGTGAGCCGTCATATTGGATGGTGCTGCTCATGTTCTTGTGGAAGGACACAATCTTCTTCTGAAGCTTAGGTGGGCATCCTATCTTGTTGAGCAGTGTGAAGAGTCCTTTTTGGCTGACGAGGTCAAAGACCTTTGTCAGGTCTATGAAGACTATATACAAGGGCATCTCTATTTTCAGCATTTTTCCTGCAGCTGGCGCAGTAAGAAAATCATGTCAAAGCCCCATTGTGACTTTGGATAGACCCTAGTATGATGATGTGTGGAATAATGCTGTTTGCCCATATACATAAAGAAAGAATTCAAAGTGTAGGTGCAAAAGGCAGCTAGAATTAGGGTGTGGAATGCAGGACCCGGAAAACGGGTACAAACTAGGTGGGCTTTTTTTTTGCGATTCCTTGTGTGCCTGTGCACAGTCAAAAACTTTTGAGTGTTGGCTTGCAATTCTTGAACTGTTTGATCTATCAATATGTCTAACCCAATATGCTGTTGTGTGTTGTGCTGTTGCCTCCAGATGCAAAATGGACATTGTGGCCTTTTCACTATTATTTTGCTCTTAAAGACTTTCGAAAGACATCTTTTTAAAAAAAGGCAAATGAGAATAAATTAAATGCCAGCATCTGTATTGTATTTGTAGAAGCACTTTGGTGTCCATCTAAGTAAGTTTCCAAATGAGAGTACCTTTGGGAAATGTGCAGGTTAAGTCACATAGGAAGCTCCTTGATCTCAGTCTTGTCCATACTGACTGGCAGCAGCAATATTTCAGACCAGGAGCTTTCCCAGACCTACCATATAATAATGGGGGGGAAATGTTTTCACCTTTGATGCACAGTGGAGAGCATACTTGACTGTAGACAGATTGCTCTCATGTATAAACATGCAGCCACCAACAGTAAGGAGGAGAGCAGAATTGTTTGATGGCTAAGATGTGAGGTATACAAGATGATCCTCAAACTTTGATTATATAAATGACAACCGGGGGGGGGAGTGCATCATGGATTACTGCAAACTGATGCAAAAGTAATACATGTTGCAAACTGAACAAGTGCATAGATGCTTTCAACATTACTGCCATAACTTTCAACATTACTGCCATTGTGGTCAGAACAACAAACCTGTCAAATGTTACCGTTGCCTTTGGCTTACTAATGACATTGATATTCTGACCACAATAATTTCACATGCTCTTGAAGAAGGAATGCAAAATGCAGTCAATTAGGAAACCTGCAAAGGTTGAGCAGGCAGAACAGTGCAATACTGAGTTGGTCTATGTACAGGGATTTTATAATTCACAACAAATCTTAATGATATATGTGGTTGTTTGGATTTGAGAGTTTTTGTTTGAGGAATATAAGTGATATGATCATGTATCCTCACAATTCCAGCTAATGAATGAGTTGAGAATCCAAGTATCTTCCAAAGTGAAAGTATTGACTACTAATGTCTCTCCTTTTTTGCTGAAGGATGCACTTGCACGGACCTTTTGTTGAGTGTGCGGTGCAGGTTGTCATGACTATTTGGGCACTTTTCAGTGATTGATGGATCCACTGACTTCTGTACAAAGTGTGCTGTGCAGAGGTGTTGAACAGGACAAGATTGGTCATTTCTGAGTTAGATATATTGACAGTTTCTCCAGTAAGATGGCAGCTGACAGGCATGATATGCAAGCACTTGTTAAGACATAGCTGCTACTTACTTGACAAATTTGTGGTTACTGTGCTCAGCAGAACTCAGCAAGAGGCTTCCCCTTGTGTTGGCTTAAATTTATTAGACATTTATACACAGTTAAATAATATTTGTATTTTGAAAAGCAGTTCACAAACTAGGATAACAGTGAAACTCATAACATGCAATCTATGAGCAAGATGAAGGCAGCACAGGAGCAAAGTCATCTAATGATCAAAGGCCAGTAGAAGCAAAAGTGTTAGTTAGTTAGCAGGGAAGATATTGTGTGGTGTTTTCTTGGCAGAGGATCCACAAAATTGGGTCTGCAACAGGGGAGGTCCTACTTCTAGGGGATGTTAGCCTCGTGCAGTGGAATTCATTAGAATATCTTATGTACTGGTGGATTTGTATGGGAGAAGATGTTCTCTGACAAAATCAGATTAAATCCAATTGACAGCTAGTGCTAATATTTCAAAACAGGTTATATATGTGCACCTGGATCTACATGTGAATATTTGTCTATACCTGCTAACATGCAGGCTGCCACTAGCTAATATTTCTAAATCATTTTGAAAAAGCAGCTCTGGTACTGGCCAGCTCTTCTATCTTTTTAGCAGAATTACGGTAGATGCTAATGGCTTTGGGTTTTCTCTCTTTCCCTGTAACACTGTGGCTGGTTTAGCTTGATGGGCCATCTAGAGTAGTTTGCTTTGTATGTCTCTTTCTGCACAATTCATGCTCTCCAATTTATGCTGTGGGTTGCCAATAGAGTTTAATAGACTTCAGCTGCCTGTTGGTTCCTGCATGATTATTCTTTGTAGTTCAGCGTGCTAGGGTTGTCTTGGATCTGCACTATGATGTTGATCAGGACTGCTGCTCATTGGCCAAAGACTCTGGGTTGATTGAAGGAAGGAGTCCAGATAGTATACTTGCATGCTTTCAGTTCCACTGACTGACAACTGCTGTGTGCTGGACCCATGGGGTTCATATTTAAACCACAGTAAGAGTAAATGTATGTAACTAATGTCAAGCCAAGAAGTATATCTTACTGGTGAGGGGGTAGTATTAGGGGGCAGGAGGGAGGGAGCTGCTTGGCATCCATGTTGTTGTATCTCCTGATATTCTAACCAGAATAGAATATAGAATTGTAGATTTGGAAGGGCTCATGGGGCTCAAGTAATCCAGCTGCTTGCAATGCAGGAATCTTTTGCCCAACATGGTGCTTTAACCCTGTCTCATGCTCTACCAACTGAACTATCATAGCATAGTCCTTTGGGATTCCTGCCAACTGAGCTCTTTTTAAAAGTTCTGTTCACTTTTTAAAAAATGAAGCAAATGGCTTATCTCAAAGCAGTTACAGATGTTGCATTTCTTAGTAGGAGGGAGCCAATCCAGGTGGGCTTGTACAATGAAAATGCTGACCGAGGAAAAAAATTCCTCCCTCTAGCTCAAATGTATGAAAAATCTTGTTTCATAGCAAGACTTTGCAAAGGAAAGCCAGAGCAAGACATTACTAAAAGCAAAAGCATAATTAGTTATGCTCAGTGTAACAGCCGTGAAAACTGTGCTGGGGACAATTTTCAACTTCAGTCTTCTTGCTTGCATGAGTCTACTCTGTTCCTCCTACTAAAGGAGTGTCAGTGCTAATGCTTGGGCTGATGGGAGTTGTAGTCCAAACATCTGAGGGTACCAAGCAGGCAAAGACCGGTCTATGCTTAAATGAAATGATCTGGTAGGGCTTTGAGACCAGTAAAATGTGAACAGGAGCTTCAGTTGGAATTTCCAGTATTTGCCAATATTTGAAGAGTAGCTAGTTCTAAGATCTCTAAAACAGTAGTTATTGCTGTAAATAGATGGTAGGGAGCAATCAGTGGGATATAAGTATATGCTATATTCTGTCTTTCCTTGTGCAGTCTAAGGCAGTTAACACATTAATAAAATGCCACAAACAAAAAAACACCATTAACAATGAAGCACTTAGAATAGCTCAATTGGGAGTGTGGCGCTAATAATGCTGCGGTTGCAGGTTTGATCCCTGAAAGGGCAGCTGCACATTCCTGCATTGCAGGGGGTTGGGCTAGATGATCTTCGGGGTCCCCTCCAACTCTATGATTCTAAAAAACGGCAGCAATAACAATGGAATAGATTTGTATGAGTATAATAAGGCTGAGCTGTACGACCCATCCTTGGGAAAAGGCATTGACGCAGCAGCGGAAGGCTGATGAGAGCTCCCTAGGCAGGGAGTTCTAAGTCTAGGCACAACAACAAAGAAATGTGGACTTGGAGCAGACAAGAGGGTCCCTCTGTCGATGATCTAAATGAGCCAGGCAGGCTCACATATGGAGAGAAGGAGGTCCTTCAGATATCTTGCTCATAAATCAGAAGACTTTAAAGGTCACACATAACCAGTCTTTTCAGTTAGCCAGGAAACAAATAAGAGAGCTGGTGCAGCAGTTTCAACAGTGAGGTTAATCAGCTACCTGGCTGCCACTCTTTGAACAAGCTGCAGCTGCTGGACACTTTCAAAAGCAGTCCCACATACAATGCATTTTCTTTGCATGCAGACCACCAATACAACGGTCCATTAATTTCAATGTGTTTACCTTGAATATTATTTTCTAAGGTTTAAAAACCAAATTCTAGTTATTTTTTAAATAGCCCATTCAAGTCTGAAATCGGCCTTAATTGTAGTTAATGGGTGTTGAGAAGGTACCGAGATGAGAGTAAGCATCAAAATTTTAAAAGTATGGGCAATCTACTCCCACCATTTGCTTTTACAAGGGATGATTATTGTTGTGCCATCTAAGGGACTACCATGCTTTTACCCACTACTTCATTAGTGTCCCAGTAGTGTAAGGTGCTCACAAACAAATTAGTTGGGTTGTTCTTGGCACTTAAATGAAATGTGAACCCTTTTAGACATAGGCAAGGCAAGTGTTGCTTCATCATTGTGAGATTTTCTAGAATCCTGTGGCTTCTGGCCACATGAAGTCTCAGCTGAGGGTCCCTCTGGGACTTCCACCAGAAGGTTGCCAAGCTGTTATTGCATTACCTTGTGCTCTGCTCCCTTTGTGGCCTTGGCTGAATTTTTTTGGGCAATTTGGACAATGACTTTTTGTTGGAAGTGCCTTGCCAGTCACTTGGACGTGGGTAGCTTGCGTCAAAGTCTCTTTTCTAATTAAACTTTCCTTTTTAAAATATTTGATTTAGGCTGGCTTTTAAACTAATTAATTTTAAAAATAAAGTCTGGAAGCATCTTAAAGGCTAATGGAATAATAAAAGCTTTCATGAACAATCTACCAACTGAGGATAACATTTCACACATCTGCTGGAGTGGGCCATGGCCCGCAAAAGCTTCTGCCACATAGATTCTGTTGGTCTTTGCAATGCTACAATAGACAAACACACCTGCCTTTTGATAATTTGTCACTATGATTAATTTAATGTAGGCTTAATGAACTGCAACAGCTCAATGACTGCATCTTTTGGGTGATCTTGAAGGAAGCGGACCACAGCCTTCCGCTGTGGAGAACTTAGTAGCAAGCAAGCATGCTGCTACTTGTTGCTGGAAGGGATAAGTATTCTTCCTTTTCAACAAATTTACCAAAATGTTACCTATTTGTAATAGGGCATAAAGGTTGCCAGCCTGTCCCCAGAAGTGCCCTAACCCATAAAAGTATGCCAAAATACAGTCATACCTCCGTTTATGTAACCCCCGGTTATGTAAACTTCGGGATGCATGCGCGGCAAACCCGGAAGTATTTTACCAGGTTTCGCCACATGCGCAGAAGCAGTCCTCAGGTTGCAGAAACATCAGGATTCGACTGGACCTCCGGAATGGATCCTGTCCGCAATTGGAGGTTCCACTGTATCTTGCCTGTTTATTCTAGTTGGTGGTTTATTTGCACAGGGACGCGGGTGGCGCTGTGGGTTAAACCACAGAGCCTAGGACTTGCCGATCAGAAGGTCGGCGGTTCGAATCCCCACGACGGGGTGAGCTCTCATTGCTCGGTCTGCTCCTGCAAACCTAGCAGTTCGAAAGCACGTCCAACTGCAAGTAGATAAATAAGTACTGCTCCGGCGGGAAGGTAAACGGCGTTTCCGTGCGCTGCCCTGGTTCGCCAGAAGCGGCTTAGTCATGCTGGCCACATGACCCGGAAGCTGTATGCCGGCTCCCTTGGCCAATAAAGCGAGATGAGCGCCACAACCCCAGAGTTGGCCACGACTGGACCTAATGGTCAGGGGTCCCTTTACCTTTACCTAATGCATGAGACATTCTAAATTTCAAATAAAATGATTCAGCCATCTGTATTGCGGAAGATGAACTATGATTCGAGTTGAACGCTGCCAACTTCTCTTATTTTTATCAGAAGGAAAGAAGACAGTTTCTAATTTTGAATGTGTGGGTCATAGAATCATAGGGTTGGAAGGGACCACAAGGGTTTTCTAATCCAACCAACTGCAATGCAGGAATCTTTTGCCCAATGTGGAGCTTGAACCCATTATCCTGAGATATCCATGCTCTACCAACTGAGCTATCCTGGGTTATGTGAAACATTTTTATCCTGCTCTTCACCCAAAAAGGTTTCTAGAGCTGCTTATAGATCTGTAAAAAAGACACCCCCTTCCTTCACATTTACAGTCTAAAAGGTCTGGTGCTAGAGAAAAAAAATCCGTGGAGGAATGTTAGGAAGAGTGAAGCTTAAGTTCAGGGGTGAGTAACCTTTTTCATCCAGAGAGACACATTCCCTAGGGGATGTATGCCAGTGTTGGGTAGAATTAGAGGCAAAAGTGGGCATATCAATGGGTTTTTGTATCATAGGGAACAGCACAAAAGCCACCCACTCTCGCATTTCTCTGCAAAACTCATTGGTGAGCCACAATGCTTTAGAACAGGCATGTCCCAACTAGTAGATCCTCAGGAGGTTTTGGTCAATCGTGAATCCCGGCCCCTCGTCCTGCCCTCCATTGTTGCACAGTCTGCAGAACGGAAGAAGTCCTCCCTAAAAAAAGTTCAGCTTTGACCTGAACCCCCCAAAAAGGGGTTTGATCACTGCCAGTTTTTAATTCTGTGAGTAGATCGCAGTCTCTGGGGACTTGGCCACCCTGCTTTAGAGGAACAATGTGAGTTCATGATTCCTTCTTGAGACCATTGCTATGTGACTTCAGTAAAGCTACTAGGATCAGTAAGCATGCATTGCTTAGGGGCTTGAAGAGTCGTAAAATCAGTAGAGGACATTTGGATTAATTCTTCCTTGCTCTTGATTTTCTTGAGGGAAATCCCACCATTTTTTAACAATATTGGGGAGGGGGCACTAAAATTTGTTTATGGCCTCTCTGCTTTGTCGTCTTGTCCCCCTTTTCCTTGAGTGTTACAGTTCGTATAACCTAAATCCCCAGCTGTGCATACCATGATGGTGATGGACATCTTAGGAAGCAAATTTGATGGCATCTTTTATTGGGATCCAGGAAAAATCCATTGTGGCTTGCTCTCATTATGAATATAGGGCAATCTTTATTGCAGTTCGAGGCTACAGGAGCAGGTCCCACTCACTAGATCAGCATTGCTCAAACTTTGCATACCTGGAGCATAAATCTTTTATTAGAATTAAAACTGGAAGCACATTTACATTCCCAAAAAATTATAAGAACTGACTAAATCAGTTAGAATAAAGGCATTTCATAATCTTAAAGTATGCTAATGCTTAATGCTTTGCTAGAAGAAGTTTTTATTTGACCAAGAAAATGATATTGTCACAGGAAGTCAAAGTTGAAGAAAAGATATTGGAAGATAAAAGGGGGAAAATATTTACTTTCATTATTATCATTGTGGATGTGGGTGTGTGGGTGTCTGCACATATGTGTGTTTTTGTATGGAATGTTTGGGAGGAAATAAGACGGTCAATAACAAATAACAAACTAAATATTGATGTATGTGGTTTTTATATCTTGGTTGTATTTGGTGGTAGTGTGGTTGTATTGTTTTTTGTGACATGGAATCATTCAATAAAAATTATTTTTTAAAAAGGGGAAAAAAGAAAATGGCATTGTCTTCAACGCAATCCAAATTTCAATGCCAGAAATGTTTGCCAGCTTAATTGTCATCATGTTCAATCAGAAACAGAAATTAAGCGGGCATTTTAGCAGCTTCATTTACATGTCCCTTGTGAAGAAAACATGAGCTGGTGTTTAGACTAACTCACCTTAACTTGGCGGGGCTAGAAACATTCTGGGTGCTTGGTTGCTCATGCCCTTCCACTGCTGATGCGGATGACTATAAATTTTAAATTTGCACCTAGACCACTGAACAAGATCTTAGGGCTATATATAGGTATCTGTTCCATTGTTAAAATTTATTGCTGGTTTGGGGTATATGGCCAGTCAAGATGTATGAACAAAATTATGCTGATATTTTAAAAAAGAAAAAGTTTAGCTTGGCCGTGTATCCTAGTAGACAGTGTTAGATACTGAGATAGGAATGCTAGGAATCATGTGGCTACTGGGACTAGGCTGTGGGCGCCAAAACAAAATGTCTAGGTGCCATTTTTTGTTGTTGTTGCCCTCCTACCAAACCAGGCAACCCTGTAAAAAACCCAAAAAAACTGCAGGGAGAATCTGGGTTGCAGGGTAGCATGGTAGCAAAAGATGCATTTTTTGCTACTGCTCTACCCCACCAAACATTTGATTCACCTGGCTGCGCGACAGCAAAATAAAGACACAGCAAAGACACTTTGCTGTTGCACTGCTGGGCAAATCTGGTGTTTGGTGGGGGTAGCTCTGTGCAGAAAAAGACATGCATCTTTTGCTGCTGCTGTGCCCAGCAGACCAGCTGACTGCAGCTAGGCAGGTGGCGATGTTAGGCGCCAAGGGTGGCTCCTGGACATCTTCATTCAGTTGCAAAAGGCCAGCTAATTTTGAACACTGCTAGTAGATGAGAAAGCACATGGCTAAAATGCTTTGTTGCTGCCTTGCTTGGAAGAAGCAAAAAGCAATTCAGTAGGACCACTGTGAATAGAGCAGCCCTCTTTTGTACACTCTCTGTGCTAAATAGGCTTATGGCAAACCACATCCTGTTTGCTGGGATATGGATCTCATTGAAAGGCTATATAAAGCTTGTCTCTTTCCACCCACTGTGTAGACTGTAGAAAATGAAATAGTCTTCTCCTTTTTTCTTCCCCCCCAGAGCCTTAGCCGGTGTAATAAAATAGTGTATTGCTTTTAGCTATAGTGATATTGCTCAATAGTGATACTGAGTGATACTGATATTTATACTTAAGCTTTTACTGTTTGTAAGTTGTTATGGATGACCTCTGCCTGAAAATGTGTCATATACATCTTCATTTGTTTTTTGTTGATGCAGAAAGGGATTGGAGCGTGTTTCCTGGTGAGGGTACTGGGAGGATAAGCAATGAGACAAAAATATTGTGCATTGAGGCACTAAACATAAAACATCACTCTACTTGTGTGATTGTTTGCTTACTTTATTTAAAAATCATGTTATTACTGTATTTTGGTCTCACTTTTCAGACCCACAATTACTGTCGGCCAAAGATAACATTTTTTTAAAAAAATCTGGCTTAGAAACTAAAAAGACAAAAGACACACAAGGAAGGTAGTGGAGAGAAAAGGTAGAGAAATGAGATCAAATTGTCGTATTTTTTTGTCCCATAGGGCACACCGGCCCATAGGGCGCACATAGTTTTTTTTTGGGGGGGGGATAAAGAAATTCCCCTCCCCCAGGGGCGGGGGAAGCCCAAGCTTCCTCCTCCCCCAGGCCCCAGAACAGGCTGCTATCCGCAAGCCTTGGGAGCCCGGCGGGAGCTCCCCAGGCTTGCGGATATCTACCTGAAGCCCGGGGCGCGCTGCTCAGCATGCCCCAGGTTTTGGGATGCAGGCTGCTATCCACAAGCCTGGGGAGCTCCCACTGGGCTGCTATCCACAAGCAGACTGGTGAGAACTCCCGTGGGCTCCCCAGGATTGCGGATAGCTTCCTGAAGCCTGCATTTGCCCCATAGGACACACACACATTTCCCCTTCATTTTTGGAGGGAAAAAAGTGCGTCCTATAGGGCGAAAAATACGGTAATAACAAAGCAGGCACTTTTATCCAGCTTGAGTGGGGCAGGTCTTCCCTGGCTTGAAAGCAGCCGGTGGCTCCTGACCCTTTGGCTGTTGGATGGGGCCATGAGAGTGTCCTTTGCCTTTGCTTACTTCTCCAGTCCCAGGGCAGGAAACTGTTGAAGCTGCTCTTTCTCTGGCTGACATCTAGGGCCAGGTTCCTCTTCCCCTTGTCAAGATCCTTTCTGGGAACTGGGGGTACAGCCTCTGAGTGGCCCTTGGTCCTCTGGCTGATAGCAGAGGCATGAGTGTGCTTCCATTCACCTCTGCAGCCACAGTGCATAAATATCCTGGAGGGCTATATAAGAATTCTTACAATGCAGGATGTGACCTGAGTCTCTTGCTGAAAATTACACAAGGGTCAGGGTGTTCCAAGATATTGCTGCTGGGTCTCGCCCACTGAGGCAAATACTGATATCACATGGCTGCTTTGCAAGAAGTAACAAGCAGCTGTGAAGGCACAGTGGTTGAACTCAACCTGAAGGACCTTTGCCAAGGAAGCTCAGAGAACAAGCAACCCAGTTCAGGTTGAGGGGAAATGCAGAGAGAGGCTCACTGAAGCCTGTGCTGCTCCCATTGTGAAGCTGACGCCTGTGCACCTACAGTTTTGCAGAATCAAGGCTGTTGTGGAATTGCAGTCAGCTTTCTGACTAGGAGCCAGAATGAGTTCCACTGGAGCTAGCAGCAAGGTGGCTTGGGGCGGGGGAAGCTATGAGGCCGGAGGGACTGAGTGGTTTTTCTGGCCTTTTGATTAGTGATGGGTACAACTATCAGTATTTCATAAATATATGGAGTCATTTGTGCACATGATGCTTTATAGTGTCATAAACTAAGAAGTCCCTACCCACCAAAAACTAGTGAATGTGAGCAGATGAGCTTCCATGTACTTGAGCATAGTTAATCTAAACACATTACAGTGGTACCTCTGGTTGTGATTGGGATCCGTTCCGGAGCCCCATTCACAACCTGAAAGGAACGCAACCCTCCTCTGTGCATACGCGTGACATCATTTTGCGCATCTGCGAGTGGCGAAACCCGGAAGTAATCCTTTTCCGGTACTTCTGGGTTGCCGCGGGACGCAACCTGAAAAAACTTATCATGAAGCAAATGTAACAAGAGGTATGACTGTACAAAAAAGATTCGTTTTGCAGAAGGATTTGAAGGGGTAATGGTGTAAATACGGCACTTTGTGATGTGCAAGCAGGGAGTTAAGTGGAAAAGTAGCAGCCGGAGGAGTTCTGATGGAAGTTCTGGCTGAGCAGAGACTTTTATGGCTGTGTGTGGTAGTTTTCAGACAGACCTGGGTGGAGGGCAATTAATACAGCCTCTTTTTATTCCGTTCTACTCTGTCTGGGCGGAGACTTCATAACTTCTGGACTTTTGCTCCAAAGGGAGCAAAATAAAATTCATGAGGGTTTTGTTAGCACTTTTCTTCAAAATTGTAATTCCTAATTGTGAACTGTGACCCATGGACAGGATAAAAAAATTCTGGATGGCCTATGATCTGAAGAGGTCATGAGAAATATTTCATGAATTAAATTCTACTTGCTGTAGTTTGATAGAACCTCTAGTGTGCCTTATAAATCTCTGGCTTGTCTACACTTCATTGCTTTATGAAATAACACTATTGCAAAAGCAATACAAGACCACTGTTCCAAAAAAGCAAAACATCCCATGACTGCTGCCTTTCCGTCGAGGCCATTTCCCTGGGCAGCAGAGATTGATTAGATTAGATAAATTTGCCTTTAATCTGTGAGTTGACAATCTCTTGTGGTCTGATTTCATCATTTATTTAATAATGCACATTATTCTGAAACAATAGTTTGTGCCTCTTCGTGTGGAAGGAATACAGTGCAACATGACCTGCTCAGAATTAATGTCCCTTTCTTTCTTTTTCCAGCCGGACAATGAAATCTCATCAGAATGCAACCACGTAAGTGTGCTTTTTTTCTGTAGGGCTGGCACTTGCTTCTTTATTGATTCAGTGATTTATATTCTGACTTTTTCAAGGTGGCTTAGAATAAATATAACATTTAAAACCAATATCTTAAAAAAACACCTTAAAAGAGCAGCACCTCACAACTTATAATTAGACCAGTAGAAAGCCATATGCCAAAGAGAAAATACAGTTTAAAATCCTAATAAAACCAGATATTTAAAGACCTTTTAAAGAAAACAGGGAGGGAGCTGTAAGTGGCATTTATTATTACTTTGCAACATTGGCTTCTGGCAAATTGGCTTCTTTCAGGGATACTAGGCCAACTCCTTTTAAATAGTAAAGGTTCCTGTTTGTTTATTTCTCTGTGATCTATATAGACAATTTAGATTTTTTTGTGACCATCTTGGTAGGAGCATAAGTACTAAATTCAGTCAAGTAGGATAGTATGATGTTTGGGCTTATGTATGCACAGAAGAATGCCTTGATTAAAATTATACTATTCAGTGGCACCCCAGCTTGTTAAACTGGTGCTGATATTACAATCTTTTTGGTGCAAAGTTAAGATTTCCTTTTTTGCCCAGGCATTTTAAAGTGACTTCATCTTTCTTAGGTCTCATTTTTGCATTTAAGCTGCTGCCCTTTTAGTTTTTACTTTAGAGTGGATTATATTTCCCTGTTGTTGTATTTTAATATTGTTATACATCACCCTTCAGATGAAGGATGGTTAACTTAAAAAATAAATAAAGTAAAGTAAAAAGTGGACTGGAGGACATTCTGTTAATAGGATGACTCTTTCAATGAATTGGGTAGACAGGGCATTTTAAGTCTCTTCCTTCCTGTTCCACTCATCTACCTGAAATAGCTATCCACCGACATATATCTCTACCTATATCTATATCCCTGGGATACCAGGCATGCTTACCAGGGTCTGTTTTTCGTTTTGGACAATGAGGCACATCAGAGATGGTGGCAGCTTTATGATACATGGTTTATTTACACATATATACAATCTTAGCCTAGATGGAGGGAGTTCAGAGCATTCACATCCCAAGACAGTCCTGTTCCTTCCATTACTGCAGCCTTGAATTCAAAGAGCTCCCAAACATTGTGTCTGACACTTTCCTCATCATAAAACAGACTGTCATCCATTTTTATTTTTATTTTTGTGCTCCCCCTCCCCCAAGCTTGTAAAACAGACACTTTTTTCCTGTTCACTTCTAACAGGCAAACTGTAATCCGAAACCAAAACTATTGGTCTTTTTTCTTGCTAATGATCCCCTCCTGTTTGTGGCTCGCACAGCTTTTGCTTTGCCAATCTTGATGAGTCACAACTGTCTTTGTTTCTTAAAGATGATTCCTTGATCAGGATAAAATCAAGTTTAGCATGTATTTTTACACTGCTAAATCCAGTGTCAGGCACCTTCTGTTAATTCTTCAAATATTGGTTGAATTCTAACATTCTAGCCTATAACAATCAAAATACGCACACACACACAAACTGAGGGGTACAGATAGGTTATTTAACTTTCTCTGCAGTGGAATGCTCTCATGGCATGGCATGGAGAAGCCTGATTGGCCATGGGTGCTGTCATAAGCACAGAAGCCCAAGTTCCACTAATTATGGCTCTGTTTGTTTTGAGATTCTTCATGATTATGAGCCATAGAAGTAAGCTCTCGTTTGATTTTTTTTAAAAAATGAGATTTACACACCACATGCTTCCCTAAGTTCTGTATTCTCCATATGTCAGAGCATCAGTATATTAATGTGTTTCTGAAAATCACATGAAAACTGCTGTGCAGGAAATGCGTTGGTTGGCTTGTGTTCACATAGATTTAAATTTTAACCTGCACAAAGCAGCCTCAAAACCACAATAAAGATATCATTAGTTTGTTTTAAGTCTGGCTCATGAAAGATTCCTGCAGTTGAAAAATAACAGTATTGTGTTTCTTCCCTCCCAGCTGTTGTGGAACTACAAGTTGAACCTGACTACAGATCCAAAATTTGAATCAGTGGCTAGAGAGGTTTGCAAGTCTACCATATCAGAGGTAAGGCTGAGGAAGATTAGGTGGTGGGCAGTAATCTTAATTTTATTTCTAAATAAGAAAGAATTGAAGTCTTGTTGAAATGAATATATCAAAAGGGTTTTTATTAGAGAATTATTAATATGTTTTAAATAGCGCATAACAGAACAGCAGCAAGCCGTGAGATCTTTTATTCTGTACTTTTCTAAGGCTATTTTAATTGATGGAATGGGTGGACCACCAACTTTTACTGTAGATCTAGACCATCCTGTACTTGCTAGCAAGAAAGGTACACTAGAGAAATATATTCTGGAAGAGTAACAGGTGATGTCTGTGGATCAAAGTACCAACTGGTATGCCAACTGCATTCTCTCCTGGGAGTTTCAGGATTCAGGAAAATGTCTAGAATTGTTCATTCACCCTCTGAAAACTCTTTCTATAAAATGTAGTCTCTAAGGTGGCGTTGTAACACTGTTCTGTGCACATAAATTCTAAAGTTAAAAAACGTAATTCTATGTTTACTTGAAGAGCTTCAGTCATTCACAGTTTCATAATTGTTTGTATAATTGCTGGAAGTGTTTGCCTTCAGGTCATTAGCGCACTGATGCATTTTCCAGTAAAACACTTTTCTGAATATTGCTCCATTGAGGCAGTTTTCCGAGCACTATTTTTCTGAGGGCTACTCATAGCTTTCCTTCTCTCCTGATTCAAGGGAGTGATGGCAAGACTTGGAAATCTTCATACATAGCCATATTTGAAGGAAAAAATAAATCTGGAGGGATATTGCTTACCAGTGAGGCTTTGTCACTTGTACCTAGTGTGGGACCTTTTGGCTAGGTTGAGAGGAGTGGAATTTGGAATGTAGCATAAATCTGTGAAGGGTTCATTTCCAAAGTCAAGGGTTGAAACAAATTGACTAGATATAATTGGGATATTCCAGTTGTGTAGTGGTTGGGACCCTGCATCAATGACAAATAAAAGAAGTGTTTCTGCAGGTATTTGTGATTTGCTCTAGATAGTTATTTCAAGGTTAAGTTGAGAAGGTTGTTCTATTTGACAAGCAGTTCATCCTAGTACTGCCTCCCCTTATACTCTTTCCTTTTGTGTGCCATACCATAAATTCAGCTTTAGGTCGACAGTACTTTAAAAACAAAAAACAACAACAGGCAGCATTGTGTTGACGGCAAATGCAATTAGATTTTTTCAATATTAGGCAAGCACTAAAAAGTGGCTATGCTCCGTATTGGCTTTGCTGCCCCCTTTTTAGCTATCTTGAGAGAGATGTCTCCATGGTTGTAAAGTACAGAAGCAGCCCTTTCTCTTTCCCAAAATCATACCCCTTGAACTTACGCACCTTGGATAGGACCAAATACACATGAGTTCTGTTGCTATTAAATAATGAAGTGGTAAATAAAATTAAATGGCTCAAACAAAAAACTTCAGAATCAGCAAATAAACCAGGCAAAATGCTATCATGGTTACTTAAAAAGAAACAAAAAGACAAAACAATAAGCAGTATAATAGATAAAGGAGAAATTACAAATGACCCTGAAAAAAATCAAAAAAAGTTTTGTAAATTACTATAAAAATTTATACAAAGCAGAAAACATTTCTCATAAACAACAGATTGCCAAAAATAACTGAGGAAGAGTGGAAATACTTAAATGCCCCTATTGATATTAGTGAAATAAAAGAAGGAATTGTGACCTCCAAAATCAGAAAAGCTCCCAGTCCTGATGGAATTTGCATAATGTATTATAAGAAACTGGAAGAAATAACATTACCAGTCTTCAAAAAAATAATGAACTAAATTCTAGAAGGAGGGCAAGTACCAGAATCATGGCAAAAGGCCTTAATTACATTAATACCGGAAAATGGATCCAATTTAGATGAAATAAAGAATTACAGACCAATTTCACTTTTAAAGTCAGATTATAAATTGTTTACCAAAATTCTTGCTAGATTCAAAAGGATCTTGGTAATAATAATTAATAAAGATCAATCAGATTTTTTACTGGGAAGACAAATATACAGCAATATAAGATTGATAGTAGATACAATAGGATACCTAGAAATGAGACCAGATAAAATGGCAGCCCTGATCTTAGTTGATGCCGAGAAGGCCTTCAACACTGTGTCGTGGGATTTTATGGGGGGGGAACCTCTGGAAATGATGAGGAGCCTAGGTGAGAAAATAAGTAGCGGTATAAAAGCAATTTACAATTTCCAAAAAGCAAGATTGATTATAAATGGCGAAACATCAGAAGCCTTTAGTATCTCTAAGGGAACAGGACAGGGCTGCCCTTTATCACCCCTCCTATATATCACAGTCTTAGAAGTATATTTAAAAGCAATAAGAGAAGATTCTAGGATAGAAGGAATTAAACTTAGGCAAAGAACTTATAAGGTTAGGGTCTTTGCAGACAACCTAATAATCACAATGGAAAACCCACTAGCGATTATTCGAGCAACATTGGAAAAAATGAACAACTATTAGGATTCAAAATTAATGCAGTGGTACCTTGGTTTGCATATGTCTTGGTTTGCATACGTTTTGGATTACAAACACATCCAACCTGGAAGTGTATGTCCCAGTTTGCAAGCTTTTTTTGGATTACAACCCATACTTTTTGGATTATGAACAAATTTTTTTTGGAGGCCCCATTGGCAAAAGCGCACCTTGGGTTACAACCTGTTTGGGTTTACAAACGGACCTCCAGAATGGATTATGGTTGTAAACCAAAGTACCACTGTAATAAGAAAACAAAACTCATGGTGAAAAATCTAGATATACGAGAAAGAGCAGATTTAGAAGCAGAGACAGGACTTAAAGTAACAAATAGAGCAAAATATTTAGGAATTTGGATTACTATGAAAAATACTAATTTATATAAAGATAATTATGTAAAGGTATGGAAAGAAATTAAAAAAGATTTAGAGATCTGGAGTAAATTAAAACTTTTACTGTGGGGAAGAATATCTTCAATCAAAATGGTCATCTTACCAAGAATACTGTTCCTTTTTCAATCCATTCCGATCCTCAATGGCCTCAACTGCTTTAAAGAATGGCACAGATTCTTGGCTAAATACATATGGCAGGGCAAAAAACCCAGAATTAAATTAAAATTACTAACAGAAGTCAAAGATAGAGGAGGGTTTAGAATGCCACATTTTAGGATTTATTATGAAGCTGCTTGCCTGGTTTGGCTCAAGGATTGGATGATATTAAAGAATACCAAATTATTGGACATTGAGGGCTGGGATAACATAGTAAGTTAGCATGGTTATTTCGGATATTCAGTTGAATTAGAAAAATGGGAAAATTTATGGAAAAGAACAAAGTTTACAGCATGTTACACAATAAAATATTTTTTAAAAAAAATGATGTACAGATGGTATCTCACACCCTTGAAATTGACTAAAATATATAAAAATACTAGTGGAAAGTGTTGGATGTGCAATCACAAAGAAGGGAACTTTCTCCATATGTGGTGGATGTGTCCTAAAATAAAAAAAAATTGGCACAGTATTTACGATGAACTAAAGAAAATGCTAAGATTTACTTTCCCAAAGAAACCAGGAATGTTTTTATTGAGCCTAATAACAACAGACATCCCAAAAGATAATAAAGGAATATATTTGTATGCAGTTACTGAGCCAGAATAGTAATTGCTAAACATTGGAAAAGTACTATAATGCCAACGAAAGAAGAATGGATTTTGAAATTATCAGAATACCTCGAGCTGGCTAAACTTACAGGTCTAATAAGAAACTATTCAAATAAGATTCTCTTAAGGAGAGAGTGGGAAGTCTTTATAAATTATATGAAGAGAACTGATTCCCAGAATTATACTTGGCTTAGTTTAGAATAAAAATCTCATAGGTAATAAAAATGTTTCTCCAAAATTTAATCATTACACATAACCAGTGATATGAAAAGAATGAACCACATGGAGTTAGCTGGAAGTCATCTTTTTTCCTAACCCTATTTCTTTTTAGCTTCTTTCTTGAAGTGAATATTTTCTTTTTCTTAGGATAATATAGTATCTATATTCTTGTCTGTAGTTTTTGTTATCATCACTGTATTTATGTGGGTTTTTTTGCTTTGTATGTTTCTGGTTTGGTATTACATGTTTGTTTTATTTAATGTTTATTTGTATGACGCATAAGTGTACATAAAGTATTTTAAAAAGAGAGAGAGGGGGGGGAGCAATGTCTCAGTGCTCAGATTCCAAGCATAGTGACCTAGCTTTTTTCAGACCTAGTTGCATTCTGTAAACAGGTGACCAGTGGGGATGGTCTTGAAATTTATTTGCTTAAAAAAAAAAGTCCTATGTTGCCTATTTCTCCAAAGAAACTCAAACATAATCTCATCCGCTCAAATTTATGTTAACAATATTCAACCTGTTTAACTAGTTCCAGCAGCATAAGAGTAACATTGAGCTGAGCCAGCAACAAATGAATATTACCCAAAGTTCTTCTTGTCGTGTGTGGCTTTTTCTACTCACATGTGCAATGAAAGGAAATCAGTGCTTTTAAGGATTTTCTCCAAAATTTTGGGATGGGTGGGAACTGTCAGTAGATTGTCACAGTAGGATGGGGAAATCCCAACCCAGATTGTCATTCAGCCAGAAGCTTACTGAATTACCTTGGCCAGGCACATGGTCTAGTTCTGAGCTACCTCATAAAGTTGCTGTGAAGATCAAAAGAGGGAACTGTCTTAAGCTTCCTGGAGGAAAGAAAGGACATAAATGTAATAAATTTGATGGATTGTGTAAACTTGACTTAAAGGTTGATCCTCTGAAAAAGCACACAGTACCTCAGTCCCTGCTCTATTTAAGACCATGCTCAGAATATTGGTTTCCAATACCAGCCCTGAGCAGCATTTCTTCATTTCATACCTAGTTGTCTTTATCATGCTGATATTTCAAAGGAGAATACTGCAGACTGCACTTCATTCTCTGATTTAAAAAGCCTTGCGTAATTACCCCTCATACATGTGAGATTGCAGGAATGCTGCTATGTCACTTGCAGCTATTTCTGAATGTGGAAGATCGACTTTTATTATTGGATTAAGCTACTACAGCCATGTGGTTACAGTGGCTACCAGAAGATTAAATTCAAAACAGCTTTCAAGTGACTGAATGACACAGGCCCTGGCTACATTTGAGACTGACTCCTGACTGCCCTTGAGCACCATATTTTGTATGTAGAGTCTAACAATGACATCTTAAGTTATTGAGTGATTACAGCTTGCTTTCATGGTACTTTTAGTGTGGAGCTTGCAAAATTTATGTTCATTTTTGCTTTGAGGGTGAGGTGTGAGGGTTGACACCCCACATTTTCCATTCTCCAGGAACTTTTAGGGAATAAACAGTTGGTTCTCCTTTTCCATCCCCTTTTCTGAAAATTGGTGTCATTGTTTTTATATAATCTCTCTATATTGAGAAACACCCTGAGTAGGCAGTAAATAAAATGATCTGCAAATGCCAGATAAAATACAGGCTTCTTTTTATCATGGGTCTTTCTGGACAGATCAAAGAGTGTGCTGATGAGCCTGTTGGGAAAGGTTACTTGGTGTCCTGCTTGGTAGATCACAGAGGAAACATCACTGAATACCAGTGTCACCAGTACATCACCAAAATGACAGCCATAATTTTCAGTGATTACCGCCTGATCTGTGGCTTCATGGATGACTGCAGAAGTGATATTAACATCCTGAAGTGTGGCAGCATTCGTCTTGGAGAAAAGGTAATTCTGTTACAAAGTGATTCCATGTCCATTAAATTGGAGGTGGGAGGGAAGAGGATATTGTCTCATTAGAATCAATGCTGCTCCGAAGAAGCCAGTTGAAGTGTGACCACGTTCTATGGTCAGCATTTTAAATTACTATCCTATCTCCCTGTGATTTTATACCAGTGCTAGGCAGAAGGAATGTTTCTTGTGTGAGTGAATCTGGGCTGTCCTCTGGAAGGGGCACACCCTGGAAAAGTGCTATTAGCCTTTGGTAGATTGAGGGTACCTTCAAATTTAGGTCAACTGCATGCTCTTTCAGGCTCAGGTATTTCATTGAGATACAGTGGTGTTTTCAGCAGCAGACTTTCTTGGGACGGGTGGAGGACAGAGATTCAGGACCACAGATGTACTGAACTGAACCATGTTCTTGCAACGTAAGACATGCTTCTGTAGTCTCCTAATGCAACATGCAGAAAAGAGCTAGATGGAAGTGTGTCTTGCTGCTGCTTAGCTTCTTTCTCTTCTTTCAGGATGTCCATTCTCAAGGAGAGGTGGTGGCCTGCCTGGAGAAAGGACTGGTAAAGGAGGCAGAAGAGATTGAGCCACGAATAAAGGTCTCAGACTTGTGCAAAAAGGCTATTCTCCGTGTAGCTGAGCTCTCCTCTGATGATTTCCACTTGGATCGGCACTTATATTTTGCCTGCCGGGATGACCGGGAACGCTTCTGTGAGAACGTAAGTTGTTGCATGACATCGTCCTTCCCGTTGGACTAGCATCCATCTCCCCACCCTTTCCCCTCTCGCCTTGTCATTCAGTAAATGCTCCTACATGTAACAAATTAAAGAATCCAAGAACAGATCTCTCAAAGGTGCACTACAGATAATATAGGCAATATATTGAACTCATTTCAGAAATATGCATGGAAGTATTAGTCATGAGCATGCACAACATAGATAAATGACAGAGGACTTGTAAATCACAAAATGTTGGCCTATGATAAAATGTAGCCAGTGTGATGTAGAGAATGGAATGCTGAAGTTGGGCTGAAGAGACGTGCATATGTGGAGAAGACCCATGGAAATTAATGGGTCCATTACTTTCAGCTGGTCTGCTCTGAATAAAACTTGGTGGGATACAAAACCTGGGTTTTAATAGCCACTTAGCTATCACTCTCATTGAGTGGCCGTAAACAGATAATTTTGCCTAACCTATTTCATGGTTTTGTTAGGGTAACATGGGGATAATTGCATGTACCTTTGCTTTGAGGTCCTTGAAGAAAAAGGAGGCTATGAATGTGTTAATTATTTTTTTTAAATTATGGATACCAGGATCCTCCTAATACATTTCCATATGATATTCATGACCAATATTCTTGCTCTGTTTCACAGACTCAGGCTGGGGAAGGCAGGGTGTACAAGTGTCTCTTTAACCACAAGTTTGAAGACTCTATGAGTGAAAAGGTATGTGCCTCTTTCACCTGGCCATTCCACTATCTTTATTGACCCCAAAGCTCTTGCTTCTTGGTCGCCTCATTTATTTACAGCATGCAATGGATAAGAAACAAATTAATACACAATATGGTGTGTTATCTGAGGGTTGGTCTGCTCCTGGCCCATCAGGGTGTGGTGGGTGGAAGAGTGCATGGAATCCTGTGCATCGGCTCAGAGCTGTGTTTTTAAAGGCAGCCGTAACTCTGTCTGTGACCTGTTGATGAACTTCCCATCTCTCAGTTACAGAGTTGCCTTGTGTGGTAGCAGTTAAATTGCATCAATAAGAATTAACATCTCTGAGGAAGGAGAGCTGCCTTATTACCTTCTCTAAAGGCATGCGTGTGTTTTTTTTGAGATATGTTGTTACATTCCTGAGAGACAGCGTTTTGAGTAAAGTGCAGACAAAGCATTTTATTGATCATTATTCCAGGTGTAATGCCCCATTGCTTCCTCAACGCTTTGAGCAGTATATGAGCAATAAATAGCAAATTGAAATGACAAGCTATGCTTGTGGTTGAAATGCTTTAAGAACTCTGCACTTTTGCTCCCCACGATTATTTCCCTTCCTCCTGCTGTAGGTTGCCTTGGATTTTCTAGAAATAGTGATGCATTTGAAACTAGTAGCAATGTATTCTATTTCTAGCGGTGGCTTGTTCTGAAAATTCAAGGCCAGCGGATTTTCTGTTCTACTCCTTTTGTCCAGTGTGAGCCAAATTATCTCTGGTTGACAAAAGAATGCTGCCTTGATGTTCCCTTGATCAGTAGCACAAGATATCTGATTGTTTTCCTCAGTGTCGTGATGCATTGACAACCAGGCAAAAGCTGATTGCACAAGATTACAAAGTCAGTTACTCATTGGCAAAGTCCTGCAAAAGTGATTTAAAGAAGTACCACTGTAATGTAGAGAACCTTCCTCGTTCCCGAGAGGCCCGACTATCCTACCTGCTAATGTGTTTAGAATCTGCTGTGCATAGAGGTAAGATATATTTTTCCCTTATTCCTCCAATTGCTTATATCTGATAAATAATTTGTGAAATGAAAAGTTGTGTAATGTGAGATTTTCAGGGCTTTGTTGAAAGAAAATGGACATGGCAAAAGAATGTTTTTGGAGAATGTCTTTGGGCATTAGGATTCTGCTAGTTATCCATTACTCTATAGTTCTGCATCCCTGTCTCCCTTGTGCAACACCTTCTCTGTCTGTCCTTGCTTCCTCTCCATACTGCAACCCTCCTCCCCCTGAGCCTTGACACTTGATGTTTCAGTTTGCTACCTTTGCTTCTTTGCATGAGGCTGGTTCTAGGTCAGACAGTTAATAATAATAATAATAATAATAATAATAATAATAATAATAATTAATAATTAATAATTAATAATTTATTATTTATACCCCACCCATCTGGCTGGATTTCCCCAGCCACTCTGGGTGGCTTCCAACTGAATATTAAAAACAGTACAGCATCAGACATTAAAAACTTCCCTAAAGAGAGCTGCCTTCAGTTGTCTTTTAAAAGTAAAATAGTTGTTTATTGCTTTGACATCTGCTGGGAGGGCGTTCCACAGGGCAGGCGCCACTACCGAGAAGGCCCTCTGTCTGGTTCTCTGTAACCTTACTTCTCGCAATGAAGCATGTTAAGGGGCTAGCCTGTCTTATGTCAGCAGACCATTCACAGTTGCCCAGGAGAAAGAAGTTCTAGCTGTTCTGTTGTATTCTCTATCTTGCCGTTCCATAATACAACATGGGCTTAGTTCTCATGGAGAGCAATGACAGCTGTGACTGCTGTTGTAAGTGGGGGCTCACTTGATGGCATGCTCCCCTGTGAAAATAAATTCCCATACCTAGAAAATGAGCATGCCACGGTTAGAATTCTTCTTTCAGAAGTGTCAGTTTTCCTTTCTGCAGAGAATGTTTCATATGGAGGATCATTCATCATGTGAGCCCCATCTGCAGTCTGAAGTGGTACAGCCCAAGCACAGATTTACCACAGCCATCAGAACTACTAGGCCTTGCCCAGATTCTAATCAGAATGCCACACTTGCATGATTAATCCCATCTCTCCGGAGAGCAACAGAGCAAGTCGGCTTTCTTTTATGTGTTCCTAGCATGCATTTCTTCTAGGTTAGAAGAAAACAACAGTAGCCACTGAGGGCATGTTTAGCCCTTTTCATGCAGCCTAGTGGGGGATGTATTGGTTCACTTAGAGGAGTATTGGGAGTCAGTTGTTAAGCATTTACCTTACAGGGTCCCCCCAGGCATCCTTTTTATTGCTAATTCATGATGATTTGTGCTTACACTACCAGGCCAGTCTTAAATGATTCTGCTTCAATACTTTTGGCACATGCAAAAGTTTGGGGTATTCAAATGCTTATTTTCCAGTCAGTGCATGTCCTGGAACTTCTGCTGAATCCCAGAACTTTTCATACCAAAAATGTTGTTGGTGGGGTTTGTTTTTGTACTGGGTTTGTTGTGCTATAGCTCCTCCAGACAGCAATAATGTGGCATTGCAGAACAACTGATAAAGCAGAATAAATCCACCACTAAAGCATCTTTATGGTGCCAAGAACATGCTGCAGAATTCACTGACAATAAAACACGTGTCCATAATACCAGACCATTGATCCAGCTAGTTCACTATTATCTGCACAACAGCTGGCTCCCCAGGGTTCTCAGTGACATCAGTCTATTAAATGTAACTTGTTAGTATTTGCAGAAGGACAGACCTCTAAACTATAAAAGCTATAGCTATTATATAACACCAACTTCATATTTTCAAAGTTACATTTGAATCTAATTGATTTACACCTGAGCCAACATATACATTATTTAGGCTGTAACAGACTGACTCCCTTTGGTGCAGAGGTGGATATCTTTTTTATTGTTCAGGTTCAAGTGTAGTGGCAGGTGCTCCATTCCAGTAGGTGTGGCTGGAGCCAATGATGGTTGGACCCATTCACACAAACATAGACACACTCCATGGGAAAGACAAACACAGGGAGAGTTTACCGCCCTTCCATGTGCCATCATCTTCATCACAGCCATGCTCTTCCCAGCTTGCCAAGCAATTGTGTTGCTAATAAGGGGCAGAGGCAATGTGATTTACATGGAGAAGACATTGTATGGGCTTGTGGGAGCATGAATTTGGGGAGGCAGCAGTTTGAGGAAGGGAGTGAAATGGAATGTGGCTGTATGGAAAACTCTGAGGGCTCTGGGTTTGCTGACGTGCTTTGAAGACTGTTTCTGTCTGTAGTGTCAAGTGTAGCTTAGTGCATTCCACTGTTGTCCTCTAGAAGGTCAGGCAGATCTGAGTGTGAGAATGGCAGACTAGGCTTCTTTTCCAAAGCACAAGGCCATGTCTGCAAGCTGTTCTGCGCTGAATAGCCCTTAGCCAAGGGAGAAGCCATCTCATGCCTTTGGGAATTCTCTGAATGGGTAACATTGTGGACAACCTATTTGCTTAGTTACTTCTCTGCTGTGACAGGCCACACTCAAGTTTTTACACCAGGGAGCTTTTGAGCAATTCACTAAAGATGTTAAAGTTAATGTTCGTAGTCTTTATTCTTTCCAAGGAAAAGTAAATGTTAGTATCTTTCTGCTTGGCATAGCTGAGGAGAAGTGTGGGACTCCCCTTGAGTCCCCCCCTGGCTTGATGGTTTGGCATTGAGATTCCATTCAAACCGGTCAGGTGGCCTTGGGGGAATATCTAGTAAAGCTGGGTGTTTTTCTCTAGCTGGCCTTGGTGCAATATCCAGTAAAGCTGGGTGTTTTTCTCTAGCTATGGTTCACTTTCTGCAAATTCAGCATGTTGCATTTGGCAGTGTGTGATCTTGATAGTCTCTGTTTTCAGGTTATGGTGTTCTTTCCCCCCACCTGCAGAGCTCTAAAAGCATTATTAAACACAGGGGTAGGCAACCTTTTTTAAAAAAATCATCAAGTCCTGCATTTCCTCATAAATAATACGTTGGAAGCCGCATGCAGGTGGTTGGGTGGAGTTGATGATCAGCAGAAGCAAAGACAACATGTTCTGGACTGCTAATCCAGAGTAAAGACTGCCCTTGCTTCAATTTTATCATAGCTACTGCAGATTAGAATCCTAATCAGGTCTTTTCAGAAATAAACCCCACTAAGTTTGGTGGAGATACTCATTTATACATCTTTCCTCCTTAAACCATGCAACCAGGAAAAAAGCACACACACAAAATATCAGTTTATCAAATAGAATCCTGCACCTTTCATTTGTATTGAAACTACATAAAAAGAAAAGGAAACACCTTTTTAAGAGCCAGGGAAAGGAAGGAGGAAATGAACCAGAAGGAAGGCAACAACTCTGATAAAATGAAAGGGTAGGACAGCTTCAGGAGACATTGGGGGCTGCATAAAATGGCCCTCAGACAGATGGTTGCTCACCAATGAATAGATGGATAGGCAACTAGTGGTCCAGAAGGACCTGTTTTTTCTACCTGCTGTGGTTTGTTAAACCTACTGCTAAGGCATCTTTCTCTGAATCAGAACAGTTATTATCCCTTTATGAAGTAGTCTAGAAATGTGTGGCAGCATTCTTTTATATATGCAGGGCAGGCTTAAAAGGCAGTGGGTGCCACCACCAGCACCCTGCTAGTCCTGAGATAGAAAATATTTGTGTTGAGTGTCAATTTTTTCTGACTCCTCTGCTGAAGAAAGTCAAAATCAATATAATCAAGTTACGGTACTCAGAAATGAGAATATTTTCTCTTTGTATCTTTTGCTACTGACTAAAGGAAGGATGACAAGCTACACACATCACTGAAGACCTATCATTGATCCATGGAAGCCTTGTTCAGCTCCTTTTCTCTCCCTGGCCTTCCCCTTCACTGCTTTGGCAATTTATTCCATTGCTGCTCACATGCTTCAATCACAGTGTATCCAATAGATTAAAACTGGTGTCCTTGTAAAGGATATTTGTGCACATGTGCACAGAGGAGGCACAGTCCTGATTGCTATGCACACTCCAGTGCAACCTGGTGTTTTCTCTGATTGCCTGTGAAGAAATAGAATACAACCCTGTGATAAGGAGAGGCTGCAAAATAGCTCTGAAATGGTAGAGCTAATGGCAGTAGTGCTTGTGGCTCTTTAGGGATTCCAGCTGCCTGGCACTATCTTCCTTCCCAGTTAGCTCTGGATTTCTGCATAGAATTTGTTTTCTTGGTGTGTCATTTGATGTAATCTTTAAAAGCAGAATGGCACTGGTCACACTGCTGGGGCTGCATTGCACATGTGGCATGTACCTTGGCTATGTTCAGTGTCCCTTGGGCTGATGTCTTATAACCTGTATCTACTACGGTGTGCCTTAGGTCGGCAAGTGAGCAGTGAATGCCAGGGAGAAATGTTGGACTACCGGCGCATGTTGATGGAAGATTTTTCCCTGAGCCCAGAGATCATCCTCGGTTGCCGCAGTGAGATTGAGCACCACTGCTCAGGACTGCATCGGAAGGGCCGCACCCTGCATTGCCTGATGAAAGTTGTGCGAGGAGAGAAGGGGAACTTGGGAGTCAGCTGCCAGCAGTCGGTAAGGTTGTCATGGGGAGCCTTTTCATGACAGTCTCAACCCCCACATCTGAAATCTTGTTCATTTTTGCCCCAGCTGGTTTTAATGTTTTGAACCAGAGCCGATAAGTCAGGCTCTGGTTCAAAACATTAAATCTCAGGCATCACTCAGAGAATCCAAAGTTTCAGCTTGGGTCTCCTAATTAAATGCTTCTCAGAGCACTTGGCTGCCATATATGTGTTCCCCATCCAAAGCGATGCTTCTCAAGGTTTCATGGAGGAGTTTTTCAGTGGCCAGTGGCCATAACAGCCACAGGGAACTTTGGTGTTGAAAGTAGCCCTACCTCTTGAGTACCAGATGCTAGGAATAAACATGTGCAGGCCATAGTCAATAGCTTTTAGAAGCCTATGGGTTGTGACTGTTGGAAACAGAGTGCATGACTACATCAGCAGCCACCTTGTGGCTTCTGGGTGTTCTGGGCTAAAATTCACACCAGCCTCATCCATAATGGCCATGTAGATGGCACCTGTAGTCCAAAATATCTAGAATGCACCAGGTTGGAGAGGTCTCTTATAGATGGTCCTTGGTCTGACCCAGCAAAGTAATACTTCTGTTTTGAATACCTGAATCATTTCCCTGGGAGAACAGAATGTGTGGCAATGGACTCTACGTTACTGGGAGCAGAAGAATTTGCTTGTGTGTCCTGCCCACTATTTTAGCTTTTGTGGGCTGATGCTGAAGTAAGACCTGAGTTGGGATGCAGGTGGGAGCTGCAGGGAGGCTTTGCCCTCAAAGCTCCAACATCCATTTAGGGGAATCCCAATGAAACAGTTGGCTAGAGCTGATTAAAAAGCTCTATCAACTACTTGTAAAAAGGCTTTTCGGGTAGCTTCAGGCTATTAAACTCAGAAGCTGTTATGTTATTCCAGGCTAACCCACCTTCTTTGTAAAGTAGCCAAGAGGAATGTAATGGGCATAACATATTAATTCAAGCAAAGCTTTTGACCTAATCCCATGTGACTTCTTAAGTTCTTCAGGGGGAAACGTGAACTGGAACAACTTAGTGTAAGGAGTTGGATACGCATGGTGATAGAAGAAAATTGGATTGAACTAGGAGACCAGTGACTATTTCTCTCCAGCTCTCAGGCTTCTCATAATATATGCACAATTCATTCTGCATGCATTGGAAGTGTTGTATGCATTTGGGAGGAATTTGGAGTAGCTTCATATTAATTACTTTCCCTAAAACAAATCTAAGTGTAAAAAAAGAAGAGCCTTTATCTTGTAACATGTGATGGTCAGAACATATTTGCATTCTTCTGAAAATATACTGCTGAGGCAGACAAGAATGTACGGTGGCTGCTCAGTCCCTATCCCATAAAAACAGATTCACTCCTTCCCTTCCACGGGCACCAGTCACTGCATAGAGGCAAAACTTGTGTGTTGAATAGTAAGATTCTAGCCCTTGTTGTTGTAGATGAAAAACTGAAGATGCAGAGTCAGTGTGTACTTAAAACTAAGAAACCAGAAGGAGATTGGGACAAAGTGGCCGATTCCACTAGTTTAGCCTGGGCTCCCCAATGCAGCACCTGTGGACACCAACTTTTAGTTTTTTTAATGATGTTTCTGGCTGGTGTGTGTAGGGGGCCTACTTTTTGTCTTATTCGGTGGGGTATAGGTGATTTGCTTGTTGGGTTTTTTGGGTGGGGATGTTTCTGAGTATTGCTAGCTTTTCTTTGATGGAATGGGTACTTTTGTTGCCTATGACAATACTTTAAAAGGTGCCTCTGGGCCCATAAACATTGGGACCTTTGTATAGACATAGGACTTTTTTACTTGGCCCTGTTCTCTGCTTCACTTCATGGCTCCTGATAATCCACCCCATGCCTTACTTGCCAATGCTGCTGATCTTTCTCCTCAAAATCTCATTCTTCCTCTGAATGATTTATTCAGGTTTCACTGTTGGGTAGCATTTTTGGAGTAGTATTGTGCAGGAGCTATGTTCACCCTCCTACCACATCCTTTTTTTTATGTAATAGGTGTCCTAATCTTGACTGCTGCCAATAGCAAATGCTTGACAGCCTTATAGTTTGAAGGTTGGGGGTGCCCAAGCACATGATTAATGACATTGACACTCTCACCCCCCCCCCAAAAAAAACCCCTTCCCTTTTTCTCAATGCTGATCCCAACATAGCTCACTGATGATTGCCTGAGACAAAATCAGAAAGCCCATCAGGCCATGTGCTTGCTTGTTCTTTTATATTGGAGATGGCTTGGTGTGATTGTCAGGCTAGATTCCAGGGATCTTCCACCTCAAATGATGAGAGCAGGATAATTGTTTCCCAGGCAGGAACAGATTGTTAGAACATGGCTATTTCCCCCAGGCAGCTTAGCCTCAATTCAGCATTATGACTGCTTTGATGTGTATACTTACACAGTGAAGTTGGGGCTTTGATGCTACTAAACACTCCTCTAGACTTGACACCACTTTACTTGATAGGCTTTGAGGGGGGCATTGCAACACGTGCTGGTGGGGAAAGGCTAAAGTACGGTTGTACTGTTGTGTGATGCAACCTGGCAGTTTGGCTTCTTGGAAAGAGCTTTGCTTGCAAAGAAATGGGAAGTGCCCCGATATTTGCAAATGCTGCCCTGTGGTTCTGTCAAGGGGAGCAAAAAGAAGCAAAAAGGCTCTGTGGTCTGTGATGGCTCCATGGCCACATGAATAAATGGCTTTGCCCCATGCCCCCCACCCCCAGCATTTCACTAGATTCATCTCAGTTGAGGTTAAGATCTGTGATGTAAACGGATTCCTAAATTTGAAATTGGCTTAATTCCCAGGCTACGGGCTCCACTAGGAAACAATCAGTGCAGAAATCTGCCCATTCTCTGCTCCTCCAACTTTGTAGAGCTTAATTTCCAAGAGTGAGTGTTACACGTTGAAGGAATTCTTAAGCTCCATTGGCTTTTTCTCAGGCCTTTGTGGTGAGATGCCATTTAGTTCTGCTGCTTTATGCTGCTGCTGCTTTAGCAAAAAAATAAAACAACCTGTGTTGCATAAGTCTACCTGCGCTGCTCAAGTCATGCTTCAGTGGAGTCTGAATCCTTGAAAGACCACTTCTCTGCTAGTATACCTTTATGAGCATGCTGCTCAACTCAGTCTCAACAGTTGCCTCTTCACCGCCCACCCACCACAAATAAAAGCACTAGGCACATGTTCCTAGCCCCAGGCTGTCTTTTGTTACATCAGGCCCCTGTGCCATTTTCTCAGGAAGGCCCCTGTTGCTCATGTACATGACAGAGGTTCTGGGTTTGGGAGATTAGATTCTCCTGCTCCTGCTGCTCTGTTGGCTCTCCTCCCCTTCAGTTTCAGTGGCAAGAAGGCCTGGTGATGTGGCTGGCTGCACAATTCAGCTCTGTGTACTGTCGTTTGGATACTGAAAATAGAACAGGGAAGTCCCCAGAGTTGCAAAATGTCTGGATTGCCCCATGCTGCAGGGATGACCTGACACCTTGGCTTTCTCAGTCATGCCTGCAGTTTCTGGATGCAGATGAGGTGACAGCAACATAAAAACTCTGGTTCTGGCTGAGTCATACACAAGGGAGAATGCTCTTCCATTTGGCACATCTTAGCTGTTTGCCATTAACTGGTCTTGGTCTTGGAAGATAAATCATTTGTCCAAAGGCTGCTTTTCCTTGGCAAACGGTTAGCCCTTTTTGTGTGGGAGGGAGCAGTTCACATCCATGGGAATGTTTGAAAGATGTTCTCCACTTCAGGAGCTGGTACTGAAATGAGATGGGAAGGGGGCAGAATCCCTTGAGGTTAGCTTTGCAGTTCTGCCAGCAACAGAAGCCAGGAAACCAACTTCCTGAACTACTTTGCCATTGTTGTTAAACTCTTCCCCCCTCTTCTCTTTCGTTCCTCCAGCTTCAAACTCTAATCCAAGAGGCAGACCCTGGTGCTGATTACCGCATTGACAGAGCATTGAACGAAGCCTGCGAATCAGTGATACAAACAGCCTGCAAGCACATCCGTGCTGGAGACCCCATGTAAGTGATGGAGATCCCCTGCTTTTGCTACAGTTTACTGCTGTTTTAGCTTGGGCTGAAAGAAGCCTGTTAAACCTGGGGGAAGAGATGGGCTCAGAGTGTCTCTTACATAAAAAGAGATGTTGACTTGGGGTGAAAGGGTTTCTTGTGGGCATACAGGCAGACTTTATTATGCAACAGCTTCTCATCACCCTTACAAATGCAAGCTGTGGGAAAGTACAGGCCAAAGGTAGACCACTATGGAGAAGCACATGTGCTTTAAAGCATGCAGTTACTCAGCTCCCCCTTTCTACAAATACCTCCTTCCCCTCCCACCAGTGAGATGCTCCTTGTTGCAATGTCTGGTATGAAGGCTCCTGAAGATTGCATATATCCATATAACATGACTTTCTTTCCTGAAGATTGCATATATCAATATAACATGACTTTCTTTCCTGAAGATTGCATATATCAATATAACATGACTTTCTTTCCATAGGATTCTCTCTTGCCTTATGGAGCATTTGTATACAGAGAAGATGGTGGAAGATTGTGAGCACAGGCTCCTGGAGCTCCAGTACTTCATCTCACGGGACTGGAAGTGAGTGCTGGGCATGGGGACCCTCAGGGGCCCTGCAGTTCTGTTGCAGGACTTTCTAGCAGCGGCAGTTGGGTCAAAAAGGTCTTGTACTGTGGGGTCATGGGTGGCTTTAATTCTCTAGTCACTAGCTAGAGGTTCAGAAAGAGTTCTTTTCATTCACAACTTGGAGTACTTGATGTTTATACTTAACCGTTATTCCCCAAATTTCTGTCAATGCCTGCTACAAATTAAAGTAGAGGTTCTGGCCTGGGCATTACCTTCAAGCGCTGCCTCATTATGAATGTGCACCACAGGATAATGCCCTCTCACCCCAAATTTCAGCCTCCGTCTAACTATGGAGGGTGTCTCAGTGTAAGCATTGTGTCAAAAGTAAAGTTTCCTGTACTTATGTATTATTAATAGTGTTTTATGAACTGTCAGCTCATTAAGAAAAAAATTGTGGTGATGTACAACACCATCAAGTTATAATTATGTTTTAACATCATATGATTATAAAAACATGAAATACAGAACAAATGCCTTAATGCTAACTGGCATTCTCTAAACACACTTAAGGCCTTTCTGATTGCAGTAGGAACAGTGTTCTAAAGTACTGGTGCCACCATGCTTTTTAAAAACTTTAGTTTGCATAGAAACCAAATGAAAGTATGATAACTGTTGGATAGTTAGGAGGGCTTCTCCAGCTGATCACAGTTAGCTGGCTGGTATAAGAGCATAGGGCCTGTTTCTCATGAGGACATATTTCTTTCTAGTGTAGGGTTTAAATTGTTTTTGCTCCTTAAGAGCAAAATTCTTATGTATGTTCACATTCTTATGTGTACCAATGCACTTTGACATTTGCACCAAATTTTATAGCCCCAAGTGGCTTACAGAAAATCTTCATAATCATATTAAAATCTTGGACTGCAAAACTGTTACACAGTTGGAATTGGTTGCAGTAAAAAAAACATATTTTATTGGCGAGACTTTAAATATGTCTCAGTTTTATTAGGTGACTCGCAACTTGTGTGCATTTAACTTGTGCAGTTGATGGCTGACCAGTTGAAATTGCACAAATTAAATGCATGGAACTTAAACGCTCTTTTTGCGCATTGTTTTCCCAGCACAAAAAGAGCTTTTAAGCTCTCAAACTTGCTTACTGGGCTCTGGGAGGATCTTGAACAATCTCAGACAGTCCCATGAGATCTTGTGGAAAACTCTTTGCGTTGCCTGGGGGCGGGGGTGTTATAAGACCCATTCAGCACAACAGCTACAGAAGGTAAGGATAGTCATGTGGGAGAGATTTGACTATATGTGTTTTTGAGTATATGCACTGTCCCTGGAACATAACCCCTGTGCAAGCTGCGAGTGACCTGTATGGCTAAATGGAAATTGTACCTATTAACGTTTTCATTTCTGATTTGCTACATTCTAGAGGTGAAATGTTGTGTTGAAGTGAAATGAAATGCTGTTAATCTTAGGTGTGTGAAGAAAGGGCATTTTAGAACCTCATGGTGGCTTCACTGATTCTTCTACTTTGACAGACTGGATCTTGTGCTCTACCGCAAGTGCCAGGGAGATGCATCCCGACTTTGCCATACACGCGGCTGGAATGAGACGAGTGAGATGATTCCTCCTGGGGCCATCTTCTCCTGCCTGTACAGACATGCCTATCGTACAGAGGAACAGGGGAGGAGGGTAAGCACCAGTCAGTTGCTTTAGCAGTCCTCCTTTATTGGAAAATGAATGTGATTTGGGGGCATTTGCTAGTTTATCTGTGGCTTCAAATGTAAGCTTTGAATATCTCTAAGGCAGCAGAGAAACTGAGCAGGTGATACTGGGGAAAAGCACGGAGGCAAGCCAACTATAGTCCACTCTACAGGTCACCTGGATGCTTTGCAACAACTAAGTAGGTAAACAAATGGAGACCCCTGTGCTTCTGTTTTAACCCTCTGAGATTGGGGTTTAATGTTTGAGCCTCTGGAGACTCAAACAGGAGTGCAAGAATTCCCCTAAAAGCCTTTTGGAAGAAGCCTGAGGAAACATTTTTGTAGCTAAGGTATGTGGTCTTGCCTCTGCTTTTTGTAGCTGAGGTCAGTGCTGAATATAGTAGGAAATCTCTTCATATGAAGGGTGAGGAAACAAAATAGGTGGCTTGTTGCATGAATGGCTGGTGAAGTTGTGATCACCAAACAGGTAATCAGTATCCTGTAGGTGGCAATCAGAGTGTGGTTGGTGATGAGCTGAGTTGCATAATCAGGAATTCATGTGAGTGCAGTTTTTGCTGGGTTGAGTCATTTCAGACTCAGGGGCTATGGGAAGAAAAAGGGAGTCCATGTGTGAATGCTTCCCCCATGTAAACTTTCCCCACAGGCAGAACTAGCATGTTTGGGAGAAGTGGGGAGTTCTCAAACATCATCTCCCACCCACCTGAAATAGTGAAGCCTTGCAAAAGGTGCACTGCACTGCATGACTTCCTGGGCTTGTATTCCAGCTTATAAACTTAAACTGGGGAGGAGAAGACAGTCTTTTGCCTCTTCTTCTGCAGCCTAAGTGATGCCCATATACCTTTTGGTTGCTGCTATGTGCCGGCTCAGGAAAGAACTGTTGAACAGACTTGGCAACTGCTCAGTTGCTCCGCAAGTCATTCTCCCTGTGGGGGAGAAAAATGGAGTAGTGCCTTGTTCCTTTTTTCTGCCTTCTTTTTCTGCCAACATGAATTGTGGTGGGTCTCCACTTGCTATGTCTAATTAGTTTTTAGGTTTCAGTTGTAAAATCTGTGCAGGATGCCATGCACAGCTGCCTGTCCCTGGCACCGTTTTCAGAGTACCAAGAATTTTAAATCCCCAAAGAGTCCTTGCCATGCTCTAGCAGATCCTTCTGACTTCTGCTAGCCTGGAGATTTGAGGTTATCCCTA
Organism: Podarcis liolepis; assembly: GCF_965112155.1. Classification (NCBI taxonomy): domain Eukaryota; kingdom Metazoa; phylum Chordata; class Lepidosauria; order Squamata; family Lacertidae; genus Podarcis; species Podarcis liolepis. The sequence goes on along the minus strand of NC_139561.1, from coordinate 56,782,192 downwards.
CCAATCTAGCACTAGGCTTGTTTGTCTGTATTTTATTGGCTTCTTCTCTGAAACAGCAAGCCAGCCCCTCCACACACGTGATGCCACGGTATCTCGTTCACTTTTTGACAACTTGTTTAGACTTGTCCTTCAATTAAACACCTTCTGTCTGGATGTGGGGACTTGTCCATCTAAGCTGCAGGGAAGGTAAAAAAAATGAGGGGAGGGGCCTGCATGGGAGGCCTGCTCTGGGCCTCTGTGGGAGGTGACCAAGCATAGCATAAAGAGAACTTTACTTTTACTAATGCTGGAAAGAGCACCTTCCTTCCCAGATCTGAGCAGTTGGGGTTGTTCATCTGGAACAAATTTGTACACTTGTTCTTGGCAGCTATCCCGGGAATGCAGGGCAGAAGTACAACGAATTCTACACCAGCGTGCCTTGGATGTAAAACTGGATCCAGCTCTCCAGGACAAGTGCATGATAGATCTGGGGAAGTGGTGCAGTGAGAAAACAGAGACTGGACAGGTATCTCAAAAATTTAAACCAATAATCTCATGTTGAAATTGTTGTATAAGTTAGAAAGCAAAACACATTCACTTTAAATGCCCTGGTTCTGCTATTTCTTCATAAACATTTCTGAATTTTACTAAATTTTAATGTTCAAAAGTTTCTGTATTGCGTTTTGTGCTTCGATTTAGCTTAATTAGTGAAGGGAAGGCACTAAACCCATGTGTGCATCAGGAGAAAGCAAAGCATTGTTTGTCCCAATTTATCCAACCTAGAGCAACCTGGAGTGGTGACTTGCTGATCCCAGGGGTTATGTTGCATTGCAGAAGTGTGGTGTTGGTTGGGGTGAAATGAAAGATGTCCCAGAGACATAGCAAGGTGCATTAGGGTGGCTTTCAAGGGATTAATGAGATGAACCCATTTGTTCTGTGTTAAGATTCTTTGTGTCCCCTTTAGGAACTTGAATGTCTCCAGGACCATCTGGATGACTTGGCGGCTGAATGCAGAGACATTGTTGGAAACCTTACAGAGCTGGAGTCTGAAGTAAGTAAGCTTTGTCTGGAAGGGAAAGCTCCAGTATTGTAGTTGTTAGACTTGCACCATGTGAATGATTTGCTGATTTTTGGGTTGCCCTCCCAAGTATCTTCAAAAGGGTGCCATTTTCATGTATTTGAGTCATCTAAGAAAGAAGGTAAAGTATCAGATCTTAATTGGTTGTCCAGATAAAGTAACTCAAGCCTGATATCATTAGAAAGAAGGAGTATTCATGTAAATGAGTCTTTCTTTCTTTCTTTCTTTCTTTCTTTCTTTCTTTCTTTCTTTCTTTCTTTCTTTCTTTCTTTCTGTTGGTCTGTCGGCTGTATGTGTAAAAGTTGTGCCTTTCTATGGCAGGTATCATTTCCTTAAAACGGCTGTGTTTTGATCAACTCTAGTTAGCTTTTATTTGGGGCAGCAAACTTTAAGGCAGCCTTCCCCACCCTGGCCCCTTCTAGATGCTTTGGGCTTCACCTCTCATCACCCTCAGCCAGCACAGCTGGAAAAGCTGCTTTAAGCTATATTTTGCAACCTGTTCCTGCTCCCAATGACTTCTTACAGTAGCTGTTCTTGTCAACAGAAGTCTTCCTAGCTTGTCTCTAGGGATGCTCACATCCCAGGAGACTTTCCCACTCTGATGTACAAACATAACATGAGCAATAGTGTGAACTGTCAGAAAAACTGGGTGTGGCCTTGGGTGGACTTATTGCTTTCTCTCTCCCTCTTGTAGGATATTCAGATAGAAGCCTTGATGATGCGAGCATGTGAGCCAATTATCCAGACCTTCTGCCATGTAAGTAACTCTTACTCATACTTGTTCTAATTTGGATAAGGATTGAGTGTGGAGTTCCTCCATCAGTATCAGTTGAGGGGATGAAGACCATAGCCATGTGCATGCCTTGTAGTTCCCCCTTCATGTTAAGCATACCTTGCTGGAATGTCCATAATTCTCAAGGGCACAACCAGCCTTCTTGCATCCCCAGTTCCCTGCTCAGAATTTAGCCTTAATTACAGTGCTGGTTTGGATACCCAAAAGTCATAGCAAGCAGGTGCAAGACTGCATGTGTGCTGTGATTCCATGGGTGCACAGAATGGGACAGTGGTAATTCAGTTTTCTGGCCTTTTTCTTCTTCCATTTTCTAAAAGCAAATATCTGGTTTCACTTGAAACTCTTTAGCTGGTGCCTGCTGAAATATCTGAATATAAAGGGTGGGTGAAACAATTTCCAGTAGTCATGCGCAGGACTTTTCATTGTTAGTTTATTGATGCTCATCATGGACAAAACCAGAATAAATTATACAGAGTAGGAACAAGTATGTAGAATTTAGCTATTGTTGCATAGTCTTTGTATATCTCTGGCATACCAGCCCTAGTTAAATTGCAAAATGTGTTCATGGCATTTAATAGATTGTGTTGCATTTTTGGGTCCAGTGGGGGCATGTGCAGCTGTAAAGCAACTTGAGAGCTCTGGGGCTAACCAGCCCTGACAAGTCATTTTAACAATCAGGTTTCAAATGTAAGCCAGAGAGGTGCAATTACCTTCTCCAGCTTTAAATCATGGGTCTCGTTGCTTCCTCAACTGAGGTACAGAGACTTCCAGGAAGGGAGTTAGTTCCTGACAGGTTGTCATTAGTCTGTCTGTCTGTCCCATCCCCCCCAATATCCCATTCAGGAAGTGGCAGACAACCAGATTGACTCAGGAGATCTCATGGAGTGCCTCATTCAGAACAAACACCAGAAGGAGATGAATGAAAAGTGTGCAATTGGAGTCACACACTTCCAGCTGGTGAGTGTGGCTGGTTCTCCAGCATCCCCTAGTTTGACTAAGTCTGGGAGCCAGACAGCCATTATCTGTTTTCGCCCTGGAAGGCCAAAGGCATTTTCCTGTCTGCTGGAATTTGAACTGTTATGGCATAGTCCCCTTTTCAGTGCTGCCTTGGCTTATTTGCCACAAATAAGCTTCCGGATGTTGACTGCTTTGTGCCTTTAACCACATTCCTTCCAAATCTGCCATTCTCATTCTGCAGTTGGAGGCAGGCAGTGCATGTGGTGAGCCCATAGTGATTTGGATGGGCATTGCATTCACCCTTAGCTTCACTAGAAGGGATAACTTGAACTGAAGCTCAAAGGTGGCAAGGCAAGAAGCAGGGCAGAGAGATGCCATTGACTGGGGCTGCAGTAGTAGATATTCTGTGAAAGGCTTCCTGACTGTGCCTGACTTTGAGAGGAGTCTGTTTGCTTTTCTTTCTTTAGGTTCAGATGAAAGATTTCAGATTCTCCTACAAATTTAAAATGGCCTGCAAAGAGGATGTCCTGAAGCTGTGCCCCAACATCAAGAAAAAGTATGTGTGTCAGAAATTTGGCCTCATGGCTTTTGAATGCTAGAGAAACTTTTGTCTCTTAATCAGAAAGTGGGTGATACCCAAGAGTTTTACACCAAGATAGCCTGGTGTTATAACACTTCTGTCCTCTTCAGGGTGGATGTGGTGATCTGCCTGAGCACCATTGTACGCAACGACACGCTGAGAGATGCAAAGGAGCACCAGGTCTCCATGAAGTGCCGCAAGCAGCTACGTGTTGAGGAGCTGGAAATGGTAAAAGTTGCCCTCTTGTTACTATGAGGCTTTGCAATGGCTTCTGTGGAGGGTTGCATCAGCTTGCGCTACCCTGAAAATATTTGGCTGCCCCTCAGTGCTAGTTTCCTTCTCTCTAATTACCATTTCTTATATTCTAAATCGGGCTTATAGCAGGCTTCTTTGCAAACATTGGCTTTTCCTGGCACCTTGCCACAAGAAGGCAGTTTTTGCTGAGCCAAAGCCAGCCCCAGCTGTTGGGGTTTTAGAGTCTTGTTCAACCAGCTCCCTTGGACCAATAGAACTGCAAGCACCTTCTCTCTCTCTCTCTCTCTCTCTATCTCTATCTCTATCTCTATCTCTATCTCTATCTGTGTGTGTGTGTCTTTTAAGGGATTTTTTTCCAGAGCTCTCCTGGGCAGCCAAACTGAAGACTGCATTGCACAAGTGTGTTATATTTTGATTCATAGCTTTGGCCTCAAATAGCTGAAAGACTGCCTCTTCCCAACTGACCTTCTAGGGCAGCTTTTCTCAACCCTGGAACTTCAGATGTTCTTGAGCTACAATTCTCATCATCCCTGACCACTGGCCATGCTGGCTAGGAGTGATGGGAGTTGTAGTCCAACAAAATCTAGGGACCCAAGGTTGAGAAAAGCTGTTCAAGGGTGTTCAGACCTGTAGAGGGTAGTTCCGCCACCCTCAGAAGTTGAGGGAATGGCAGCCTGGGAGAGGGTTTTCTCTGTGACAGCCCCTACATTGCGGAAGTCCCTCCCTACAGAAGTATCTCTAGCATCTTCATCGCATAGCTGAAGACATCTCTTTCATCCTGGCCTTTGACTGTTAAAGTATTGTTTTGTGGGGCCTCTTTTGCTGAATTTAAAGCGTTCTGTTCCACTTGGAAAGGTTTTGCTTGCTTTATAATTATAACAGCTTTATAAATTTATATTATTGTTGTAATCCACTGTGCAGCATGAGGGTGAAGAATGAGTAAAGAGATCCTATTAAATAAATATATAACCTCAAGAGTGCTGATGGTTGCCTGCAGAAAGCTTCCTAGTTAGAAGATAAACACTTGGTTCTCTCATGGGCTTTTTACTTTTTTTAATTGGTTTTGTTTGCTTTGGATGTTCAAGCTTTCCACCTTCCCTTTGAGTCTGAATCCTTTTTCAATGTGATTCATCTTGCAGACTGAGGATATCCGCCTGGAACCAGACCTTCATGAGGCCTGCAAATCGGACATCAGGGACTACTGCCAGAACGTCCCCTATGGCAATGCTCAGGTGATCTGCCTTTTCAGTGTGCGCTCTCTCTCTCTCTCTCTCTCTCTCTCTCTCTCTCGATGTTTCTGCCTAGCAAGAAAGGCTTTGACCGGAATACATTCTGCATCAAAGCCCATTTCAGTCTGCTTTGATTTACAGACCTTTTGCTTGTACTCTGACTCACAGCGAAGTCCACTGGATGGGCTGATCAACTGCCTAAGCACCACTGGCAAGTGTTTCTCCAGCACGACAGAGCACTTCTCCATGGGCTCAATTTTCCTCTAGCTCTTCCTTAGTCAGTGGCTACAAAATATCTCACCCTTCCAAAGGAGGCAGGTTTACACTGAAACTACCAGGTTGACTGTTGAAGAAAGAGCTTTTACTCGCTCAGTTGAACTTTCAGCCACTAAACCTTTTCCCCCCCTAGGCTAAGTGAACACAGTGACTTCCATCTTATGAGTTGGCTTTTAATATAATTTATTTTGGTACTTCTAAACCCTCCTCAATTTAGCATCCTCCTTAGAATACTTCACCCAAAATGTGCTGTGGGCGAGATCTCCTCAGTGCCACTATTGCTCCTGTTTTAGATGAGGTGCTGCTTAAAATAATGCAGGGGTTTGGCTATTTTGTTCCATAGCCTTTGCTTTGTTATTTTAAAGCCATTGAGTCATTTACTTACTCCCAGATTAGCAATGCTGCCATCTAGCGTCCAGTTACCCTTGAGATGTTCTATTTATTTAACTGCAGATTATTGAGTGTCTTAAGGAAAACAAGAAGCAACTCAGCACTCGCTGCCATCAGAAAGTCTTCAAACTCCAGGAGACGGAGATGATGGATCCAGAACTGGATTATACCCTCATGCGTGTTTGCAAGCAAATGATCAAGGTAAGGGTGGCTGGTTGATGAGGAGAGGTTTAGAATCAGGCCACATCATGTTGCTTTCAGTGTAACATTTTCTCTCCATGCAAGAGTACCTGTAGCTGACATTGCCTTGAAATAGGAATCCACATGGATTTTTGTAGGAAGATTTTTGGACGTTTAAACTGGGTTTCTGCCTGCTGCTGCTCATGAAGACTTCTCAGTTTTGTTGATTTCCATATTTATTTGTCTGCAAAGGCAAAATCTTTCATTGGGAATTGGCCGATCTTGTACACAAACCCAGAGGCCATTTCTGCATGGCATGGGATGATTTGTTAATATTCACAATATTCTATGGTGCAAACCAAATCTGACCATTTTTAGTGTACAAGCTTGACTCTTCATTCTGGAAAGAGTCAAACGGTTCTAATCTTAAAACATCTCCTGACCTCAAGTATGTATTTTAAAATATCTAGCTATGAATATGCAGTTGATACTCAACCATATTCTAATCTTCTACCAGATACTCAAACATATCTGGTGAAAGATCAGAGAAGTAAAACTGAAATGGCAAAGTGCCAAACCCTGGTTGAAGGGCAAGCTTTTTCTCTCTCCTCTGCTGTAACTTCTGTAGAACTTCAGGCTTTCTCAGAACTTTAGGCAGGTGCATGCCCTAAAGGCCTGATACTAAAGGAGATACAGCAAAAAGGCTCTTGGAAGTGCAGCGGCTCTTTGATTTCTCTTCAAACTACTCAGACCAGCAAGAGGATCATATAGAATTATAGCTGAGCGAAGCCCCACTTTTCCCATCTTCCTGTCCTGTTCTTGGTTCAGTGTGTTTCTAAACTTTCTCTACAAAAGTACATTGATTCAGAGGTGCCGTTCCCACCACCTCTCCTGACATTAATGGGCACGGGTATTAACACAACACCTTTTAAGAATTCATTCCATGCCAAGCAGCCTCTGGGTTGGCCTGGAAGTGCAGTGAGGCCTGACTTGTGCCTCTTCAGCACTTTGCATTCAGGCAACAAGAGTCCTGGCTTAAGATGGGAAGTGCTGTTGCTCTCCCCTTGCTCACTTGTTGGTGCTTTCTCTCCCTCTGTCAGAGATTCTGTCCAGAAGCAGATGCAAAGAACATGCTGCAATGTTTGAAACAGAACAAGAACAGCGAAATGATGGATCCCAAATGCAAGCAAATGATTACCAAGCGCCAGATTACACAGAACACAGGTAATGGTGGGGTTTTTCTTGGAATTGGGCCTGGGGTCTGCACTTAAGGGCTGTAATCTTCATTACCTGAAATGTCTGATATATCCCATCTGGACTACTGTAATGTGCTCTACGTGGAGCTGCCTTTAAAATGTGCTCAGAAATTTCAGCTAGCCCAAAGAGCTGCAGCCAGACTGTTGACCAGGGCTAGATATAGGGAGGAAATGATTTCCTTTTAAAACATTTCCAATGGCTACTGGTCTGTTTCCAGGAACAATTCAAAGTGCTGGTTATGACCTTATAAAGCCCTATACAGCTTAGATCCAGGCTATCTGAAAGACCATATTCCCTCATACAAACCTACCTGGGCCCTGAGATCTTCGGGGGAGGCCCTTCACTCAGTCACACCACCCTCACGGCATGTTTGCTGGGCACGCAAGTTAGGACCTTATTGGTAACTGCTCCCAGACATTGGAACTCTCTTCCTAGAGACGTTAGGCTGCCTCCTTCCTGGTTGCCCTTCTGCTGGCAGGAGAATACTTTTGTACTCCAACAGGCTTTTAGGAACTGACCTTTTTTAAGGAAAGGGCTGGTGCTATGATATTTTATAGTTGTTATTTATACAGGTAACTCACATCTTATGCTTATTTTACTTACACGATTGTAGCTTTGTGGGCGGGTGGTAAATAAATAAATGGAGAGCCAAGGAAACCCACTCTCTATTTATTTCCTCCCCACACGTGTACATAGTTGTGATCACATGCTTATCCTGCTTTGGGAAGGCTGTGGGGAGGGCTCTGGCAGCATCCCAAGTTCAGCCTGCCAGACTAGACTGTCTTGTTTGCTTTGTTTGTGTGGCATAAATGTTTTGTCTATTCAGGTCTGCTGTAGGTATAATCCCCTCCAAGGCAAACTTTTCTTGAGTGTTAAAATAATTTGTCCTCTCCTTGCACAACCCCATGCCTTCACCATTCAGCTCTATTTATATGCAGTACTGGGCAGAACAAAACAAAGTTGGAAACCAGTGTGGTTTGGATAGTTGTTTTTAAATTTTGATATCTCTAACCCTGTGTGCATCATCACAGCCACCACAGAAGACTTTCATATCACCTCATCCATGACACTTGGCAATGATTTAGCATTGGCATGCCCTCCCTATCACAAGCAGGACCTACAAACCACAATCCATACCTAAATGTTACATATGAATCAGAGATAGTAGTTTGTTGTGACCCTAAGAAACCACAGCTTGTTCTTGGCTTCCTTGTTCTTTTGCATCCTTTGAGCAGAACAAACAACATTGCTGATGTGGAAATGATACTAAGCCAGGGTTTGTTGCTTGCACTAGGGGAGGAGGGAAGCAGGAGCAATCTCCATATTAATGGTCAACCATGACCATGAGAGCTGGGACCCGGGTAAGCTGAATTCCACAGCTTATTCCTTTTTTCTATGCTCCCACATGATTGTGGGCATCTGCTGAGCCTTGTGTGTATGTAGCTGGTTTCCTGAGAGCCAAGGCCTTGCAATTTGGCTACATTACGGGCAACTCAGACAGAAAGAACTCCAGTGCTAGGCTGCTTAGTAAAAGTGGCTCAGTTCTGCAGCTGGCGCCTCATTCCAGCAGCCGATTTTCATCACTAATTTTGCTCCTTTCTTCCTTCGTAGATTACCGCCTGAATCCAGTGCTCAGGAAGGCCTGCAAAGCTGACATCCCCAAGTTCTGCCAGAGCATTCTGACCAAGGCCAAGGATGATTCTGAGCTTGAAGGGCAGGTCATATCCTGCTTGAAGCTGAAATACGCAGACCAGGTGAATTATGGGGCATGTGTTTCACAAGGACCTAGGGCCAGAAGGTCCCCAAAGGGACTTGTTCTGCTATGTGGTGTGTGCCAGTCAACAAGCATGTTTAAAATACAGGCAGGTCTCAGAAGCTTAGGCCCAGTTATACAGTTTCTCTGGGAATTTGTTCCAGTGATCTGATTTAGTCAACCTAAACTTAAAAGTTACATTTATTTAACTTGAAATTTAAAAAGTGTGCTGTGTAAATTTTACATGTTGAATAACTATCTAAAGAATTTTTCCAGCAACCAAGCATTTGAAATGAATGTTGATTAGGAGAGAAAAATAAATAAAACCCACTTAATAAAACATTTTATGATGGGACAATTGAAATCATGCAGTTCCATACACGGTTTAATGCTTTAAGTAATAGAGTGTTTAACATTAATTTTATCAAGTCCTAAAAGTTAACCACTTATATTTGGAAAAAGTTGTAACTATATTGAAATCGCACAATTCATTATGTTATTAGCTAATTTTATGGAACAGTGAATTTTTGGTAATCCATCTGGTGTCACTGATCAGCCTAAGTGCTGCAATCATTATGTTAAAAGGAGTGATGTGTAAAGCAGCCCCTGAGAGTTGAGAAGGCTTCTTCTTGGACCTGCAGACAGAAAGCAGAGGTTGAGCTGCTGGTAGCCTTCCTCTGCTTATCTTAACTCTTTATCAGCTAGATGGCCCTGCTCTTTTCCCTCATGAATATATTGAGGGATATTAGGAGACAGAATATGAGGATAGGTAAACAATGAAGGAGGACTTATCTCTGCCTTATCTCCCTGGAAGCATTCAGAATTCCCAGCTGTCAGAGGCTCACTTGCATGGGGCTTCTTCTGGTGTGGTGAATGTAACACATAATTACCCTCTTTGATCAGATTGCTTTGGCTTGCTGTATTCTTGCATCTTGAATTGAATTGCAGGTTTTGTCTAAGTGCTGCCTCATTCTAATGTTTTCCCATATGAAGAATTCTCCCTATAGAAAAAAGCCATATACGAAGCTGCCTTTTGCTGTCAAATATTGACTTTAAGAGATTTTTAGTGCTAAAAAATGCACCAAAAATACATGATTGCTCAAGTTAGTTAAGATTAGTGGTTAATGGTTAGTAGTTAAGATTTGTGCTGAATGTGCATTAATGATTCTGTGGCATGACTGTTCTTGTTCTCACCCTTAAACAGCGTCTCTCTCCTGACTGTGAAGATCAGATTCGAGTGATTATCGAGGAATCCGCTCTTGATTACCGGTTAGATCCTCAGTTGCAGATGCACTGCTCAGAAGAGGTAGGAGCTTTCAAATTCAATCCTCCTTCACACTATATATGTTGGCAAGTTCTCATGAGCTCCTGGTAATACAGTTTGAACTATGGTGATCTTGATTGAATCCCCCAGTAGTTTAAAATCACCTTGTGGTTGTCACCTTTTGTGGCATTTGCAATTTGCAGAGAATAGATTTGCTCCAAGAGCAGCTTATAGAGAAAGCATTATGGGAATCCAGCTTGGCATCTTACACAAAAATCGTTCGTATTTCATATGGAATCATCCTGTCCAGAGTTAAAGTGATATGTAAAGTTCCTCCCCTTGGTCCTTTTCATGCTATGAGGAATAGTTTGTGGGAGACTCCTTGTTTCATCGTAACTGATATTTAAGGACCTCTTTGAGAACAAGCCTCCCATGAATTTGGAAAGGAACAGGAAGCTTAAAAGCAGGAGTAGATGGCCCCTAATAGTATTGCCTTGCCGAGCAAAAACTATATGATAGAAGCATAGAATCCTGCTCTTGCAGGGTGGAGAGTAGGTGCTGCTTGTCACCTCTGCTCATTTCCAGAAATTGTTCCAGGCTCTGCCAGCTGGAATTTAGCTTAAGCCAGGGAATAGCTTCCAGCCTTGGCCTTAGGCAACATCCACAATAGAGGACCTCTGGATAATGTTGCTAATCCTCTGGGCTATGTTACACTGTAAGCCTTTCCTCAGTAATAAAGGGATAACATGTACTGAACCAGAAAGTAAGGTTGCATTTGTTTCCCTTGCTAGATTCCATGTTTTGGACCTTTTTGTCACATAAATTTGTTCTATCTCCCTCCAAAAGGAGGCTAATTTGTTGGCCTGTGGTACTATAACCTAATGTATTTTATGTTTTGAAAGATTTCTAGCTTGTGCGCCGAGGAAGCAGCAGCCCAGGAGCAGACAGGACAAGTGGAAGAATGCCTGAAAGTGAATCTGCTAAAGATCAAAGCAGACATGTGCAAGAAGGTAAAGAACTAGGTGTGCTTCTGTGCTAATGGCAAAGGGGAGAATGCTAGATTGTGTACAGCTCAATCTGATGGCATTCTCCTCACTTCGGAAGTTCTTCGGCACTACAGCTTTGTTCTCTAGCTTGGATGTTCCAAGGATTCCTAGGGCTAGTTGTGATTTGCTTTCCCCTCTGTCACTGCTCCTCAGTACAATTCAGTCAGCCAAAGGAAGGCATCCATTCCTTCCCCTTTGCATTTTTCTGTTGCCACATTTCAGCACATCCCTTTCAAATTCCGACCCGGCAACAGTCATAAATGCCTTCATAACTTTGAGTAGACTACTATAAATGTGCTCCATTTGAAAGCAACTAGAGTCTTCCACACTGCAAAAAAAATCTTACTTTATTTGAGAACTGCTCAGGGCTATAAAGCAGGGTTTAAGTATTCCAAGTATAATGAAGCAGCAGGAGGATGAGCAAGTTAAGATGAAATATGCAAATCATTATATTGAGGGTGCATTGCAATTTTCTGCCCTTCTAGGAGGTGCTCAACATGTTGAAGGAGAGTAAAGCTGATATCTTTGTGGACCCCGTCCTTCATACGGCCTGTGCCCTTGACATCAAGCACCACTGTGCTGCCATCCCACCAGGAAGAGGGCGACGTAAGTCTTACAGCTTGCTAAAAAGCCCAGGAAGCATCTCTGCCACCAGTAGTGCTACTTCCACAGATTCAATCGTTTTTAATCTTCTGTTCCTGCCCTTGGTATTGAACAAGTCTAGGCACAATTGCACTCTAAACAACTTGCTTAGGATAGATTTGTACACTTCCTAGAGATGTGAAGGACTAGTGGATAGAATTCCCCCACCAGTGGTAAAAATCAATATACTTGGGGGGAAAACAGAGGAACTTTCATACAACTTTCAGCATCATTGTTTAGATTAATGAGTAAAATCCTTTCTAAGCAATGCGTATTTTCTAAAAATATATAAAAAATATGTTAAACACTGGGGTCACCAATGTGGTGCCCGCATGCACCCCTGATGATTTTGCCTGGTGCCCATGAAATCTCTGAGCCCCCCAGTGCTCCCCCCCCCATGAAGTGGTGTGATGGGATGGTCGTTAACTGTTTTGTCACCTTGAGAAACACATAATAGCAAGAGGGTGGGAAGATCAAGATCATGATGATCTGAGAAAAACTGTGCCTTCAATCATTTGTAACACTCTTTCCTCTGTTCTGCAGAGATGTCTTGTCTGATGGAGGCCCTGGAGGACAAGCGTGTGAGGTTGCAGCCTGAGTGTAAGAAGCGCCTTAACGACCGGATTGAAATGTGGAGCTACGCTGCCAAGGTGAGCAAAGCTGCTCACTTTATTCCTCCAGGAAGACCTCTTCTGGGTGCCTAGGGATTGTTGGGGATATGAGGGAATTGGAACAGATGGAAGGTTCCAGCACGATGCATGTGTTGGTGCTGAAGGCCGTGAACACATGATGGAATGCTGCTGCCGTAATGACAATCCTTGACACAATATGCTAGATTGGCCTTGGAAGCAAGTCTGAGTTACCGGCATGGAGAGCCTTAATATGCATGTTGAGCATGGCTCCTCACTACTTCTGTGCAATTCTAAATTCCATCTGTAGAAAGCTATCCTTGCCAGGGCAAGTGCAGCATAAAATGTAACAGTTGCTGTTACAGAGCAGGGCCCCATCTCTTGATATCTGAGCTCCTGGCCCCTGAAATGGGGCGGGGGAGAGAGAGAGAGAGAGCGAGAGAGAGAAATTTGGAAGGCCCAGCACAGGGCAGCTGTGGGAAGGCAATACCATCCTGCTGTTGGACAAGCATGTAGCGCCCTAGTGGGGAATCCCCACTCCTCCTCTCCAGACACCTTGCTGCACATACCCTGGCTTTTGTTTGCACACTCTGCTGAGGAGAGATTGGTTACAGAAAGAACATCCTGAATCTCAAGGGAGAAGCTTGCAGTTCAAAGGATATAAGGAGTGTAGGACTCCTCTTGCTACTTCACAGCTGTTGATCATTTTGTGTTCAATACCATGTGAGGGAGGGATAGGATCAGATACTTTCAAAAAATCATTTATTAATGGAATTTATAAAGCTACCCCATTACACAAAATCTTTGATTGATGCCCAAAACAAGCACAATTAAGGTACAATATAAAGTGAACTAAAAACACAAAACACAGTTTTTACAGCCAAGAAGACTAGTCCGTAAAACAAGTTAATAGAAAGGTGAATAGAAAGGTCTTCACCTGGCTCTGAAAAGATCACAAAGCTGGTGCCAGGTGATCTTCTTTAGGAGGTGTGTTTCTTTACCCAGATGCCACTACTGAAAATGTCGTCTCCCTGCCCTACTTTGTTCGTTTATTTTTATTTGAAAGAATTTACAAGCTGTTTAATATATATTTTAAATTTCTTAAGCCTGTGAAGAAGAAAAGAAGGTTCAGGTAAGCACCTGTGAGAGAAGGAGCTGGCAGAACACCAGCATAACATGGACAAACGGCCTAGCCCAGTTTATGGTCCTGCAACCCTATTCTGGTCTATACAGGGTTGTAACAAATCGGGTGGTTTTAGAGAAGATTTGTTTGAAGCACTGACCCCTAAATTTCATCTGTACATTGTAGACATCTGTTACAATTGATTTGGGAGCTGACTCTTTTTCTTCCTTGCCTGCCAGGTTGCCCCAGCGGAAGGCTTTTCTGATCTTGCCATGCAAGTGATGACCTCTCCATCCAAGAACTACATCCTCTCAGTGATCAGTGTGGGCATCTGCATCCTGTTCCTGATTGGCCTGATGTGTGGGCGTATCACGAAGCGAGTGACACGAGAGCTGAAGGACAGGTAGAGCCTGCCTTGGTAGTCAAAGGGAAGAAGGAAGGAAAGAAGGCCTGCCTGCCTGCCCGTTGCCCAGTTTGTACAGCCCTCCTCTGTATAGTCTCCCCTCCCACCTCTCTGGAGAGTACAAACAGATTAGAACAGCAGCCCGTGCCAGCTGAGTGTCCCATCTCGTCCATGGCTTCTCCACCCTCGGAACGAGTTGGCACGTGCAGCCTTGGCGGTCCAGCCAGCAGCTTCGTTACCCTGTCGTTAGCGACTGTTGTTTGCCTGCCTGTAGACAAGTTTTTTCTCTTTCTCTTTCTCTCTTTCTCATACTGTCGGAACTGCCTTCACTCCCCAGACAGACTGACAACCTGCAGCTCAAGAGGTTTTTAAAGCAAATTTTTAAAGATCTGTTCCAGACATAGTGTTGGACAGTAGGTCTTGGTGTGGAAGTGTTTGTGCTCCTTGGCTTAGGAGAACCGAGGGGAAGGGACATCACCCACCATTCACAGCTGGCCTTGCTTTGGACATCTGGCTCACCCTGGAACAAGCATAATCAGTCAGCAAGAGTTGCCTCCAGAGACCCGTCATCATCTCTACTGTTTTTGTGCTTTTGTTACTGTATTCTGTTGTACTTCTTTTTTTCTTTTTGTGGCTTGTTCCTCCGTTTTTGCCAAAAGGCAATGCCTTCCATACTTCTCCACCCCCACTCCAATCTTTGGGGTTAATAAAATATTGACCAGATTAAAGAAACTTCAGTGGTCTTACAGGCACCCCCTGCAAAACCATACTGTATCTCAAGGGAAGCCTTTGGACAAGCTATGGTGGAGCTGTGGTCTTGGGTAATAAGGCGGTGGTTTTGGAAGAAAACGAGGATTTGGGTCCTCCCCAAAGGGGTTGGACCCATAGGGTCCTTATTTACAAGTTACTGAAGTTTCCTCCCTGAACTGTCAGGGAGGGTGTAAGACTTTTCTTGCTGTCAAGAATCCATCTAAAGAGATCATCAGCCATTTGGGAAGTAGGGAAGCTGGCAGGGCTCCCTACACTAAGCAAGGATGGGGGAGGGGAGGGGAGGGGGGATAGCTTTCTGAGAGTTGGATGGGAGAGGTATCTTTGCTGAAGTGATGCTTTTAGTAACAGTACTACAGTACCTGTTTGCAATAAGCAGGAGTGTGCTCCTTGTCTGCTGATTGGAGAGCACAGGGAGGAACTCGAAGAAGAGGAAATACGCATGTGCAGGCTCCATGTGTATAGTAGGATATCTATCAGCCTGTTAGACATGGTTGCCTGTATGCTTTAGAGGGCTAAATCATGAGTCTGCCCGACACAAGGCTTGAGTGCAACATCTTCCCCTCCCTGCCCCTTTTCCTGCTTTGCTGCAACTGCTCAGTCAGATGTCAACTTCTCAGCGTTCTGCATTAATGTCACAAAAGCGAGGGGCTTTTGGCAATGGGACCAGCTGATCTTAATGATGATGTGGACACTCAGCCATACCACTACTGTGAATATTTTCTGCTGCTCTTGAAGTGTTGGTAAAAGGCACAACAGTTTCTAGCTTTAGGAAACCTTTATTTTTCATCCTACTGGAAAGCAAGTCGTTCAGAGTGTGGCTTTGTATTCCTGAGGATGGCAAACTGGAAAAGCTTGTGCAAGAATCTCACCCCACCCCACCCCTGAGGCCCACTGACTGTTTCAGGCCTCCAAAATTAAGGAGAGATGATTAGGGAAATCAAAGATCAGTGGACGAGCCTGTGTGTACTGAAGGGTTTTTTTGGACTGTGGCCACTAGATTGGATTTCCTTCCCCTGCTTCTGATATTACTGAATCTATGAATGGTGACATTGGAAAGGGGTGTGTGCCATAGTTCCCCAACTAGTGCGTGCTCAGTGCATTCCAAAGCCTCTATTCCCTCCCCCCTCCCTTTCACCCACACGTGGATGCCCTTCAGTATTGTGTTTATTCTGTGTTTTAACTCTGAGGCAAGGCATAGACTTCTTTATCCTAAGGAATCCACCTTGACTCTGAAATGGGGTGGCGATGGTGAGGATGCTCCCAGGGCAACTCAAGTCACTTGCAAGAGAGGCAGCCAGCAGATTAATTGCAGGGTGCTTAGAGCTGCCATTCATACTGTAGGAGGCCAGGAATAACCTTGGTCATATCATCTTCCAAATCCTACACAACGTTGGGAAGAAACTGGCACTTGCATATGGTGACCCTGCAGCAAATGCTGTGAAAGGAGAGGATGCCCCCACCATCCTGGCTAGCACATGCATTCAGATAAGATGCACAACGTATTATTCTTACATTGCTTCCCTTCAGCCAACTACAATTGCCTTCCCTCGATCCTAGTGGGAGTGCCCCATTGGTTAATGAAAGAAAAATGCTCTCCTGAGTAAATTCCCATAATCAGCAGCAGTGGTTTTTGCAGGCATATAGTGATGCTACCGAAGAGGAGCTTGTGCGAGATGCACGTAAGGGGACTAGTTGCCTGGGAAGAGACAGAATGCTGAAGCCATTACAGCCAGCCAGTCACTCCATTCTCTCAGTGACCTTGAACGAGCCATTGTTTTAAAGAGATGAGAAGCAGCCTCTTGAGTTCCAAGCACTGCAGGTCTCTGTCTCAGCATCACCTAAGCCTCCATGCAGTCTCCTCAGACCCTGACAGTTTCAGTCTGACAGCTAAGTATTCCTGCTTTGGGGCTTATTTGAGGGACGACTGTTTACAAAAATGATCCTTCATCTAAAGTGGCATTGTATTGCAAGTGTTGTGCTTGTCACTTCCTCCTCAGAATACGTGCAACTGCTTGAGGAAGATGGAAGGGGCTGTGCTGCAGTTTGAATGTTTGAAAAGTACTTAGGAATTGGGAGCTTGTTTTTCTGCTTCTTCCCTATAAGGTTCCCTGTTTGAACTTGTAGTACTTGCTGTCTTCACCACTGTGGCCTCGACTGTCTTGTAACACGAGCTCCTCCAGCTTCTGGACCCTGTGCTGCTGCTTCTCCTTCCTTGTGTCTCATCTAAAGCTGTGCTGATGCTGCTCTCTTGGCTCTCATCTCAAGGAAGGTCCCCTGGTTTGATGCATTGGAGATGGAAGTACGCGGGTTGGGCACTGCTCTATGCATAACAGGATTAGAGTTCCTGCAGAAAAGCCCTGGTGGAGCCTAAGGAGCAGGGATTTCTTGGCTCTTAGTGGTGGCTCTTAGATGTAGCCTAGGGTATTCTCTTGTCCCAAAGTAAGCTAAGGAACTTGTTGAATTGGAAAACTGAAGGATCACACATCCTGTTCCGCTTCATAGTTTGTACAACTGGATTGATAGGTTACACTCTTCCTACATATACACTACATGTGCATCCAGAGCATTAATACTAACAAACTGGAAGAGTGCTGGGTGGAGGGAACTGTCTTTAGGAAGTGGTGCCATCCAGCATGTGGTATCAGCACTGTCCTGGCCCCCGGCTTGTGCTGACACCTGTTCTCATATTGCTAGTCCTTCTGGACAGCTGTGACCAGCATGATAATTGGTTCCATTTCTGTGTAGATTCTGAGCATCAGGTGTGCTGCTTCTCCGACACTTGCAGACTCCTCCATCCAGAGGCTCCCTAGCTGGCGCAAAGAGAATTAAATGACTTATCTCAAGGTTCTTGGAAATGCATCAGAGGCAGGCTGCAATTTCCCTTCAGGTACGCTTTGGAACTCAATATAAGTGGCGTTTGATTGAAGAATAGGCGTGTTTTGTGTTTGAGAGAAGCAAAATGCAGGTGCACAGAACAACTCAGGGTGGCATAAAAGGGTTCGTATTCAGTGCCCCTCCTGCAGCTTGCAAAACCAGCCCTTTGGAGAGACAGTAAATTGGTAGATGATACAGCTAATGTTGGCTGACCCTTAGTCCTTTTAAAAAATGTAACATTAACAAAGGTTTTTTTTGTAAATTGTTTTTCCTTTCTATGTACAAAATCTTGGCTGTTCTTTCTTTTTACATGTTCATGCTGTGTAATTTTGAATTGTTAACGGAGATTCTGAACATAATGTGCATTTTTTTCTGTACAGATGAAATGGGAGAATTTAATAAAAAAGAGTCTGCAGGTTTTTACTTGTTTTCCTTGTGTCTCCATCAACTGTGAATAAAAAGGGAATCTCCCTCCCCAAGTCATGCCAGACAAATTGTATCTCCTTTTCTTTTTAATCCAGAAAAACTTTTGACAAAAACTCATGTGGTACCTTTGTTGACAAGATGGTAAAATGTGGGCTGGATTATAATTGTTGTTGAATGGATCCACAGCTGGTTGAGTGACCATATCCAATGGGTGTTCATTGATGGCTCTATCTACCAAGAAAGAGGTCTCAATTGTCAGGGCTGTGTTCCTGGGCTGTTAAACACCTTTATAAATTACTTTGATTCAGGAGGTGTTTATCAAGATTTGCAGATGGCATGAGACTGAGACTAATTATAGCTCTATCTAATTATAGCTCTATAAAAGATAGAATCAAAATTCAAAATGATCTTGAGAGGCTGGAACACTAGGCTACAAACAACTGAAATTCAACTGAGATAAACATCAAATCCTGCATTTAGGTACCAAAAAAGAGCCAGATTTAGGTTGGGGTGGGAACCTAGCTTGGCAGTTGGGCATGTGAGAATTTAGGTTTCTTAGTCAATCACAAGCTAAACATGGACCTACAATGCATTTTTGCTGATAAATAAGCAAACACAATCTTCAGCTGAAATTAACACAAGCATGGTGTCCACAACATGGGGAGTAAAAGTTCTGCTCTGATTGCTGGTCAAGCCACATCTGGAGTACTGTTTCAGTTCTGGGTGTCACATTTAAACTACATTTAGCATCTTGCATTTTTAGCCTCCCTTCCCACCAAGGAGCTCAAGGCAGCAGACATGGTTGCTCCTTCCCCTATTTTATCTTCATAATAACTATATGAGGTAGGTGAGACTGGGATATAGTGGCTGACCCAGGGTGGGGATCTGTCCCTACCCACCACTGACATGTGGCCCTCAAAAGGTTGCCCAGAAGAGGGTGTAGTTCAGGCTGAAAAAGGTTCCCCACTCCTCTGTAGGTGCAAACAAATCTTGCTTTGGAGCAAAGTGCATGATGCCTGTCAGCCACAACACTTCTTGGTCTGCCTTATGTCAGTTTTCATGAACCATCCCTGACCCAGATGGGAATTCCCTGTTGCCCAAAGTGATAGTTTCTCTAAGAGTGATGCCACGAGCCACTGTGTCTCACTGATGCAGTGTGGGGTAGGCATACTTGGCTTTGTTAAAATATTACAGGATGAGGGGAAGAGGCATTTGGATTGTATCTGCATCAACAGTAGGCTCAAGTTATGGGGAAGGGGGAGGGGACACTGGAACAGTGGTAACCCAATAAAAGCAGAGCGCTTCAAAACTGAGATGCCTGTCTGTGGCAAAGAGCTAGCCCAGGATGGAGAAGATGTGGTATTTTTCTTCTGGGCCAACCTTTGTTTTTTGTGCAATTGGGAGAATGTAGAGCTTAGCTGTTCAATGGTGAGTTCCTAAACTGGAGGAAGAGGATCTTGTTCTATGTGAATTTAGGGCTTTATGAGAATACATTCCCTCCAACTTAATCATGCAAAGCTACCCAATTTGGCTTTTTGGTTGTTGGTTTTTAACCTAGTGCACTACTAAAAATTAATCTTCAACTTTCTTCATATGAAAACTGCTGAGCTTCTCTTGGTCTTTCACCTAAGGACCCTGTGTGTTTCATCTAAAAAGATACAATGGCATACAGATGGATGTATTTTTTTAAATGGGGATGGAGCAGTGGTCAACCATTGCATGCTTCTTTGTCCCAGCAGTAGGAAGTGCAGCCTAAAACTTGCTTCAGCGCACAATAGACTGGAGTCTCCTTTGCTCGCCACCCCCACACCCCAATATTTCATCTGAACACTGTCCCAAGATGCAGGCAACTTTAGGGGCGAGGGAGGGGGCCCTTTCTCTGCTCTGGAGGAACCAGGAGCCTCTTATCCAGCTGAGGATGGCGACCCTGCTGTGCTTTACAGATTGCCCGCAACTTTACGCCATTTTTGGAGCTTACGAGTTTACAAAAACGGATGGCAACATTAGACCGGAGAACAATCACATTACTTACTTTTTAAAAAAATGTGAACAGTCAGTGACAACCGAAGTCGAGCTTTCGTTCATTTATTATATCAACATATTTCCATTCCTGCAAGTTGCTAGGGTGCACGGTGCAGGCACTCCTCCCCGTTTTCTTCTCCGTAACAACCCTGCGAGGTAGGCTGGGGTGAGAGACCCACCACGGAGCAGCTTCATAGGTCAGCGGGGTTCACCATGTGCAACGGTTCCACCACTCCGGCAGAAGCCTTACGAACGATCCCGCCAACAGCGACTCGATCGGTCCCTCGTTGCTTCCCAAAACGTTTTTAACATATATTTATTTATTGCACTTGCAGGTATGCAAAAATTAATGCAAGCTTAAAGCAAAGTAGCGGGAAGCTGCCTGGAAAATATGCGCCCCCCCCCCCTTCCGTAGCACTGGCAGGTCCTTGGCGAGCAGCGCGCACAAAACTCCCACTATCCAAAAAACTGTGTCCAGGATAAGCAGAGCAGCATTAACGCCGCCACAACCGAGGAACTGCATACTGCGCCTGCGCGTCGCAGAAGCCTCTCTTTCTTTCCCATCCCCGCCTCTCTGTCTCGGACTATCACTCAAAGATAGCGGAGTGCGCTTGCGCGGACTCCGTAACCCCACCTCCCGATTCTGATTGGCCGCCGCGCTGCTGATGTACGACACCGGGTGCGCTGCTGTCGCGCGGTCCGGCCGTAAAGCGCAGGCGGGAAATCAAGGAAGGGAAGGGAGAAGGTCGCGCTCCGGAGGGGAAGCCGGCGTAGGTGAGGCGGCCCTTGAGTCGGCCCAGGCCTCGTTTGCCTCCCTTTCCCCTGAGCCATGTTGGGCGGGGCATGCAAATAAGCCTTGCGTGGGCGGAGCCGGCGCATGCAAACGAAAGCTGTGGAGGCGGGGCCGTTGCATGCAAATGTGGCCCCAGGGTGGGCTGGTGGGTTGCGCCAGGTGTGCCCTTTGCTGCTAGGGCAGAGCAGTCTTGCCCTCTCCCCACCTACAGAAATCTAGGCCTACCTTGCAAGGTGGTTGTTACTGGGCATAACTCTGGAGTTCTTGAATGACTGATAAATCCCTCTTCGAATGTTAAGTTGTTGTTGTTTTGATTGTTAGATACTTCAGGGTGAGGAGAGTGTTGGGCTGAGACTGATGAAGAAGACCCTGGTTCGAATCCCTCCTGCCACGAAGCTCCCTGGGTGACCTTGGAGCACTCACAAACTCCCAGCCTCACCTGCCGCGCAGGGTTTGTTGTGAGGACAAAAGAGGAGGAGAGCCACACATTGCCGCCTTGGGCTCTTTTGAGGAAAGGTGGAACGTGAGTGTATGTGTCAATAGCTGGCCTGGAGTGTTTGCCCTCTAGTTAAAGAATCCTGGAGATGGAAGGATCCAAACTCCTGCTGTTGCAGGGAACCTGTTATTTCAGCTTCCCCGTTTGGTGGCCACCCAGCCTCTGTTAAAAAATCTCTCGTGAAAAAGGCCACCACTTTCCGAGACAATCTGTTCCATTGTTGGACAGCTTGTACAGCCAGGAAATTCTTCCTCATGTTTAGGTGAAATTGCCATTCCTGCAATGTGAACTTGTGAGTCAGATCTTTGCCTCTAGAACAAATTAGAATAAATTTGCTCCTTCACCTCTGTAGCAGCTGTTCAAACATTTAAAGATTGCTATTATATTGCCCCTTAATAGTCTTAGTGCTAAAAAAAATACACAACTCTTGCAGCCTTCTTCATAGGGCTCTGAACATTTTTGTTCCATGCCCCTCCCCCAATGTTCTAGCTTGTTGATAGTCTTTTATTATTTCTGGTTGCTCTGTATCTTTTCCAGGTGGTCAGCAATCTGCTTTGTGCTGCAGATGTGGTCGTATCGGTGCTGAAAAGTGGGGTATGTTTATTTATTTCACCCAAGCCCTGGAATATTCTTTTCTCAGTGACATAACTTGACATGAAATTGTGTCGGAGCACAATGGTTCTCCTTTGCCTGTGCCTTTGGTGTGGCATGTGAAGTGTATAATATCTCACGTGAGGTGGAAAGGGTTGGGTTGAGAAAGATAGTACTGGGTTTTCTAGATGTTGCTTGTGGGGCTGCATTTAATGGGCTGCAGTCTCCTGTCTTTGTGTTCTTGACTTTGGCAGATACAGCTTTTCTGTAACTAGTTCTTCCCCATTGCCTTTTTTAAAACAGCATTTTTGCATTTCAAATCTCAGTGTATGATTTCCCGATAGCCTGCTTAAATTTTAACTGAACAAAAGCAAGAATGTAAAAATTAAAAACATAATTTTAATTTTTATCATTTCCTTGTTATGCTCTACTATTCAAGTACTAGGTAACAGTGGTTCGGTATGTTCAGTATTAAAAAGCATTTGTTCTGTATGTGCTGTAACCAATTTGATTAATGGACCATGGCAACACAGTTCCCCACCCAGCCAAAAAAAGACCTTTTGTTTGCACTCTGTTGATGCTAAATACAAATTCAGTATTTTATATCAAGCAATTCAGCATTTGAACAGAGTTGGACTTCCTGCCTGGTTTTTATTAATTAATTAATTAGGGAATTGCTATAATTCTGCAAGTGTTGTTATGCAAAATAAAATAAAAAATCCATGCATCATTGGCTTTCTCTCACATATTTTTCAGAGATGCTCAGTTTGTGACAGTGTGTCCTTTGCAATGATCATCTTTTGCAGCAGGACCTGAAATCACCTTTGCCTAAGGCTATGGGTGGCTATTGTCTGTCTGAGTTTACAGAACCTTGCTGGGGGAACTTTTGCTCCATGTCAGTTACCTCTGTATAAGTCAAGAAGATTGTGATGTTGGCTGATGTCGTTTTAAGCCATGATACAGTTTTGCAGGTTGATTTTGCATAATAATATTATGTTTTCCAGAAATAGCAACTGTCGGCATTTATCTGTGGGGCCTTGTAAAGGGCTAAAGGACCCTCATCAAGATGTTCCTCCGGCTCTTGTCTGATGTCCGGTGGCAAAGAGCTAGCCCAGGATGGAGAAGCATGACCAGCTCCCGGCACAGTAGCACAACTGGAGCAGAACCTCACCTGACCCCTCTGCCATCACATGCACAGGTGGTTATCTGTGGGGGTGGAATCATGGGCACATCAGTGGCATATCACCTCTCGAAACTTGGGTGGAAGGACATCGTCTTACTGGAGCAGGGCAGGTAAATAGTTTTTTTTCCCCCTTTGCAAAAAAAAAAAAATAGGTGTTTGATGCAGCAAGTAATGCTGTGTGGTGGAACTGGGAAGGTCTTATAGCAAAGGTAAAGTGTACACACACCTGCTAGCTAACTGTAAGATTCAAGCTGAGAGTTTATCTACATCTTCAGAAAAGGCATTTGTATTTTCTGGAACTGTACTGCTTCAGGTTAGGACCAATATTCAGATGTTCTCCTCACTTACAAACAAAACAGGAATAGGAACAGAACCTCCCCTTGCATGTAGAAGCTCAGCATGGTGGACTAGACTCAGCTAGAACCCTTCTCTGACATGCTGGTTTTCCACAGGCAGCGGTCCTTGTTCAGTAATATCTTCCCTACATCTGATAGCTTTCTTATGCAGCATCTTATCTTTGGAATTCGTTTCAAGTTGCTTTGTCTCTGTCTTTCATGGGGATGAGGAATTTGTGTTCCTCCAGTTGTTTTTGGACTCCAGCTTGCATCAGTCCTAGGAAGCATGGCCAATAGTTAGGGTGATGGGAGCTACAGTCCCAGCAACATCTGGAGGGTTAAAACCTACCTTTTCTGTTTGACTCAACATCTCATACCTTGTTTCGTTTCCTTTACTTGTGCTTCTCCCTGCAATGGGGGTATCTTTAAAGACTGTCTGGCTGGTTGAAAATACAGCTGCTGGGCTACTAATTGGGACCCAAAGTTGGGAATGTTTTCAGCTGGTGGCTTGGTGCTTTCTTTAAAAGCCTGTCGTGGCTTGGGACTTGTGTACCTGAGACAGCACCAGTTCTCACATAAACCTACCCATGTGTTGGGATCATGGGGGGGGGGGGAGGCTACAGGAATGCTGACAGTCTGGGGGTTTTGTTCCTGAGCAGTTGGAATGCTTATAAAATTAAATACAATTGCACCTGCTAATACTGGTATAACAGGCTTCGTTGCTACCAGCACAGAGTCAAAGTTTCTGTAGAATTTCTGTATGCTTATTAAAATCATAGGGAGTAGACTCATGGTTATTAAGCTATGTCTTCTTACACTTGTAATCAGGGTAGTAAAAATGTTCTAAAGGAGTGAATTCCCCCCATTATTTCAGTGCATACTTAAGATTGCCTTTGAAGCTCTGATCTCTGCTGATTTGGTGTATGGATTCCTGGCATGGTTGTTATTCCAGATTAGTTAACTTTTAGTACATTGGTGTGATCTCACCTGTGTGACAACAGGGTACACAAGGGTGATCGGAATGAAATGCTTGTCATAAGAACATAAAAAGAACCTGCTGGATCAGGCTAATGACCCATCTAGTCCAGCATCCTGTTTTCACAGTGGCAATCCAGATGCCAGTGAGATGCCTGCAAGCAGGGATGGAGCATAACAGTACTCTCCTCTCTGGTGGTTTCCAGCAACTGGTATTCAGGAGCATTACTGTCCCCGACCATAGAGGCAGAGCATAGCTATCATGACTAGTAGCCTTCAATAACCCTTTCTTCTATGAATGTCCCATGTCTTTAAAGTATCATCAGTAGCATTAGCTGCTAGTTTGGCATTAGAGGACAGCATTGTGTATGTTGTCTGAGTTAGTCTTTAAGACTGAAAGAAGCCCTGCCAGAAACCATCCGGTTCCTTTACGTTTCCTTTGCCAAGGAATGCTGTCCTGACCCTGTGTGCTGGCATTACCCTGTCAGTGGCATGCAAGAGCAAATGTTTGCCCTTCCTTTGGCTCTGGTGGCAGAGATTGCCTCCTTGCACTTGGGCTCTCCTTGTGAAATCTGGAATGGAAGGCAAAGCGTGCCTCTTGTCAACACACAGCTAAAAATATCCCCTGCCATATCTTAGTGGCACACTTGGGCTTTGCGTGCTCAGCACCCAAATTGGGTTTCACAAACTCCATCCTTTGTAAAACCAACACACAATTGCTGACTGTGCCTCACTTCTTCAGAGGAGCGCATTTTGATTTTGTTGTGTGCTGGGAAGAGCATGGAGGAAATCAAGGAAAAGGAGATTGGGATCTACTTAATGACACTTTATTTCACTTCATACAAACTTAGCACTTCATATGGAATTTAAAAAGAAGCTCTGACTGACCATCTAAGTAAAGATGAGGTGTTCCTGGCAATCTTGAAACTGTGTGCTGTGAGAGTATGTGATTGCTTTTCGATACTTCTAATTGTTTTTTAAATGTCTTAAATACATTTTTTTAATTGCATTGTATTGTTTTATCACTGATGCATTTGCCACACTAGGCTCCTTTGGGAGGAAGGGTGGGATGTAAAAATAATAACTAAATAAAGAGGATGGGGCTTGAGGATCTATCTAAATGCAGAGCTTGTAAAGGTTAAATTATGTAAATTATGACAGGTTTTCCAATAGAAACCAGCCCAAAGAAACAGAGGCTTTCAGTTGCCTTTCTTCTAGCCCCTGGCAGTGATTTCATCCAGTCCAGGTCCCCAAAAGAAGAGGAGTAGAAATATCAGGCTCACAGGTATGGTTATGTAATCTATCTGGTTCCAGACAGGAAGTAGCTTCTCCTGGCCTCGGTGGTCTGTGGTCCCAGTGTACAGGTCATGCCACCTTTGTAACACTTGCTGGTGGCAATGTGGGGAGGTCTCCTGGGGGAAAATATTTTTCCTTTCTCCAGGAGCTGCCCATAATCCCCACTAAGTGCTACAAGTTTCCTGACTGTGGGCTCAAGAAACAGCCTTCTGGGTGTACCCACAGAGTCTTAGGAAGTACAGGCAATTGTATAAGGTGCAAAAGGCCCCACTCTTTAATTGGTGGAAAGCCTTGCCTGCTCCTCCTCTTCCCTGCCTGATTCCATAGGAAATGACTCCCTGGGCCGTTTGCATCTAAATGTCCTAGGTTCAGTCTTTAGATAGGGTTGGGAAAAGCTCCATCTGGAAACCTGGAGTGCCAACCACACTTAGCTGGTGGGCCAATTGGCCTGACTCTGGGTATGGCAGCTCCATACTTTCTTAGGGAGCCCTCTGCCACTGACTCATGACCTCTCCTCTTGGGCCAAACAAGCTTCCAGAGTCCCCACAGACCCTCCTGGGTTTCCCTCTTTCAGGCTAGCTGCTGGTTCCACAAGATTTTGTGCGGGCATCGTAAGCACAGCGCGGCACCTGTCCATCGAGCTGAAGATGGCTGAATACTCCAACAAGCTGTATCAGCAACTCGAGCAAGAGACTGGGGTAAAAACGGGTAAGGAGGGGTTACCACACTGAGCTTTGTGGCTGAGCAGGGGGTGGGGGAGTCAAACACAAAGTAATTCGCCATCCTGGCATTCCCCAGAAGGGTTGCAGATATTAGCCACCATTTGCACCCATCTGAAACGAACCCTTTCTGGGGCTTTCCTGTACCCTGACAGAGGGTGCCTGTACTTGTTCCAGGTTACGTGAGGACTGGCTCTATCTCTCTAGCTCAGACGCAAGACCGGCTGATTTCCCTGAAGCGCATAGCCTCACGGCTCAAGTAAGTGTAAGAGGAACGAGGAGGAGGAGCACCAGGCATGTGCCAGCCTTTCTGGAATAACTTATAATCAGGGCCTGGCCAGTTGGTGCTGGTCTGTGTGACAGGGCCTTTTCAGTGGTGGTTCCCCAGTTGTGGAATGCCTTCCCTAGCAAAGGTGCTACTCTGTCATTATTAACTTTAAGGAGGAATTTGAAAACATTCCTGTTTCCCAAGGCCTCTGGTGGCTGAAGAACGCTGTTCAGGCTCCTCATTGGATGGAGGAATGTTTTTAACTGCTTTTAGAATGTTTTTATAACTGTAACTGATTTTCAGTGTTTTTAATGGTAATTGTCTTTAAAATATTTGCTTTCTTTGCCACCCTGGGCTCCTTGGGGGAGGAAGAGTGGGATGTAAATTCAATAAATATAAATAATAGTGACTGGCCTTAGCTGTGTGTGTTCTCCAACAGGGTCATGGGGATCCCATGTGAGCTCATCCCGCCCAAGAGAGTGACGCAGCTCCACCCGCTTCTCAACATCCACGACTTGGTGGGGGCCATGTACCTCCCAGAGGATGCTGTCGTTTCATCAGCCGATGTGAGCCTCGCCTTGGCCAGCGCTGCCTCTTTGAATGGTACGGCCTGGCCATGTCTTTTTGTCGGCAATACCGCTTGAGTACAAACCTCATCAGGAGAGACATTGCTGATTTGTCTGCTGCTTACATTTCTAATTTGCAAAGTAGATTACAGCCTTTAGTGCAGGCTTCCCCAACTCCAGATATTTTGGACTACAGCTGATGGGAGTTGTAGTCCAAAATATCTGGAGGGCAATTGGTTGGTGACGGGTGCTTTAATGTGTATTCCCTCGCAGGCATCCTGTATGGAAGCCTTCCCCGACCATATTTTGGATCACAGCCATGCTGGCTATAGCGGATATGAGTTGTAGTCCAAAACCACTGAAGGGCAGCAGGTTTGGGGGAAAGTGCTGTGTGAAGTAGGTCTCTGCTCCCATTTTTCTGAAGGGAGAACTGAGACTGAGGGCTGAACTACATGTAACCAAGAACTTGGGCTGCTGCAGAAACTGACAGCTTCACGTCAAGGTCCTCCCTTTCACATCTCAAGAGGAGGGGCTGCAGTTCAGAAGCAGAGCCCATGTTTTGCATGCAGAAGGTCCTAGGTTCAATCCCTGACATCTTCAGGAGGACTGGGAAATCCTAGAAAGCCGCTGCCTGCCAGTGTAGACAAGAACGACCTGCTAGGTGTATCAAAGGGCTGACTCTGTATAAGGCAGCTTCTTGTGTTCCTGGGAAACAGGCCTTCATAACGACATAAGCTCAAGTTGAGCTACACAGTGCAGAGGCCAAGGGGAGAGCTCAACATGGGACTGCTCCTTTGGGTCGTATCACTCTGCTCTTTGTAGCACATATCTCAGTTTTAAGGCTGCCATCCTACACAACCCTTGCCTGGTGTGCAAGTCTCACTGAATTCAACAGGGATGCTGTGTAAACACATAGGAACTGTTTGCAAGAAAGAGTGACTTGCCAGTAGCCACACAGCGAGAGTGTGGCAGAGTCCTCTTTCCCACCCACTGTGCCACACTTACTTTCAGCTTGTGTGAATGCTCTTGCATGGTCTACTCTTCCGTCCTGCTAGAATCCTCATGGTCCACTGGAACATGTTAAATGTGCAAAGCAAAGTTGTATCCTTCGGAGCTCTTCCACAGTGGAGGCATGATTAACCTGCTTGGAACATACCCATGAAGCTGCCTTATGTCAGTTTGGGCCATTGCTCCGTGCCGCATAGGATCATTTCTTGCCATAGGAAGGCACAACCTTGTGCCCTCTTAAAGTGTTGGACTACAATTTATACAGTGCATTTTCCACAAATGCTTGTGGTTCACATTTAAAAAAAAATATCCAAGTACAGTAGTACAATAATGATACCTTATAAAAAGTATAGTACCACTACAAATTTAGCACAACCCTCCCATCAATTACCACTTCATGTAACATATTTCAACATTTAAGTGAACATAAATCTCACCAGTAGGTCAAGTAAAAATAACCAATAATTTCACATCCAAATGTTGCCCCAAAGTTGCTGGTTAGTACTTAGCAACCCCCATCTCCCAGTCCTTTGTACCACAAGTCCAAAAGGCCAGAAACTTCCCTTGGCCTTCCCCTTGAAGTAGTTGGCCATGCTGTCTGGGACTGGTGGGAGCTGTACTCCCAGCAATTCTGCATTGCATCAGGTTGCCTGTCCCATGTCTGCTCTGACCTATGGCAGCTCCCCAGCCAACTGGGATCCTTTTGAACATGCCAGAGATTGAATGTGCAAACAAAGCAAGTGCTTGAGCTAGGGTCAAGTTTAAAAAACCCCTCCTCTAAGGACATATGAAGTTGGCTGTTTTTGAGTCAGAGCAACGTCAAACAAATCCAGTGTTTTTACAAGAATCCTCCCAGAAATTGACCAGTGGTCCAGTGTCAGCACCCTGCTCTGCCTTTTGCTCACCCCCTGCTTGAGTGCCATCTATGTTACGCTGATTGCTTCTGGGGTACAGCAGTCTGCTGCTTAATTTCTCAGCTCATCTGTGAGCATGCTGGCCTAATTGAGACTCTTGATTTGTGCTTCCTGTAGCGATGCCACTTTGGCCAGGGCCAGGCAGGGGGCAAGAGAGGTGACAGATCCAATGGACCTGCTCTGCAAGCAGCTTTTCTTTGGAGTGGGGAGCAATTGGAGGGGGTTGGACTGGGTGGCCCTTTAAGTCTCTTCCAACTCTACAGTTCTATGATTCTAATTTCTGGCTCCCTTTTCCGCTTTCTCCACCCAGGTGCCCAGATCCATGAGCGGACGAGTGTTATCCATGTCTTGTGCCAAAAGGGTTGTGTGGCTGGAGTGGAGACTGACAGAGGAATGATCGAGTGCCAGTATTTTGTTAACTGTGCTGGGCAGGTCAGGTGCCAATTGTTTTGTGTGGCTGCTGTTGTCGGCGTGTGTGTGCATTGACTCACAAACAACTGCTGTGAATGAACTCAGATTTCTCCTGATGCTTCTTTTTGGGGAATACTTTCCAAATTAGCAAAAGGTTGTTCTCTCAAAAAGGCAAGCCTTTTGTGCTGGTACAACCCCCCCCCCCCGCCCTCAGGGCTTGCAGGGCTTTGTGTTCAACCTAGAAAATGGTTCTTGTTGGGTTTTTCCTTCCATGCTGCACCACATGTCTGGTGTGAACTGAGTCAGGGCAAACCTGGCTTCCTATGCTGACTGCATGGCTGTAGGATTGGTGGGAGGGAAGGATCCTGCACTCCCAAGTTGGGTACTTTAGTCTGGGCTATATGTAGTCAGTGCTTTCTATTGGAATTGTGAGCTGCAGAATCAGCTAGTTTAGTTAATGGTGAATAATTTATTTTGCCTCTAGTTGTAGAGAAGGGCAAGAAGCTATAAGGCACTAGTGCCAGCCTTTGCCAAGCGGGTGCCCTCTAGATGTTTGCGCAGGATCTCCTTGCCCCCTCTCATCCAGCACCTTTTCTGTCTCGCTTCCCTACCCCCTTCCCTGCAGTGTTACCTGGCATGTGATCCCATTAAGCTACATGGTAGTGCAACCTGCCTTCTGCTTGAGCGCTAACTTCCCCGCCTTGGTTTCAGTGGGCTTACGAGCTGGGCCTTTCCAACGAGGAACCTGTCAGCATCCCTCTGCACGCCTGTGAGCACTTCTACCTCCTGACCCGGCCCTTGAAGACGCCGCTGGAGAGCAGCACGCCAAGTAAGGACCCTCCCTCTGCACCCTCTCATGGACCCCTTTGCCTCCCACGCAGGCACTCATTGTTCAGTTGCAGTGCACAAATTCTAGACGCAGGACAGGGAGGGGGTCTGGGAAAGGCCTTTGGCTGAGACAGAAGACAGCCCACGTCAGCCAGCCAGTGGGCTGTATTGGGTCAGAAAGACTCATGGGTGTCTGGCTGCTTTTAAGGAATTGGGGAGGAAATGAACAAGGAGGCATTGGGTGAAAAAGTTGTGCTTTGTAGTCCTCTCTGAGCAGCTGTGGCATGTGGGGCTGCCTTTGCTTGCCCAGTGGCTCTTAAGCAGTTTTTGTAAATCGGGTGGGGAACATTTTCAGCCTGAGAGCCACTTTCCTTCTGGGCAACCTTCCAGGAGCTGCGTACAGAGTGGTGGGTGTGGCAAGAGTGGGCGTGACCAGACACACACCATCTAGGCAATTCAGAGGTGCCATGGCAGTTAAAGGATGCATTCTAGCCAGGCAACATCATGAGAGGAGGACACACCAGGGCCAGATGCAGGGGACTAGAAGGCTGCATTTGGGCCCTTGGCCTGAGCTTCCCTACCCCTATCGTAAGCAGAGGATAGCACACAGCTCGGCAGCTACAGAAGAAAGGGGAGGAAGTTTTCAGGGCTGGTTGGCTTACCACGATCAGCTAAAGCATTGGTTTTGATAGCCCCTTGCAAACAGCCTGCCTTGTTCTAGATGCTACACCAGAGGAAAGACTTTTGGTCATACAGTGGTACCTCGGGTTCAGTACTTGATTCGTTCTGGAGGTCCGTTCTTAACCTGAAACTGTTCTTAACCTGAAGCACCACTTTAGCTAATGGGGCCTCCTGCTGCCGCCGCGCCGCCGGAGCATGATTTCTGTTCTCATCCTGAAGCAAAGTTCTTAACCCGAGGTACTATTTCTGGGTTAGCGGAGTCTCTAATCTGAAGCGTATGTAACCTGAAGCGTATGTAACCTGAAGCGTATGTAACCCGAGGTACCACTGTATTTATAAAAGCCCAAGAATCAGTGCAAGGTCGACTTAGCCTCCCCAAAGCAGGCAGGGGCTCTAGCTTTCTTCCCTGACTGAATTTCCGGGAGCCTTCTGCCCACATGCAAACAATCACTTCTTTCCCTTCCTGTTACCCCGCCCCCCATAGCTATTGTGGACCCTGATGGGAGGATCTACATCCGCAGTTGGCAGGGGGGCATCCTTTCAGGCGGCTTTGAGAAGAACCCCAAGCCGATCTTCACGGAGGGCCGGAACCAGCTGGAGATACAGAACCTGCAAGAGGACTGGGATCACTTTGGTACGTTGGGTGGATCAGGAAAGGGTGTGTGTGTCCCCAAGTCCTCCAGATGCACCTTTCCTAATATGAGACATGTTGGCTTGAGCAAAGCATTGTGCAAGTGAGTGAGTGCCTGGCTTGGTGAGTGACACCTGCACTTTGCACTTCCTCTTTGCTTTTACAGTTAGTTTATAAAGTTCTCCCTTTCCCTGCCTTGGCTGGCCCACTCTGGGCACATTGTTGATTGGTGCTGCGAGCAAAAAGCTGTATTCTGGGCTCTCAACAAGTGCTACAAGCAACAGAGTCAACATCTGTGGGCTGCTGTGTTTGTAAACTTGGAACTTGACGGTGATGGGGTGGGGGCAATGAGGGTTTGGGTATGCTGGCAATCCCTCCAAATAGTGATTGTTTGTTCTGTCTCATCTTGGGGAGTAGAGCCACTTCTGAGTGCCCTTCTGCGGAGGATGCCGGATCTGGAGGCTCTGGAGATCGTGCAGCTGGTGAATTGCCCAGAATCCTTCACTCCAGACATGCGGTGCATCATGGGAGAGTCGCCCAATGTGCAGGGCTACTTTGTCCTGGCAGGGATGAACTCGGCTGGCACGTCTTTTGGTGGAGGAGCAGGCAAGTAAGTGGCTCACCCCTCTCTGCATGGGAGAGGCAGAGGGCCAGGGATGAGGGCACCACTTGTAGAACTCTATATGCACCAGCTTCCTGTAGGTGCATTTAAAGTCTATGTGCTGCTTCTCTAAGGCAAAGCTATGCCAGGGCCCTGCAGTTTCCAGCAGAAGGGGCTGCTCAGCTGCTCCTTGTCTGCTGCTAGTTTCTGCGCATGCTGGCACATCCCTCTCTGTCCTCCATCTGGGCAACCACGAGGCATTATCAGAGTTCAAGGGCACATCTCAAACCAGGCAAAAAGATTCAAGGAGGTGCAAAGCAGATGCAGTAAGGGCTGTAGCTGGTAATGGGATATGGTCGGGGAGGAGACTTGGGGGGCAGATAGGGAGATTTTGAGGCCTGCATTTGGCTCCCAGGCTTGAGGTTCCCAATCCTTGGGCTAATGGATGTTCCTTGTGACATCCGGAGTTGCTGTGACCTTTCTGGTTTGGGCAAAGGGATTTTATGTTTTGCTCTTGCTTGAGCAAGGAGGGATTGCAGGCAATAATGTGTCCCCACTGTAGCTCTATCTCCTACAATGTTATCTCTGGGTGTAATTACCGCTCCCCACCACTCTGCCACAAGCACAGTCTGTTAACTGTCTGCTCTCCTGCACTATTTAACCTTCTGGGCCTGCTTGTCTCCCTCCTTGGCCAGATACATGGCTGAATGGATGGTGAATGGCTACCCCTCTGACAACGTGTGGCCCCTGGACCTGAAGCGCTTTGGGGCTCTGCAGAGCAGCCGCACCTTCCTCCGCCACCGCGTCATGGAAGTGATGCGTAAGTAGCCTGCAGCTGGACTCGCTCGCGCCCCACGTTAAATCAGGGCTGTGTAGGGTGTCCTGTCTGGACTAGGAAGGTGATGGATTTGTGTCCCTTCCAGCGCTTTGATTCTGTGATTCTGTGGCCCCTCCAGCCCTGATTTATGACCTGAAAGTTCCCCGCTGGGATTTCCAGACCGGCAGGCAGCTGCGCACGTCACCCCTCTATGACCGGCTGGATGCACAAGGAGCCAGGTGGATGGAGAAGCACGGCTTTGAGAGGGCCAAGTACTTTGTGCCGCCTGGGAAAGGTGAGAGCGTTGTCCTCCGTACATAGCCCTTGGAGCACGGGGTGCCAGCATCTAGGTGTTTTGACCCAAGTCTTGTGCTTCCTCATCTTCAGACTTGCTGGCCCTGGATCAGAGCAAGACCTTCTACAAGCCAGACTGGTTTGACATTGTGGGGGCAGAGGTCAAGTGCTGCAAGGAAGCCGTCTGCGTCATTGACATGTCCTCGTTCACCAAGTTTGAAATAAGCGTAAGTGTGGTTGTGAGAGGGACATGGACCAGCACTGTGGGCCTGGCATCTGCTTCTGTAGCTTGCTTGGGTGTCTAGAAACCCTCAAAGTTTGTTCAGTTGATACAGAGCTGTCGTTATTTTATAAAAAGCGACTTTTAGCTGAACCATACAGATGAAAATGGCAACAGCAATTAAACACTCTTGGGCAGACCAAAGCCTTTATGGCAAGAATGGGGCAGCTGTGGCCCTCCAGATATTTTTGGGCTACAACTCCCATCATCATCTTTCTGACCACTGGCAATGCAGATGGGAGTTGGAGTCCAGCCACATCTGGAGGACCACAGTTAACCCACCCTGCATTAAAAGGCTTACAGAAATAAATAAAAGTATTGTGGAGAGGCACTAAGAGAGACCCCTGATAGGACCATTCCAGAGGGTGGGTGCTGCCATGGAGAAAGGTCTTCCTCCATGTATCAGCCAAAACTTGCAAAATGGACATTTTGTGAACTTTGACACTGAGCTTTTCCTCAATGCTTCTGAGCTTCTAAGCCTTTATGATTCAAGCTGTATCCCTCCAGGCAGCTGGAATGAATCTTACGGAGAGAAATGCACCTTGGTTTGGAGAGCGCTCAGGCTGTAAGCAAGCAAAGGGTTGCCCATGTAATGGTCATAGCTATTAAGGCCTGGAAACTTGCCTTTTTGTGTGTTTTTTGCAGCAAGGCATTAACTAAAGTAGCAAAGTGGCTAAGGAAATGTGTAATTTAGGGTAAATACAGTTAGAAATGCATACACTGAGGAATGTGGGCATCTCAAGGTGCTTACTTGTGTCAGGAGCTGAGAGCCATTTCAAAAAGGGATGGACAAATCCTGCTTCTGCTGCTGTCTCTGATTTTTTTCTCCTCTCCCACCTCCCCATGCTGCAGTCCACAGGGGACCAGGCCCTGGACGTCTTGCAGTATCTCTTCTCCAATGACCTGGATGTGCCAGTGGGGCACATAGTGCACACAGGGATGCTCAATCACAACGGAGGATACGAGAACGACTGCAGCATCGTCCGCCTAAACAAGCGCAGGTAGGCTTATTCGGACTCATCCTTTTGCCTGCTCTTTCTTCTGCCTTCCTGCTTTGAAGACTCACCTTCCACATTACGCAATGCCTCTGTTAGTGCTGTGCGTAGAAGAAGAGGATACGAGAAGAGCAGAACTTCCCAGATTTGATTTGGAGGGGGGATAAATTATGTTTTGTGAAGGAGGGCTTCCTTTATTCTGTCCTGAATATACAGCAAATCAGTTTCATGACACACAAGAAATTGCTACTTTATATCCTTCACCCCCCTTCTTGAAGTGTTACGTTCACCACCTAGATCCTTTGTTTATTTGCAATATCTATTTTTGTGGAAGTCCCATTGGCCCCCAACCAGCCTGGCCCATTGTTCAGGGATAATTGAAATTGTAGTCCAGAAACTGGTGGAAGCCCAAAGGCTGCCCGTCCCTACTCTAGAGTCTATCTTCCACAGATTATTATTTTTAATGTATCTATATCCCACCTTCAAGAAGCTCAAGGTGGTGTACTTGGTTCTAGTCTTCAATTTGCTTCTCAAACGAAGGGCTGAATTGAGCAAAGTGCTACAGGCTTGCCTTTGAGTTTGGTAAATATTTGGTCTGCATTCAGGGAAGCTTCTGATGCCAAATTTCACTCCCTGGGAGGCCGGTGGTCTCATTCTTCAAGCCAAGAGAGTGCAAGACAGGGCCCTCAGAGTTGCAGGAAAACCATTTGGATTATAGGATGTGAATTGTTGTTTCACATTAATTATGGGAATACTTTGTGCTCCAATGCCTCTGTAGCTCAGGTACAGCTTTGTATGCTTCAAGGGGACCTTTCAGGGCCATGTTGGAGGATGGAACGCCTCCCAGGTTGAATGCAGTTGCAAGAACCTGAGAGCCTGGACTCAGTGATTATCCACCCCAGGAGAGTCGCAAATCCCAACAGGCTTTGCTTCAAGCCCTCTGTGGGTGTGGACAGGTCCACCACGCCACAATACCTCCCAATACCTCCCCAGTGCCTGGCCCCTGCCTTGTGCTTAACCTTCTCCATTGTACTTTGCATTCCAGCTTCTTCATGATTTCCCCCACAGACCAGCAAGTCCATTGCTGGTCCTGGTTGAAGAAGCACATGCCTGTTGACAGCAACCTGTTCTTGGAAGATGTAACCTGGAAGTACACAGGTAAGGCAGGAGGGAATATTGTACCTGCAGATTCTGACACAGCTGGAGCGGCTGCAGATGCTCCTTCAGCAAGAAGTCATGTTTTCAGTTGCTCTGGAGCCCCATGCTGGCTGCAATCCCAAACAAAGGGAGGGCAGCTGTTTGGGGAAAGTTGCTGTAAAAATATGAATGTGGTAAATAGGTTTTTGCAAATGTATTATCTAGGTATTCTCACAGGCAATGCGGGTTTGGTTGTGGCTCCCTATTGGCATCTGATCAGTGACAGATCCAAGCTTGGTGCTATGTAGTGTGGGAAATACTCCCTGGGCTTATATGTGAAGTTCATTTTGAAATATAGGCTCCTATTTCACATCTTCTCTTAGAATCTTCTACCTCTTAGAAGATGATTTACCCCTTGCTTTCACTACTGAGGGTGGAACTATGCTCTCGCATGATGCCACCATCAAAAAAAGACAGCCCCATGTTTCTCCTGTCATTGGCTGCCCGGGTACAGAGACTTGCACACCACAGTTATGTCATGGCAAGGTGCCTGAAGAGAGGGGAGGGTGGCTGTGGTTGAACTTGGTATGGGGTTTCCATCTTCAGTTGCAGTGCCATGTCAAGATTAGCGTGCAATTCCTCTGGTAGCAAAGCTAGGTTTGTGGTCTCCAGATGGGGGTGCTTTAGTGCTAGTGTTAATGAGCCTCCCTGCTTTAAATGAGTCAAACGTAAATTCTTAGTTGTTCCTCGGATCCACAGATGTTGTTGGAGCTCAGCTCCCATGATCCCTGACTTGGATGATGGGCTCTTCTTTCTGCAGCAGAATTTGATTTCATGCCTACTGTTCTTTCCAAACCATCTTCCTCCTCTGTCAACTATGGCCCTGAGCTGTGCCAAGGAAAACTGAGGGGTGGAGTTGACTTGGGTGGGACCTTCCCTTTCATTCTGCAGATTGCTCAGAGGTAGAAACCCTTGTGCTTTTCTCTACCTAGCATTGAATCTGATTGGCCCACGTGCTGTGGACGTCCTGTCAGAGCTGTCCTATGCTCCGATGACCCCAGAGCACTTTCCATCCCTCTTTTGCAAGGTATGTCACATGTTTTTCAGTTTGTTTTAGAAATCTGCTTACTCCTCATGCAAAGGAACCGGTTCACACAATGGCCTGGTTCACACACTGTACTAAGGTGTGGCTTGTTTAACATGAGTTAGCCAGGAGTTGTCCCACAATCCAACAAACCATGGCTTGTTAAAGCTTGGTTTGTTTTCAGACTTCTCCTGCATTATGCCTTTTTAGTTTGGGTCAGAGTGGCCAGTCAAACTACAGTAGAGGAAAGGTGTAGTTAAAACAAACCAAGATTCACAAGCCAACAACAAACAATGATTCTAGCTGCTGCGCAGCATTCACACACAACACTAAGCTGTGGTTTAATAAGCCATAGTTTATTAAAATGTTGTGGAGCATTATTTGTAAACTCAGAGGTCCTGTTTTGTGTATCTCTCTGCCTCTGCCCTCAGGTTTGTCACCTAAGACCACACATAAGGCAGAATGGCTGGGGGTTGTGTTAATGTTGTGTCTCAAAGCGGCTTTATGTGATGCTCTGGTTTTCAAACTGTCCTGGAGAAGCCTGGCTTTCTTCCAGCTTTTTATGGATTTGTGATGTGTAGCCAAGATTGTTGTTGTTGTTCATTGCCTGCCCTTCTCCCTAAGGTCCCAGGTCAGGTTACAACATTAAAATACAATATTAAGATTGCTGCTGGGCATACTCTTAGTTTGCATGGGGTGGTGGTGAGTCCAAGCAGTTCTAGACAGTGCCTTGTGCAACCTGAGAGTATGTCATTGAATTCAGCATACAATCTGTGGTGCAAACATGGGGGCAGGGCTTCACTCAAAGTTGGAAGAAGGCTCCTTAAAGATAGGACACTTTGTAGACTGATGTCTTTGTGGCAGGCCTCATACAGAGTTCAAATCTTGGCCAATTTGCAGGGCACAGGTTGTGCGTTTACCAGGCAAAGTGTCCTGCCATGTCTTCGTCTTGCTGAATATTGCAATGATTACGTTGCAGGGTGTTTCTTGCCTGTTCTGTAGCAGTTTTCAGATTAGAGAATATCTGTGGCTTGAGGACAGGGGTGGATGCATTTATGAAGGGTGCCTTAATTATTCTCTGTGCTGCTGCAATAACATCTGGAGGACACCCTGCTGGCTACCTTTGTCCTACAGCATTCAAAGTGCTTTACATTCTTGGTAATACAACAGGCCTATAGGAAACTCTTTATTATTGCAAATAAGGTAGGGAGAGGGCAGTTGAGGCTGAGAGAGAGCAGCTGGCCTAAGGCCAACAAAGTTTTTATAGCCAAGGTGAGATTTGAACTAGGCCTTCCCTGATATGTAGCTCTCTTTTCTTTTATCCGCCGTGCTTACTCGCTACAGTGGCTCATTTCATGCTTCAAAACATGACACTCCTTCCAGCACCAGAAGGAATGTTCATTCTGTAAGGCTAGCTGGAAAACCTACAGTGGGACCTCTGATGCTCTCAATGTCAATGAGCCAGTGAGGATATATCTTCCTAATTACACCCTGGTGGTGGTGCTGATCACAAACTGGCTGCCCACAAACAAATTGTAAGAGGCGCTTTTGTACACTGCAGAAACAGGGAGTGGTTTGGAATGCCCTGAGTCGTTCTGTCCAGCGTGTAAAGCTTGGGAATTTATTTTTTCAAGTTTTTTTATGGGTGTAACTTTTTAAAAAAAAGTGTTCCCCTCCTCTCTCCAGCATATACATGAACCTTCTGTCCCCAGACAGAGAATCTTGTGTCCAATCCTTGTGAATGGAGAATGTTATCGTGGAAATGGGCCTGACCTCTGGACCCCACCCTCAAAAATGAATCTCCAAATGCAGGGGTGGCTAACCATTTTTTTTAGCACGAGGGTCACATTTGCCATTTGAGGGGTTGCATGCACACATACAGCCCCCACTCCTGGACTGATCCATGCTAATCAGCTGTAGGGGGCAGTCATCACCTCTTTTCTGCTCATCAAATGATCAATCTGATTGTGGGCAGTGATGATTAAACGGGGAAGACGGGGGGGACGGGACGAGAACCATGTAAGCTACCTTCAGCTCCTTGCAGAAAAAGGTGGGATATAAATGCAACAAAATAAATAAATAAAAGACACCCAGGAACCAGAAGCCAGGCGCTTGAGGAGTCTTTTCTTGCAAGCTCCCAGCTGCTTGTGCTCATTGCAGAAGTGTTTTTTTTAAAAAAGATTGTATAATGTTTATTCTACCGTGTCATCTCTGCTTGCTTCTCTGGTGCTTAAGCTTCTTGATTGTCTCCTTCCTCTCAGTGGAGAGAGTGAACGGTTGCTCCCTCTCTTCTTGTCCTGGGTTGCCCATGTGCTTTTGCCACCTTCCATTTTCTTCCTTTGCTTCCTGTTTCCTACAGGAGATGAGCGTGGGCTACGCCAACGGCATCCGTGTCATGAGCATGACGCACACTGGAGAACCGGGATTCATGCTCTACATCCCCATTGAGGTGAGAGGTGCTTTGTTGTCTTAAGACCAAAACTTTAATTTTCAGGACTGAGGAGAACCTCTTCTCCCTTTTTCCACGGGATGGTATAGAAAGATCCAGAGTAAAAGACTTGGCTTAGAAGTACAAGATACTAATATCCATTCTGTCTTCTCAAGCTCACCTGTTTGTCCCACTGTGTGTCTCAAAAAGGAGATCTACCTGTTGGGACCTAACTTTCCTCGCTTTCAGACCACATTGTGAGCAGGAAAGCATCCAGTCAGAATAGGCCCATATGAATTGCACTTTGCTAGAACGGGCAAAAGGCCCATCTAAACCAAGCTACCTAAATATACTCAGCTTATAGGCAGGACATGTTGTTTGCCTTCAGCATCAAACAGTGTCAGAGGTACTCTGCCTCTTAATTAGAAAGGCTCCATTCAGTTTGTCAAATTGTTTTTATCCATTGATAGACAAATTTACAGAGAGTGGCTAATAGCTAATAATCTGTGAACTCTGCCTTGCAATATCAGGCCAAGGCAACCGTGAGCTGTCCTAAATCAAAGCATCTGGAAGGCACCAGGTTGGGGGAGGCATTGCTACTACTTATTTTGAAAGGAAGAAATGCTTTTTAAAAAATCCCCAAAAGGGGCATAACTTGGCATTAAATTCTGCCTGCAAAAGCCACTACAGGCAGCCTTTGGAACTGGCCACAGGGAAAATGCAATCAGATTCTTACACTAAACAACTACCTAGAGCAGGCATAGGCAAACTCCAGCCCGCCAGATGTTTTGAGACTACAGTTCCCATCATCCCTGACCACTGGTCTTGTTTGCTAGGAATGATGGGAATTGTAGTTCAAAAACATCTGGATGGCCGGAGTTGGCCTATGCCTGACCTAGAGCACTGAGCAATCTTTCTCCTAGGACATAGTTAAAACAAGCCGCTTTTTGTAAGGTAACATAGCTTCAGATCGTGGTTTTTGTGACAGCAAAAGGTGGAAGCTGCTGGGCAAAGTTTGGATGAGCAAACAAATCATGGTTTGATAAGCCATAGTTTAATAAACCACGGCCAAGTGTTATGTGCAAACCAGGCTATTCAATGCTGTTTGCTGGGCTTGGGTGGAGGGACGTTATCATCCACAGCTTTCTGCAGCTGTCCAAGGGCTGCTGCCATTTTTCACTCTCTAGAGTTGCAGATGCCAAATGTTGCATTCAAATGCCTCTGTGCTGTTTTTCCAAACCCTCCCCTTGCAGTATGCTCTGCATGTGTACAACGAGGTGATGAGCGTGGGGCAGAAGTACGGGATCCGGAATTCTGGCTACTACGCCCTCCGCAGCTTGCGCATTGAGAAGTTCTTTGCCTTCTGGGGCCAAGATCTGGATGCTTTCACCACGCCGCTGGAATGTGGGCGCGAGTTCCGGGTTAAACTGGAGAAGGTGTGAAAGAGAACTGGGCCGTGGGGTGTGTGTGTTTCTCTGTGGCACAGAAAAGGCAGGCTGCCTTGAAACGAGCGCAGCACAACCTCCCTGCAGTGTGGGCATCATGTTTGCCTTGGGGCTGGGGGAAGTGGATTCAAACCCTATCCTAGCCATCAGTTTCCTGGGTGGCACAGGGCAAGTCACTAATTTGTGGGCTTCAGCTTCTCTTCCGTTAAGCTGCAACAGCAACATAGGAGGTGGAAGGTACCCCAAGGGTCAAGTAGTCCAAGCCCGTGCAATGCAGGAATCTCTTGGTTCCTTGTAGATATGTTCCCCATAGAATATAAAGCAGGAGCTGTCCCTTTGTCCAGCCCTGACTGATGCTTCCCCCCCCCCCCCGCTCTCTCTCTGCAGGGCACTGACTTCATAGGGCGGGAGGCGCTGATGCAGCAGAAGCAGGAAGGGGTCTACAAGCGCTTCATCATGTTCGTCCTTGAAGACCACGACACAGACTTGGACCTGTGGCCCTGGTGGGGGGAGCCCATCTACCGGAATGGCCAGTACGCCGGCAAGACCACCAGCAGTGCCTATAGCTACACACTGGAGCGGCACGTCTGCCTGGGTTTCGTCCTGAACGTGGACCCAGAGACCGGTGAGGAGCAGCCGGTGACACCCGACTTCGTCAACCAGGGTGAATACGAGATTGATATTGCAGGGCAGCGCTTCCAGGCCAAGGCCAAGCTTTATCCCTTCAGCTCCCTCTTCACGACCCGCCGGCGCAAGGATGAAATGGAGTTCAGTGGCTTCCAGGGGAAATAACTCAGTGCTGCATCTTTCAGACTTTTTAACGCTGCTGCTCGTTGGGACTTTGTATAGCCCCTCTGGTCTGTTACATTTTGTATATCATAACACTTTTCCCC
The DNA here is from genome assembly GCF_965112155.1 of Podarcis liolepis. NCBI lineage: Eukaryota > Metazoa > Chordata > Lepidosauria > Squamata > Lacertidae > Podarcis > Podarcis liolepis. The sequence continues at coordinate 56,740,596 of NC_139561.1, read as the reverse complement.
CCTTTTCCTCTCCTTCCATACATATCTCTTCTTTTCTGCTCATCCTGGTTGTTTTCCAACATTGGCTGAAGCCCCTGAGCTCCAGGCCAAAAGGGCTCTGTTGAGTCCTGAGCTCCAGCCTCCACTTGTCCAATCAGCAAGGACTCCTGTGCCCTGAGAACATTGGCTGTGGCCTGGTGGGACTTCTTGCGCTTGGAAGCAGCCTCGGGCCCTTGGGATCTCTCCTCTCTTGCAACGTGCCACATCACCCCAGGGCCCATCAGGCACCTGTGCACCAACACCCAGCGGCCAGCCCTTGTCCTTTGCAGTTTTCTTCCTTGTGCTGCCTGCTGGAGAGGCCAGCAGGCATTGTAAGGTAACAGCGAGTTTTTCTCCACGTTAGGAGTGGGTGTGAGCAATCTATGAGCTGCACCACATAGGGTCAGCATCCTACAGAAAATTTGGTGTGCCTGGAATGGAGTTGCCTGGGTCAGCATCCTACAGAAAATTTGGAGTCCCTGGAATGGACTCCTCAGTGTCTATGGATTGTGTGGCTGAGGGTGCTTGTTTTTGGGTTTGCAGAATCCTCCTTCCCTTCTACTTTGTTCTTTTTTGTGTTCAGTCTTGGATTGGTTGGTTGTGCAATATATGGTGTTCAAAACCCTCACCTGTGCCACTTAGGGGCCGACCAACCTTTAGTCAACAGGCCTGTAGTTGCTTAGAGGTTGGGGCTGAGGGCTGTGGGTGTAAGCTGCACCATCTTAACAATGGCTGAGCCATGGGTTGTGTCTTGGCTTTGTGTTGGCACCCCCCCCATCCCAAGTCCTGTGGGTAAGTGGTTGGTCACCTTTGCTTGGCCCCAGAATGGCTCTCGTCCTTCCCAGCACTCGCCTCCTCTGCAGCTGCTGAGAACAGAATCTTGCATGCCATCTTTCACAAGGAGGGCTGTCCCATCTCAGGCTTTAGGGAGTGTTTGTGTTGGGTGGAGGGAAGAGTCTCAGCCTTCTCACTGTCATGGAAATGATTTGAGGCTGGGGTTTCTTTAAGCCAGGGAAATTTGCACTGAAAGGCAGGCATGCCATGCCGAAGAGTGACCTCTGGCCACTTGCAGCAGTCCAGTTAGCTGTCACTGCAAACAAGAAAAGGGAAACTGATCTTGAGGAAAGAGGCAGGGCATCTGTGCCTTGCAAATTCTCCCAGCAATATAGATCGGTGGGATTTCATGCTGCCACGGCTCCCTTTGAAAAATCCTTTCGACTGGCTCCCTGAGGCTGCTTTGTGTCTTTCCCTTCCTCCCTTTTTTCTATATGCCAGGCAACTCTTCTCTCCTCCTGTCTCAGTTGCTTGACATATCATAATGTTGCTGACCATTACCCATGCAATGTTTTTCAGTGCTGCTGCCCTTTCCGAGGGCAAATGCCTGAGGTCCCTGCTCCCATACTCCAAGGTTGCCAGTCAGCAAAAAAAAAAAAAGTCTAGATAGGGTCTTCTGTGTAGATGTCTCTTGAACAGAGTTCCTTGTAGCACTGATCCTGAGGCCTTGGGCCCGTCAGAAATGGCTCCTCACACAAGGAGAGGCAGAACTGAACATTTCCCACAGCCGGCCACCGCTGCTGGAAGAGGAGACTGAGAGACTGTATTACCAAGACTGTCAGGCAGGACCCCCCAAGACAGCAGCACAGATGGCGAGACTTCCTCAGCATCTGCCCCAGGAAGTGTGTGAGATGCAGCTGAAGCCAGCTCGACCAAAGACCAGATGGTCCCTTTGCTCTCCCCCTTCTAATTGTGTTGCTTCCCATTTATTTTTCATAAATGGACAGGGGGCTTTTACAGTGAGCTTAAAAGAACTTGCTACTTGCTGTGTGTATGACCATCCCATTTCGGCTTCTAGGAGCTTCTCAAGGCTCCCCTCCCCATGCTGTTTCCCAAACATGCATAAGTTTTAAAGTCCCTCCCACATCACTGTCAGCTCTCGTAAACAGCAGGGTTGGTTTTGTTGCTAAATTTCTGGCCAGATGCAAGTAAATGGTACAGGGGCCTCCTTACCTGCAGCTACCTTTGCACCAAAGACAAAAGTTTTGCGGGGGGAATTCATAGCAGGCAGACAAGGCAGGAAGGCAGAGCAGAAGTCCTTGAGCATGAAGGCCATCCTTGTGATACCTGCAAGGCCCTACCCAGAGCAGCCTCCACAATCCTGCAGAGTTTGGGTCTTCTGCCTTTTCCAAAATAATGTTTTGAGGGATTCCTTATCTAACAATCTCTCTCACTCACTCCTGGTTCTTCCCTCCCTGCTCCTAGAATCACTCCTTCAATACTCACTCCCTTTTCATTCTCAGATGCACTTTAAACACATTTGTTCATTTTGACCTTGATTGCCAGCCCTCTGTGATCATTCCTTCATGGAATCAACTCCAAAACTAGCAGAGGTGGTTTTTGTTTTTTTAAGCATCATTATTAAATTAAGAGCACTTGCCAGCATCTCTTTTGTGGAACAGGCACCGGAGATCTGGAAGCTGAGCGAACCCTCCCCTTCACTCTGGAGTGCCTTACGCCTCATGAATGTTTCCTAACGGAGGGAGCAGAGTCGTGCCTCAGCTCCACCCTGTATCAAAAACTCTGCTGCTTGGCTGCCGCAGGCCACCATGGCAGGATTCTTGGGGTGCTCTGGACCCTTCTGACCCTCTCTGGGTGTCGCTGGCATCGACTGCTGTTGCTGCGCCTGCACCTCTGCAGAGAGTGTATATCGGTCTGGACTGGAAAACCAGGACATTGGGAGATGCTCTGCTCCTCTTCCAGTGGAAGTTCCCAAGGACTCCTGGTCCAAAGCGCACAAAGGCGAGGGAGCAGCTTCCTTTCCTGTCCAACCGGGAAGCCTGCATCTTCATCATGCGGCATTTCTGCAGATATATTTCCTGTCCCACTTTGGTTTTCAATGCTACCTGGTTTGTATATCAATAAAGAGTTGTTTTAACTACTGTTGCTGCAGAGTCTGTGACTTGTTCCCCAGGCCTGTCCAGGAGACTGGCTGAGTTCTGAACTTGAACTCCCCAGCCTTTCTCAGTTTTCTGTCTGTGTGAGAGAGATTTCTGAGCCCGGTCTAATGCAGCAACCCTAACCTAGTACCCTCCAGGCTTTTTGGACTATGGCTCCCATCAACCCCAGAGATGGGAAGGCTGTTCTGATGCCCCCAACCCCAGTTAAGCAGCTTTTATTGGGGATTACTGGCTAGCTGCATGTGGGACAATGGGAAGTGGAGTTTAGGGGGCCTCCACTTTGACTCTTGCCTGGGCCATAACTTCACCAGACCTTTAGCAAGCCAGTCCCTCTTGACCTCAGCCCAGAGGGACTTAATATCCCTTTGGTAACGTTGGTGCCCATCCTTACACCCTCACATGGGCCACCCTTTGTTTTAACTTTTGCTCCAGCCACACATGATCTAGCAAGGGGTTGCCAAACCACGCGAGGAATCTGTACCTCACAGCAGCTTTCCCTGCATGTGACTCAGATTGCATGTGTGGCATCCGGAACTGATGTTTAAGGTAGCAGTAGGTGCTCCTTCAGTGAACTATCTTGATGCTTGTAACTGAAAACAAGCCCATAAGAAGAGCCTACTGGATGAGGCCAGTGGCCCATCTTGCCCAGCATCCTGTTTTCACAATGACCAACCAGATGCCTGTGGGAAAGCTGTGAGCAGGATGCAAGCACAAGAGCCCTCTCCCCTCCTGTGGTTTCCAGTAACTGGGGTTCAGAAGCATTGCAGTTGTTCATGGAATATCTTCAGGTCACAGCCATTTGCAGTGGGTGGGTGAGGGCAGAGGGAGACTTCAGAGGGTTGGCATTGGGTGTGCCTTATAAACCAGTGGTGTCCCGATACACCTGCAATGCACAATGCAAGCCACCTGGAGGGCCATTTAATGGTTATTTAAGAAAGGCAATATTCTCATTCTATGAACCTCTCTTTGACAAGGTGCCCCATGATATTCTTGTAAAGAAGCTGGTAAAATGCGGTCTTGACTATGCTACCACTCAGTGGATTTGTAACTGGCTGACTGACCGAACCCAAAGGGTGCTCATCAATGGTTCCTCTTCATCCTGGAGAAGAGTGACTAGTGGGGTGCCACAGGGTTCTGTCTTGGGCCCGGTCTTATTCAGCATCTTTATCAACGACTTGGATGATGGACTCAAGGGCATCCTGATCAAATTTGCAGATGACACCAAACTGGGAAGGGTGGCTAACACCCCAGAGGACAGGATCACACTTCAAAACGACCTTGACAGATTAGAGATCTGGGCCAAAACAAACAAGATGAACTTTAACAGGGAGAAATGTAAAGTATTGCACTTGGGCAAAAAAAACGAGAGGCACAAATACAAGATGGGTGACACCTGGCTTGAGAGCAGTACATGTGAAAAGGATCTAGGAGTCTTGGTTGACCACAAACTTGACATGAGCCAACAGTGTGACGCGGCAGCTAAAAAAGCCAATGCAATTCTGGGCCTCATCAATAGGAGTATAGCATCTAGATCAAGGGAAGTAATAGTGCCACTGTATTCTGCTCTGGTCAGACCTCACCTGGAGTACTGTGTCCAGTTCTGGGCACCACAGTTCAAGAAGGACACTGACAAACTGGAACGTGTCCAGAGGAGGGCAACCAAAATGGTCAAAGGCCTGGAAATGATGCCTTATGAGGAACGGCTACGGGAACTGGGCATGTTTAGCCTGGAGAAGAGGTTAAGGGGTGATATGATAGCCATGTTCAAATATATAAAAGGATGTCACATAGAGGAGGGAGAAAGGTTGTTTTCTGCTGCTCCAGAGAAGCGGACACGGAGCAATGGATCCAAACTACAAGGAAGAAGATTCCACCTAAACATTAGGAAGAACTTCCTGACAGTAAGAGCTGTTCGACAGTGCAATTTGCTGCCAAGGAGTGTGGTGGAGTCTCCTACTTTGGAGGTCTTTAAGCAGAGGCTTGACAGCCATATGTCAGGAGTGCTCTGATGGTGTTTTCTGCTTGGCAGGGGGTTGGACTCGATGGCCCTTGTGGTCTCTATGATTCGAACTCTATGAGTCTATGATTCTTTCCAACTCTCCAACTCTATGATTCTATTATTCTATTATTCTTTCCCCTACAGGGACTGGAGAAGAGTGGGATTTGGTCTTTGTTTAGAAATTGGGTGGCAGGGGCTCTAGGCATCCTGCCCCTTCCCCCAACTGTCCTGCAGTTAATGCTGACCTTTGCTTTTGTGTAATTTTTAGATTTCCAACCTGATTTCTTTAAAACCAGGTGACTATTGCTAGTCAGACAAACAAAAAGAACAAACTCCAAAAGCTTCCATCAACAGGTAACTCCCAACATGGGACCATGCCTTTTTATCTGCCCCTTGGAAACGCCCCCCCCCCCATTGGTCCTCCTTGGTATACCCTCCTTGAATGTTTTTGCTTGGTCACTGTCCACCTCCCAACTCTTCTGGGCTCAGTCTGACTTGTACTTGTGTTTTAAAACATGTAAGAAAGAGAGAGAGAAACAACCAACCACAAACAACTAGAAATGCTTTGTAATGCTGGAAGGCACAGGCTAAGAACTACATCTTGCAAAGCACCCAGGTCCGTCTCTCAAGTCCAGGCATCTCTTGCCTACAGTTCTCCCCTAGCATTGCAAAGGATGCTTCTGTGCTGGTGGCATTCTTCAGACTTTGGTTATTTGCCTTTTGATTTCTGGGGACAGAGCCTCTTCTGCGACTCTTTTTGGTAAAACTGGAGGAACCCCCCTCTATTTTTTCCGTAACTGGCTCCTGCAATGGTGGAGAGACGTTCTTGCTGCGGCCACGGGGCACCCCTGTTAATACTGGTGGGTTTGATCCCTTTGCCCAGTTGGGACTGGAAAATGGGGCTGCACTTTCAAGCACAGATGCCCAGCTTCTGCCAGCTGTATCTGGGAACTGTGTTGTGCCTTCCTTGCTCTGTCCCCCCAAGATGGGGGCACTGCCCATATAGTGACAAAGATGGGAGAGGGGACCAGTCCAGCATGGAGTCTTTCTCCAAGGGGCACAGAGGGGTGGATACATCCAGCAGGGTGGCTTTTCGGCCCCTTTTGCAGCAGACTAGTGCATTTCAGAGGAGGCCAGACTTGCATCCTCCACAGCTGCTGATGCTCTTCTATGGGGCTGGTGAGGATGCGGCTCAGAATTCGTACTGGGAAACGAAGACTGTGATCTTGAAGATGTGTTTCCCCAGGAGGGTCTTCCGGGCAAACTCGCTCATCTCCAGCTCCACCTCCAGTGTCGTCGGCCCCACGGCTGGCCGGGTGAGCACCAGTTCCCCTGTGTGCTGGTCCAAGCGCTGCACAACCAGCTTCCCCTGGCTGTTGCCCCCTAAGATGCTGAAGCGCAGGCTGTCTCCCACAAAGCGGCTGGTGGACATCTTGAAGAGGACCCTGGGCACAGTGCGGTTGGACGGGAGAGGCAAGTAATGGAAAGAGATGGAGTTGGCCGCCCTCCGACAGGCGTTGTTCTCCATGGGACAAGGGCTGCGCTCGCACTGCCTAGGAGAGGACATAGAAGAGGCACTCAGGCAGGGCCAGTTGGAGACATTTTGCCCCATCAAAGCAGGCCTGGATGGGGCCCCCAACATTCCCTATACCCAGAAACAGCCAGACCTTTGATTCATCTAGCCTGGTACTGTGTCCTGAGCCTGGTGGCAGCCCATCCTGACCTGCTTTGCTACAGGAGATGCTGAGGACTAAACCTGGGACTTTCTGCGTGCAAAGTCATGGCCTGACCCACTGAGCTACTGGGATGAGTGGACCAAACATTAGGGATATCTTTGATGCAAGAGCTGTTGACAGTGGAATGGACTACTGTGGGAAATGGTGGACTCTCTTTCATAGGAGGTTTATAAGCAGAGGTTGGATGGCCATCTGTCAGGGATTCTTCAGCTGTGTTCCCTGCATTGCAGGGGGTTGGACTAGATGGCCCCTAGGTGCTCCCAACTCTACAATCCTATCTTTAATGGATGCCAGTCTAAATAACAAATTGGGGGGCTTGCACCCAGTGAGATAGAAATAGCCAAGTCCTGCTGGCTTTGTGGAGCCTCTGATTGGCTTAATAAGTGGTTCTGTAAATAGAAAAAAGGAGGGGGCGTCTTTAGACTCCTGCCCCCATCTGCTACACTGTGCCTCTGGAATATATTCCTCAGCCTTTCAAATGTGGCAATGAGGCTTGCTGGGGAGGAAGGAACTTCCAGCGGTGCCAGTACAAGTCCCTCCCTCCTCCATAAGGCTCAATGCTGTGCAGGGGCTCGTAGAACTATAGAGTTGGAAGGGACCACGAGGGTCATCTAGTCCAACCCTGGGCAATTCAAGAATCCTTTGACCAGCATGGGGCTCAACCCCACGACTCTGCAATTAAGCGTCTCATGCTCTGCCGACTGAGCTATTCCAGACTCTTGGTTTTTGTTTGGCCAGGAGAGAGAGAGAGAGAGAAAGAAGGGAAGAAAGCGTTGGGAGATTCTTGGGAGCCTGTATAAGAGCATAAGGCAAGCCTGCTGGACCAGCCCAATGGCCCCTGCTCTCAGGGGCCAACCACAGGGGCCCCAGCACAAAAACGCTCCTCCACCCCACACCAGGGCTTCCAGCAACTGGTATTCAGAAGCTTTATAGCCACCCTGGCTGATAGACTTTTTCCCCCATTAATTTGTCTAACCCTCTCTTAAAGATGTCTAGGTTGGTGGCCATCGCTGTGGGAGTGAGTTCCACAGTTTAACTATGTGCGATACAACAATGTGTTCACATCAGCTGAAAACAGTCCCTGGTCAGTCGATTCCCACAGCATCTCAATCCATACGGGATGAAAAGTGGGATGGCCACCATCTCTGTTCTGGCTCAAGGGGGAGAAGAGCGAAGGGAAGCTCTAGGGGGCAATGGGGTGAAGGCTCTGGGAGGCTATGAGGTGCTTCTGCCCAGGGAGTGGAGCAGTTGCTGGCAAAGGCTGCTGCTTCCATCCTGAGTGAACTCTAGAGCTTGTACTTACATGGCTGAAGTCTTGACGTAGCTGATATTGAGTTGGGCCTTGGGGCATTCGGGCCGCACACAGCGGAAGCCCCCAAAGACGTTGATGCAGGTCTGTCCCTGGCTGCAGTTGTGCTGGTTCTCTGCGCACTCGTCCACATCTTGCAAACACAACAGGGAGAGTTTGTTTGACGCCATGCCCTCCTTCAGCCTCCTAGAACACACAGCTCAGGGCGGTTCCTCTCCCGGCTGACCCCCAGTTATTCTCTCTCACCCCACCCCCCGCAAAGGCACTCACCGTTGCATGAATTGGTGTCACCCTGGAGCTGGTAGCCATGGGGACAAGTACACCGATAGGCTCCGGGCAGGTTCACACATTTGTGGAGGCAGATGCGGGTGTGGCGGCTGGTCTGGAAGAGCTTGCACTCATCGATATCTGGAGGGGGGCAGCAAGAAGTCTGCTGAGTGACCCTCCAAGGGCAGAGCAAAAAGGGTCTTCCAGCCTCTGCTCAGCACTTCTGGAGATCAATGCCCAGGCAAAGACAAACTCACCAAGCAAGGAAGGGCTACAACCAATGATGACTTGGGGGGGGGGCAGTTTGGCTGAGCAGCAGCCCATGGACAGGCACCTGGAGTTGTTTGCTTCAAGGATCAGACCCCATGAGCACAAATTGCCCCTCTGCACATCAGCACAAGCTGCAATGGGGGTGTCCACTGAGGTCCACTGAACTGGAGAAAAGACACTCTATTGGAGCAGAGCTAAACTGAGGCATGATCTTGTGACCTTTGCTTCCTGGGAATCTGATACAGTGCTTGGAACCTAAGCAGAGCCCTGAAGCTGGATCAGACCAAAGGCCTGCTAGGCCAGCATCCTGCATCCACAGTGGCCAGCTAAATGCTTTCAGGAAGCCTATCAGCAAGGCTTGGAGGCTATTAGCCCCCTCCTTTTCTGCTCTCCTGCCACTAACATTATTTGCTTCCCATCAGGGGAGGCTAATAAGGGTCTGATGACAGCCCCCTCCACCCCATTTTAAAGCCAAGTCTTTGGCCTATGCTCTATAGATATAGTAAGGGAAAGTGTTCAGGCACTAAAAAGCTACAAAATAACTTGGTCACAGCTGCCCTTGCCCAAAGTACTGCCTGCTGGTCATAACAATGGGCATTTTGGTAGTGTAGAGTAATTGGGCTAGTGCCTGAATCATGAGGATGGTGCAATCCAGGCAGAAAACTCCCAAGGTGGAAATGCAAAAGGTAAAAAAGGAGCCCCCACTGGATCAGACTGAGGGGCTCCATCTTGTTCTGCCTTCCCCCCCAAGCTGCTGCCCTCCAGAAGCTTTGGACTTCAGTTCCCATCAACCCAGCCCACCAAACATCTGGAGGCCATCAGGCTGGGGAAGAGATGCTCTAGTTCAAACTGAGATCCATTTAGAGCAGCACCCTGATCTAGACCAGCCTATAGCTCACTGGCAGAGCATCTGGCTTCCCAGGTTCAATTTCCAGCAGCGTCTCCAGGCAGCGTTGGACAGACTCCTTGCCTGAAATCTTGGAGAGCAGCGGCTAGTCACTGAGCTAGATGGACCAAGGGTTTAACTCGGTATAAGGCTTCCTATGTTCCCTGAGATAGTCTCCAGGAAGACCACAAGGAGCCAGGCATGCAGGCAACAGGTGGGTTTGTCCCCAGTGCTATGTGGCATTCAGCCCAGGACAGATATATGTACAAAAGATTTCCCGAAGGAAGAAAGTCCAAAGATCCCTGCCTTGTGTGTGGGAAGATGGCAAGGGGAGGAAATCCCTCTGTTTCTGGGAAGCAGAAGACACCATCTCTGTTGACCTGCCAAGCCCTCTTCCCCCTTACCTTGGCAGAGGCCTCCTGCCTGCATCTGGAAGCCAGGGTCGCAACTGCACTGGCGTGAGCCCAGGTAATTCTCAGCGCAACGGGGCTGTCGGCTAAAGGACGAGTTGCTGAGCGTCGCCCAATCTGTGGTTGAGAGGCAGCTGTCAGTTCTTTGCACCAATGCCCAATAGAGTAAAGGAGCAGGGGACGGAGACCCCCAGCTGAGTCACACAGCACAGGCCTCTTATGAACCCCACGTGCTCAGCCTAACCAAGCTGAAGTGGAAATATCTCCAGGCACCCACCTCTCCTTTTCCCACTCCCCAGGGTATTTTCCGTCATGAGGACAGGGGTACCGCAGCCCCCTGCTACTTACAGGAGTACAGTGGGGCTTGGCAGGTGCTGCCTGACCAACCACTGGGGCACAAGCAGCTATAGCGGTGGATGCCATCCACACAGGTCCCGCCATTGGCACAGGGGTTGCTGGCGCACTCGTTGATGCCTGAGTTGAGGGAAGGGGGAAACTGAATTACACTCAAACAGCCGTCATTTTGGACCAGCGGAGGGGAAATGGAGAACCTCTGAGCCCATGATGCTCATCAGAATTGGTTTTCAGTACAGTGGTACCTCGGGTTAAGTACTTAATTCGTTCTGGAGGTCCGTTTTTAACCTGAAACTGTTCTTAACCTGAAGCACCACTTTAGCTAATGGGGCCTCCTGCTGCGCGCCACTGGAGCACGATTTCTGTTCTCATCCTGAAGCAAAGTTCTTAACCCAAGGTACTATTTCTGGGTTAGCAGAGTCTGTAACCTGAAGCCTCTGTAACCTGAAGCCTCTGTAACCCGAGGTAGCACTGTACAAGAATGGAGCAGAGCTCACAGTCTTTCCATGTAAACGCCAATTCCTTGTTGGTTCCTTCAGTTGGAAAGCCATGTTATGGTTACAAAAAAATTGCAGGCCCAATTGGGAAAATTAGCCAGAGATCAACCCGTAGGTCTATCAGCAGGAGTGGGGGCTGTTAGGAGGTGCCCCACCCCATTTTTATGATACCTGGCAACCTCAAGCTATTCCTTCTACCAGCCAGACACACTCACCTTTGCAGACAGGCTGCTGTCCACTCCACTTGTGGTTCTCCTGGCACACCCGTGTCTCAGCACCCACCAGGAGGAAACCAGCATCACAGACAAAATGTACCTCGTGACCCACGGACGTCCTCTTTCCCAGCCTCCGGCCGTTCAAGGGTGATGGCAGGGGGGTGCAGCTCTCTGTTGGGGGATCAGAAAAGATGGGAGAGTGAGTCTCCCCATGGCTCCTTTCCCCAGGCTCTTTTCCTACCCTAGCCTATGGTTGTTGCTTTCTTGTATACATTAAGTAGCAAAATGTCACTTAAATGAAATAGAGTTATAGCCAAGGCTGGGGCTCTCATAGGCAAACTAGGCAGCTGCCCAGGGCACAGACCTCAGAGGAGCTCAGTACTGACCTTTGAAGGGCACAGTTTTATACAGATCTGTTTTTATTATATCTTATACATTTCTGATACTATTTTGCTTTTACTTTATATTGTGAAGAGTTTTATTGTTTCTGAAGTAAGTCATACATTAGAATTGTTTTTCATGTAGATATGAAATAGACCACAGTTGACTGGAGGTCACACATAAAGTGAAAAGTGAGATTTTGATGTGCCTGAAATTGAAACTTTTAAGAGACTTAACATCACAATTCACAATAAATTCCAACTTTAGTATTGGAAAAAGATAATCAAAGATGGTTGCATTACTTATTCTTTCAATTAAAAATAAATTCAGCATAAACTGACAGCAGATAAATTGTGCTTTTCAATTTTTTCTACAAGACATCTGTTTTTGAAAACTGAAATTGGCATGGGGTGGGTGTGTTGTGTGCAAGTGATTAGCTTTGCCTAGGGTGCAAAATAGTCTGGCATCAGCACTGGGTGTAGCATTACAACATTATCTTTATATGTTTTTAGCTTTTTATCTGGGTTGCTTTACTTTGTGTAAGCTGAGTCCCAGTCTGGTCCAGGATGGGATATAAATAAATATAAAAATAATAGCAATAGATGAGTTTTTAAAAACCCTGAGTTGTATGCAACTTAATAATAATCATAATTTTGAAATTTATATCCTGCCCATCCTGCTGGGTTTCCCCAGCCACTCTGGGCCTCTTATAACATATAAAAAATCCTTTTTTATACTGCCACTATATCTGAATTGTCTCTGTTATACCCAATTGCAATTCAATCCAATTCCTGTTGTGTTTTATGATTTTCCTGATATTGTAAGTGACTGGTCTGTGTGACCATAATAATAAAATTCATTCATAAAAACACAACAAAGCATCAACTTGATTCTACTTACAGTGCACCCACTGAAAATAATGAACCCAAATTAATCATGTCTATTAAATTCAATGGGTCTACTATGAGTAGAGCTCCCACTGGAAACAATTCCCCCTTTCCAGTCCCCATTTTTAAAGAGGTGATCGGATGCAGTGAAAAGCCACCCCCTAGACATTTACAAAACAAAACAGCCTCAGGGTTGCCCTGGGTCCTGCACACATCATGTACACACACAGACACCTTTCTGCTTCTGCAGTCTGCGCTTCTCTCTCCTTTTACCATTGTGCTTGGCTGCCTGCTGGTGGAGACTGCCTTGCAAAACGGCCAGCTGCTTCTTGAAGTTGCGCAGGCTCTGCAGCTGGGCAGCCTCATGCGAAGACAGCAGCTTCTGCATCTGCCGGATGGCACTGGAAACTTGCTGGTCACTTAGGCAGCCCTGCAGGAGGTGCGGGGGGGGGGGAGAGGAGGAACAAAGCAGCTTTGGCAGGGAAGTGGGAGGAACAGCCCACAGGTATCACCAACAAAGGCTCGTGGCAAATTGTAACTGATACTGCTTGCACACCCACAAACACCCACCCCCCACCGCTGCAGAGGCTCCATCCCTTGTCCATTTTGGCTGCCCTTTTCTGAACCCTTTTCACCTCCACAATATCCTTTTGGAGGTGAGTACAGAATGTTTAGATCAGTGGTGGCCAAACTTGCCCCTCCAGCTGTTTTGGGACTACAATTCCCATCATCCCTGACCACTGGTCCTGTTAGCTAGGAATGATGGGAGTTGTAGTCCAAAAACAGCTGGAGGGTCAATTTTGGCCACCACAGGTCTAGATGGTGCCCCCAGGCCCACAATCCACACTATAGGCAAGATCAGGCTTCTGCATCCAAGGCATGCAATCTGGCCCAGAAAAAACATTTCTATGACATTCCTGTTCTAAGTCCCCACACTGCCCATTGCTGAAGTTTCATACACCAGCCTGTCTAAGTTGAGGGTGTTGAGAAAATGTTCTGCTTACAACCTTAAGCCATGCTGGATGGGGGTGATGGGAATTAGAGCCCCAAACATCTGGTGGGCACCAGGCTGGGAAATCAGGGAGGGATTTCATCCATCCATCCATCCATCCATCCATCCATCCATCCATCCATCCATTATATTTATATCCCACCTCTCCTCCAAGAAGCTTAAGGTAGCCTACATACTTCTCTTTCCCATTTTGTCATCACAACAAGTGGTTGCTTGGCTTGACAAGAGCTTTAGCTTTGAACTCCACTCTTTCATCTATCAGGGTCCACTCCTATGGACCAAGCACATCTGGGCTCTGCACCCAAACCTACAGGCAACATTGCCTGCCTCCTACTGGTTCCACACCACCAGCCCTCCCAGGTTCAGGATTCAGCATCATTTATCATACCTGGGAGTTGCTATGAGGCAACTGTAGGATACCCAGGGCCACCACAGCCATTATCTGGGGCAGCATCTTCTTTCCAGCGTTGGAGCAGGTTCAGCAGTTAGGAAAAGGACAGTGGATTCTCTGAAAAGCTTCCTCAGCTATCCTTGGTCAGCAAAAAGAAGGAAGGGGAGTCTGTGAGAGGGCAGCTCGTGTTCCACCCGCATAAGGCAGGCCTTCCAGGTGTCTTTCCAAGGAAGGAGGTGAGAGGTATTCTCAGAGCACCACAAACCTCAATATTCCTGTTCCCAAACTGTGAGCCACCCTGTTCCACTCCACAAAGACATTCTGGCAGCAGTGCAAACAGAGATTGCCAACTGACCAAGATTTAAGAGCCTGACCTGCTCCTGTACCTTAATTAGCACAGAAAAAAAAGCACAGTCACCTGCTGCTATCTAAAAACTATCACCAACAGCAGTCATTCCATCAGGCTGCAGAGCGAAGGGAGAAGAGGAAAGCACAGCTACTTTGTCAGCTCTGCTGAGAGACTTTCCTTGACTCAGTGGCGTAGCGTGGGTTGTCAGCACCCCATCAGGTGAGAAAGCCAAGGGAGAGAAGGGATGCAGGGCAACAGACATTTAAAAGACACGGCTTTCCCTGGAGAAACCTGGGAACTGTAGTCCGTCAAAGGTGCTTTAAATGCAAGGCGTGTATGTTCTTGGCTCTTTCCTTCATCTGTCTCCCCGCAGGAGCCGTTCCATCCGGCTTCAGCAGAGGGAGAGGCAGGAAGCAGGATACTCCATCGGAGACCAACTCTTTTGTCTCCTCTTCTGGTTGAACTGTTCCCATCTCAGCTGGTCCTTATCTGAATTCTCTAGCTTTAAGAATGGGTGCTTTGGTTTGCTCCCCGACCCCCCACCCCCAATCCATTTTGTTTCTTGTGTCTCTGAGACGGTAAGCCGAAGGACAGGGGCTCTTTTGTTTGGTTTGCCTTGATCTTACATAAGCTGTGCTGGGAGCCCTTTTCTTGTCCCCCTTCTCGCTGAAGAAAACACTTTGAACGAAACAAGGAAGATCAAACATCCATAAAGGTAGCAACCCTAGAGCGGAAAGCCATTGACTCGGCCCCACCAGCACCCTGAGGAAGTGGGTGGTGAGAAGGTGCTTTGTCCACAGGCTTAGCCATCCTGGTGCCCTGCAGACGTTTCAGACTGTAACTCCCTTCAGCCCCAGCATCATAGGGCCATGTCAGTCGACACCTCTGGAGGGCACCCGGTTGGGGAAGGCTGCTCTGCTAGAATCCTTGCGATTTAACCCCTTCAGGGTTACAGTTTCCAGACTTCCTTGAGGGGACAGAACAACTCCTGAATCTCTCTTCAAGCCTGCAACGTGCACAAGAGCCTGGCTAGGAAACCGCTTTGCACTGAGGCAGACCAACGGTCTGCCTAACTCAGTATTGCCAACACTGACCGGCAGCAGCTCTTCAGACAGAGGACATTCCCAGCCCACGGATAGAACCCGGGACCTTCTGCTCCACCCCTTGGCTACAATCCTAACGCAAAAGCGCATCCGGGACGCCCATGCCTTCTACCAAGTGAGGCAACTGGTCCACCTAGCAGCTCAGCATTGCCTACACTGACCGGCAGCGGTATCCCTAGCCTTCCCTGGAGACGATGCCGCTGGACCCGAGACGTTCTGCGTGCAAAGCAGATGTCCCGCCACTGCGCCCCAGCCTTTCTCCAAGCTGAAGGGCAGGGAGGAAGGCGCTTCTCCCCACCCCCACTTCAGGGAGTCTGGGAGTTTCGCGCCGAGCCGCTTTGCTGGCACAGACGCGCGCCCCTCGCCAGACCCTCTGGGCGCCCGGAGTCCCGCGAAAAGCAGCAGCCGAGCCAGCCCGCTTCGGGGGGGAAGCGGGGAGGCCGCTGCCGCCTTTGCTTGCAGCGCGTGAGACCAGGCAGACCCTCCCCAGGAACCGAGACCCCCCTCCCCTCCCCTTCCAAGCCTGCCTCCCCACGAGTCTCTCTCCCTAAAGGCACCTCGAGGAAAAGTTGCGCCGACCTGCGGGGCGGCTTCCCTGGAAGGCGCGGCCGTCGGAGCAGCAGCAGCAGCAGCAGCAGCAGCAGATGGAGCCTCACCGGGTGCGCGCAGGAGAGCAAGCCCCTCGGCAGCCTTGCAGACTGGGAGCGGGTCGCTCTTGCCCGCCCTGGCCGAGGCGGGGCGAGAGGTTGGCCTCGTTGGCACCAGCTCAACGGGCACGCCGGAGGCCCCGCGCGGCCCGGATTGGGCGGCGGCGGCAGAGGGCTGGCGAGGGGAGCCCGGGCGGGTCAGCCGCGTGCCCAGAAGATGCCCGCGGCCGCCTCCCCTTCCCCCTCGGCGGGAGAAAGCGGCAGGAGTGCCAACTTGGCCCCGCGACTGTGGGTGCTCGGGGCCGTGGGTGCCATGCAGCGTGCATGGTCCTGGCACCGAAATTCTTGGGGAATTTTGTGGTGCTCGGGCACCCAGGGAGTTGGCACCTATGGGAAATGGATTGAGTGGGTGACCTCAGCTGGCGCGCTCCTTTCTTTCCCAGAGCATCTAGGTCAGGGGTCAGCAAACTTTTCCAGCAGGGGGCCTGTCCACTGTCCCTCAGACCAGGGGGCCAGACTATATTTTGAAAAATAAAATAAAAACGAACGAATTCCTATGCCCCGCAAATAACCCAGAGATACATTTTAAATAAAAGCACACATTCTACTCATGTAAAAACACGCTGAACTGGGACACACCGGTGCAACCTGGGGATGGGGAAGGAGATGTTGGTGTAGGAAGTACTCACGGGGTGACAGAAGAGGAGGAGGGGCTGGGGGTCAGTGCACAGGAACCAGCGCAGAAGGACGCAACCCCAGAGCCAGAGGGGCCCCTGTCTCCAAGAACACACCAGGCATTGAGGAGTAGGGAACACTCCAGGAGGCTGAGTCAGGCAAGGGCCCACAGCCCTGCTCAGTGGGCCAGGTGGGGCTTACTAGCTCTGGAAGCAGGTGTGTGATTCCTTAGTTGGAGTAGGCGCAGGACAGGTGAGGATCACCTGCCTCATCAAGCCCAGATGCTGCAATCAGCATGGAAAGTATTAAAGGGCAGCAGAGCTGAGGGGATGTGTCTGCTCAACTGCCCATGTCGGTGGACCTCAGCTTGGATGCAGCAGGATCTCTGCAGGACTGTGCTTCAATTTTGGACCTTGGACAGTGGAGTGACCCTGGACTGGGAACTTGGCATACTGACTTGCTGCCAGGTGGTCCAGGGGTCCAGAACAGCCTTCCACAAATGGGGAGCCACCACTGAAAAGGCCTGGTCTTGTGCTGCCACTCTCCACACCTCCTTTGGAGAAGGGCTTCAGACAATAAACACAGGGCCTGGTTTGGTTCATGTGGGGAGAGGTGGCACTGGGGTCCTGAGCCACATAAGGCTTTTAGGGCAAAGATGGTACTTTGAATTGGGCACAGAAACTAAGTTGAGGCTCTTGTGTAGAAATAAAAAGTGGTACCCAGGGCTGTTTCTCCAGGAACATCATCTGATAAAGGCTCTCTGACAACTAGGTGAAAAGTCTGTGCACGAGGCAATTTTGAAGCAAACTCAGATGCTCTCGATCTGCTGGGGCTTTGGACAGGGATCAAGCGTGAAACCTCAAGGAGCCCCTGTGCTTAGGTACCTTCCCCTGGGAAGTGCAGACAGCCAAGGCTTCCTGACAACCAGGATTTGCAGGAAAGCCTTTGAATGTGTTGGAGTTTGATAAATATGCTGCAGTGGTGAGCAGGAAGAAATAGTCTGGTAAAATTGTTGAAGGGATAAGAATGTCCCAGATTCAGTCCCCAGTGTCTTCATGCAGGGCTGAGAGAGACACCTGGACAGAGTCGTACCTAGGCTTCCTTGTTCCCTTGGCTGCATCTTACGATAAATATAATAATAATAATAATCCCCAGCAGCACCCTCAGGTAGGGCTAGGAGAGACCCCTGATACCCTGGAGAGCAGCTGCCAATTACTGTAGACAATTGCTACCTGCTTTCCTATGTTTTTTAGTTCTAAATGAACCTTTGCAGCCTTGAGAAGCAAAAAAAAGATCAGCTTGGCTGAAATTTGCAACTGATTGAATCAGTGGAACATCCTGGAAAGCAAGGAAAGGGCCAGTAGGGGCTGGAGCAAGCCAGCTGCAAAAGCAAAGGAGCCCCATGGAATGCAGGCTGGTGCGAGGAAAGCGGAGCCTCTTTGCCCGCCCTTTCCGCCAGGCTGGGTCAGGAGAAACCACAGCTAGAAAGCGGCACTGTGTCCTCGGGAACAAGTTCCCAGAAATATACTCGGAAATTACAGGGGGCTGCAGTGCAAGTAGGGAGCTTCCAAGACCAGCAGGAAAGATCTATATCTGCTTGAGAGGTGGTTATGCCAGAAACGCATGCATACACACAGGCAGGTCTATATGCCAAAAGAGCAGAACCCAGCCTCTAAGACCTGTGATCAGATTGCCCCATTTAATCAAGCCATCGCTTTATCACTGTCAGTGGCCAGTACTGAATAAAAGAAACTTTGCACAAATATGTCAAATACCAAACGAAACAACAAAGAGAAGCCTAGCAATCAAATTACTAGTGGCTGCATTGTGCTATAAAACGCCAGGCACAGAGAACAAAATTATAAGCTTGCTAAATTTAGTCCCAGAATGCCGAGCTATCCTGGAAGTCAGAGTATACCTTTTGGGCATGGCATTCTTTGAGAGTTTCTCTCCTCTGCCACTTACACACCTAGAATCAGGCCCATGCAGAGCGGAGGACAGCCGGGTACACTTGTCCCTGGCTCCAGAGGGCCAAACTATGGGGGTGCTGGACACCAGCAGCCTGTTGGACTTGCGCTGTCATGCCAAGAACAAGACTCCCTCCCTGGGCCCCAGACAAGCTCTGCAGGGGCTTGCTTAGAACTCAAGATGCAACAAAACCAAGGTGGGAACCGCAAGAAATGTGGGGTGCAGTTGGATTGTTTGCTGACACTGCATTAATGTGCATAAAGCGGGGGGGGGGCAGGGGGCCTTCAGGGGTGTGACAGGCAAGAGGTTGTTCTGTTGGGGCAGCCCATTTCTGCAAAGATACAAGTATAAGAGTATATACAGTGGTACCTCGGGTTACAGACGCTTCAGGTTACAGACTCCGCTAACCCAGAAATAGTGCTTCAGGTTAAGAACTTTGCTTTAGGATGAGAACAGAAATCGTGCTCTGGCAACGCAGCAGCAGCAGCAGGCCTCATTAGCTAAAGTGGTGCTTCAGGTTAAGAACAGTTTCAGGTTAAGAACGGACCTCCGGAATGAATTAAGTACTTAACCCGAGGTACCACTGTACTTGTAGGTCCTATGTGGATTTGCTGTCTGGTCTTCACACTTTTTTGGGACACACACACACACACACACACACACACACACACACACACACCCCTCTGCCCAAACCACATCACCCAATGGACAATGAAACTATGGATCCCAGGCGTGAAAGGAATTGTCCTTCCTCTGCAACCGGCTACATTGGTGCCTTGATTCCTGAGGAAAAGACCGTGAGGAAGTCATGCCAGGTTTATTCTGGGTCAGCTGTCATGGCCTGACCCAGACATTCCCACAATTTGGAATTTGGTAGGGGCCCTAAGAGGTCCCCAGCTCCCCACCATCACCACAAAATACCAATTTGCAAAGTTCCCTGAGGAGACAAAACAGGATGCTAAACAAGTTTTGCACCAATAATGCAGATAAACCCAGAGAGTTGTATTTGGTGTTGGTCATACTCGGAGTAAGCCCACCTTCAAATATATAAAGAGCTGTCACATGGAAGATGGAGCAGGCTTGTTTTCTCTTCCTCCAGAGGGGAGGACAAATTACAAGAAAGCATTCAAATTACACAAAAAGAGATTCTGACTAAACATTAGGATGAACCTTCTGAGGGTAGCAGCCATTGGACAGTGGAATGGACTCCCTTGGTGGACTGTCCTTCATTGGAGGTTTTAAAGTAGAAGTTGGATTGCCATCTGTCTGGGATTCTCTAGTCATGATTCCTGCATTTCTGGGGGTTGGACTAGATGACCCTTGGCTCCCTTCCAACCCTACGATTCCTTGATTCTATGAAATTGTTAATTGTTAGAATTTATGTGCAGTGATATCATTACGATTATATGAACTGTTATTGTAGACAATGTATTTTCCGTGAAGTGCTTTGAGCAGAAATGTATATGTGGAAAACCAGGCATATAAACAAATTGTCTGTGATTAACTCACAACCCCCACAAAAGGTCTTTAAAAAACTGATGTATGCACACAAACTAAAGTATCTTAGTTTCTTGAAAACATTCTAAGGGAATGCAATTTTGAGGGTGGTATTCTTTCTCCGCATTTGCCCTGTCTCAGTTTGAGGCAATAAGGAATTTAATCTTCTTGGCGCATTCTGAAGGGAACTAATCTTCAAATATCTGAAGGAAGAGGGGTTCCTGTGAGTGGGCCAGCTGAATGGGGAAAGAACCAGAGGAACAGCAGCCGTAGAGATGGCTTAATTTCCACCACCGCTACTCCCAGTATGGAGAGGTTTCTGAAACATTTAACGAACACCATCAAATGAGGAACAGGCGTTCTGGGGGAGAGAGCGAGGGAGCAGAGCATTCTATGTAGACAGAGCCTGTGTAATCCCTTGTTTACCAGTTTGAATTCCATCTCTATCTCACTGCCTCCAAGGCAAGGTTACATAATATAGGGGGAAAGGAGGGCATCCCTGTGGGGTAACAAGCAGTATGTAAGCCTTGTTAAATAAATAGATATACAGTGGTACCTCGGGTTAAGAACTTAATTCGTTCTGGAGGTCCGTTCTTAACCTGAAACTGTTCTTAACCTGAGGTACCACTTTAGCTAATGGGGCCTCCTGCTGCTGCTGCACCACCGCTGCACGATTTCTGTTCTCATCCTGAAGCAAAGTTCTTAACTTGAGGTACTATTTCTGGGTTAGCGGAGTCTGTAACCTGAAGCGTCTGTATCCTGAGGTACCATTAATATCTGTGGAGATGGAAGGGAATGAACCACAATGGTTATTGAAAACAAAGCTGGTTCTTTGTGCATGGTCTTGATCCAGCCTAAATTACTCTCGGGAGACGCATCCTTTTTAATATATGTCCAAAGTGGGGACTTGGATGGCTCTGCAAAATCACACACAAGCGTCCCAGAGCTGCCGCACTGAGCAAGACTTGCCCCCTCAAGCAAGGCAGAGAACTTAAATCTCTTCACATGCCAGGTCCACTTGGGCCATGTGCTGGAGGAGGAGGCCCCATACTTTGGGTCTATGGATATGTTGCATCTTCTGAATAAGGCCGAGGTTTGCTGAAAGTGACGTTTAGCATGACAAGTGCTGCAATGGGGAAAAGAAACTCTGCATCATGCATAATTTTATGAACAAGGGTTTGACCTGGAGGTCAGATCTTGCAGGTGTCCTCCTGATTCTTCCCTTGTACCAAATTCTGCACACTTTGGTGTGTTACACAGCACAGGGCGTGTGTTTGCTGTGGGGGAAAAAAAGAGAGAAATTGGGTTCACATTACATCCGAAGCAGTGGCTGTGGTCACACTGTTTCCCCTTTGGCTTCCTCACAGTCCTCTGTTGCCCATTACTAGTTTGCTTCAGCTGTGGATGACCACTGTGGGAGAGGCACCTGCACTTGATGTTTCTTCCAAGTCAGAGGTGAGGTTTGTGCCTTGACTTCACTTGTAACATGAGCAGTCTGTTTACAGAAGATCCTCTTCATGTCATTAAGAAAAATCTCTCTTTCTGTGCTAAGAGTGCCCATTTCTTTTCCTCTTTGTGTAAATGAAATGGAGAAAAAACTGCAGAAAGCTGTGGTTGAAGACATGTAAGTGTGAAGGAATCAGGTTAAAAGTACTTTCTTTCCCTGTTCTAGAAAACACCTATATGTACATTTCAGCAAAGCCTCAAACAAGCAAAAATGTGAGCCTGCAAGATTCCAGAATACTGGGGCAGAGCCAGCTGTGGTAGAATGATAGAACAGTAAAGTTGGAAGGGACCCTAAGAGTCATCCAGTCCCCCCCCTGCAATGCAGGAATCCTGCTCACAGTCATCCCTGGGTGGGCTTGAACCACCAACCTTCTTAACAGCCAGACCCAATGACCCATTGTGCCACAGCAGATGAGCACCTTTTTGACTATGGTCTGTGGGATCACCAACCAATCCCCACTTCTCACAACCCCAGAGTAGCTGTGCAACTGTTTTAAAAAAATAAGTGTAGCTAGGGTAAGGAGAGGGATAAATGTATGTGCATGTATATTTATATTTATATATGCCATTTAAGAACAACATAGCAGTCAACCAGCCCGAACGGATAGGAGAAGGGGAACCCTGATTCTTGATCCAGTATTGAGCTTGCTGGCCTGTGCATGTGCAAGGCAAGTTGGGAAGCCAGGTTCATGCTGAGGTTGAGGAATCCGCTGTGACCACAGTGAAGAATGCAATATTTATCTTCATCCTGTATTTGTTTTCAGAGTTTCAGCCTCCAGCAGGGTTATGTAAAAGCAAAGCCCTACATTCTCCAATGCAAGCATGACCCAAATTCAAGTTTCAAGATCCTGGGACACAGCACAGACATTTTCAGCAGCTTGGGGGGGAAATGCTATAAACGAACGTTTTGAAGGGAGCCCTCAATACAGTAAGGTCAGTGTTTGTTCACAGGCTAAAGCATCCAGGGCCCTTTTCACAGCTCTCGTATTCAGCTTCCCAGCAAGTGTAAATATCATTTCTATGAAAAAGGGCAGTCATTACGCTGCAGGATTTGTTCAAGGCAAGGAGAAGATTTAGGACGGGGATATTTGGGGTGGGTCAAAACAGATTGAATCTCACCCACAAATTAGTGACAGTCTCATAGAAGCAAGACTCAAGTTGTGCAATTAAAGTGGATTTGGCGCTCTTGGGCAACAAAACCACTTCTAAAAACAAGCAGACTTTATTGGGGGGGGGATAAGGAAAATGATGGGGAAATGCCAGGAAAATGTGGGATAACAGTTGCTTGATGCAACGTTGTAGAAATGGGTTGCCCGGAAGTGACGCGAATCTGGATTATACCAGTGTTCCGAAGCATTAAATATTAGAAACTTATCCAGTGCTTCTGAATGAGCAGCCCTGCTCTGAATTTTACATCTGCTTTCACCCTGAAGTATCTCTTGCAGGGAATGCCTTACTCCTGCTCTGGCCTCTGCAGCCTCCATGGAAATCAGGCCAATCTGGGCATTGCCCCCCTGCTGTGCCTCTGGAGAGCCAGGCCGGAATGCAATCCCTGGACTTTTTGTACTGAAACACAGAAATTCCTTCTCTCCATGGAAAAACCCAAGGAGGATGAGTGCTCCTGCCAAGTGCAAGGTGGGCTATGGCAGAGCAGAATGCAGAAGTCAGCCACTGTCTCAGTGGCCCTCGGAGCTCAATGATTTTGGGGAACCTGACTGTTTTGTGGCGTCTCCCTTGAGGGCAATGTTGACTCAGGAGTTCAGGGACCTTCTCAAAAGCATCCCAGGGAATCCTGGAACTTGCCTACTGAGTTCTGGAACCTCAACACTGTTCCTGGGCTGCAAGTTCACCAGATGACTCTTGCTGTGCCCTCTGATGCTCACCTAGGGGAATTCATGATACAGGGTACTTAAGAGGATGACTTGTGAGATCTTGCCCCAGCCCCTAGAAACCATTAGCCAAGGCCCTGACATGGATGCCAGAGTCTAAGGAGCTGAAGGAAAAAGATAACTTCTGGGTGACAGGACTCTCCTTGTGCAATTTCCTGCCCTCGGAGACCACCTAGGCATCTCATTCTTTCTTAGAGAGCAGGTTAAAAAGTCAGTCCAGATCCTTGCAGGAATCTATTTCTTGGATAATTCAGCATTTGACATATGAAGGTGCTGGTAATCTTCCCACAACCACCTTGCTCTGAAAGTTCCAGCCAAGGTCCAGTTTCCCTTCCACACCTGTGACCTCCAGAGAGATGGTGACTGTTTTGTCATTTCCTTGGAGATTGACACATACCACAGAGCCAAAATGAATTGGTGGGTATGCCTGCGTGTGCAGCAGGGTCAGGCCCTGAGAGCCTGATAGGGCATAGTCAAGATTGATTGTATGTGGAATCACAGCAGGCCAAGCAAAGCACAGTCCCTCAGGACCCTGGACAGGTCCCAGTGGGAGGGGCTGGCTGGAACTTATGAAGGAGAAGTGATGTCTCAGCAGCATTCAGAGGCCTTTCGAAGGCTGGCTGGCTGGTTGGGAACTGCTGCTAACCTCTGATTAGCTGTTTACATTGCCCAGTTCTACAGTTGCTGGCTCCAATCGCAGAATCATAGAATTGTAAGGTTGGAAGTGATGACCCCAAGGGCACATCTAGTTCAACTCTCTGCAATGATAACTCTTCTTTATCACAGCTAAAGAATACATGACAGATGGTCACCCATCCTAAGGGTCTGTCCCACTGTTGAAAGTTCTTTCTAATGTATAGTTGAGATCTCCTTTCTTGTAATTTGAATCCATTGTTTCGGGTCTTACCCTCTGGAGGAGCAGAAAGCAATTCTGCTCCATCCTTATCTCCATTTTTTTTAAAAAAAGTTTTTATTAAGTTTTTTTGTGTGTGCTACAAAGCAAACATATAAAGGGAAAGGTACATCTATTGTCTCCACTTTCAATTCATAGTCTTTTTCACAGTTAGTTTACATTTGGTGAGAGACACTTTTGTCATAGACATCTTGCAGTTGCGGGAAGGGAGAGAGATGGGGATATTGTTCTTTCGTTCTATTGCCTATAGGTAAAAGATAAATGACCCCTGGACTATGGGAAGCGGTGCTCATCTCACTGGGACACAGGTAGCACTGTGGTCTAAACCACTGAGTCTCTTGGGCCTGCTGATCAGAAGGTCGACTGTTCGAATCAGCATGATGGGGTGAGCTCCCGTTGCTCTGTTCCAGCTTCTGCCAACCTAGCAGTTCGAAACCACACCAGCGCAAGTTGATAAATAGGTACTGCTGTGGTGGGAAGCTAAACAGCACTTCCATGTGCTTTGGTTTCCATCACAGTATTCCGTTGCGCCAGAAGCGGTTTAGTCATGCTGGCCACAAAACCTGGAAAGCTGTCTGTGGACAAACACTGGCTCCATCGGCCTGAAAGCGAGATGATCTATTGCCTATTATAAGCGATGGGTGTGTGTGTGTCAGCATTACATTTCCATTCTGAGTGCATCCTGGTAGGTTCATGTGCAGTGCCTGTCTAATGCTGAAGTCCAGTGCCATTCTCTGCTAGTTCAGCAGATGGCACTCTAACGCTGCAGTTTGGAGACTCCTCAGCATTTTATGCTAGGCCTTGTTTCAGAGGCTTGCTCAGATTCTAGTGGCCTGAACATCACCTTATTCTGTATACAACAATAATGTCTCAGTTTAAAAGTAAAAAAAGACCCTACAACTCAAAGAAAGAGACAATGCATGCTCTTTTGTAAATCAAGAAAATCAGATAGATGATAGAAGATAGATAGATAGATAGATAGATAGATAGATAGATAGATAGATAGATGATAGAAGATAGAAGATACAGTAGATAGACAGACAGACTATCCAAAATGTTTTGCTTTTGCAAGCATGCACAGCACTTCATAAAATTTAAAAGGGGTTCTGGGGTTCTGACATCCTGAATTCTTTCCAACTGTATACATTTGTCTTCAGTCAGTGAGGCATTCACCCAAGAATCTTGAAGGACAAATACCATAAGTTTGCTTTCACCACCTGGTCCTGCCGGCCAGGGCTGATGGGTGGGGAAAGTGGATCAAGTCAGTGACCTCTCACCTCTCACCTGGAAGCTTATTTTCTTTTAAGCTGAACTTCTCCCTGTAGCAGAGGAGGAACTGGGAAGGACCCAAGCCCTTTGATCAATCCCACACCATATGGTAGACTTTATAGAAGAGGAATTCAATTTAAGAGGAAAAATCAAAGCAATTGTGTATTAAACAGCAGGAAGTGGAGCTCAGTTCGCTCTTTTGTCTAAAATGTCTGAATTAGGAACAAGATCATTTAAGTTTAGCAGATGTTCGGTAGTTTCTCAGTCAGCAGTTCCATACATTTGGCTTCCCTCATTGAGCTGCTCTATATAGATATGATCTTTATGACCCTATTTATTTATTTTTTAACATGCAGTCACAAAAGCAGAAATAGTTCTCAGGGCTATCTAAGATCTTGCTAAATCTTTGGAGAGATACTCAGTTCAAAGATTAAATCATAACAGAAACCCTAGCACTTAAAACACTTTGCCATTATAAATGCCCCAAAGCAGATAATTTAAGAAAAGAGGTGCTACTAATTTTTTAAAAAGAAAATAGGATGGAGAGCCAAGCCAAGTCTATCATCATCAAACCTTTTATTGGCATCACATACAAACATCCATAGTAAATCAATACAGAATTACCACCTCCCCAATGTCACAGAACATTTGTCAAATGAAAGCAGGCAAAAAAACTAACATTACAACTCTAGGTCTCCAGGGAGATCAGACGTCTGCAATGTGTTTGTGCGACAAAAAACCAAATAAAGATATTTAGCCAGTAACTTGGTGAGCTCCTGATCATTCCCCAATAATAGAAAATGTATGACCTCCAACTCTGGTTTCCATTTAGGGATGCAGAGTTGATCTAGAAACTGCTGGTGGAGATCAGCATATAGTTTACATTTAAGAACCATATGAGTAAGAGTTTCCAGCAGGTGGTCTTCACATGGGCAAATTCTTTCTCCTTCCACCATTCCTGAGAACCTACCCCAAAGGAGGTTTGATGGGTTTGAATTTAATCTGGCCAGCTAAAATGCCCTTCTTTTTGGGGGGATAAGCAGAAATTCAAGATAATTATAATTAGTTTCATGTGCCCAAGAAAGCGGAAAGTAAAGAGGGGAACACGTTTTCTCTGCTGCTGCTGTTAGTTCCTGGGCCAGGTCTATGTTTGAGATTCTAGGAAAACTGTGGCCAACCCAACATTCATTGTATCCATGGTGTATCAGACAGGGGAAAGGTAAGATTGAAGAGCTGTGTAAAGTATATGAAGAGCTATAGAAATTTGAGAAGGGGCATAAGATGTTGAATACAAGGTCCCTTGCCCCTTGCCAACATTAATTAAATGTTTCCCCTTAAGGAGCTCTGCTTTTTTATTGCTTCATGTTGAGCATGACAGGATGAATAGCTTGCCATGTTCTCCCTCAGTAGCCTCCCTTAATTGCCCCTTATTGTCAGTTCCGCTTCCCACACAGTGGGAGCCTTTAATTACTGGCTTGTTTTTATTCATTCTTTTTTCTTTTTATAAGGAAAACTAAAAGTTTGCTATACAAGAGAAAAACAGAAAACCCAATGAAAGGAAATAAGATGTTTCACATATGTTTTTTGTTGTTTGCCACCCTGGACTGCTTTGGGAAGGTGGGAGGGATATTAATGTAATAATAAAGAGAAAGAAAAGAGAGAGCACAAACCAGGAACAGAAAGTGATAAGAAGGGGCAGTTAACAGGCTTTCCTCCAGTAATTTCTCTGCTACATTTGACCAGAAGCAATAAATGGGGCAGAATTAGCAATTTTTAATTAAAGGCACAAGAGCTCTGGAAAGCCTCAATAGTGCATGGCCCATGAACACGGTGGTTGACACTGTCAGTTTGCATTTCTTAGTACAGAAAGTATTGATCTGTTGTGTAGGGATCTTTCCTATTCTACTTAAATCCAGAGGGTTCTGGAAACTTCTCTGTGTGAAAGAAACAAGCAGAAGGTTTATGATATTTGGGTTATACCTTCAGAAAAGCTGAGTACAACTAGTTTAAACTGGTTCTGCTATCTCTTCTGTCAAGTTCATGCTGGCTATAAAAGTAAGACCAGAAGGAGCCCGTGTTTCTCTTTCTCTTTCTATCTCTCTTCCTTCTGGTGTGGTGTTCTGTATATAGGGTTAAAGTTTAGTCTTATTATAAGTTATTGTAAGTTTAAGTTACGTCTGCTACAACTGGATTTCTTATGGACAATACCAACCCTGAATGTATTGGACTTGTGACCATTATGCTCATTTGCCTTCAGTAGCAGTAAAGCTCTGCTGCATGAAATGTAATTGCCTCTGGTCTATTTTTTTTGGAATCCTGCAACATGTTTAAGTTTTTACTACGCCAACTATACGTTGGAGTTCTGCTCTGGATCAATATTGAGTAGAATTCCATGACAGACACAATTATCTTTTAAATGTTAGAAAACACCACAAATCAGATCTCAGGGGGAAAGTACACATGAGAACAATGCTGAAAACATTAGGATGCAACACAGGTTGCTGACAACTTTGCCTGGATTCTCCATAAAAAGTGAGTGAAAAAGTGATGGCAATTTGAAATTAAACTACTAGTGGGGAAGAAACCACAAAGCAGATAACCTCATTGGCTTAGCCTAAGGGAATCAAGAATAAGAGCTGAACATTCATAACCAGATGGGTATTTTTTTTTAATGCTTCTTGAGAATTTATGTCTGCAATTATGGTTTTATGAACTGGGAACTGGATTTGGACTGAATGTTCTCCTTATCATGACTATATTTTGGAGTTAATCCTGTGGTCTGTGTATGAAATATAGTTGCTTTTTATTTCTTTTTAGAATTATTCTATGGCGTCAATAGAGATAGGCGTGACATATGACCTACCCTTTGAGAATTTTGATCCACAAAGTGCCATATTTTAGGATGAAATGCATACCTTTAGATAAACATGTTTATGAATACAAATCTTGTTACAAAATAGATACTCGTTTATATATGTAGGTTTGTGCAGGGTTTGGCCCATCCCTGGAGGGAGGCAAGTCCAGAGCAGTGATGCATGCAGGGGTGCAGCAGGCAGCTCCTTCTGGATGCAGGTGATTCTGGAGTATCTCTGCACTGGGAGTAACTGAAAAACCCAATCACAGTTAATGCAGAGATGCAACAGAATTACCTCCCTCACCCCAAAACTGATTGAAAGGAGTAGGAAAAGATGCAGAGACATTGTGGGCAGCTTCCTCATTTTGGGCTGATCATTTATATTTAATGATTTGATTTTCCACAACATATATTCCTTCCTGTCATATCACAAAGCTTGGGCATTACTGTTGTAGATGGATTGGGACCAGTAAGCATGTGTGGCAATCCAGACGTCAGTTGTGATGTGGCAGTCAAGATGTCAATCTGGAGTAGGGGGAGTTGACCTGAGATTATTGATGATGACCCAAAGTGGCAGCAGCTCATAGCGAAGGAGCCTGCAGCCCCAGCTGGCATGACTGTGCTGGCAAGGAAGGATGGGAGTTGTCCAGAGGGCCCTACGTTGGGGAAGGCTGACCTACACAGAACCACCCCTCATCTCTTCGCGAGGCTTTTGGTGTGCATCTCTTATATCTCACGGAGTACCACTGGGCCCCTAAAATTGCTCCCCCCTCCCCTCGGGCTGCTTTCGCTGTTCTACGCTTTCGAATCACAACATTCTGCAGTCTGAGCGCTGCAAAAACATGGTTGCCCTGCAAGAGAAGCACAATGTCAAGAAGAGACCATCCTGACCAGCTGCAACAAATGCCTTGTGAACAGCTGCTGTCTGGATGTGTGGTGAGGCCGCTGGATCTTCTGTATGGAGAACAGTAGGGATGGTTACTGATATGGATGGCTTTAGAAGAGGCTGAGACAAATTCAGAGAGGAGAAGGTTATTGACCGCTACTAGCCAGGAGGTCTGTGCTCTGCCTCCACAGCTGGAAACATTAGGTAAAGGTAAAAGGCTCCTGGACAGTTAAATCCAGTCAAAGCGACTATGGGGGGTTGTGTTGACCTCGCTTCAGCTTTCCGGGTCATGTAGCCAGCATGACGAAACCACTTCTGGTGCAACAAAACACCATGATGGAAGCCGGAGCGAAAGGAAACACTGTTTATCTTTCCACTGCAGCGGTACCTATTTATCTACTTGCACTGGCATGCTTTTGAACTGCTAGGGTGGCAGGAGCCGGGTCAGAGCAAGGGGAACTCACACCATCATGGGGATTTGAACCTCCAACCTTCTGATCAGCAAGCCCAAGAGGCTCAGTGGTTTAGACCACAGCGCCAACCGCTTCCCTCAAGGTTGGAAGCATTAATGCTTCTGAATACCAGTTGCTGGAGGGAAGAGGGTTCTTGAACTTGGATCCTGCTTGTAGGTTTCTTTAGGGCATCTGGAATCCACTGTGGGAACAGAGTGCTGGACTAGGCAGCACATTGGCCTGATCCAGCAGGTTCTCCTTATGTGAACAGGATGATCCCAAACAACACAGGCTGTGGTCATCTGAGGTTTGTTAGGACTCACTGTGCCAGTTGCTCTAAACAAACATAGACGGCCACAGTGGCACAGACCCAGTCTTCTTGCGTCCAATTTACGTCTGTGATGCTTTCCCTGTGGGAAACTATTGCGTGATGACTCCAACAACTGGTAGACACAGTTCTTGTACACCTGGAGGGTTGTGCAATTTGCCTTGAGCTGTTGCTCCCCACTGGTGGCTGTAACTGGACTGCTAGCGTTGACTGTGCAACACAGCTCAGCCGATTGCTCAAGTGAAACCCTCCTTAGCGAGAGCCAATTAATCAGCTGTGGAAGAACAACCTGGTGGAATCATGCCAGCACATTGTCATGAATACCCAGCCTTAATAACACTGAGCAGCAAACACAGATTATATCAGCTTTAATTACATAGTCCACCTAGAACAAGCCGCTAAACCACAAATAGAAACAGGGTAGAGCTGACAATCAATATTGTTGGCAGCATTAACAGAACAAGAATTTCTCATAAAGATTCCTTTACAGCAGGGTCTGGTGCTTGAAGATCTCAGGAGAGATGAGTCATAACTTACACGCACTTGTTTTCTGAACTAATGTGCTGTGGTCCGCGTCTCACAGATGTGAGAAATCTGTGGATACTTGCACAGGACTGTTTCAGGTATCAGGGCCACACTTCTGAATCCTCCTCCTTCTTCGCTTTGCTTCCAGACCAGCTTTCTTCCCCCTGACATGTTAAGTCTCTAGTTTTTAGTTATTCCAGTGGGGGAAATCCTACGGGGGTCCCCACCTACAGTCTGAGCAGGTTCAGCACAGAGATTGCTTGGCCCCTTCAGTGAGAACAAGGCTTGAGGAAAGGGGCAGAGCAGCCCAGGGGTCAGGCGCTCTATTTCAGCGCTGCCTCTACAGCATCCTACGCACTTCAAGGATCTGTGCATTTCAGTTTTCCCAGTTTCTCATTTTTCAAAACTTTAATCCAGTTCTCCACATTTCTGGATCAATTTGGAGGGGTTTTCTCCCTCATGAAATTTCAACAGCATTTTCATGTGAATTTCTCCTAATCAGCACATTTCTGTATGCAGTGTTGACCAACGTACAGGTTGTTTTTTTTTCCTCTCCAAGCTGTGTCCTCTGATACAATGCATTTCTCTGTGTTATTTTTACAAATATATTCATTTTTTATGCACACTTTCCTGTAAGATGTGCATTTTTGCAAATATAGTTTGGGGAACTGCAGTAGAAAATTCAGATAAGTGTGCTTTTCGAAGGAGGGCTGTGTTTCAGTCAGCATATTGTTTCAGAAAGAGCAAAACTGATGGATTTGTACCTACAGCAGGAGTCCGCAAACTTTTTCAGCAGGGGGCTGGTCCACTGTCCCTCAGACCCTGTGGGGGGCTGGACTATATTTTTTTGGGAAAAAATGAACGAATTCCTATGCCCCACAAATAACCCAGAGATGCATTTTAAATAAAAGGACACCTTCTACTCATGTAAAAATCGGACCATCCATGGGCTGAATTTAGAAGGTGATTTGGCCGGATCTGGCCCCCGGGCCTTAGTTTGCCTACCCACGACCTACAGAATCAAACATCTCCCTCATCCCTGGTCACCTCCATTTGTAACTGACCAATCAGAGGGAATGAAAGCTGGCTGCAAAGGAGTTAGCAGACTCTTCTTTGGGTCCTCCTCTCCCCATTTTGCTTAGTTTCTTTTATTCAGCCTTGGCTAAACCGGCGCCCTCCAGACCCCAGCATGATGGTATGGTGCTGGGGCTGATAGGAATTGTAGTCCAAAATATTTGGAGCGTACCAGGTTGGCGAAGGTGGCTTTTGTTCTTTCCATCATGTTCTGTTGAGACAAATTAATGAGACAAATTATTACAATTGTTTGCACGTGATTTGCACGTGATTTGTATGTGATGTGCATGTGAATTGCCATGGGGTTTGGCTTCCCACCAAAGCCAGAGGCAGGATTTAGTGAGAGCAGGGCTGACAAGTTCCAGCATGCAGGGAGATTCTCTTTCTTCATTCCTGCCCTTGCATGGTGCTAGAGCCCTTGCCTTTGGCAGATGGATGCACCTGAGGGCTTCAACTGATCAGCACTATGCCCAGAGCAGGCTCCCTCTCTCTCAACTGGCCCTCTCTCTCTCTCTCTCTCTCTCTCTCTCTCTCTCTCTCTCTCTTTTAATGCTTTATTAATTTTAAAAACATAGCAAAACAAATACAAAACAAAACAATATGCATCAATCAACAAAAGGCAATCCAGTAATTAACACTCCATACACCATACATGCACACCGAAAAAGAAAATATTAAGTTCATCCATCACTAATTCTAATATGACATTGAACACTGATCTCGATGGGCTCTGAAGGAAGGAGATGGACCACGTGCCCTTCTTTTTTATAATCTTATTTTTCATTTTCAATTTTTACAATAATTTTAGCCAACCCCCCCCCCCAAGTCTTTACAAATCCAATTTACCTTCCCTCCTTTCTGTGGTTATTTATTTCATATCTTTTTATTACTGCATATCCAATTCAAATACATTTATGATTTTTCCCTTTCCCAACCTTAATTATCTCTTGCTGCACGTGTTTATATCAATCCTGCTAATGTTTTAATTTGTTTACAATATGTCCTCAAATAATCAATGAATTTTCAATAAAAAGTCTCACTTCATGATTTCTTATTCTTCTGGTGAGTTTTGCCATTTCATTTTTTAAAAAATAATATTTATTGAACAATTCATAAAAGTACAGAATAAAGAAAAAAAAAGAAACATTTAACAGAATAATAAAAAAAGAAAAAGAAGAACAAAGAATACCAACAAACAAAACAGAAAAAAATAAGATTTTCATATCCTATACTTCATCACTAATTTCTTGACCTCCTCACACCTCCCTTTTTGTATTCCAGTTCAGATATTTAATTCAGCAAATCCTTACCCTCTATCCTTATCTTTACTCAAGATCTTAACCTATATTAAAAATACATTTTCCCTCATTATCAATCTATATTAACATATTCTTATTAATCTTTTTACCAACACCGCTTATTTTCCATCCAACGTCCATTTAACGTTCATAAATTTTACAATATTTCTGTAGATATTCTTTAAACTTTTTCCAATCTTCTTCCACCAACTCATCTCCCTGGTCTCGGATTCTGCCAGTCATCTCGGCCATTTCCATATAGTCAATCACCTTCATCTGCTATTCTTCCAGAGTGGGTAAATCTTGTGTCTTCCAATACTTTGCAATGAGTATTCTTGCTGCTGTTGTGGCGTACATAAAGAAAATACTGTCCTTCTTTGGCACCAATTGGCCGACTATGCCCAGGAGAAAGGCCTCTGGTTTCTTCAAGAAGGTATATTTATATACCTTTTTCAATTCATTATAGATCATCTCCCAGAGTTTTGCCATTTCAGCACATTCCATTAATTATAATTTCCAGTCTTCCGTGGTTGGAACTGTTCCTTCCTTCCATCTTTGGGCATAAATCATTCAAGTAGCCCTGGTAGCATACATAAACAATTATTATTTTTTGTGGTCAGTAGGTACTTCCCCACCAATTATACATAAAAGAAAAGCTTCTGGTTTTTTCACAAAAGTAATTTTTTTCCAACTCATTGTAAATAATTTCCCAGAAAGCTTTTGCTGTCTTACATGACCACAATATATGGGGGGAAAGTACCTTCTTTTTCTATATATTTCCAGCAGCTATCTGATTCCGACTCATATATTCTTGCAAGTTTACTAGGAGCCAGAAACATCATTTAAAAATCTTTTTCTTTTATCACATAACATGCTGTAAGTTTCGAATCTACATTCCACAATCTTTCCCATGCTGCCATTTCAGTGTTATATCCTATATCCATTGCCCAGGGCCCAAGTGCCCTTCTTGACAGAGAACAGTCCTCCATCTCAAAGGCAGTGAGAGAACAGCCCTCTGAGTGAAGGGCTGTTAGGCCCAAGATCCATTTGAAAGATAAAGAGCCATCACAAGGGAGAAATGCAGGGACCTTGACTCATCCTTCAGTGTCACCTGCACAATGCAGAAGGGCCCATAAACAAGTTTAGACCCTGCATACAAGTCACTTGGTTATTTAAGCAGAGATTGGACGGTCATCTGTCATAGATGCTTCAGCTGAGATTCGTGCATTGCAGGGGGTTGGACTAGATGACCCTTAGTATCCCTTCCAACTCTATGATTCTATGGTTGCAGTCCTCCCAATTATGGGGAGATGTATTGTATTTATGTTTTTTAATATATGATACTTATTCGATGATCACTGCAGATGGTGACAGCAGTCACGAAATTAAAGGTGCCTGCTTCTTGGGATAAAAGCAATGACAAACCTAGACAGCATCTTAAAAAGCAGAGACATCACCTTGCCAGCAAAGGTCCGTATAGTTAAAGCTATGGTTTTCCCAGTAGTGATGTATGGAAGTGAGAGCTGGACCATAAAGAAGGCTGATCGCTGAAGAATTGATGCTTTTGAATTATGGTGCTGGAGGAGACTCTTGAGAGTCCCATGGACTGCAAGAAGATCAAACCTATCCATTCTGAAGGAAATCAACCCTGAGTGCTCACTGGCAGGACAGATCCTGAAGCTGATGCTCCAATACTTTGGCTACCTCATGAGAAGAGAAGACTCCCTGGAAAAGACCCTGATGTTGGGAAAGATGGAGGGCACAAGGAGAAGAGGATGACAGAGGACGAGATGGTTGGACAGTGTTCTTGAAACTACAAACATGAGTCTGACCAAACTGTGGGAGGCAGTGGAAGACAGGAGTGCTTGGCGTGCTCTGGTCCATGGGGTCACGAAGAGTCGGACACGACTAAACGACTAAATAACAACTCATTTGTTAATTGGCACCTACAGTATACCCAAATTTTATGTGAACTGGTATTCTCTTTTGACAATTTTTTTTGGGGAGAGAAGTTGCTGTGTAATTGGCCACCCTAGTAAAGGTAAAGGGACCCCTGACCGTTAGGTCCAGTCGTGGACAACTCTGGGGTTGCGGTGCTCATCTTGCTTTACTGGCCAAGGGAGCCGGTGTACAGCTTCCGGGTCATGTGGCCAGCATGACAAGGCCGCTTCTGGTGAACCAGAGCAGCGCACGGAAACACTGTTTCCACCCTAGAGGCAAGTTAATAATGGTCTAAGGCTTCCCCACCTAATGTCTTCTCAAGGGGCTCTAATGTGAATCCAGATCTGACTTTCTGTCCATTTTATCATTCAAAGTAAGGGTTGGCTATCCTGAGGGTATCTCAGGACACGGCTGATATTTAGGCAACTGGGAGCTGTTTTCATTAGAGCTGATTCCAGATTAGAAGAATCCTAATCATCTGCCTTCTCCACCCTAGACCACATTGCTGGAAGCCCTGTTGTGCCTTGCCTGAGACTGATATCATCTATCAATTAGACGGCATGTCTTAGAACACAGCCTCCGAAACAGAGCTCAGCAGCCACTCCTTTTCTTGTTACATTACCATGTAAATCCAAATTCTTAGCAACATCTTCTTGTATGCAGATTGAGTGTTGCAAATGTTCTCCTTGATACCAGAGCAAGAAGTCTTCAGAAGTGGGGCCCTGCTGGAATCTGCAATGGGGCCAAGGGGCATTGCTGAAGAGCTAGGAAGAAGCTCAAAGGCCTGGCAGGGTGTGTGTGTCTTGTGCAGAGGGAGGATGCAGGGATCCGATACACACAACACATGGTTCCTGCAAGTAACCCTGCCGTGTGCTTTTCTGTGTGTGAGGCTTCTGCGATCCCATGGAAGGTTTCCTGACCCCAACACCAACAAAAAGAACTGTGTGTATATCAGAGCCCTGTAATTCATTATGTGCAGGGGTGGGTAGCCTAGAAGTTTAAAAAATCATAGACTCATAGAACTGTAGAGTTGGAAGGGATCCTGAGGGTCATCTAGTCCAACCCCCTGCAATGCAGGAATCACAGCTAAAAAACAGGTGGCCATTCAACCGCTGTTAAAAAACCTCCAAGGAAGGACAGTCCCCCATCTATTGAGATAATCCAGTCTACTGAGAGCCAGTGTGGTGTAGTGGTTAAGAGTGGTAGACTCATAATCTGGGGAACCGGGTTCGCGTCCCCGCTCCTCCACATGCAGCTGCTCAGTGACCTTGGGCTAGTCACACTTCTTTGAAGTCTCTCAGCCCCACTCAACTTACAGAGTGTTTGTGGTGGGGGAGGAAGGGAAAGGAGAATGTTAGCCGCTTTGAGACTCCTTCGGGTAGTGACAAAGCGGGATATCAAATCCAAACTACTCTTCTTCTTCTTCTTCTGTCGAACAACTCTTTTCATCAGAAAGTTATTCCTAATTATGGTCAGACTGTCCTTTCTTGTCATTGGCTTGGGTTCTATCCTCCAGAGCAGCAGAAAACAAGCTGCCTTCATCTTCCATGTCACAGGCCTTTAGATGTTTGAAGATGGGTTTCATATCACCTCTCAGTTTCTGCTTCTACAGGCTAAACATACACAAATCCCTCAGCCATTTCTCATAAGGGTTTCCAGACCCTTTATCATCTTGATCGCCCTCCTTTGTACATGTTCCAGCTTGTCAATATCCTTCTTAAACTGTGGTGCCCAGAACTGGACACAGGACTCCAGGTGGGGTCTGACCAAGGCAAAAGAGAGCAGAACTATTACTTCCATGGATCTGAACACTTTACTTGAGCTCCATTCCTCCAGGGGTTATATGCTGGCAATGAGTGGTCCACTGTTGCTGATGGACAGAGGCAATCATTTCTTTTTTGAATTAACTAACCTGGGATAAAGACTGCTCTGCTTCCATTTCCAGCATAAAGGTAAAGGTAAAGGGCCCCCTGACTGTTAGGTCCAGTTGCGGACGACTCTGGGATTGCTGTGCTCATCTCGCTTTATTGGCCGAGGGAACCGGCATACAGCTTCCAGGTCATGTGGCCAGCATGACTAAGCCACTTCTGGCGAACCAGAGCAGTGCACGGAAATGCCATTTACCTTCCCACCGGAGCGGTACCTATTTATCTACTTGCACTTGATGTGCTTTCGAACTGCTAGGTTGGCAGCAGCAGGGACCGAGCAATGGGAGCTCACCCCGTCGTGAGGATTCAAACCGCTGACCTTCCGATTGGCAAGCCCTAGGCTCTGTGGTTTAGACCACAGCGCCACCCACATCCAGCATAGCTACCACTTATTAGCATTCTCATATACACCTCTCTACTTTGTAAGCCAGCCCTATGCAGGGTTTGATGGGAATGTTCTCAACTACGTACATAGTAATGGTTTTTAGGACAGAAGACCAACACAGCTCCTGTTTTGGAAAACAAGCAAAATCAATTATATTCTGACTTCTATGTGCTATGCACATACAGAAGACAGAAACCCTGCAATTTGTTTTCAGACAGCTGGCAGGGTGCGGTTGGGAGGGGGGACTTACTTGCCCCCAGGAAAAGAAGTAAAAAACAAACAGACTTCAATTTATTTTAAATATTGCCCCTTCCAAATGTTTTTAAAGCTGCATCAAAAGAGGAAGAAACATATTTAAAGACAGGAAAACTAAGGAGGAAACGAACCGGAAGCAAAGAACTTGGATGGGCTGGAGGAACAGGGGAAACTTCAAGGCCCCAATAAGAGGTGGTCAGGGCTGCATGAGGGCTTCAGGCTGTGCATCGTGCAGCAACTGCAAGGGCCACATTCTCCTCTGAGCATTCTTCTGGGGACTACCTGTCTGGGGTGGTGAGCAAAGTCAGATGCAACAGTGGGCAGAGCAATGGCTGTCAATGTTATCTTCCCACAGTGGAATGGCTTCTACACCCTCTCTGTCCTCTATCCATGCAAGCAAGAGGCATGATCAGATTTCAATTATGCATTTCATGCAGGTGGAAATGCTCAGATGTGGAGCAAGTCCAGTGAGGGTGAACTAGCAGTGGTATAGGTAAGGCTGCAGGAGTAGGGTACCAAAGATGCTACAGCCTTTTCTGCTCCCTTGACCTGGGGAGAATGCAGATCATTTTGTCAAAGAGCACAAGCCCCTCTCCCAGAACCCGTGTCCTCAAGTTTCACTGGGCCAAAGAAATGTACACTTTAAAGCAGCCGGTGTCTGAATATGCATCTGTGTTCCAAGGGAAAGTGAAGGTGCCACTGCTTAGTAGTAGACCACATCCTTTATGTGCAAAAAAAAAGTCACAGGCTCAGTCTCTGGTGTCTCCAGGTAAGCAGTGGTGGCAGGGGGGCATCCAGGACCACCTACAGGAAGATTATTTATTAGGAAGTGAACTGCACCTAGGGATGTGCCTATCTGTCCATTATTATTTTCCCAATCTTAAATTCAGTTCTCCGCATTTCCACACCAGTTTGTGAATTTTCCCTTCAAAGGTCCTCGTGGAAACTCACCAGCATTCAAATGCAAATTTCTCAACATGCACACATGTTTGTAGGCAGTCTTCCCCCTATAAGAACACATTTTGGTGCTATTTCCACCAATCTGTGCATTTTTATGTACACTGTACCCTAGGACATGCATTTCTGGGAACATTACTTGCCTGGAGAGCTGCATTGCGAAATTCAGAGAAGTGCTGCTTTCCAGGGATGGTTGTGGTTTGGTTTGTGTGTTGCTTTGGAAACTGCAAATTAGGTAAGTTTGTCCTGAAATGTGACCTGGATTGCGTTTCTCCTCCTTCCCAAACTGTGCTGTAATTGTACACAGGAGGTTTAGCAATGCATTGGCCAAGCAGATGTTTGTCTCTTATGTTACAGGTGCCCTAGAGAGCAGCACCATCTTCCTCAGACCCTGGAAAGCTGCTGCCAGTTTGCCAAATAAAACTCTATGCTTGACTTGATGGATCAGGCTTTTTGACTCTGCATGATAGCTTCATCCAAAACATCACAAAGGAACCTGGGGGCTGCCATGTTTTCAGCCAGCTTTGGAGGCAATAGCTTCA
This sequence comes from Podarcis liolepis, assembly GCF_965112155.1. Taxonomy (NCBI): domain Eukaryota; kingdom Metazoa; phylum Chordata; class Lepidosauria; order Squamata; family Lacertidae; genus Podarcis; species Podarcis liolepis. The sequence goes on along the minus strand of NC_139561.1, from coordinate 56,701,769 downwards.
TAAAACCACCTGTAGAAACTTTTTATGATGTGGCCCAATCTTCTGAGCAAACACACTCCATTTCCACTAGCGCTGCTCTCCAGATACTTATCTGAAGCCTGAGAAAAAGGCCTCAGAGGCTTCTCTGGGTGCTCAAAGCTGTTTCTTCTCCTCCTCCCCCTCATTAACCAGATGACTCACTGCTCTGAATTCAAACCTGAGCTATGTACTCAAGTAAAAGCTATGGGACACCATAAAATCCACACCCTTAAAAATAAAATTATCCATTTGAGATTACCATTCCAGGATGGCTTTACTAACCACTAAAATTACTAACCACTAAAAATGCGTCACAGTGTTGCAGTAGGATTTTATAAAGCTGAGTGCATAACAGGCACTATGTGTGTGAGTGTGGTGCAATGGACACAAGAGATGTGGGTTCAAATGCTCACCCAGCCATAAAACTCACCCAGTGAGCTTGGGCCAACTTTTCCCTCCCTAACTCCCTAACTCAGCTCACAGGGTCACTGTGAGTATAAGGTTACACCAGGTTAGGGATTGGCAGAGCTGTCCATTTTGTGCTTCTCTGAGTGTCTAACTTTCCTACACTTAGGTTCAGTTGTCCTCATTTCCATGAGAGTTTGCCATTTTTTTCTTTAAAAGTCCTCAGGATTATGATTCATCAGCATTTTAACGTAAATTGCTCCTAAAAAACGTATGTTTGTAGGCACTGGTGGAGGAAGAGGAGTGCGGGGGGAGTGCACCACCCCTGGCAGAGCGATACCCAGGGTGCCAATGTGGCTGCCCCCTGCCCATGCTGGGCGCCCCGCCCTCAGGTGGTGTGCCCCACCCAGGGGATGCATGCCAGTCCCGCCCCCGTCTGCTCTCCATCCCCCGGTGCTGGAGCATGAAGCTCTGCCACAGTTTGTAGGGCATTTTGCCTAATAGGCGCATTTATGCGCAAAGCAAATAATGCATTTTTGTATGTTATTTTCAATATATGCATTTTATGGACACTTTTGTATGTCCATTTTTGTACACATTACTAGGCTGGAGAATAGCACTGAAAAATTGGGTGACGTGTGAATTTCGAGACAGCAGCGTATTTTGTTTCATGTATTGTTTCAGAAAGTGCAGATTAGATAGATTCATCTTTAAATGCAAACTGAATCATTTCTCCTTCCCACAGAATTTCTGTACCACTTAATTGTAAATAAATAAGCTGTGTGTGTGTGTGTGTGTGTGTGTGTGTGTGTGTAATCCAAAGAATTTCTCTCCCATCGCAACAACATGCTGAACTTCTTAGAGGGAAGGTGATGGTACAAGTGGAAAACCCAAACTTATAGAGCATTAAAGGCCTCCCCCACCCCGGAAACACCATGGTGCCTTATAAGGAATATTATTATGGAAAAGGGATGCAGATAGTGGGTCTATTTCCACTCCATGTCAGTCTTCCATGTGCTAATTCATTAATCTGCCCCATCCCAATTCCACATCAATCTGCATTTATTGTTTTAACATATGTTTATTGATTTTTGAACATACAGCTGTAAAAAGTAAATAAGATATACAAATCAATAAAAAGACAGTAAGAAACCATAACTCTGTGACTGAGTGAAGCACAGAGGTTTTTTGTAACGTATTTAATATTAAGAAATAAATATGGAGTGATGGGTCAGAGTGAAATCAGATCAGGAGCCATCAACAAGAAAATTAATTGGCTGAGGTAGTTTGAAACAGGCAAGAGGGGATGTCATGTACCCACTCTATAGTGATATAAGAGTCATTGGACTAGTGGTGTAGCGTGGGTTGTCAGCACCCGGGGCAAGGCAAGTAATTTGCGCCCCCTAACCCGTGGATTTGCGCCCCCTAACCCCCAGATGTTGCGCCCGGTGCGGCTGGGCCCCCCGGCACCCCCCACGCTACACCACTGCATTGGACTCTTGCATAATACACTATTTTTGGTTACAAAAGATATGAATGGTGTCAGGGGTTCAGGAGCAGAGGCGAGGGCTAGGGAGGAAACAGAGAGCGAGGGGGAGGAGGCAGAAGAAAAGATGAGTGATGACGACGACCCGAGATCTCCGAGTCTTTCCAGTGAATCAGAAGATTCACAGAAAGGAGCACCAGTAGCCAGGGCAAGGGAGGAGACTAGGGGGACACCCCAGGAAGATAGAGCCAGAGGGGACTCAGAGGGGAGCAGTTGGAAATCAGGACCAGCGTCACCGCCAGAGAGCAGGGAAGAGGAAGGGCGCCAGGGATCAAGCGCTGGCAGCTCACAACAGGAGGGAGGGCACGAGTCAGGAGTGGCCACACCTCCATCGGGGAGCGAAGAGATGGTTAGACGGAAGGTGGAAGGTTGGGCGCGCGCGCCAAGTTCAAATGCTCAGGAAGGTGGCGCAGTAGGCAGCCCGGAAAGGGAGCCAGGTCCTAAAGCCCGGCGCAAGGAGACAGGAGGGTCCGGGGGGTCAGCGTCAGAAGAATCCCGGAAGTAAGAGACCCCGGGGGGCAGAGGGACCCAGAGAAGAACAGTCAGGCGGAAAAGGTGGAGCAGGGCTAGGATATTAAGTTGGTGTACAAGGGGCGGAGACTCAGACGGAGCTTCGCCGATCTAAGCATAAGACGTAGAGTTGCACGCAGCAGCTTGAGAATGGAAACTGTAACTCAATAAAGACTTTTATTTAATGATCGCTGGCTAGCGTGATCCTCTGTGAGCTAGGATCTGGAAGCAACTCTGACAAATGGGAACCATGCTTTGTCAAAACAATCTTGTTTAGCCGAACCTCAGACAACTCTGTGGTAGTGAGGCAAATGTTCCAGTAATGTGATTTCTGATATCTTCTATAACTATACCCTATGCCTTAAAAGAAACAATTGAGCATGACATTTTCATAGATTTGCTGAGAACTGCCTTTTTATGTTGTGAACCACCCTGAGATCTACAGATGAAGGGTGGTTTACAAATGTAGTAGCAGTAGTAGTAGTAGTAGTAGTAGTAGTAGTAGTAAAAATAAAAATAAAAATAAAAATAAAAATAAAAATAAAAATAAAAATAAAATGAAATGAAATAAAATAACCATAGAATTAATTTGAAATTAAGAAATTGGTAAGTGGAGTCTTGGGTAAAAAAAAAAAAGGCTTCCCATTTACTAACCAGACTATGAACATCCACCCCAGCTTTAGATTTACGTATGTGCTACTAAACCCCACCCCCACCCCTTGGGACATGGATGGCACTGTGGGTTAAACCACAGAGCCTAGGACTTGCCGATCAGAAGGTTGGCGGTTCGAATCCCTGCAATGGGGTGAGCTCCCGTTGCTCGGTCCCTGCTCCTGCCCACCTAGCAGTTCGAAAGCACGTCAAAGTGCAAGTAGATAAATAGGTACCGCTCCAGTGGGAAGGTAAACGGTGTTTCCATGCACTGCTCTGGTTCGCCAGAAGTGGCTTAGTCATGCTGGCCACACGACCCGGAAGCTGTACACCAGCTCCCTCGGCCAATAAAGCGAGATGAGCGCCATAACCCCAGAGTCGGTCACGACTGGACCTAATGGTCAGAGGTCCCTTTACCTTTACCTTTAAACCCCACGTCAAAACACAGCAGAATCATTTCTGACTGCAACCTGTTCTAATTCATGCCAAAGTTGTTCACAGTGAAGCATTTTCTTTAACTTTAGCAATTCGTTATATTTTATATATTGTTGCAGCATTTCAGCCACCAGCAAATCGTTACTCATTTGTCTTATATGCTTTCCTAATATACACAAGTCATAACTTGGAAGTCGAACGCCTTGGCTCCCGAACAAATTGGCTCCTGAATGATCAAAACCCAGAAGTGAGTGTTCCGGTTTTTGAACATTCTTTTGGAAGCGGAATGTCCGACGGGGCTTCCGCAACTTCCGATTGGCTACAGGAGCTTCCTGCAGCCAATCAGAAGCTGTGCTTTGGTTTCCAAACATTTTGGAAGTTGAATGGACTTCCAGAATGGATTCCGTTCAACTTCCAAGGTACCACTGTACTTAGATTTTGCTTCCTTTCCCTACATTCCCTATCAACCCATGGTTTACTGGGTTTACATTTACACCCAACACTCCTGGATTCACTTAGTACTGGCTTCAGTTTCTGAGCCCAACCAATCTTAAATTCAGTACTCCACATTTCTGCACCAATCTTCATTTTAAAAAACACCTCATAAAATTTCATCGGCATTCTAGTGTGAATTTATCCTAATTTTTGATATAATTTTTTTTAGTACTTATGTTATTTTCGCTAATATATTAATTTTAGTATGCAACACCCCCTGATATAAGCATTTTTTGTAAACATTGGTTGGAGAGGCAGTGTAGTGTAGTGGTCAAAGTGTTGGACTAGGACCTAGGAGACCAGGGTTCGAATCCCTACCCAGCCATGAAGCTTATGGGGTAACCTGGGACCCAACCACGGTCTTCTGCCAGACTGATCTACCTCACAGGGTTGTTGTGGAGACTAAATGAGGAGGGAAAGAACCATGTATGCCACATGGAGCTCCTTGGCAAACAAAGAAACAAATAAAAAACCAGGGGATTTTAAATGCAACAAATAAGTTAATAATAAACTGCATTGCAAAACCCAGATAAATGCAAATTTTGAAAGAGTGGCTGTATTGCAGTTCTCATTTTGCTTAATAAACTTTGAATTTGATAGCTTTGCCGTTAAATGCAAACTGTGATGAATTTATCCCCTAACTTCACCCACCACCCCCAGCCTGTGGACCCCGCAGCAGATTATCCATATGGGTTTGTGGTAGAAAAAAGGTTCTGCTACCCTGCCTTGAAGTAAAATCTCATGAAAAAGGCCTGAAATGTCTTTTTTAAATAACACACATGAAGAAACCACCCATAATTGTGTAGGCTGTCAAAGTAGCACTTTGAAACAGAACCAATTCTGTATTTGGTCCTGAGCACTGACAGGATCGGTCCTCTGAGTCAAAGTCTTTGGCTTCAGCAAGAGAGGAGGTGTTTGCAGCAGGGCTGTGCAATAATTATTCAATAATTTTAAATAATGGGGCAATTATGATGACAAAACCGTTTGTGCACTTCACACACCCTCTTTTGTTGACTTTTCAGACTGTCTGCACCAGACAATAAAGGTTGTGTTTTAAATGCTCCTCCTCCTCCTCTCTCTCTTTGCCTCTTCTGAGCAGTCAATAGGTAGAGGTCAAAATGTTATCTGAATCTGGGAGGAACATGGATGTACTTTTTGCCTGGCAAAAAACAAAATGGTAGAAATGAATTTTGCTTACTCAGAACCTCAGGCCTGAGGTAAAATACAATATGGCACCCCTCTCATTTCATGCTGATTGGGCAAATCAGGATGCTGGAGACAGGGATCATGCTGAGACCCTGCTGTAAAAATAGTAATGGGTCTTTGACCCTCCGCCACAACCCTGGATTCCTACACCGTTGTCAGTGACCCTCTAATATGCCCTTCTCCTCCCCTCACCCACCCAAAACTCAAATTCTCCATGTTGTGTCCAAATTCAGAGCTTGCAAGATGGGGAAGCAACAAGAAGAAATGTTCAGCCCACAAAAATGGTGTTATGTACTGAAGTTCTCACCCTGGGCCAGGGTATAGATAGTTTTCACTCAGGTCCACATATGCAAATAAGGGATTGAAAGTGACGTTCAGTGATTGGATAGTTACAGAAAGTGGTTACTGTTGCGTTGTAGTGGAGCTCTATATAAGCAGGCTGGCTGAACCCTTCAGTTCAGTTCAGTTCTGTTCTGGCCTGTGAATAAACAAGAGCTGTTTGAAGAATCGCTGTGTCGTCTGATATGTTCACCCACAACTTAACAGTAAGAGTTGAGGGGACAATTTAGGGGGCATCTGAGTGGCCATGACTAGACCCTTCACTGAGGGCCACTCATTTTGGTGCACAAATCAGCATAGTCATACATCTAATAAGGATACTAGGCACTTTCCAATTAACCTAAGCTCTTGAAAAGACATTTGGAAGGGTAAGACATCGGCAAAGCCAAAAAACTGCCCATGTGGCGGCGGCATCTGTGTTTACTGTGTATTAATTAAATTAAAATAAAAGCAGTGTTCCTGGATAATCCAAATTCAGCGCCAAGAAAAGCTGGATTCCACAGCCTATATTCATCATGCAAATTGAACACATCTGCATTGTTTACTTCATGTGTCTTACCATTTTCACTCCTTTGCATAATTTTTGTTATTTCTAGAGAGGCAGAAGGCACTGGAGCCTGCCAACAGTTGCTAGAAACCTCCGGGAATCTCTTCCACCCACTTTCCTGGCTTCTGAGATTTCAGCACCTGCCACCCACACAACCAAAAGCTAGTAACTTACTTTAAGAAACGAAAGAAAAGAAAAGAAAAGAAAAGAAAAGAAACGAAACGAAACAGTGGATATTTCCAAGAAGTTCAATTCTGTGCTGCTTCTGTGCTTTCAAAGAATGACAGCATGCCATGCTATGGATGCTGGGAGTGCTATTTGTTTAGCTAGATTTATGTACCACTTGAAAAATATAGCCAAGCGGTTTACACAAAATGGTGTAAAATATTCATTAGAAATAGCAATAAAAACAGACATTATAGACGTAATAAAATGATCAAAATATAGATGAAATAAACCGCTTTGGGTGTGTATGTGTGTCTCTGTGTGGGTATGTATATACACACAAAATTATATGACTGGGTTGGCTTACCTGAAGTTTTTAGCAGGTGTCAAAAACCACACAATGAAAGTGCCTGCCTGCTATTCGCTGCAGACAATCAGTGCTGCTACACTAAAAAGATGTGTTCCCCTCCGTCAAGCCGTGGGGGCTCAAAATTAACAAGATCCATAATGGAAATGATCCATTTGGGGCCACCAAATTTTGGCTTCACTCAGTGCGCCATATTACCAAAGATTACCAAAGTCTTCCCCTGAGCGTTCCCATTGCCTACAAGCAACAATAGCTCATGAAATGGATTCAGGCAGGAAGACAACGTTTGCCTTGCTCTTGTGGCATCATCTATTATCAACTGCTGCGTACAATCTGTTAACTCAGCACCAAGTCAGTCCCTTCTAAAAGCCCAGGGGAGTAAAAATGTTTTTAATCGGTGTTCAAAGCTGGCCAGTGATGACATCATTGTATCTCAGGAGGGAGGGGATTCCATAGCTAAGGTGCCACCGTGGAAAAGACCCTATTACAGGTCACTGAAAGAGAAGCCTTACCTATGAGAAGGATCCTTCCTGCAGAACTTACTATGCGGACAGCCTGATAAAACTTTCATCTAGATTAGGGGTAGTCAACCTTTTTATACCTACCGCCCACTAATGCATCTTTCTTGATGGTAAAATTTCCTTAGAGCCCCCCAGTGCTCAATGGAAGGAGGATTCAGCTTGTGCTGTAGAACCCCCTACTGCTCACCTAGAATCCTGAAACACCCACTGGTGGGCGGTAGGGACCAGGTTGACAACCCCTGGTCTAGATGCAACCTGTTGCCTCAGATGGATAAAACTCAAACAAGTGGTAATATACAATTATCTATACATTACAGGATTCCATTCATGTGATATTGCTACATGCCCTATAACTGGCTCAGGTGTGGCTTATTTTACTCTCACTTGAGGACTTCAATACATGTTATCATATTGTTCTGATCTGCATGCTGTCCTAGATGCTTCCCCGTCATACCCTGCGTGTGAACCACAGGGGTATTGCTTGAGGCAAAAAGGGAAATGTTGCTATGCTATGCTGCACCACCTGCCCCCACAGTTGGCCAAGCCACCATGCCACTCACCTGTGACAGCTCCGCCTGTGCCGCCTCTCTGCTGGCACAGAAGCAACGCTGGCATAAGGACTGATTTCCAGTAAGATCACACACTGTGAGATTCCTCCCGAAATTGATGCCAGTGATGGTGCAGCTTGCCCCCACTTTATGAGTGGGCCAGACCCTGGTGAATCCACCCATTTATGCTCTTCCATTCTCCTCTCCCTTCTCTTTTATTAATAGAGCAATTTCCTTTCGATGCTAATCTGGAATGAGGGAGAGTACTCTTTCTCAACGCTCTTGATTGCACTGCACAGATGAGCAAAGGCAGGCACCCAGAAATTGCTACAGCAGTAAAACCAGTTTCCAACTGAGCCTCTGTTGTATGATCACCCACATTACAGTTTAGGCTGCAATGGAGCTCAAAGGGCACCCTGAGCATTGCTTACAGAAAGAGGCTGAATTGGAAGATGCTAGGGCTGTTCCCCAGACTCCAAAGAACCTCCAGCTCTAAATACTTGGGCATTTGGGTTTGAAATGCTGATCAGGTTGTGATGTGTTTTGTGAAAGCACCAACTTATTCACTGATAGCAGGAAAGGCAGCAGGAGCGACAAAAACCTGACTGAGTCTGAATGGCAACCCGCTCACCTGAGAGAACCATATTTGGCATTTTGCTGTATTGTCAGCAAAACGAACGCTGCCATCACGACACATTTGGGAACACCGTTGATGATATATGACAGTGGATGACACGAGAGTGCTGCAACTCTTTTGCAATTGACTTGCAAAAGGCCTTCAAAATGGCTGCATGTAATGCTGAGCTTTGGGAAACAGCCACTCTCTAGCCAGAGTGCCCTCACTTCCCCCATGGCATGTGCTGTGCATGGATGCCGTCGTCTGCCTTTCAACACGGCTTGTTTGAGACACGCTTTATGGTAGATGGTGGCCAATGGATTTTGGGTTCTATTTATTTGTGATGCATAAGCAGCCAGGCCCAGGTGCTAATGGTTGATGTGTGGCTTCAAGGCCCTTGCTCTCCCTTCTTAGGGTTCCTTAAGCAGGACTTGGATTTTGGGCATCACATGGTAGGACAGAGTCACAAGCAAAAGTGTGCTCTACCAAGCCCACATTCCAGCATGTTTGCACTCCTGTCTCAGTGACACTGTATGCTGGCTTGGTCATGTACACAGAATGGAAGATGGCAGGATCCACAAGGATGTGCTCGATGGGGAGCTGCTGGCTTCAGCCACCAGGCCAGTTGGCAGACCAACTCTACATTACAAAGATGTTTGTAAAGGAGACATGGAGGATGGCAACATCAACCCCACCCTGTGGCTATCCCTTGCAGATGACCGCAGTGCCTGGAGACAGTCAAGTTGTGCATCCACAGCAGTGACCAGAGGAGGAATGACCACTGGGAGGAGTGCAGAGGGTAGAAACGCCATGGTGCATCTGCAGCAGCACAACAGGACACCTTCATCTGCCCCAGCTGCAACAAAACATGTCTTTCCCATATCGGTGTCTACAGCCACAGCAAGTGCTGTAACTCTCCAACGGTTTGACTTCACTCCCGAAAGCATGTTCCTCCATTGTCTCCCAAAACAGATGGTTGTCAAAAATAGCAAAAACGTTCTCTGTTGTATTGTAATTCTATTTAAATCATAGCAATGCCTTTATCATATAAATCACATATACAAAGTTTCTGCAGTTTGGTGTCTTCTTTTTTGGTCACCCCAGCTGGAACCCTTTCTTGCTCCCAAGAGCTTGCAAAGATGCTTCCAATTTGCTGGCCTGTGGCCTTAGTCCTGGGCAGGCCTGCTAGCCTGTTCCTTGCAATGGCCAGCTGGGAGGCTTCCTCACATGCAACTTGCCTTACTTGTCATCTGTATGTGCTTTCTGGGTCAAAGAAGGGGGGATTTTGCACGTTCTAAAGCTGGTGTGGAGCCTGGAGCCAACCAACCAATCAGCCAATAGACCAAAAATCAGCAATATGCAAGAATCTCAGAGCAAAACAGAATGTGAAGTGCAATGTCAGAGCCAATATATTAACACTACAATAATATTAGGCTAGTCTGTGATGATGCTCATCCCATTTTCAGGTGGTGAGCTGTTCTCTTGTGTTCTCAGCCACTCTCAGTGAGATTCTTGGGTTTTTATCTTCCATCAGTGATATTTAACATAAAACTGAACTGACCTTCCTGGTAGTTTGGTCAATAAGGGGCCAAGTGTCAGCCGCTGAACTCCAGCATAGAAACTGGAGAACAGGAGGACATATGCTATAGACCACTGGGATCACTGGATCAAGTTAATCAATTTTGATGAATGAATGAATTAAACCAAATAGATTTAATTGGATTTTGGATAAATGTGCAACTGATTGTTACTGTTGTGCAAGGTATTGTGTCATTATCTTCCTTAGTGGCTTGTGCAAACTGCTGTTCTGAAGACTGCTTTTTATATGGTTGGGTAGGGGGCACTGAGAATGAGACCTTCGGGTATAGGGCAGTATAGAAATAAAACAACAACAACAACAACAACAACAACAACAACAACAACAACAACCACCACCACTGGGGGAATTGCCCTATAAAAGTTTGGGAACCACCACTATAGATTCTACCTCCTGGTTGCTACAGGGGCACAATACTCTTAAGCAAAGACGGGTGCCAGTTTATACTGATATCACTGTTATCCTGGGGGTCTGTCTGGCAATCTCTTTGCACGCCAAGCTGCCAAGAGGATGCCCCCATGTGACTCTGTTTCCCCTTTGTCCCCATGTCCTCCTACACTCTGCTGCTTCTTGTCCTCCACCCAGGCTCATCCCTTGTCTTGACTTCGCCCATTGTCACTTCCACCCCCAGATGCTGGGGATTAACAGCTGCTAAAGTCAGATGTCACAAACACAAGATTCCTGAAGTCCCACCCTTTCCGCATATGATCCCAGCAATAATTGGACCAGCTCACGCTATTCTGCTTCTGTATATCACAGACCAGGATTGCTGCAGGGCAGAAATGTATCCATGGTGGTGACATAGTTTGAAGGCGATGTCAGGTACAATTGCGTCACTGTGTGCTCAGCTCGGTAGCACTAAAGACCATGGAGCCTTGCTAAATTATATCCCTCTTCAAGTTCAGCTGATAATAATCATCTTAGGAGGGGGGTGAGTTGGAAAGGGGAAAATATTTCCTGAGAACTATTATGATAATTTTTTTCATGAATGTTGTGTCTCTGATTTGCTGCAGGAGTGGCACGAACCCATCCCCCCCACAAGATACCACCTTTTTCTCCTTTCTGACTTCATCAAGTTGGAAATCCCAGCCTATCAAGAAGCACATAGTGAAAAGAATGGTGCTGCTTGCTGTGGGCATATTATTATTATTATTATTATTATTATTATTATTATTATTTACTTGGTTTTTCAAATTACAGTTTTGCAGTTGCATATCCAACATACAACATGAACATGAAGACAAGATTCCATAGAATTTCCTGGACTTCCACCGTCCCTTTTGTGGGTCCTATTGTTAGTACAGTGGAACCTCGGGTTGCGAACGTGATCCGTGCATGAGGCACGTTCGCAACCCACAGTGTTCACAACCCGCAGCCCTGCGTCTGCGCACGCACGTGATGCGATTTGGTGTTTCTGCGCGAGCGCGAGCGCCGAAACCCAGAAGTAACTCGTTCCGGTACTTCCGGGTTCGGCGTGGTCTGTAACCTGAAAAGCACAACCTGCACTGTTTGCAACCTGAGGTATGACTGTAATTTCTTCCTGCATCTTTTATAATAATCCAGATCTTTTACATCTCCATTATATCCAAAATTCACCATAAACTACAAACGTTGTTGCTGTGGGCACAGTAACTGAGAGTAAGTAAAACACAGCAATGTTAATTATCAGGGAAACATTTCTGCAAGCACCAGAAAATGCCAGGAAAGGCATTTTTGACTCTGCTGAAAATATACGCTGCCCCTGTTCCAAAACACACACACCCTTGTGTACTGAATGAAGGAGGAACGTCTGCATGTTATGTGCTTGTCCAATACTTATTTATTACATTTCTACAGTATATCACCCATTCCCCCAAGAAGCTCAAGGGGTGCACTTGGTTGCCCGCCTCTCCATTTCATCCTCACAACAACCCTGTGAGGTAGGTCAGGCTGAGAGACGATAACTGGCCCAAGGCCACCTAGTGAGCTTCAGGGCTGAGGGGGGTTTGAACCCTGGTTTCTCAGGTCCTAGTCCTACACTCTAACTACTACACCACATTGAGCTCTCTTTATCCAGGGTAGAGCCCCAGAGGGATTTCTAGCACCAGGAATGTGTTCTGGAACATGTCAAATAAGAAAAAAAGTCTCAGTAAAGACCCAACATTTGATGACTGTGGGCATTCACACGTTGATGCTGAATAACTGGAATAATTATTGTGACTGACAGAAGCCCTCCCCCTTTTTAGGTAGTTGTCAAATTCCTGATGCTTCTTTGGAGCTTTTGGATAGTCCGCAGTGGTGGACATTTACTATAATCTATAAAATAATCCTAACCTTCACCAATGCTACTTTAATAATAAAAATAATAATTTATACCCCGCCCATCTGGCTGGTTTCCCCGGCTCCCAACAGAATACTAAAAACATGATAAAAGATCAGACATTAAAAACTTTCCTGAACAGGGCTGCTTTCAGATAAACTCCATAATTTATAGGTAGGTGAAGGGTGCATAAAGAAAGACATATGCAATTTGAGCAGCCCACATTTTGCTCAGACATGTAATAATTCCTCCTTAAAACTGAGATCAGGAGAAACCAGTTCAGGTTCATTTGCAGCAGAAGCTAGCTGTCCACAGAACTGATGGGCTTATCCCTGCAATGTTACAAACGTCTCTGGAGCACTTTTTCAACTGTAAACAAACAAACAAACAAACAAGACTTATTAAATTATGTGATAAAATAAAGTGTCAAACAAACTTTTAAATGCATATATGTAGAAATAGTGGCTTAGACATCCTAAGGGCAGAAACACCTGAAGCAGAGCAAACACAAAATCAGGGTTTGAGTCATTCAGCAGATAGCTCAGTTGGTTAGAGCGTGGTGCTGATAATGCCAAGGTTGCAAGTTTGATCCGTGTATGGGACAGCTGCCTATTCCTGCATTTCAGGGGGTTGGACTAAATGATCCTCAGGGTCCCTTCCAACTCTATGATTCAGAGTCAAGTATTTGCCATTGGCAGCCAGAAATGGAAGGAACCTGTGTCTCCCTCTTTGCTGTCCTTCTGCCAGAAGTTTTCATTTCAACAGGCCTTTGGGAACTGACTGGAAAGGGCTTTTAATAATGCTGTTCTGTCTGCATATTAATGTATTATTATTATTATTATTAGAGTTTAATTACTTTTTAATGATGATTTTTATATGTTTTAGCTTTTTGTATTTTATTTGTATGGGTTTCATTTTGGAAGCTGCCTTCTGGAGTCCCATTTTGGAGAAAATACAAGATTTAAACAACAACAATAACAACAACAATAAATAACTAATAATAATTAAAAATGGCGGATAGGAGTGGCAGAGAAACAACCCTTCAAAGCGCTGCGGCTAAAGCTTTAATTCACCAATGAAGATTGACTTTTCCCAATTAATTCCAGTGTCAAGTGATTCATTATATGAATAAACTGATTAAATCTGGGATTGGTTTTGATGTAAGAGTCCAGAGTCCATTGCAGTGTTTGCTTGGGAACAAATTGGCATGTCTCAGAAGTGGCTTCACACCTCTGGCAAGGGCTTATTCAAGAAAGCTTGATTCAAATCATTTCCTTCCAGGAAAGGCAGAGATATGCCTCTTGTTAATCTAGGAACCACCTTTATAGATGAAAGCTGTTCTGTACTCTGAAAATGATAGCCGCACCTCACTGTATTGCAGCCAATTGTCCTGATTGCGCATCCTCACAGTGGCCACTGAGATGCCTCCAGGAAGCCCATAAGGAGGGAGTGAGCACAATAGCCCTCAATAGCTGGTGTTCAGCCTCTGATCTGACAACCATCATGTTTAGTCACCATTGAACCTTCAGAACATCAGAAGCACCGTTCTGGATCAGGTCAAAGAGGGCCCATCTAGCCTGGAAATCTGTTCTCATGGTGGCCAAGCAGATGTCCCAATGGCAACCCACCTGAGATCAACAGCACCCTCCCCACTTGTAATTCTCAGCTGCTGCTATTCAGAGGCACGCTGCCAGTGGAGGCAGAACTAGCCGTTGTGGCTAGTAGCCATTGCTAGTTATATCCTCCATGAATCTGCATGATCCTCTTTTAAATACATCCATGTAGCCATAACTGCCTCCTGTGGGAGAGAGTTCCATAGTTTAACTATGCACTGTGTGAAGAAGTTTTTTGTTTGTTTGTTTTTAAATCTGTCCCGATTTTTCCATTGAAAGTGTGTGGCCTCTGATCCTGAAGGTAGCATACAAGCGATCATAATTAGTAGCCATTGATAACTTTATCCTCCATTAACTTATCTCATGTTCTTTTGAAGCCATCCTTGGTATGGTCAATTGCTTCAATTGTCTGGCCCAGTGGCGTAGCGTGGCTTGTCAGCACCCGGGGCACGGCAAGTAATTTGCGCCCCCTAACCCGTGGATTTGCGCCCCCTAACCCTAACCCCCAGATGTTGCTCCCGGTGCGCCCGGCCCCCCCTGCACCCCCCACGCTACACCACTGTTTCCTGGCAGTTTTATTCTCTTGGCAAACCGCTTTTGTAGCTGTCAAGCAGTTTATAAATTTTAGGATTTTTTTTTTTTTAAAGGGCATTTTCAGAAAAAGCTGCTCGTGGCTCTCAGCTGTTCCCTCTCAGCTGCTCGCTCCTAGTTTGTGGGAGGGTGGATTTAAGGCGTGACGGGGGGGGGTTGCGTGCGAAGAAGGGCAACCTCTCCCCACTCCGCCGCTTTGCTCCACCCTGGCAGGCAGGCTGGCAGGCTGGCTACACGCGACGCGCTCGGAGAGGGCCTCCGGATCGTCCCCCGGGCTGGGCAAGGGCTCGTTCTCACGCAGCGGCTGTTGCGCAGCCTCGCCGCCGCCGCCGCCCTTGCTCCTTCGCGTGCGGGGAAAGGCCGCCGGCAGCCCTGGGAGCGCCTCCCTCCGCGCCTTCACACGCAGCTGTGCCAGCCCAGCAGGCGGCTCCCATCCTCCCCGAGCCCCGGCCGGGCTAGCGGGGGTTGTGAGCCACCTGCAGGGAGCCGGGGGTCCTAGCAGGCTCCCTCGGAAGGTGGAGCGGGGCCCTCCTTCGCTGGAGGTTGGATGGCCAGCTGCGAGGAATTCTTAGCAGGCTCGCTCCACCTCCTCCTCCTCCTGACTTTGCAAGGAATTAGCAGGC
Organism: Podarcis liolepis; assembly: GCF_965112155.1. Classification (NCBI taxonomy): domain Eukaryota; kingdom Metazoa; phylum Chordata; class Lepidosauria; order Squamata; family Lacertidae; genus Podarcis; species Podarcis liolepis. Next base: position 56,686,677 of record NC_139561.1, on the reverse strand, counting down.
TCGCTCCACCTCCTCCTCCTCCCGACTTTGCTGCTGCTGCTGCTCGGCTTTTTTCCTCTACCGGCTGTGCCTTGGAGAGGTTCCCGCTTCCTTGAGGGGGGCCGGCCAAACGCGCCCCCCAAAATGTTGCGCCCGGTGCGGCTGGCACCCCTGGCACCCCCCACGCTACGCCACTGGTCTGGCCTCACAATCGACTTTTGTTGATCCAATTAGAGACTCGTAAACAATTAATGACAAACCTAGACAGCATCTTAAAAAGCAGAGACATCACCTTGCCAACAAAGGTCCGTATAGTTAAAGCTATGGTTTTCCTAGTAGTGATGTATGGAAGTGAGAGCTGGACCATAAAGAAGGCTGATCGCCGAAGAATTGATGCTTTTGAATTATGGTGCTGGAGGAGACTCTTGAGAGTCTCATGGACTGCAAGAAGATCAAACCTATCCATTCTTAAGGAAATCAGCCCTGAGTGCTCACTGGAAGGACAGATCGTGAAGCTGAGGCTCCAATACTTTGGCCACCTCATGAGAAGAGAAGACTCCCTGGAAAAGACCCTGATGTTGGGAAAGATGGAGGGCACAAGGAGAAGGGGACGGCAGAGGACGAGATGGTTGGACAGTGTTCTCGAAGCTACCAGCATGAGTTTGACCAAACTGCAGGAGGCAGTGGAAGACAGGAGTGCCTGGCGTGCTCTGGTCCATGGGGTCACGAAGAGTCGGACACGACTAAACGACAAAACAACAACTACAACAATACAATTAAGTCAGGCTCAAAATAGACCCACTGAGATAAATAGACTTAAGTTAGCCTTCAGCTACTTAAAGCTGGGTTGAGTACAACCCCAGGGTGAACATTTAAGAATACACATTGCCTATCTTCTCTGTTAACAATGGAAAACAAGCCTTATCATAGAATCACAGAATTGTGGAGTTGGAAGGGACCCCATGGGCCATCTAGTCCAGCCCCCTGCAATGCAGTAATCGACTGGTTCTCTGTGCACAATGGAAACACCCAATGTTATTCAAGGATGGAGCTGAGTGAGAGCAGGAATTTTATGAATGGGAGACCATTGAAAACGATCAAGTATAAAAATGTACACATCCTTGAGTAGAACATCATTCTCACCAACTCTAAGAAACCATGCCAGAACATAAGAAGAGCCTGCTGGATCAGGCCAAAGGGAGCCAGCATCCTGTTCTCACAGGGGCCACACAAACTCCCCAATGGGAAACCCTCAGTCAGGACCTGCGCACAAGAGTCCTCTTCCCTCCTGGGGTCTCCAACAACAGGCATTCAGAAGCAGAGCAGAACCATCATGGCTAATAGCTCTCTCCTCCATAGATCTATCTGATCCTCTTTTAAAGCCATCCAAGTTGCAGCCCATCACTGTCTCCATAGATCCATAGTTTAACTCTGGGTGGAAAAGTCCTTCTGTCTTTCCTGAATTTCTAACCTTCAGCTTCATTTGACAAGAAAAACTTGTCTCTACCCACTTTCCCCAGGCCATGTTAAGTAGTTGCATTACTAAGTGAATGCTCCAAACACTTGCAGGCAAGAATGGTTCAGACAGATAGATAGATTTTTTTCTGAAACCTGTTGTTAAAATTCAACATCAATGAAAACAACAGACAGATAAACAAAGATGCATGAACTGGGAAAAAAATTATGCTAATCTCTGTTTTTGACAAATTTCTAAAAACAGCCTGACTGACTTCATTCAATCAGATTAGACATTTCTCCAAATTCTGCAGTATTGGTTCATGTAAAATGCATATTGTAGGGGACATGTATTGGAAAGCAAACTAAAATGCTTATTTTAGAGAAAGAATATATACAATATATATACAGTGATTTGCATCACCCCACCCTGGCCTTCTGCCCAAGCTGGTTGCAGCCGCAGGGCTGTGTGTGTGCGAATGTGGTCCTGCTACGCTTTTAAGTCAGATGTCCCCTGGCTGTAATTTGGATGATACAGACAGCCTATGCTTCTGACCTGCTAACATCCAACCCTAGAGCCTTAACATGACCACAGCACTGAGAGCAGGAATGGGCAACCCTTTTCCCATCAAGAACTGAATTCTCTTGTGTTTGGGACGGGAGAAGAGAGATCAGTGCTGACTTATTCAAGCTCGGGAGCTCAAAGCTGGACAACAGAGACAAGATCACGAAAGGCATTTTTGTGGCAAGCCAAGCGAGTGCTGTTTAGGAGTGATCCAAGCCAGCATGACAAAACCTGTGAGCACCAAAAGAGCACAGGCAAACAGCGAGCCCCATCTGTAGTTGGGAATTCTGCATAAGGACCAGAGAATGTGCAGAATTCCATTGAGATATAAACATTCCCCAAAACCTGTTGGAGATTATGTAAAGTGACTGGGAAATGTGCACATTCTCCACGAGGCCTGCGGAATGGGCACAATGGCCAGTTGTTATGCACATTAACCACCCAACTTGCATTCCTCTTTTTGTGTATAAATACGTGGTGTCTGTCTCCAGCCTTAAGGAAGGCATTGCCTTTTGGCACCACTAGATGGCAATTCATACCCATCAGAACACACTGCGATATTTGGGAAGTGCAAACCCCCGACTCTTTGCAGTTTACACAGCCTGTCTCAAAGCGCTTCATTTCTTTTAGTTTAGGAGCAACCCTGGGTTAACTGTAATTTTTGTTAGAGGAAAATGCAAATAATTTCCACATGACAAGAAGAAATATTATTAAAGCTAAACAGTGTTTTGGACTCTTGACACATCCTTGACAATTTGAATCTGGGAGCGTGACTTCTCCATCCCTTCCACCAGGGAGCCTCCACTGCATTATGGAGTTCCAACACCCCCCCACCCCCTGGGATGGGGCTGTAATCCACATGCTAGAGGCCTTGGCCAATTTGCTGTTTTGAGCTGGCGTTGCTAGGAAATCAGAAAGGGGTCTGAAACATGTGGGCTTACTTTAGCGTTTGTCTCCTTTCCACGTAAAAGGGGTTGGTTTGTTCCTCCTGCTCCAAGCTGGAAGACATTCAAAAGGCCAATTAGTAGGACTGTCCGCTGATTAGAGAAATCTCGTGGCCTGGCGTGACCCCTGCTTTCTCCGAAGGCTCATTTGGAAGGCCTCCCGGGATAGCATGCACTGGAACACAACCAAGCCACTCTTTTGCAAGTTTACTCAGAGTAAGCCCCACTGTATTCCATCGAACTGCCTCCCAAATAATTCTGCAGTAGATTGTAATCTTAATTAATTGCAGGATTTTAATTTGAATAATCAGCTGATGAAGCCAGCATACAGATAAAAAGAGTTGCACCATTCTTTATTGAAAACTTGTTTTGTGTTGAATCCAGACTGAAATAAATTAGGACTTAAGTAAATTCAGTGAGGTGCAAAATTCAAAGGGCAATTACCGTATTTTTTGCTCTATAAGACTCACTTTTTCCCTCCTAAAAAGTAAGGGGAAATGTGTGTGTGTCTTATGGAGCGAATGCAGGCTGCGCAGCTATCACACAAGCCAGAACAGCAAGAGGGATCGCTGCTTTCACTGCGCAGCGATCCCTCTTGCCGTTCTGGCTTCTGAGATTCAGAATATTTATTTTCTTGTTTTCCTCCTCCAAAAACTTGGTGCATCTTGTGGTCTGGTGCGTCTTATACAGCGAAAAATACGGATACGTTCCGATGTGTGCATTAGTCTGGGAGATGCACATTAAGTTTGTTCGCTTGAAAATCCGGATCCAACCGGAATTCTGCTTCATCTCTAGCAATCTCCTTGCAGGAGCTAAGCAGGACTAGGTCTGTTTAGTGCCTGGATAGCAGATCAGGCCTGATAACTACGATACGCCTCTCTGTGTTCCATGTCGGAAGAAAGGCAGGATTAAAATGTGCATACCTTAAAGAGCAAGGCTGTGCCTGCTGTGGTGCGCACCCACCCCCAGTGGTGATTGTGGTGTGTTTGGAGGGGGCGGCTTGAGCAGACGGGAAACTCTGTTAACTTTTAGCAGGTCCTGCTCCGACCCTTGGGCCTCTCACAGAACTAAGGCGCTTGCAACCATTTCCTGACCGCGAGGCCATCAGAAGCCTTTGGATCATGATGTCTGCTCAAGGTTTACAGCTTTAAAAACAGTTAAACCATGGAATGCACTCCTCCAATGGGCAGTGATGGCCACTATCTGGATAGTTTTAAAGGAGAAATATAGACAAGTTCATGGAGGAGACGGTTATTGATGGCAACTAGCCATGATGGCTAATGCCTCTGAATAGCTATTGCTGGGAATCGGAAGCGAGGAGAGTTCAGTTGGGCTCAAGTCCTGCTTTTTTTAGGCTTCCCATAATAGGCATCTGGTTGGCCACCCTAAAAAACAGTCCTGGGCTAGATTGACCTTTGGCCTGTTCCAGCTGCAGGCCTCTTCTTCTGCTCCTGTGATTGTGCCCACTTTTCCTCTATGTGCCAAAGATATGGCATGAAGAGAGGGAGAGCGGCCATATTAGCTAAGGGCAGGCACTACAGAAACAACAGTTGGGCTCGCTTATGGCTTCCTTATGGGTTTCTCATTGGTGCACCTAGTTAGCTACTGTGAGAACAGGATGCTTGATTTGTGTAGGCCTTTGGCCTGATCCAGCTACAAGACTCTTCTCCTTTTCTCATGTTCTGGCCAGGCTGTTTTGTTTTTGGTCAGTTGGCAACTCCACTTCTTTCCTCCTGCCCTCCTGGTACCCTCCTGATGTGCTGGCCTACAACATCCATCATTATTGATGGGAGTTGCAATCCAAAACATCTGGGGACCACTGGGTTGAGGGAGGCTGGGCTAGAGTCACAGAACCCTTAAGCACAGTTCTGACCCTTAAGCACAGTGACTGCTAATATCCTGCAGCTCCTGGTTTCAGCTCTTAGGTTTCCCATAAATGCTTTATTTCTGTTGTAGAAAGGAGATATGCTTTATGGAAGTCCCCATTGATTTGTCCTTTTCACATGCTAGAACTTTTCCCCACACCCAGTAAGTTGAAGGCGGAGGTTTCAGTGAATTATGAAGACTCGGGGGGGGGGGAGTATATGGAATGGTGCCATGGCCAGGTCAGGCTTAAGAGAGAATTTGGGCTGCTTTCCACCTGGCGCTGGGCGACAATGTCAAATTGTCTTGGTCATCACTGGATTAAAACAAATAGGCTTCTCGTCACATTTAGCTTTTTTTGGGAAAATAGTATTTCCCCTTAAAAGATATGTAAGTCACACAGTAACTTTATTTCCCATTAATTAGCAAAAATTACACTTTATGGGTCAGAGCCTTGGGAAGCCTCAGAAGGCTCCAGGTGCCTGCAGCAGCTGTCAGCTTTTACAGAAGTTACTGGACCCTTCTAGCGAGATCCATCACTCAGCAACTCACTCTTTTGTGCAGTGTGTGCCACTTCTTTGATAACCATCCGCTATGCATACAGAAGGTTCCAGGTTCAATCCCCAGTGGCATCTGCAGAAAGGGCTGGGAAGGTCCCCAGCCTGGAACTCTGGAAAACCACTGCTGGTCCATGCAGACAACACTGAAGAATGCATCCAACAAGCTGCAAGGCAGCATCCTTTGCTCCTGTGTTGTACCTCTGTGTTGGCCACAGAAGCCAGGCACAACCATGGAGAGCAACAAGAACATTGGTGGTGGTGGGGTGGCTGTTTTAAAAAACATGGGAGACCCACTTCACTTCTACATCTACTGCTTTCATGGATGTCCAAGTCAGAATTATCTATCATCAAGAGAAGTCACACCCTGTATGGGTTACTGTTCTGAGCAGGAGGAAACCCCAGAGTGTACAGTGCTGAAATAGGTGACCTCCATGAGAAGACAATGGTGTCCACTCTGGTCGCCACTGATGCTCATTCTGCATCAAGAGTGAGTGAGGATCCAGGCATGCTTGTTGCAGTAGCACAGCAGAGACACCTGTGCCAGAGGAAGAGACTGGAAGGACAGAGCAGTACATCCTGCAGAGACACAGTGGTCAGCCTCTTTGAGGGCGGGAGGTGCTTCCCTCCCCCCTTTTCCTATAAACCATTTCTCATAGCAGTGAGGGAGTGACTGACCTAGATCTGTGCTATCTGGCAGCTTCAGTCTAGCAATGTTTGATTCACCAAACAATAGGCGGTTGAAACTTGTCTCCAGGAGACTGATGGAGAGTGGTTTGGCTTTGATTGGTCTCCTCCTCCTCTCCTATGTTACTTCACCACCCTAATCCCTTTACGCCTTTGTGTCTCCCATGTTCCCTATTTGTTCTGCCACCAGCTCCCCCTCGCTGGATGCAGCCCTCTTCGTTCCAGAAGCGGTCCAGCCCTGTTTGTGAGTTAGGATTGTGCGCTTCTGACATGAGCAGAATTGTTTTAGGAAAAACCACAGGTTTTGCTTAGGGCAGGGCTGTGGGATTCTGGGCCACATAGATCCATTGCACAATGACCTGGAACCGTTCCCATCTATTTAGTTGCCTCATGATGCTTATCTGACTTTCATAGAGCTGTGCTTTGGCACTGTGCACTAGTGACAACTCTGGCTTCCTGTGCGCATCCTCTTGCAAGAGCTTTTCTGTCTGTTCCATTTTGGCCTCAGCCCAAAGCACCAAGAGGAGCTGTGCCTTACACGCAGGCAGGCAGATCCTGACTTTGTTATAATCTGGCACTGAGGCTACCCTTCAGCTGCTGTATTTGGCTGGGTGCTGGTGGTGATGCTGCGCAGAGGACACAAATTTGCATGGAATTTGTATATGCTAACTGATAAGCAGAGCCATAAATTTAGAAATTATGCTCAGTAAAAAAACAACCCATACACAGTTAAAACAAGTATTTTAAACGTTATAAAACAATTAAAACAACACTAAGCTATAACCCAGATCAAAACACATGACAACATTCGCCATATCTAGGAAGTCTTGCCCAAGCAAAGATATCATCAGCAGGCACTGAAGAATACAGTGAAAGTGCTTGCCTTCAGTCAATAGGCAGAGAGTTCCAAAGTGTAGGTGTTGCCAGTAAAAGTGACTTGCGAATGTGGAATGGGTAGTATGTGGCACAGAACAAAGCAGCTGAGTGGGTGAATATGGCTCAGTAGCAAACTGGCAACCAGTGTAGGTCTCCGAGCAGAAGTGTTACACGCTGACAAGGCCTCGCTCCCGTCAGCAACCGTGCTGCAGCATTCTCCAACTGCAGCTTCCAGATCTGGTGCAAGGAAAGCTCCACATAGAGTGCACTGTAGTGATCCAATTTTGAAGTACCGATGCATGAAATATGGCGGCCAACTTACCTGGCCCAGGTAACCTGAGGTACCACTTTAGCTAATGGGGCCTCCTGCTGCCACCGGAGCACAATTTCTGTTCTCATCCTGAGGTAAAGCTCTTAACCCAAGGTACTATTTCTGGGTTAGCAGAGTCTGTAACCTGAAGTGTCTGTAACCTGAAGCATCTGTAACCCGAGGTACCACTGTAAAATAATATATTTATTATATTCTTGGGCATATCTTCTATTATTAAACCCAGAAGATATGCTTCTGGTTTTTTCTTAACTGTTGTTTTAAATATCTTTTTTAATTCTTCATGTATCTTATTCCAAAACTGTTTTATGTTTTTACACCCCACCAAATTTGGTACATTGCTCCTACTTCCCTTCCACATCTCCAGCATACATTGGATTTTTGTTTTAAAAATTCTGGCTAATTTGTCTGGTGTTAAATATCATCAGTATATCATTTTCATTAGGTTCTCTCTTATTGTATAACATGCTGTAAATTTTATATCTTGTTTCCATAGCCTCTCCCATTGCTCCATTTGTATTGAATGTCCAAAATCTTAGGCCCATTTTATCATAACCTCTTTGATTTCTGCGTCCGATCAGGGCAAAGTTTCATGGGGCAGCTGTAAAAAAATACTTGAGATGACAATCAGGTAGAAGGAAAAGTGGAGTGAAATGTACAGAGGCCAGGACACATGTGAGCCAAATACCTATTTAAAGTAGTCTGTGCCACAAGCATCATGAAGAAATTCGGGTCATCCACAGAGAAGAAATCCAGAGGGGAAACGTCTTCATGCTGTTGGGTGCAGAGACCCTCACCCCCTCCACCCTGAACCCTGAGTTTGAATTGAGTAAACGAACATTTAGCTGAAAGCGCGCCAGATGTTCGCACTAAAATGCCAGTTATCCAATTTTCCTTGGAAAAGTAAATCTCCTCTTGCATTTCCACCCATGCTGTGTTATGTGAGGTTACACCGGAGAACGACTCAGAGGGATGCAGTGTGCCATATTGTCAGCAGTGCAATGGAGCAGCTGACATATTTTGAAGGGAAACAACAGCAGCAAGAAAAATACATTTCTTAATCAGGCTGTCAGGCACCTATAAATGCTTTCTATTGTAATGAGTTTGGGCTAAGTAGGTTTCTGGGGTCCCCTCCAAGTCTGTGGTTTTATAACTGTAAAATGGGATTTCTGCATAGGTAGGGACTGCCGAAATCATCAAACCAGTTTCTTTGTTTGGTAAATAGCCTAGCTGGGTCTGCTGAGTATCTGCTTTGCTATGTAAGCTGGGGCCAAAGTGTTGCCTCAGAAACTAACTACTGTAGTTGAAGATCCTTCTAAGGTGAGCAGAAGGGGGCATGTCTTGTACCCCTCCTTTATAGGAGCTCTGAGTGTGTGTGGCAGAGAATAAAGACCAGGCAATACTGGGATTAGAGCTTGAAAGAGGGAGAGACCTCCCTTGCTCTCTGTGAGAATTCAAGGCTCTGGCGTTGGCGTTCCACCTGGAAACCTAATGGAGGAGCAAGACCAGTTGGAGTATTAGTGATGTCTTGTCCCCAGTCTTAGTCCCACCAGTGAGTCACTTAGATTGTCCCCCTCTATAAAGGTAAAGGTAAAGGGGCCCCTGACTGTTAGGTCCAGTCGCAAACGACTCTGGGGTTGCGGCACTCATCTCCCTTTACTGGCTGAGGGAACCGGGGTTTGTCCGCAGACAGTTTTTCCGGGTCATGTGGTCAGCTTGACTAAGCTGCTTCTGGCAAAACCAGAGCAGATGGAAACAGCGTTTACCTTCCCACCGGAGCGGTACCTATTTATCTACTTGCACTTTGACATGCTTTCAAACTGCTAGATTGGCAGGAGCTGGGACGGAGCAATGGGAGCTCACCCCATTGTGGGGATTCGAACCACCGACCTTCCGATCAGCAAGCCCTAGGCTCAGTGGTTTAGAACACAGCACCACCAGCGTTCCTCTGTCCCTCTCTCTATATACAGTGGTGCCCCGCAAGACGAATGCCTCGCAAGACGAAAAACTCGCTAGACGAAAGGGTTTTGCGTTTTTTGAGTCGCTTCGCAAGACGAATTTCCCTATGGGCTTGCTTCGCAAGACAAAATGTCTTGCGAGTTCTTGCGAGTTTGTTTCCTTTTTCTTAAAGCCGCTAAGCCGCTAATAGCCGCTAAGCCGCTAATAGCCGTGCTTCGCAAAACGAAAAAAACCGCAAGACGAAGAGACTCGCGGAATGGATTAATTTCGTCTTGCGAGGCACCACTGTACAGTGGTACCTCGGGTTAAGTACTTAATTCATTCTGGAGGTCTGTTCTTAACCTGAAACTGTTCTTAACCTGAGGTACCACTTTAGCTAATGGGGCCTCCTGCTGCTGCCGGAGCATGATTTCTGTTCTCATCCTGAAGCAAAGTTCTTAACCCGAGGTACTATTTCTAGGTTAGCAGAGTCTGTAACCTGAAGCGTATGTGTCAGAGCTGCTTGAAGATCCTAGCTCACAGAGGATCACGCTAGCCAGCGATCATTAAGTAAAAGTCTTTATTGAGTTACAGTTTCCATTCTCAAGCTGCTGCGTGCAACTCTACGTCTAGTAGCTAGATCGGCGAAGCTCCGTCTGAGTCTCCGCCCCTTGTGCACCAACTTAATATCCTCGCCCTGCTCCACCTTTTCCGCCTGACTATTCTCCTCTGGGTCCCTCTGCCCCCCGGGGTCTCCTCCCTCCGGGATTCTTCTGACGCTGACCCCCCGGACCCTCCTGTCTCCTTGCGCCGGGCTTTAGGACCTGGCTCCCTTTCCGGGCTGCCTCCTGCGCCGCCTTCCGGTGCATTTGAACTTGGCGCGCGCGCCCAACCTTCCACCTTCTGTCTAACCATCTCTTCGCTCCCCGATGGAGGTGTGGCCACTCCTGACTCGTGTCCTCCCTCCTGTTGTGAGCTGCCGGCGCTTGCCCCCTGGCTCCCTTCCTCTTCCCTGCTCTCTGGCGGTGACGCTGGTCCCGATTTCCAACTGCTCTCCTCTGAGTCCCCTCTGGCTCTATCTTCCTGGGGTGCCCCCCTAGACTCCCCCCTTGCCCTGGCCACTGGTGCTCCTTTCTGTGAATCCTCTGATTCACTGGAAAGACTCGGAGATCTCGGGTCGTCGTCATCACTCATCTTTTCTTCTGCCTCCTCCCCTTCGCTCTCTGTTTCCTCCCTTGCCCTTGCCTCTGCTCCTAAACCCCTGACATCCATCCCCCCCTCGAAGCCCCCCATTCCCCCCTCCCCTCCTTCCGGTGCTGGAGCTGGGTGCTGCTGTGTCAAAGGGACGAACGTCGGATATCGTTCGCTTCCCGTGGCGGGCCTCCATCTGAAGTCTCCCGGGTCTTCCTCCCTGCTCTCGTCGACGACGGTCACCTCCGCTTCCATCTCTGTGCCGCCGTGCTCGAAACCAGGGTCGTCCCCGAAAATGTCCATGTCCGTCTCTCCCTCACTTCCTCCTGGCGGCGTTGCTCGTCCTGGGCATTCCAGCCACTTTCTGCGGAACTGCTCCTCTGGTCTATCGTCCCACCAATACGAGGGTTCTGAGGCAGATCCCGAGGGTGACCCCTCCGGGGAACGGACGTCTCGTGTCGGGTCCTCGTCCGAGTCGAACCCCCGGAACGTGCTGGCTGAAAGCGTGGGCGTGAAAAGCCAGTCGTCAAAAAAGTCTGCCGGCATTGGTCTATGTGGGAAGAGGGCATGAAACTCGTCTTTGAGCAGAGGTTCGTCCAAGGCGTAGCCCGGCACCCAGCTGTTCGCACTGGCCGGGGTGCCCTCCTTGGCGAGCAAGTATTCTACCCCCTCTTCCCCCCATCTGGAGTCCAAAATCTCCGTGACTTCGTTGATGCGCTCCTTCTGTGCCACTCCCACGTGCCCTGTTCTGTCTCTGACCGGACTCGGCGCCGTTCCGGGTTCCTGGAACCTGTGCGGTGCCTTGTAGGGAGTGAGCACCGATCTGTGGAACACCGGATGCATTCTGGAACCCTCCGGAAGTGCCAGTCTGAAAGCTACCGGGTTGACCTGCTCTTCGACTTGGTAGGGCCCCAGTTGTTTATGCCCTAGTTTCTTCTTGGCCAACGACCTGGCCGGCACTGTGTGGGCTGCTAACCAGACCCAGTCTCGCACGTGGAGCTCTTCGCCAACCCTTCTGTGTTTGTCCGCTTGTACCTTGTATGCGTGCTTGGCCAGCTCCAGGTGGCGCCTCAGCTGATCGTGGACTTCCTGCAGCTCCGACGCGAACGCATCTGCTGTCTGCGGCTCCCCCTCCCCCATTCTTTCCAGTCCCGGGAAGGTTCTGGGGTGCCTCCCGTTGTTGGCGAAGAACGGCGTGACCCCCGTGGACACGTGCTTCGTGTTGTTGTAGGCGAACTCGGCAAGCGGCAGGTAATCCACCCACGTCGCAGGCTGTTGATTCGCATAACATCTCAGGTACTGCTGCATGATGGCATTGACCCGCTCCGCTTGCCCGTTGGTCTGCGGGTGTCTCGCCGACGCCAGGTTGATCTTGACGTTCAGGAAGCCCATCAGCTTCTGCCAGAAATTCGAGATGAACTGCCGCCCCCGGTCGGACAGAATAGACCGTGGCAGACCGTGAACCTTGAACACGTGGTCTATGAACAGTTTGGCGGTTTGCTCCGCCGTGGCCACCTTAGCACACGGAATGAAATGTGCCATCTTGGAAAACAGGTCCACCACCACCAGCACTGCCGTCTTGCCCCTCGAGCTGGGCAGATCCGTGACAAAGTCCAGGGCCACCCTTTCCCAAGGTTCGACCGGAGTTTGCAGCGGTTCCAACAGTCCGGCCGGCGGTCTGTGCACTGGCTTGGCCCTCTGGCAGGTGTCACACCTCGCCACGTAGTCTGCGACCTCCCCTCTCATTCCCGGCCACCAGAAATCCCTGGCGACTAATTCCACCGTCTTCTCCTTGCCAAAGTGCCCGGCAGTGGGCGCGTCGTGCAGCTGCTGCAGCACCTTGGCGCGAAGGTCGTCTCCTGGCACGTAGATGGCCCCTTTACGGATGAGCAATCCATCTCTTAGCTGGAAACCGTCGGCCGCTGCCTTGCCCCTTTGCACCTCTGCCATTTTTGCTCGCGCGAAGGAGTCATCCTGCAACGCTCGTCGCACCGCCTCCAGGTCCACGGTTGCCGCGGCGCACGCCCACACTGTTGGTGCGAAGATGTGCATGGCGGCCGCTGGCGTTGCGTCCTCCAGATACTGTGGCTTACGGGAGAGAGCGTCCGCCATGATGTTAGTGTCCCCCGGGACATACTCTATGCGGAAGTCGAAGTTCGCAAAGAACTCAGCCCAACGTATCTGCCTCTGGTTTAGGAACTGTGCCGTGCGCCAGTGCTCCAGATTCTTGTGGTCCGTGCAAACCTGCACCGTGTGCTTGGCGCCGATCAGGAAGTGCCTCCACGCTTTGAACGCTGCATGAATGGCCAGCAACTCCCTGTCCCAGATGGTGTAGTTCTGCTCGGACTTGCTGAGCTTCCTGGAGTAAAACGCTCCCGGTCGCCACACCCCCTGCGGGTCCTTCTGCAGCAGGACCGCCCCCACGGCTCTGTCCGAGGCGTCTGTCTCCACCCTCATTGGCCTGCTGGGGTTGACATGAAGCAGCTGCTCTTCCGACGCGAAGAGACGCTTGAGTGCCTGAAAGGACTGCTCCGCCAGCTCTGTCCAAATGAACTTCTTTTTCTTGGAGCTAAGCGTGTCCGTGATGGCCGCTGTCTGCATAGCAAAGCCCTTGATAAACTTGCGATAGAAGTTCGCAAAGCCGACAAACCGTTGGACCTCCTTCCGGTTGCGTGGGCTCTTCCAATCCAACACCGCTCGAACCTTGGCGCTGTCCATGGCGAGCCCCTTGTCAGACAGCTTGTAGCCCAGAAAATCCACCTCCGTCACGTCAAATTGGCACTTCTCCAGCTTGGCGTAGAGCCTATGTTGCTTTAGCCTGCTCAGCACTTCCTTGACGTGTCCGTCATGCTCCTGCTGCGATTCCGAAAAGATCAGGATGTCATCTAAGAAACAGACGCACGTCTTGTAGAGAAGTCCCGCCAACACGTGATGCATGAAAGCTTGAAAAACGTGAGAGCCATTTTGCAATCCAAAAGGCATAACTCTATATTCGTAGGTACCCAGTGGCGTGAACATGGCTGTCTTCCACTCATCTCCTTCCCGCATGCGAATGAGGTTGTACGCCCCTCGCAGGTCTAACTTGGTGAACACTTTTCCCTTCCGCACCTTCGCTAGGAGGTCGTCGATTCGGGGCATGGGGAAGTCCGATGGCTTGGTCCCATTGTTTAAAATGCGATAGTCCACTACCAGTCTTTTTTGGGGCGTGTCCCGCTTTTTAACAAAGAATACAGGACTGCCCCCCGCTGCCTTGGACTCTCGGATGAAACCGCGCTCCAAATTATGATCTATGAACTCTTTGAGTTCTTGCAGTTCGTCCTCTGACATGGAATACAGTTTCCCTTTAGGCAGCGCCGCCCCCGGCAGCAGGTCAATTTTGCAGTCATATGGTCTGTGAGGGGGTAGCCTGTCTGCCTCCTTCTCGCAGAAAACTTCCAAAAATTCTGCGTACTTGTGGGGAATCGCTTGCAGCGTGCCTAGCAGCAGCTGTGACTCCTCTTCCTCTCCTTCCTGCCGGGGCACGATGCAGTGTTCAGCACAAAAGGAAGAGCCGAAGGTCAGCTGCCTCTGGTACCAAGCCAGCGTTGGGCTGTGCTTGTCCAGCCAACTCATTCCCAATACAATGGGCGTATCCGATAGTTGAGTGACATTGAAGCTGATGATTTCTTTGTGATTCCCAAGTCGCATCACCATTGGTGGCGTCTGCTTCACCACTTGCCCCCCGAGCAGCTCCCTGCCATCCACCGTGACAACCTGCAGGGGCAGTGTGGCCGGCAGCAACTGTATAGCGTGTTTGTCGACAAAGTCCTGCCCTATAAAGTCCGCATTGCTGCCTGAGTCAATGGTGATTGGCACGTCCATGGTGATTCCATTGGGCAGCTGGAGAGATGCGGTGAGCCTCACTACTGGTTTGGGCGGGAGGGGGTTCACGGGCTGTAAAATCTCTGGGGACTGCGTCACTAACACGTCTGGCTGGGCCCCAGGGCCTCTTCCTCCAGCCAGACCGCGTCGTTTCCCTGCTGTGGTCCTCCTTGCTGCGTTGCTGCAGTCACCATTGCTGAGGCTGCAGTGAGCTTGTGGAGCCTCTGGGGACACTCTTTCGCCATATGCCCTGGCTCCTCACAGACGTAACACTTCCTGTTCCCTCTAGGAGGCTTCGCTTTCACTGATGCCGGTGCTAGGGCTCTGGTTGCTGACTGAGCCCTTGCACCTCCAACCTCCATAGGTTCCGCTCCTCCTCCTGGCGGAGGCGTGGATTGCGCACACACTGCTTCTCTGGGAAGGAAGGAGGAGCCCCTGGCTGGTTTGCGCCCTCCACGCCCTTCATCCCTGCTCCACGGACGTTCTTCCAGCCGCACCCCCACTGCCAGTGCCCTCTGAACGACCTCCTGGGTGGTCCGGGGTCTCTCCCCCCTCGCAATTTCATCTTTAATCGAGCTGTGCAACCCCTCCCAAAAGAGGTCTCTTACAGGGGTCGAATCTCTGTCCCATTCCAGGGCACTGACCAAAGCGAAAAAGCGGGCATGGTACTGCCTCACGCTGGCCCTCCCTTGCCTTAGTCCATGCACCTCCTTCCGGGCAAGATCCACGTCAATGCTTGATAAAAAACACCCATCCATCGCTTTAATAAAGGCATCCGCATTTTGGAGCGCCGGATCCTTATCTCTCCATAAATTGCGCAGCCATGCTTTAGCATCCCCATGCAAATGGGACATGATGAATCCCACTTTCTCTTGCTCATCTCTAAAGTCTTTATTCAGCAGTTGCAGTGCGCACAGAACGTCTGCTCTAAAGTTGGGATACTGTTGCAGGTTCCCATCGAAGTGAGAGACCAGACCGCCTGTTCGTCTCGCCAACCCAATTCCCTCCTGCCTGGGTGTCTGCTTTGTAAGCACGTCTAACCTGACCTGGAGATCCCTGCAGGCGGCAGCTGCCTCCTCCTCTCTCTTCCTGGATGCGAGAGCCGCTGCATTCAGTTGTGACACTGCTTCTCTGAGTTCCGCTATCTGCTGCTCAGCCGTCATGTCGGCTGCCGTTCGTGAGCTCGCTGGTAGGCACCTGCTTCTCTCCCCTCCTCGAGGCTGTAGATGCCCACAATTGGGAGACGGAGCTTACTGTCAGAGCTGCTTGAAGATCCTAGCTCACAGAGGATCACGCTAGCCAGCGATCATTAAGTAAAAGTCTTTATTGAGTTACAGTTTCCATTCTCAAGCTGCTGCGTGCAACTCTACGTCTAGTAGCTAGATCGGCGAAGCTCCGTCTGAGTCTCCGCCCCTTGTGCACCAACTTAATATCCTCGCCCTGCTCCACCTTTTCCGCCTGACTATTCTCCTCTGGGTCCCTCTGCCCCCCGGGGTCTCCTCCCTCCGGGATTCTTCTGACGCTGACCCCCCGGACCCTCCTGTCTCCTTGCGCCGGGCTTTAGGACCTGGCTCCCTTTCCGGGCTGCCTCCTGCGCCGCCTTCCGGTGCATTTGAACTTGGCGCGGGCGCCCAACCTTCCACCTTCCGTCTAACCGTCTCTTCGCTCCCCGATGGAGGTGTGGCCACTCCTGACTCGTGTCCTCCCTCCTGTTGTGAGCTGCCGGCGCTTGCCCCCTGGCTCCCTTCCTCTTCCCTGCTCTCTGGCGGTGACGCTGGTCCCGATTTCCAACTGCTCTCCTCTGAGTCCCCTCTGGCTCTATCTTCCTGGGGTGCCCCCCTAGACTCCCCCCTTGCCCTGGCCACTGGTGCTCCTTTCTGTGAATCCTCTGATTCACTGGAAAGACTCGGAGATCTCGGGTCGTCGTCATCACTCATCTTTTCTTCTGCCTCCTCCCCTTCGCTCTCTGTTTCCTCCCTTGCCCTTGCCTCTGCTCCTAAACCCCTGACAAGACGAAAAAACCGCAAGACGAAGAGACTCGCGGAATGGATTAATTTCGTCTTGCGAGGCATCACTGTACAGTGGTACCTCGGGTTAAGTACTTAATTCATTCTGGAGGTCTGTTCTTAACCTGAAACTGTTCTTAACCTGAGGTACCACTTTAGCTAATGGGGCCTCCTGCTGCTGCCGGAGCATGATTTCTGTTCTCATCCTGAAGCAAAGTTCTTAACCCGAGGTACTATTTCTAGGTTAGCAGAGTCTGTAACCTGAAGCGTATGTAACCTGAAGCGTATGTAACCTGAGGTACCACTGTACTGCTTAATACAATAAAAAAATTCTAACTGGTTTACAATAAAAAGACAATAAAAAATGCAACAACATTCAGTAAAATTCCCTGAAAACCAAATTAAATAATAATTTTTTAAAAAAAATCACTTGTAAATCACAAGTAGAACTGAGCAGGGTACAAAACCAAAATAACAATAAAATTTAAGAGTCAGAGTCCAGGAAAGCTTACGTAGAGTCTGGAAGCCGCCCAGAGTGGCTGGGGAGGCCCAGCCAGATGGGCGGGGTATAAATAATAAATTATTATTATTATTATTACGTAAACATACACATTTTAAAGAGATGTTTAAGGGCCATTACTGTCTCCGCCTCACCTATTATCCAAGTGGGGGTCCATAATGAAAATCAGCATACAGATCCTTGTTTTCTTAAAAAACCCCAAACACTTTTTATTGGGTTTTATAAACAGGGATCATAGGAATAATGAATGATACAAATAAATAGACCAAATATTCTCATGTCATTGGTACATCACTAATTCAATGCACCAGTTCCTGGTTCATGGGGTGGCTTAAATAAAATAAAAACAGGATAAAAAGGGGAAACAGGATAGAACAGAGTTAACAGGTAGCATTCAACATCACATAGCTAAAACACGTAATCAGAAGCCCTTGTGGTTGTGTTTAGAATACGGTAAGTATCAGTACTAATCATTTTTCCTCTTAGGTGATCAGTGAAGTAGTATAAAGAGTATATTGATGATTGTAGGAGACGGGTTCAAAGTGAAGATATTAATTTATGTTTAAAAATTTAGATCAACCAGACTGAGCCAAATGTTGATGGCGGGGATTGTTCATTTTCTGGAATACTGGCATATGTTATGAAATAAAACCACACTGGAGTAAAGCCATCTTTCTTGATCTGTCCACATGTCAACTGTAGTTTATTTGTTAATCTCTCAGGGAAAGCCTTTTCCCAAACTGTTTTGTACCAATTGTCTAACATTGTGCCAGAAAGGCTGGATTTTGTACATTCCCACCACAGTGGAATGGTCTCCCTTGGGAGGTTGTGGACTCTCCTTCCTTGGAGGTATTTTGGACATCTGCCATGGATGCTTTAGCTGAGATAAAATATAGTTCTAGGTTTGGGATGCCCCAGCTTCCTTCCACTGTGGGGAAGTACAGGAGTTTGGCTTTTATTCTGGGTCTTTTGCAGGAAAAAAGAAATGATTTTTGTCTCTCTGCCACCTTTGCATCTGGTTGAGTGGGATCCAAATTGGGAGTGACTGGAATAGAAACAGTAGTTTTAGTAATCTGGGAGGGTAAAATGGGTTTTGTTCCATTTTCCTCCAAATTTTGAATGATTTTCTGCCATACAAGGGGATAGTTTTGTGAACAGAGTCTGTTCAGGGTTCTTGTTATAATTATTCCTAAATAACTAAGTTTTGTGTGACAGAGTCTAATGCCTGTGACTTCTGTTAATACTTTTTGGATCTTAAAGCTTCAGATTTTGAGAGGTCAACCTGCAGGCCTGATAGTGGTTGCCGATTTACTACCAGGCCAAGTTCAAATTTTATATAAAGCCCTTAACAACTTGGGACCAGTTTGCTTGCGAGATCACCTTAAATCATATTTGCCCTCTCAACTGCAGAGCTGGCACTGGTACAGGTTCATTTGTAGGAAATCAATCTTTTCGTATGTCAGCACTCACACTCTGACACCTTCACTGTACTCTTTCCAACAGCTGCTAAAAAACATTTTTGTTTTGACAAGCCTACCCAGACATTTAAAAAACCTGCTATGTGTTTTAATCTGCTTTCAGCTTATCATTGACTTTAATTATTTTTCTTGAATATTTCAAATAGCTGCTTTTACAGGTACTTTTATTGTGTTATTCTTTTTTATAAACTGCTTTGTTTGTTTTTGGAATCAAATGACATATAAATTTTATGAAATAGATAAATGAAATTACCCTCATCCCCTCACTGCTCCTTCAGCACCACATCCCCACCTACCTGCCACCTGTTGCCAATCTCTTTCCCCCCACAGTTCACCCTGGATTTCCCCTCCCCCACATTTCACCCCAAACCCTGTCCCTCCCCATCCTGCTACAACATACCCTCCAACATTTCTCCAATGAAAATAGGGACATCCCATTCCAGAATGATAATTTTACTATTTATACCCCACACATCTTACTGGGTTGCCCCAACCACTCTGGGCAGCTTCCAAACATATACAAAAACATAATAAAACATTTTTAAAAAAACACTTCCCTATACAGGATTCCCTTCAGATGGCTCGGTGGCTGGATAACTCCATACCCTCCAACATTTCTCCAATGAAAATAGGGACATCCTAAGGAAAAGTGGGACATTCTGGGATCAAATCAGAAACCAGCTTCTCTAAATCATGGACGTCCCTGGAAAATAGGGACACTTGGAGGGTCTGCTACAGCTGGCACCTATCCCAAGATCCCATTGATGCTGCCACTCATGGAGGAGAGGGGAATGTAGAGAAGAAAGTCTTTCTCCCCTTTGCTCTGTGCCACTGATAGATGCAGGGAGAATGGGAGAAGGACCTCCTGGTCTTTGCTGCCCTCTCCTCTGTGAGTGGCAGCAACAGTAGGATACAGTGGTACCTCGGGTTACATACGCTTCAGGTTACAGATTCTGCTAACCCATAAATATTACCTCAGGTTGAGAACTTTGCTTCAGGATGAGAACAGAAATTGTGCTCAGGCGGCGCGGCAGTCCCCATTAGCTAAAGTGGTGCTTCAGGTTAAGAACAGTTTCAGGTTAAGAATGGACCTCTGGAACGAATTAAGTACTTAACCCGAGGTACCACTGTATTGGGTTTGGAGTTAGGGGTGAACTGTGGGCGATAGTGATGACAGGGAACATGTAGAGGCTTGCCTGGGCCACCCACCTGGCTGCCTGCTCACTCTCTTGTTTGGGCCCACCTGTTTGGGCATGCATGCATGCAAGCAAGCAAGCAAACAGGTGGGCGGTAGCAGTGGCAACATGGGGAACCTGAGAAGGCCTGCCTGGGCCACCCACCCACCCACCTGCTTGCTTGTTTCCTCGCTCTGCTTGCTTTGCTGGCTTGCTGGCTCTGCCTGCTGTTGCCTCACTGACGTTTGCTTAGCCACCTGCACCTTTGACCAGTGCAATGTAGATTTCTGCCCTGAGTTTCTGTTGATGCAGCTTGCAACATTTATCAGACAGGCTCAGATTCAGGGAAAGCTTCATGCTTCAAGCAGGCTTTTTACAGCAACAGGCATCAGGAAGCGCTTATAGATCCCATGCAGAAATAGAGCGCTTTTGCTTGACAAGGTTGGGAATCTCATGCTTGGCCCCAAATGTCAAATAATGCATTTTTATATTGCCTCAGCAAAGCAGTGGCAGTATTAAAATGCATATGCATTTTGTACCCTTTTTTATTTGGAGAATTGCATTGCCAAATTTGAGGACGTGCAGATTTTGAACGATAGGTTCGTCTTGGTTCAGGACATAGTGAATTCAGTAGGTTCGCATTAAAATGGAAGCTGAACCAGTTTCTCCTAGACATCGGCTTCTGCCCTGTGTGGCTTGAGGGAATTAGATACACAGAGGAGAATTTTTTAATGGAAAAATTGTTTAAATTGGCACTTTTATTTAAGGAGGAAAAAGGAGGTAAGAAGAACCCTGATATGGAACTGCCTGCCCCCTATTAAGCATACCTTCAGGTGGGTCCTAATTTCCTGTTGGATAGTTAAGTTGGTTAGAGTGTGGTGCTGATAAGAGCAAGGTTGCAGGTTTGATTCCCATAAGTCCAGGTGCATATTCCTGCATTGCAGGGGGTTGGACTAGATGACCCGCAGGGTCTCTTCCAACTCTATGATTCTATGGTTGCTAATTCCATTTCAGCTTAACAGCAGCTCACTTTCACTGTCTGGGGCATGCACCTAGCATGTGTATCCGATGGGGTAATGCTACTTCAAATGTTTCAACAGCCTGGCCCACATTATGCCTTCTGGCTTTGCTATTCATGAGAAAACATGTCCGCTCCAAACCCATGTGGATAAAATCTCTCCCACACCCTGTAATCTCTCTGTCCCTTTATTGTATTTTAGGTGTACTTGCATTTTGAAGGACCCAATATAATAATACACTGACATGGATTAAGATGCCATCGGTAATCTGGCACATCTGATGCCGTAGATTACGCCTTTGATTCCCAGAAATTTATTGAATGAAAAGCACCTACGGACACCCACAACACCTCAAATGTTGGGAAGTTCTTGAGTGGCTTTATCTTTCAAGCGCATCTTTGGAAGATGTTGTTAAACTCACGTAGGCCTCAAGTGTACAAATAGAGACAAGCTGTGTGCTTTGAGCCAAGGACAAAGTCTAATATCTGGTAGCTTTGATATTTCTGTCAATGGACATAAGTTCATATGTTTAGAGAAAATTGGAAAACGTTTATTGAATTTATGGGAAATAACCATGTACAGCTGAAACCGCTGGAAGCATTAAGATAAATTCAACAGTGTAAATAAGTTTTGATTGATGTAATAATGGAATACCGAATCGTATAGTTTTTGTAAAATATGCAGGGTTTTATGATACGTAAAGTGAAACATGGAAAGAGAAGAAGGGAAGTCATTGATATCTTAAGGATGTAAAAAAGGAGGACTTTAAACTGCAAAACAGAAAATTCAATAAAAAGTATATGAAAAAAGACATTTCCATCTATGAATGAATAGTCCCAAGTCCAGAATGTCCTGGGTAACAGACTCCTTCCAACATGGTAGGCAGTAGGCAGTACAGACAGCTGTGCAGGGCAGACTTACCTCAACTGACTTCCAGCAACACTGGCTGGGACTGATGGGAGTTGTAGTCCAAAACATCTGGAGGGCACCTGGTTGGGGAAGGCTGTTGGAGGGTGCCAGCACAGCAGGGGCTCCTGGCTAATTAAGAAAGTGCTTTGTGTGGAACACAATCCTCCCTTATTCCAGGCTTCATTGTAATCCAAATTAAAAGCCAGTGTGGTGTAGAGGACCTGGGAGGCCAGGGTGCAAAAAACCCCTTAGCCATGAGTATTGGGGGGGGGGGGCTGGGAGACTGGGCCGGTCACTGCTTTGTAGGGGTTGCTTGGCTCCTTGGTATACATCAGAGCTCACAGTAATGACACAAACTGGGGAGATGGCTTGAATGCAAACGGAGGAAAACTCCAGATGAATGCAATCCAACACTGGGGAGTGCTCATTATCGAGCTTACTCAATGGCAGTGAAGGAGACATGGAAGGCATACTTTGCTTCCTCCATTACACCTAGAGGTGCCACCTTTGATAGGGACAAAATACAGGACAGGTCAGGGGGTGGGGATTAGAGGGGCGCGCGCGCGCGCGCACACACACACACACACACACACACTCATGACACCAAATCCCCTCTCCCCTTTGTGGAAGGGAGTTCACCGCATTCAGTCTCCCTCCTCCCTCACAACCCTGGCCTGGCCCTGCACTTCCCCTCAACTCCTGTATTGAAGATGGGCAGGGGCCAGGGGTACATGGCTGGCTGCCATGGACGACTTGAGCTGCACCTCTAGCCTCTCATCCATGCTGGCAACAGAAGAGACTTGAGCTTGGAGGAAGGAGAAGGAAGGGGAGAGGTCAGGAGAGGTTGGGGTGGCAGAGGGGGCCTAGCAGTGGTGGGCCCTCACCATGCTAGACTGCTGGGCAGCATCTGAGGAACAGCACAAGAGAAAGGGAAGGAAGGGGGGATGGGGGGAGAGAGGAGGTTGCTCCCTCCCCCTTCTCTCTAATTTCACTTTCTCCTATTGTCCGGGCTCCTCATCAGCCACACCAACAGTGACGCATCTGCCATTTTGGGCCAGCTCAAATATGAGAAAAATGCATGCTGTTTGAAGCCCAAATGAGACAGGAGCTCATTAGGGCTTCAAAAATGGAGATATTCTGTAATTTCAGGGACTGGTGACAACCCTAATTGCATCCTCAGTGTGTACTATGGGGCCTTTTACAGTCTGGCCTGAAAGAGATGGTTCACTTTGACTCGTTTGCAAAGCATTTTGAGGATAAAATTGCTTGCATCTGTGGGGACCTTGACAGAGGTCAGCAGATGAATCTCAAGAGATATCCAGAGCTTTGACTGGTCCTGTTATGTTGGATGAGATTCTGTTAATAAGGCTCAAGGATGCGAACAAGTTGTTTGGTATGGTCTGGGCAGCCACCTGTGCTCTTGGCCCTCGTGGTTGATAAAAACTAACAGGGAGGGGGCAGCTGGCTGGGCCAGGCAGGTGACTAATGCTTCCTTGCAAGAGGGGGTGGTCCCTGCTTGGTGGTCCCTGCTTTGCAGTGGCAAAACCACTCCTCAGGAAACTCTCTCTGGATTTGGAAAATCAAAGTAATTCCTGCCAGTTGCTAAGCTCCCTTTCCTGGACAAGTGGTTGTGGGCCAGATCCAGGCTTTCTTGGATGAAACCAATTTTGCAGATTTACTGGTGAGGAGTACCCAGCACTGAAGAAGAAGAAGAAGAGTTTGGATTTGATATCCCGCCTTTCACTCCCCTTCAGGAGTCTCACTGCCCAGGAATTTATAGAAACCTTGAAGTATTGTGATTTTTTAAAATGGACAGTGTAATGATTGAGTTTGGACCCGTCATGTCAGAAGATGGGTCACATCAAACCCAAGTCATGTCTTGGTCCGCTATGTTGATTCCGAATAGTGGCTTGCACCCAGATGTGGATGGCGACCCCCCCCCCAAATCCCCACCTCTGGAACACTTGTGGTAAGTTTGATGACAGCACCTCAAGAGGTGGCCACACCTATGAAGGACAGGCAGACAGAAAGAAAGACAGCCAAACCACTTCCCCAAATATATACAGTGGTACCTCGGGTTAAGTACTTAATTCGTTCTGGAGGTCCGTTCTTAACCAGAAACTGAAGCACCACTTTAGCTAATGGGGCCTCCTGCTTCTGCTGCACCGCCGCCACACAATTTCTGTTCTCATCCTGAAGCAAAGTGCTTAACCCGAGGTACTATTTCTGGGTTAGCAGAGTCTGTAACCTGAAGCGTATGTAACCTGAGGTACCACTGTAGTAGATTTCATTCGGTGTCTAGGCCTGGTTTTGGCACAGAATCTGCTTGGCTCACCCTGCATGATGACCTCTTCTGGCAGAGAGACAGGGCGAGTGCTAATTCTCCTGGGTCTCTCAATGGCTTTCAAGACCACCAACAATTGTGTCCTTCTGGAGCAGCAGTGTGAATTGGTGGTAGGCAGTACTTCTTTGTGATAGTTGCAATCCTACCTGGATGGTCATATTCAGAGGGTGATGTTTGGGAAATATCATTTGGCCCCATGGAGCTTTCAGGGCATGGTGTGCCCGTGATTTAGGAGGCACTGGTGTGGTGCATTGCGAAGGAGTCAGTGGTGGTGTGGCATGTCCATGCCCATGGTGGTGGGGAGCAGTGAGGGGTGGGTAGTTTACCTCAAGCAGCAAGGTGGCCTGGCCTGGTGCTCAACATACTTCCCAAACCATTTTGGCAAATGTTCTATGAAGAAAAAGTATTGCCCATGAAAGCTCTGATACTGACAACATGGGGAGAGGAGCTAGATAAACATGCATACCCCTCCCTTGCAATGGAAAAGTGTTCTCAGTGCTATTAAGCTAATAAGCAGGAGGAGGGCAGAGTGCTGGGTTTAAGCCCTGCTTCCCTCAGCCATCTCTCCCCTTCTGACAAAAGAGCAGGTTTTTAGCTTCTGAAAAGAGGGCTTCCCAGGTGGCTCCCTTGGCTCTTAGTCCATGGCTTCCAGTGCGGTAGCCAGAAAAATCGCTTTGGAGGAGAACACGGTGTCCTCCTGCACCAACGCCTAGCACTTGTCTTGCAGCGAGCGCACAGACCAGCCCTCGCAAGGGCTTTAAAGTCCAGCCAATTGCCTTGTGAAAACAAAATTGACGGGGTTAACGTAATGTTTTTTGGACCGACTTCTGAAAAGTGCCACCGCAGCGTGAGAAACCCAGGGGTTGGTTTGCGCTGCTCATGAATTCAAGCTCGAGCCTGGCACCTGGCTGTCATGCCATCGTCACGCACACCAACAGAAAAATCCGCCGGTGAGTGCCAATGGGAATGTAGCTAAGATGGTGCAAGTTATGGCACAGGCAACAGCACCAGGTTCAGGGAAAATGCAAATAAATATTTATGATGTTGCCCTCCAAGAACCAATCCGATGTGGCCAGAGGATGCTCAGAGACTACTAGAGAAGGGGGGAGATATTCAATTCAGTATGCGTTTAAAAATAGATCTCTCAGATATGGACTTTCTTAAATAATATGAGTAACCAAACATAGCCATCCTTTGGAAGTCATGCTTATTCAAATTTTGCAAGTAGTTAAAACTATGGAACTCACTCCCATGGGAAGTAGGGATGGCCACCAACATGGATAGCTTTAAAAGATGATTAGACAAATTCATGGAGGAGAAGGCTATCAATGTTACTAGCCACAAAGGCTATGTTCCGTCTCCACTGTCAGAGCTACCTTCTTCCGAATACCAGTTGCTGTGCATCACAGAGGCACAGAATACTGTTGAGCTCAGGTCCAGCTGGTGGGTTTCCATGAGATGGGGCTTTTTAGTGGTGGTGCTGATGTTTCAGAACTCCAGGATGCACCTTCAGTCCCCCCTCTGTGAGCCTATAGAGAAATGGTTAAAACCCTTCTTGTTTAAATGTGTTTTTTAATGCAGTTTCACAGGGTTTTATTTTATGGCGGTGCTATATTTAGTAAGTTAGTTTTTGTTTTCTTAAAACTGTTTTTCTTGCTTGTTGTTTTGCAATGATGCCTTCTGTATGTGGCTGAAAAGTGGCATGTAAATATTTGAATAGAATGAAACCACATGGAAGAAAAAAGGGTGTGTGAGTAATTTTTCCGATGCTTTGCTGTCTATGATTTCTATTTGAGATACCGGTATTTCCCCCCTGGTCTGACATGCCTTTTGAATTCCTTCTTGCAAAATGAGTGGCTCTCATAAATTAAAAACTCCTGTGGGCCAAAATTAGTTAAGGATTTCATTCTTCCATTATACATATTTTTGGGCGTGTTCTCTACATATCTGTTGGTGAGAACATGTCATGGGTTTCAAATTTATTTGGGACTGGGGGGCTGAGACACCGAGCTGCATCTTGGAAACTTAACCCACAAGCAGAGGGAGGAGGGTGATCTCTTTGTAGGCAGTCCTTTAAACATCTGCACTCTTCTCTGTGTCATTACCTAAAAGGGGTCACTCCAGTCTCTGGCCAAAGGAGATTCCACTGTAGAAATGCCTTCATGTGATCACAAGTGTCAACAGAAGAGCTTCCAGGTGCCTGCAAGTGTTGGGACTAGTAGTAGACATTAGCTCCAGGAAGGAGGGGACCATTTCACACTGACTGCCAGCAGACCCCACCCTTGATTTCAGCAGAAAATTCACCATAGAGCTCTGTTCTCCTGGGACTCAGCTAGACTGGTAAAGAAAAAGTGATTTATATGTGTTGCATTGTGCCACCGGATGACGCTGTAGACTCCCATTTTTCCCTACCTGTTTTCTGTGTTTAAAATCACAATGTTTTAAACTGAAACACTTTTTTGATGTGTCTTGATCCGGCCCTGGACCTGGTATTCTTCAGCATTGTATCAGTGTCTTAGATGATGGGATGTAGGGATCTTTATCAGACAACATTAAACTGGCAGGGGGAGTTTATCCTTAAAAAGTTGGTGAACGCTCCATCACTGGAGGTTTTTAAACAGGTTGGATGGCCATCTCTCAGGGATTCTTTAGCTGCAATTCCTGGACTAGGGGTCCCCTCCCGCTCTACAATTCTATTATGCTACGAGAAGATGGGAATAAAATTCCAAATGAGACTGAGAAATGGACAAAAAGTAACAAGATGAAAGGCAGACAAAGACAAAGGCCCTGAGGGAAACACATGCATGCATGTACACATGTGCACACACACAGAGAGTATCATGTTCCCATTCCTGTTGGAGAAGTGCCATACCCCCAAAATTTAGGCTAGATGATCTACACTAGGCCATTTTTATTATTCCAACCACAGTTGAAGTCCATGGTGCCTTGAGCCTTCATGGTGGTTGCATCCCAGGTGCAGAATGTCACCACCGAGAAGGCCCTATATTGAGTCTTCCCTTGGAGTAACAAGAACAGCCTCCCTGGCTAATGTTAAACCCCAAGGAGGACAGAACAGAAAGAGGCATTTCTTCAGGTAGTTTTTGGAAGTGGGGTGAAATTCTGAAATGTTTTGTGCCAACAAGTGAGAAGATGCTCAGCACAGTGTCAAGGGCTGGTGGCACTGCTTCTCCTCTTCTGATCTGTCTATAGTGTGTTACCCATCAAGCAAGGCAGGCAAGCAGTTTCGGCATCACAGAAAGCTCAAAGTCAGCAAGTTGCCCATTGCCTCTCCATTCACTCCAGTCCTCCTAAGCTTGAATCCATCCCCATCACTTGAGCAATGTGAACCTGAAGGGGTTAACCCCATGGTTTGAAGCTGATCACTTCTTTATGTGACCTCTTGCCTGGCCCCGGCAACTCACATTCAGAGGAAGATGTTTGTGAGCATCGTTGCTCAGCTTCTGCAGGCTCCTGACCAGGTTCAGTGTTAGGAACCCATCCTGGTTCCTTAGCTTGGCGGTACAGCAGCCCCAAACCTGGCCAGCTCGTCTCCCCCTGGCTCTGAGCTCCATCCCCTTAATCATTTTGGTAGTCCTTTTCTTTTAAAAAGTTTTATTAAGACTTTTCACAATACAGTAAAAAGCAAACTAAATAAAAATAAGAAAAAGAAAGAATAAGAAAAAAGAAAAGAGATAGAAGAATAAAAATATCACAACTTTTATCGCATACAGAGAATGGTGTACCCTCCCACCTCTCACCTGGAAGCATCCCTTTCTTTCTCCAGCCTCCCACCCTGGGAGATTTCCCTTTCCCTGCCTCTCACACAGGGTTCCTCACCAAGTATCCATCAGCTGCATCTGCTTACAATTATTACATTTTGGTCACCCTTTTCCTACTCAATCATATCCTTTCTCTCATATCCCCCCCATGACTGTTTCCCTAAACTCCTCTCACTGGCTTTCAGTCCACTCGCTTGAGCTTCTTGCCTTCACTTTGATATAGTCTTGCACAACTTATATCTCTGCACTTATTTCCCAACACAATCCCTCCTTTGAACATCACTCCTCCAACTCCAACACCCTCAGCCTTCCCAAGGCCTCTTGTTCCCTGGGGGCACGGGGGGGGAATGCTACCCATTTCTCCTTGATGCCCCTTAAGCCTAGAAGTGCTCCCCTGAATAAGGCAGGGGACCCTCCCTTATTTTGAGTAAGTCCTTCCTCAAAACTCACCTTTTGTGGCAAACTTTTGGCTCATACAGGTCTTACTGCAGCGCCCTCCTGATGTTGTCGGACTTGAGGTCCCATTAGCCCCAGCTGGCATGGCCGATGGCCAGGGATGACGATGGGAATTGTAGGTCCAGCAATATCTGGAAGGCGCCATGTTGCCTACCTATGCTCTATAGATTTTGAAGTAAACTAGAGTACATGCATTTGAAATGATCACATATTCTTCCCCCTGCCTCCATTTCCCCCTTTCTCTTTCTTTCCCTATGACTGTTTTAGACTGTAAGGTCCTTGGGGCCAGGGACCTCTAATACATATAGCATCATGCACAGAGATGGCTAGACATATTCAAAGGCAGGTTAGAACTTCGAGAGTCACATGTCTAATTTGCAGGTCATCTTTTAACAACAGAATCCAGGTTGGGAATGTGAACATGAAAGATACAGCTATCAGTGACTACTAGCCATGGTGTCTATGCTCTGCCTCCATGGTTAGAGGCAGTGATACTTCTGAAAACCAGTTGCTGGAAACTGCAGGGTGTGTGCATGCACACATAGTCTTGCACTCTAGTCCAACGTGCAAGATTCCCACAGGTATCTGGTTGGCCACTGTGAGAACAGGATGCTGGACTAGGTGGGTCACTGGCCTGATCCAGCAGGCTCCTCTGATGTTCTTAACATTCACCTTTTCTGTTATTGTTGCAAAAACTGTGTTCCATTTCTGACGCGTGCTTCACATGCCCGGCACTGGTCTTCTGTGGGCAAACATGAGAACAGCATCAACCAACGCAGAGGAAGTGGTTAGCTGAGGCTGAGAAATATGTGACTCCTCCTTTTTGGTCCAGATATGACAGCCCTGGTGTTATGCAAGGTCACAATGGCCTGACTGTGCACTTGGCCATCTTATGATGCTGCAGCCAATCAAAACTGGGGACGAGGGTGGGACTAAAAATAACTTTTAAGGAAATCAACCCACAGTCCTGACCACTCGCTAGACATGCCGAATATTGTTTCCCTTGAGTTATTCTGCCCTGAGGTTACTCCGTGTCAAATGGCAGTATTTGGGAGCATGGACAGTCGAGCGCGATCAAAGTCGAGTGCAGGAAGGGGGCGGGAAAGTTCTGCCTATAAAAGTGTTCCCAATAGTATCAGAAAACTAAAAAAAATTAGCTTTGCAATTTGAAAGAGCAGCGTCAAAGCATGTCAATGTTCATTGATTATCTCTTCAAAGGTTACCCTAAAGCAATCTGATCCTTGTATTAATCTCAGAAGTATGAAGTAGGTTGGTTTAGTTAAAAAGGTGAACTGAATGAAATCCTTAAGCACCCCTAAAATACTCTCTCACACACTGCAGAATAGGATCCTTGAGGTCATTGCTCCAAGTGCAGCTGGCAGAAAGCTGTGTCCTGTTGACTGGGCAAAGGCAGGATTTATACAAGGTCAGGTCAGTCCAGGGGCTTCTCGTTTATTGCCAATCACAGACCCAATGATGCAAGTGACCATTCCCCTCTGGGTCTGAATTGGGCTCTGAGGCCTACACTCAACTGGTCTGTGTTGGAGGCATTCCTTTTTTAAATATTAATGACCTGGTGATGCTCAAAATATGCTACCTGAGGATTTTTCCTTTGTATTCTGACATTAATTCAAGCTGTTGATGCAAAATAACACCACATGAGAAAGAAGTGTGAATGGTTAACTTAGCAAAGTGAAACTTGCAGAATTCTTCACCTACCTTACATTTTAAAAATGCAGCAAAACATTTTGAACAGAGATAGATTGTCTGATGGAAATGTCTCTCTCTCCCCCCTCCCCACCCCCGGCAAGCAATCTCACTGCCAATGTTTTGTCCATAGCTATCTTTATTGGGTAGTATTAATCCTACTCTCTGCTGGATGGATTATGTAATAAAATTAGTGCTTCAAGGAAGCCAAAGCACAAAACGCCAACATTTTGACACATAAAATAAGGACAATGGTGGATGAAAACCAGACTTTGGCAGCGACCATCTCCTGGCCAACTGATACGAACCCCCTGACATGTTTGATGCATAGTCACATAAATCAAGAGCCCTCCTTAAGTAATTCAGTCAAAAGGAAAGTGAAATGTAGAATGCAAGTGTGTTCACAGAAAGCAAATGGCTCCTAATGCAGGCTGTTTCCCCTTGTATGTGCGTGGTAAATTTAATTTGATGACAAAAGGCGCTATTCTGGTCTGAGTGATTAGCGCAAGGAGGGTTGTTTGCTTGCCGCCTTCAATGGGTTTTGCAAATGCTACGTGCCCAGCACAATCCACATTTGCAAAGCCAAGAGGCCCCCATGAAATGTGTTCAGTGTTGTAAACAAACATTTCCCTGGTAATCTGCAGTATGCTATTACTGAGCTGGCAGCCCGCCAGATAGCAGAGATTCATGTCAAGAATTTTTTATGAAGAAAAAAAGGAGCGCGAGAAAGAACAGAAAACTAAACAACTGCATGACCGTGTTTATGATCAGCTAAAAAGCCTTTTCCGTGTTTTTAAAAACACATATGCATCCATCATAGGACTCCTGTGGCCAAATAGGATTATTCAATTGCTTTCTCTTCCTTAGGGAATATTAAACAGTTGAAACAGGATTTCCCAGTTTTTTTCTTTTTTCTTTTAAATGGATGAATTCTCCACGTTTGCAGTTTGGATTTTGAGGTCGATATTTGGCTTTCAGAACCTATATCCCCAGAATTTGAACTCAGCCATATTCTGAGAGTGCGTCTTGGTTTGTTTATCCAAAAAGAAGTCACAAGACAAAGTTTCTAAAAGTGACAAGACATGAAAGGGGAAGCTTTAAACCACTTCTCATTTGCCACAATTGACTTGTGCTGATTCAATTTGTCCAGATAGAAAGAAAATGCTCCCTAAATTCATGGGTAGGAATCTTTTTCAGGTTTCAAGTTTTCAAGCATGCAAGAACCTTTTCTGAGTTTCACGCTGAGCTTCAGCAATTTGGGTTCCCATCAAGGGTTCTACTGGGGTTATTGGGAGAGCCTCTATATTACCCTGTGCAAATCTGGCAGGGAATCAACACAGCTGCCCCTTAATGAGTGGATGTGAACAAGGCACAAGCTTGTGGCTTTTGCCACATTTGTTCACACCTGACATTTTCAAGTCTGCTCTGGCTGGGGTTGATGGAAGCTGTTTCCCAAGACACCAGAGGGCACCAGGTTGGGAAAGGGTGCAACATCTTGAGTGCGCCCTCCTGGACCATTGGCCTGACCAGCAGGCTCTTCTTAAGGTCTTATGTTCGCATCCCAAAATATGAGGAATAATAATAATAAATAATAGTCATTGCAGCCATGATGAACTGGACCAAGCTTACTGAGGTTTTGGTAGCAAGCACATTAGATCTACTGCAATAGCATGACTGTGTTTTAAATGCAAGTGACTTATCATCCAAGTGCCAGTCATGAAACCCACTTAGATCTTCTGTTCTTCTGGGAGGAATATTATAAGGAAAGGTAAGAAAGAGGTCTCAGGGTTTCTGCTGGTGTTGCTCCCTCCAGCTAAGAGGTGAAAGTGTTTAAAAAGACTTGCTCCGTGAACCTATAACTGAGCAAGGAAGCAAGTAGATGGTGCTGCAACTTCACCACAAACAGTTTGAGTTGACAGTGGGATACGGGAGTGGGTGTCAATTTTGGTTTGTCTTTCCCCAACCTTAAATTCATTTCTTTAAAATTCCACAGCACTTTGCTCCCACCCCCTCCTAAAAGTCCTCAGGACGTCTGTATTTTGGTTTTCACATTGTTCCAGAAAGTGCAAATTAAGTGGGTTCACCATTAAATGTGAACTAAATCAATTTTATCTCCATCTGCAATAACTTTGAGAATCAAACTTGATTCAGAATCCAAGCATGCAGAATGGTGGCTCCCCAACATTTTGGGGCCAGTAAATATTTAAGAGTCCAGTGTTCAAAAAATTTACTCCACTCACCAGGTGGGAAGGGGAATCAGTTGGAAACAGTAAAATCTGAATGTATCTCAGGCCACTAACTTCACTCCATTCAGGCTGTGAAAGAATCCTGTGGACAGAACCTATTTGGAGGAAACCCATCCATACACCCACACATCCCATGTGGAGATTAGCAACAAAAATATTGGCCGACAATGGATTTTTTAAAAAGTGCTTAGCTTGATGCTGAGGACTTCCTTGATTCTTTCTGTGCTCAAAGAGGACATTTTTAGACAAGCTGCAGTGACACAAAATTCCTTAATAATCAGTTTTCATGCTCCATAATCAGTTTTCATGCTGCCTTCCATAGACATTTTTACAACTCAGGTTGACTAAGGGAGAGATGAAGGTTTGGAGTTGTCATGCGACTATGTTTTTACTGGCTAGATCAGGCCAATGGCTCATCTAGTCCAGGATCCTGTTTTCACAGTGACCAACCAGCTGCCCCAAAGAGAGTCCTACAAGCAGGACTTGAGAACAAGGGCACGCTCCCCTCCTGTGGTTTCCAGTGACTATTATTCAGGAGATTTTCTGTTTCTGTCTGTAGAGGCAGAACATACGTGGCCATTGTGGCTAGTAGCCATCATTAGTCCTCTCCATGAATCTGTGTGATCCTGTTTTAAAGCCATCCAAGCTGTTGGTCATCACTGCTTCCTGTGGACTCCATAGTTTAACTCTGTGCTGTGTGAAGAAGGACTTTCTTTCATCCATCCTGAATCTTCCAACATTCAGTTTCATTGAATGTCCATGAGTTCTAGTGTTATGAGAGAGTCCTCTCAGACAGAAGACAGTCCTCTATCTGAAGAGCTGTCAGGAGAAGTCCTCTATCTGAAGGTGCACCCTCTCTGAAGACTCTGTCTGGTCCAAGTCCTGATTAAAGGTAAAGAACCACCACTGCTATGGTTGATAGGTGACTTCAGGGGCCCTTCTTTCTTTTCAAACAAGGCTTCACTTGGACAGCCCTTCAAATGGAATACTGTGCTCTATACAATAGACTATGCAGCCCCCCAACCTGCTGATTCTATGTGCCAATGATACACCCCCCTTTTCCCTTCTCACCTGAAGAATGCCTGACCACATTTGGTCCAGTTGCACATTAGAAGCCAAAGCAGATGTGGATCATCCAGGATAATAATTGCACCATCTCCTGTGCTGTGGGTTTTTGCTTTTGCTTTAAATACATAAACACTGTAGCTCCAGGAGAGCACAAATCAGGATAGGATTGTGGTGTTTGGGGGCGTTTGGTGGTGGTGAGCCATAATCCTCGCCCCCCACTGCATCATTTCCCCCAATTACAAGGGTTCCTCAAACTGCTAGTTGCCACATGGGGAAAATACGTTGGCACCATTTGGAAACCAATATGTTTTACCCTACTGGGTAAATAGCCACAGTGGGAGGAAATGAGAGGAATGGTATGTGCATGTGAGGTCTAAATCTTGGGATCAGTTTACCTGTGAGATTGCCTTCCCCCATATATACCTACTTGACTGCTTTGATTGGTGGAACTAGCTTTGTTACAGGTGCCATATAATACCTGTTCCACATATGTAAGAAATCAGTCTTTCAGTGCAGTGGCAACTACCCTTTGGAACTCCCTGCCTATTGATCTCGGGCAAGTGTCTTCACTGCCATCTTTTCAGCTCCTGCTACAAACCTTCTTGTTTAGACAAGCCTGCCCAGATGCTTAGACAGCCGGCACAAGTTTTAATATGTTTTTAGTCTATTGTCATTTCAACTTTTTGAAAGTTTTTCTTTTTGAAAAATGTTTTATCTTTCCTCTAAACTGCTTGCAGGGTTACAAGCAAGCACTGTATAAATTTTTATGAAATAAATAAGTCACCCTTTCCAACCAAAACTATTCTGATCCAATTTGGGCACTTCCATGGCTGCTAATTTATATACAGGTATATATTGAATTGTTGAGAACCTGCTTTACATCTAGTTGCATCCTTGGCTAGGTTGTCATCTATTGCAGCCCTTATCAGCCCCTTCCAACTTTGTGACCAGGAAGAAGTAATAATGGATAATCTCCCTTGGGCAAAAACTCTTAAAAAGGGAGAGAGAGAGGGGGGGGGAGATTACCCCGGAGCTGTAGCTCAGTGGTTAGAGCATCTGCTTTGCATGCACAAGTCCCCATGTTTGATTCCCTAGCATCTCCAGGTAGGGCTGGGAAGATTCCTGTCCAAAATCCTGGAGAGCTGGTGCCAGTCAATGTAGAGAAAACTGAGCTCAGTAGACCAGCAGGGTGACTCTGTGCAAAGCGGCTTCCTGTGTTTCTAATGCCAACCCTGGTTTTCTTGTTGCAAGTTGTGCGCTCAGTAACTGTAACAAACTGCAGACGTTCACATTATATAATCTTGGGGCATGACCAAGTTCAACGCACAGATTTTAACGGCGCGATCTGGGAATAGAGAGGCCATAAAAGTTTAGTAGGAGTTGAGAGAGCCAACTAAATGAATTAGAAGTCTGAACTGTTAGCCCTGATAGAGAAATTGCAGCATTAACAAGAGCCCTGGGACAGGGGATGTACTCGGTGTTTCACGAGATCTGCTGTTAAAATGACGTCTCCCTGGTGGTTCCTATGTGCATGTACAGAGATGAATTCTGGAAGAGTGGCAGTAAAATTGAGCAAAGGGCTGCGGTTCACCCAAGACTTTCTTTTTGTATCCAAAGAGAGGCAAACGATCACTGACCTTGTAATCACTATTTTCCAAGCATATGCATGCAAAGGTCAACATGTAAACATCAGAAGAGCCTGCTGGGTCAAGCCAATGGCCCATCTAGTCCACATCCCTCACAGTAAGCCCACAAGCACAACATGAGCACAAAAGCACTCTCCCCTCCTGGTATTCGTAAGCATAACTGCCTCTGACTGTGGAGGGAGAGCATAGCCATGGTGGCCAGTAGCCCTCAATAGCCCTCTTTTCCATTAATGTGTCCAATCCTCCCTTAAAGCCATCCATGTCGGTAGCCATCACTGGCTCCTGCAGGAGTGTGTTTCGTAGTTTAACTGTGCTCCTTGCATAGGCTGTGTTTGTGGAGCAGTGAGCAAGCTTTTAAACATGTGCCTGTTGTGATAGGAATACAGATGCTCAAATCCTCAAGACAGAGTAATCATGTGCCCGCATATGCTGGTCAGATAACCTTTTGCATCTGGTCCACCAAAAGGTGTTCACAGAGGAAACTACGCCAAAGGCCTGGCTTACAGATGCAGTAGGGATGAGGTGGTAGAATGGACTGAACCTGTTCAGACTGCAGTTGTGCAACCAGCATTTTGAATGTATAGTCCAATGTTTTTACTCCAATGTGTGGGTCACTTTTCTTCTGGAAAGTGACTTCTCCCCACATTAAAGATAACTCTTTGTAAAAAGACAACAGATGCAGGAAGAAGGGATTTTTAAAAAAAAAACAAACAAACATGGGTGACTCTCTGCAATTTTGGAGTGGTGTGTTCCACTCCCCCCAGGGGCAGAGGAAGGGTGTGTGTGGAAGGTGCGGGTTGCCCCAGATGTCACCACTGAGGGGGGTGGCACTCACTGTGGGGCCTGCAGTGCACCCAAGCCATGCATCTCTCCTGGGAGAGACACGGTGGCTTAAGCGCGCACAGGCTCCTCGCTGCCCAAACGGTTCACCCGTTGCCTCCCCCCCCCAGCTGTAGGGCAGCTGAGTGGGAGGAGGCAGGCAGACTCCAGAGGCCCCGTGGTGTGCCCTGCCCCCTATGGGCAGCTTGCCCCGCCCCTGGGCACACCTCCCCAGGCACCCAAGCGGCTTCCTCTGCTGCTGACTTCACCATGCTGGAATCTATCTACTTCATCCTCCTTTATCTGTAGGCTCTGTGCAAAACTTGAAGCAATGTGTGGAGACCAGGGAGCAGATGGATGGGGCCTGGGGGTGCAATATGACTCCCCCTGCTCAAACACTGTTATACCCAGATTTGTCTTGCCTCTGTGGAATTAGCATTGCCGTTATGAACCTGGGCTAAAAACTTACAGATCCTTCACACCATTATTTTATTACCTTGAAATAGGGAATCTTCCCTCAGTCATGTACAATTCCATTGGTACAGAGTGTGTGACAGAGACTTTATTTACCACCTGGAAATCCAACCAATACATACCGCCCCCTCCTCAATATGGAACCTCTTTGCTGAGCAAATCCCCAGTTCTCTCCTTTGCCCAGAAGAGGGAGCCAAGCCTCTAGCGGTTGTGCCATCCCGCAGCAGGGATGCTGGAATCATTTCAGCTTGGTATCATCGCACACGATGTGACTGGCTGTATTATTTATTATTCTTTATTGCAACTTCAAAGAACAGAATGGGAGAAAGGAGCATCGGCTAAACTGTACTTAAACAATCCATCAAGATTACAAAATCGCAAGTGGAACATTTTCAGCAAAAGGCTTGTTCCAGTCGACTTGACATTCCACTTCTCAGTGTCACTCTTAAAACTGCAAGGGCTTTCTCTATTGCATGAAATCTCACTAGACGCTTAAGGTTTGCCATATGCAAATCACCATATGCACAGCAGTGTAATTTTTCTGGGTCCAACAATAGGCACCAAGAATGAGTTGTTTTATAAAGAGAAGCTTTTTTTAGAGGAGCCTCTAAGACCCTCTGCTAGAACTGCAATTCAAAACCTAAGGAACTGCCCAGGCCATGTGACTCCAGGGCAAGTCCTCAGATTTCTCCCTTAATGATAATGGAGGGTCAACATATCACAATCTCTATCACTGCAAGCAGCACAGATCCTTTCCAGGTAGCCAAAATATTTGGGTCAGCTATTTCCATCACTTTCTGGGAGTTAGTGGGTGAAAACAGTTCTCCCATATATTTGCTTGCTCAAGATGTTGGGAGAAATTCCAATATTTTAGGGGGTGCTGTCTTAATGAGATGGACAAAGGAGGAAAGGATTTCATCATCTTTCTTTTAGCTAAAAAGGGGAGAAAAACCTTTCCAAGCATCAGGTTGATGGCAATCCTCATGCACCATGGCATACTGTCATTATGGGAGACAGTGGTGGCTGGTGTTCATTGGTAGGACAGAAGGCAGGGAGATGAACAGAAGGGGGCACCAGTGCCAACTAGTTTTGTCTCCCAATCCCTGAGACTAAGGAGGAAGATGCTGACAGCAGGGATGGGGGAGAAATTCAACTCAGTTCTCATTCAAAGGTGAATCCGCCTGATTCACACTTTCCAAAACAATAGGTGAACTGAAGCACAGTTGCCCTTTGAATTTCGCAACTCTCTGAATTTTGCAGTGCATTCTCTAGCCAAATACTGTGTACAGAAATGCATACACTGGTGAAAATAACATCCATATGTGCATAGTATGGGGGATCGCTTTGCAAACATGTATATTAGGCAAAATTGCAATAAAACAAGTATATTAAGAGAAATTCACATTAAAATGCTAATGGTTTTTTTTTTTTGTGAGAACATCTTTAAAAAATGTGGAAAGCTGGAGAACTTAAGATGGGAAAAATGAGAAAAACTGAATGGTGTGACTTGCCCTGGACTGGTTGTAGGCCGGGACATGGAGTCTGGATGCTGAGGTTGGTGGAGCAGTGCCTCACTTTCCCTAATGGACCAGCCTCCACTGCTGAGACAGATTGTTGGTTGGGGGGGGGGATGTATAGTCACACTCACTGGGGCTTCACTCCAACTCCCTCAAGCATTGAAGAAATGTCAGAGAGGTGGCAAACCCCCACTTTCCCCATGATGTATGCCCTCTCCATGCCACCCAGCTACTGTCAGAGTGCCAGGGACTGGACTGAACAGGAGGAATGGGAAATGAGACCTTGGTCTGATCAGCTACTCTCAGAAGAGGAGGAGTGGGAAGTCCCTCACTCCCGTCTCCAGCAGTTTCAGGAGGAGAGGGAGACAGGGATGATGTACTGCTGAATGAGGAAATGCCCCATTATGAGATAGTGGAGGAGGAGGGGGAATTTAGAGAGCAGACAGCAGAGACCTCCCTGGAGACCCTCCTAGTCCAAGGGCTTGACGGTCCCTCCACCTTCAAGAACAGAGAATGCGGAGGGATGTGACTCCTGTGACTTCCCGTAGGTTTCCAGGATGTTGTGGGAGACAGAAGAGGAGAGGCTCAGAGTAGCCAACGAGGTTTCCTATGCGTGGATACATGGATCTTTTGTCTTGCAACCAGACGACAGAATCAAAAGCCGTACAATATGAACTGTTTGTTCTTCTTGCCTCCGAGGCTCCCGGGGGAGGAGAGGATACTGCACGCCTGACACGGGGCTATGCACACACCCTGATACGAGAGCATAGAGTTCCTTCACTATGGGTGGGAAGGGAGATCTGGGGTTATCAAGATAATCTCTAAGGTGGAGTAGCTCTACGCATCTATATGTTTACATCTGTATGTGCGTAGGATCCCTTCAGGATGTGCCACTGGGACACCAAACATACGGACATAGGAAGCTGACTTAAATTTCTATACATCCCTTCATCCAAAGATTACAGGACATTTTACAATATAAAAACACAAAGATGCATAGCATAATGACAAACAAAAGCAATACCTGCCCCACCCCTACAGTTATTATACCAAGGCAGACCACTGGTCTACATTCTGCACTGACCGGCAGTAGCTCTCCAGGGACAGGTGTCTCCCACTGGGGATCAAGCTGGAGACCTTCTGCGCACAAAGAACATTTCGTAACACTGGATGCAAACAGGGCGGAGCTGCGCGGAACCCTCACTCCCCTCACAGGTTGCCTTCCATCTCTGGACTGCGCCCTGCTCTCATCTCTGCGGCTTCTGTTTTTGGGGTTTGATAGCAAAAGGCTCCCATGATGTGGGAAAAAGAGCACAACGGGATTAATGCCCTGGTGAAAACTTGCAAGCTGCACCTAACCTTTCACCCAGAAAAAGTCTGACGGTCCAAA
Organism: Podarcis liolepis; assembly: GCF_965112155.1. NCBI lineage: Eukaryota > Metazoa > Chordata > Lepidosauria > Squamata > Lacertidae > Podarcis > Podarcis liolepis. The sequence goes on along the minus strand of NC_139561.1, from coordinate 56,647,880 downwards.
CTTGACGGTCCAAACTTGACGGTTTGCCAACTCACAACTGAACTTTGCCAGCATCAAGAATCATTTCAATTCCTCACAGAATGCGGGAAACAGATGAAGTGTCTGCAAAAAAGAAAAGAAAAGAAAAGAAAAGAAAAGAAAAGAAAAAAGAAAAGGTCTTCTCTCTTATTTTGGTGACTTTACAGTGGATTGAAAAGTCAGGTTTCACAGTTTTACTAGTTTGTCAAAAACATGGAAATGCTAAAAACCTGTGGCCAGTTTGCCAGGTACTTGCCGGTGAAATTATCTAAATGATGCTTTCCCTAATTTGTTTGTCATTGCATGAGGTTGTACTTGACTCTTCTGATTTCAGATTCTGAAGCTGGGTTTTTGATTTTGCTTTTTTTGCAAATATTTGGTGATAAATACTTTGGCCACCTCATGAGAAGAGAAGACTCCCTGGAAAAGACCCTGATGTTGGGAAAGATGGAGGGCACAAGGAGAAGGAGACGACAGAGGACCAGGTGGTTTGACAGTGTTCTCGAAGCTACTAGCATGAGGTTGACCAAACTGCGGGAGGTAGTGGAAGACAGGGGTGCCTGGCATGCTCTGGTCCAGAAGGTCACGAAGAGTCGGACACGACTAAACAACAACCACAAAAATTTTCATTGGAAAAATGTTTGAGGGTATGCCATGAAACAACTTTAAGCAGTCTTGGCTCCCCGCCTCTCTGAATTCAGGGAGCTGTAGTTTGTTAAGGATGCTGAGAGTTATTAAGAGGTTCCTATTCCCCTCCCAGAGCTACAGTTCCCAGTGTCTCCTGTGAAGAGGGGTTGACTTCTAAGCCACCCTGGGAACTATAGCTGTTGGAAAGGAACAAGCAGCTCCCAACAACTCTTAGCACCCTTAATAATCTACTGCTACCCAGAATTCTTTTCGGGGCAAGCTATGACTGCTTAAAGAGTATCACAGTGCTTTAAATGTGTGGTGTTAATGTGACCATGGAGCGATTTCCCACATGTTATACATAACAACAAAGTTGTTTCCTTTGATTCTCTCTCTCTCTCTCTCTCTCTCTCTCTCTCTCTGTGCCTGTGTGGCGGGGGGCCATGGCACGACCCTCGGTGACATCAGGGGAGAGCTTATAGTTGGATTAGCATCAACAGGCTCCACCTACTGGTGAATAACCCCCCCCTTTTCAAACTCACCCCTCTCTGAGGGGGTGGTCAAGTCACGTGATCCAATGCCTAAGCCAATACCTTTTCACTTGCTGTAATCAATAAAGTTGTGGCCTTTTCTTGCCCATTAACCTTATACTACTTGTCCTTGTGTCTTCATTTCTCTACGCGGGGATCAGGTCCTCGAACCACAATTTAAAGAAACGTGCAAGCCAATTGAATTTGTCATCTCTGGCATGGTTGTGCAGCTGACATAGGTGTTAGCTGGGGACAGAGTAGGAGCTTCACTGCAGTGCAGAAGATCAGAGCCCAGCAGGGCCTTGACTGGGTCCTACAGGGAACCCCTCTCGCTTTACAGGCTGAGGGAGCCGGTGTTTGTCTGCAGACAGTTTTTCTGGGTCGTGTGGCCAGCATGACTAAGCCGCTTCTGGTAAAACCAGAGCAGTGCACGGAAACGCCGTTTACCTTGCTGCCAGAGTGGTACCTATTTATCTACTTGCACTTTGACGTGCTTTTGAACTGCTAGGTGGGCAGGAGCTGGGACCGAGCAACGGGAGCTCACCTCATCGCGAGGATTCAAACCGCCGATCTTCTGATTGGCAAGCCCAAGAGGCTTAGTGGTTTAGACTACAGCGCCACCTGCATCCCCTGATATTATTATTATATGATATATAATTTATTATATATTATATATTATTCTTCCTAATATAAATCCCAGTCCTCTTTTTTTCTCTTTATAATTTGAAAAGGTAGACAATTTTTTTGACTTTGTTGTGAGAGACTTGATGATTTTCAGCAGAAAACCTTCTTAATCTTCCTTTCCTCCCCATAAGTTAAGACAGTTCCAGGCTCCAGTTGCTGGTGTGTGTAAGGGGTGTCTCTCTCTCTCTGTGTGTGTCTGTGTGGGTGGGATGCAAGATTCTCTTTTTTCTTCAAGGCTGTGAAGTACATTGGAAGCTCATTCTTTCCCTCAAAGAATTCTGGGCACTGTAGTTTACCCCTTACAGAGCTGCAATACTCAGCAACCCTTCACAAACTACAGTGCCCAGAATTATTGGAGGGAAAGAATGGGCTTCCAATGTACTTTGAAGGCATATAATGCGTACCCAGCCTTAGGCTTGCCAAAAACTCTCCCTCCTACATGTTTACAAGCTCAGCCAGGTTTGAAACTCCCAGTCATTAAGGCTGTCAGGGCATTTTGATAAATTGCCTCAACTAGATTGTAATTCTGGCAATGAAAGCGGTGAGTTTGCGGTGAATTATTGTTTTGTTTTTTTCCCTTCCCAAAGCTCCCGTGAAGTGATTGGGTGGCTAAACACTCAGGTAATCTCAGCAAGTGCCTTTTGAGCCCAGATCAGAGGCAAGGAGGTGCGTCAGTGAGCACAAGAAGTCCCAGCCGTAATCATGGCAATATTAAGTGGTGGCTTGACAAGGCTTTCATCCACAGAGCGATGACTTCAGGCAAACAAATCTGGTTGCTTTCCTCACAGCTTTGCTGCTTCTGGTTTCAGGGGTCTTAACTGACATAGAAACACAAGAAGCGAGCCACACCATTGATCCATCAAGCTTGTACTGTCTACACTGACTGGCAATGGCTCTCCAGGGTTTCAGACAGACTCTACCTGGAAAACCAGGGACATTCTGCATGCCAAGCAAATGCTCTACCACTGACCTATGGCCTGAGGGGGGAAAGTGCCACCAGAGAGAGAGAGAGAGAGAGAGAGAGAGAGAGAGAACACCTAGCTCCAAGTGTGATTTGCAGAACTGGGGCCAGTGGCAGACTTTGAGCTCTTTCAGTGGCGCCCTGTGCAACGCTAAAATTTGTTGCCCCTGCCTCTCTCACTCCATTCCAACAGCATGGTTGTGGCGCCCCCTGCAGCATGGTGCCCAGTGCAGCCGAACCAGCCCTGCTACCCTAAAACCGCCTTTGCTGGAGCTGCGGAATGGAAGGAAAGGCTGCCTTGGTCCTGACCCTTGGCCAAGAAAATAAGAACTGCTGTGTGTGTGTGTGTGTGTGTGTGTGTGTGTGTGTGTGTGTGTGTTTTCTTTTATGAATGAATGAGTAAAATTGGGGTGAAATGAAATGAATTTTTTTGAATGAAATGGTGTCTCCTCCATCATATCAAATTAGGCCAACTGTGTGTGTGTGTTGGGGGGGGGATTGGCAGTCTATGCCAGGGGTGGTCCATCCTGTTTTGCCTCCTGAGGATGCTGCCCTACACCCCGCACCCACAGAAGCCTCACTTACCAGGCTTGCCTGGTGGAGGTGGTGGCAGCAGCAGTGGCAAGGGTGCTTGCAGGGGTCCTCATGGGTGGAGTGGCCCTCACAGATGCCCTTAAGTCCCCATGACAGTGGTGGGCATAAAAGGGGTGCAATATATTCCTGCCATGCTAGCTGCTCTGAGGGCAGCATCTTCCGTGACAAAGTGTTCTTCTCCAGGGCCTAATGTTAGTGCCATTTTACCCTCCCCCCACCTCAAGGCAGCGTATGGAATATGTGAAGAGATCAGAGAGTGCCTCTGAGCATGTGCAGAGTGCATTTCCCTCACCCCTCTCTAAAACAGGGACCGCAAACTCCTTTCAGAGTGGAGGCCACATTCACCCTTGACCAACCTTTTGGAGGCTGGGTGGCCATTGTGGGGGTGGCCACACCATACTCCTATGCATAGAGGAGCACAGCTCCCTCACCAGCTGATTTGTGCATCTAAACTTCAAAGGGTGGGGACTATCACCTCCTCCCCATTAACCAAGTAATGGATCTGATGACAAGAGATGGAGCAGTTTGCTCAACCCCCCACCAGGACACTGGTCTGGGCAGAGAGGTTTAAACCTCTGCAGCCACTTCAGCACAGTGTTGCAAAACTCAATGGGGTCTTGGCCAGAAAGGAAGGCTGGGGGGCAGGAGCTTCATCAGACCCCTAGGTCTGGATTTGGCTGCCTCTGCTCTAGACCCACAGGGCTTAGGGGAAAGGGTTGCAGGATGGAACCCATGACTTCCAGGCCAGCAGGAAACAGATCTTTGCAATGAGGTCCTCCTAATTCTTTCATACGAAATGTCCTTAGTGCGTCTAAATATATGCAACCCTTGGCCAGACGGAGAACAGGGAGCAGAGGAGGCCTGGGAGGTGATAATAGCATCTAATTTGTGCCGCTTGTGCATAATTAGAGAGATTTAGGTAAAAATAATCTCCATTTGACAGCAGATACGATTGCAACAGCTTGTCAGCCCAGCGCTAGTTCTCTTTTTCTTGGAACACAAAAGTTGATGTGAAATTGAGAGGGCCGTGGGGCAGATGCCGGCGTGCCTGGCTGAGTGTCAAACTGCTTGGCTTGACCATCTCTTCCAGCCTTGGCTGTGTTCTAGGAAAGAGCCACTTCCAGCTAATTGTGTTTCAGTGGCTATTTAGGGTGATGCACGGAGAACGGTTTTCTGCAGAGAGGGCCTTAGCTTAGTTAGAGTCCAGTCTTTGGTGTCTTCAGCTGGGTCTGAGAGACAACCTACTCTGAAACCCCAGAGCATGGCTGCGGGTCAGTGTAAACCAGTGGTTCCCACAGTGAGTGGTACCACCTTCTGGAGGCACTCAGATTACTTAGGGGGTGCTAAGAGGCAAGGGGGCAGCCAGGGAAGTGGGGGACCGGAGGTGTAAATGACTTTCAGACTTTGAAAAGCTGGTATGCCTGGATCAAGTTCATCAGTTTGGCTGAATTAAATAACTGGATTCTGAATAAATGTGTAATTAATTGTTCCTCTTTTGAATTTTATTGTATCATTGTCTTCCTTAGTGGTCAAGCAAACCACTGATCTGAATAACACTTTTATAGGGTAAGGGGCACTAAGTATGAGTTTATGGAACCAAGCGGGTGGTGACACAAAATTTTTTGGCGGCCACTAACTTGGGGGGTGAGGCAGCTCCCCTCGTCCACCTGCAGAGGTTCAAATGGTGACTTCAGAAGCGATTGAGGAAGTCAAAGAGGTTTTGGTGTAGCTGCAGGAACAAAATTTGCACCACAAGGCTTCCTGTTTGCAAGAAGGCTTGGAAGTAGCCAGTGAACTTGCTTGCTGGGATCCTTCAGACCACCCTGCTGGACAGGGGAATGTTAGGACGGGTCACAGATGCCTGGTGTCCACAGGGACATTGTGGCTCAGGATGCATTTTAAAGACATTTTTATTTCTGAGATTGTCCCCCCCTTTTTTTTTGTCCACCAAACCCGGGCTCCCATGGGAGGAAGGGCAAAATAAAAATGAAATAAATACTATTTCTAAAAAGTAATACTTTTAAATGCTCTTAAATCATAGCAGGACTAAAATGAAGAAGAAAAGGAAATAAAGTGAACTTGGCAAACCCATTTAATAGTTATGCCTCTCTTGTCTATATATGTGTGTGTGTTGTGTCCTTCTTTGCGTAATCCAAAATCTTGGTCCATTTTTACAATACTGCTGCTCTCTTTGCTTTTCACAGCAAAGCCTTTCTTCTGCATATGGCTGTTCACAATTTTGCCAGGAGACAGAGAAGGGAAGGTGGGGTGAGGGAAGTTGCTGGGTTTGTTGTCATGTTACAGTGGCTGTTTCTGTCCGGGATGTTTTACTAAGATCTGTGTCATTCACACGAAGATACTGACTTTAAACCTTTTGTTTTGTTTCCTGCCCTCAATAAATAAAATGGCTGACCCATAGTAACAGTATCCACTGCGCAAGGGGCAACAATGCCGCTGCCTGAAGAATAGAAAACAGTGGCTTTTCTATCTTTTTTTGCAAATCTCTACAGTGGGCCAAGTTCATACAAATATAATGGAATGTGAACAGCAATGGACTGAGCATGAGTAATGACAATATGATTAAATGTTTGATGGACTATTGTATGTTAATATTTTGTTGGAAGCCGCCCGAGTGGCTGGGGAAACACAGCCAGATGGGCGGAATATAAATAAAAAATAAATACATAAATAAATAATAATAATAATAATTAAAAGGCAAACAGGTGCAGAACCGTGAACTACTCCCCTAAATGCCAGTCATGAAATATATGTAATCACATGCACGGGAATATAATAAGCTGCCTTAAACTGAGCCAGGCTACTGGCCCATCTAGTTTAGTATTGTCTACTGGTAGTGACTTCCCCCAATTTCAGGCTGGGGATAGTCCCAGTCTGGCCTGGAGATGCTGTCAGGGATTGAACCTGGGACCCGGGACATACAAAGCAACAACTCTGCCACAGAGCTGTGGCCCTTCTTTGATATTTGAAGGAAGTACTTTAGTGTCGGAGTTAAGGCATGTCAATGCTTCCCTCATGCAGGGTCACAGTGAAGCCAAATCTAGCTGCAGACTTATGAGCAGGGCTGCCTTAAGCCTGGCGCCCCCTCCCCCAATTGTGAGCAGGGCTGTAAGATCTGCCTGCCCTCCCCCCCCCCCCGATTGCCTAGTCCCAGGCATGCAGGAGGGCAGAGCCGGCCTCAGCGTCTCACTGGCTCAGTCACTCCGAAACTTGTGGCACAGAGCCACCAGCAGCAGAAGAGCCCACTGCGGCACTCTGACCGATGGGCGGACTCTTCCCCAAACTCAACTCTTGGGCCCCGGACTCTTGGCCTAGCACCCCTGCACCCCTAGCACCTATGGGTAAGACAGCCCTGCTTGTGAGGCTGGAGGTAAGATAAAAGCTGCATGCATGTATGCATGTGATTTAAGAGATGCATTTCTTCCCATAGAGCAGGTATGCACACATTGCATGCCTTTCTCTTTTACAAGCTAGAAAGCAATACACCCCCCCCACCAAACGTTCATCTGTAGCCAAAAGTGTGCACAACAATTCATGCCATTTCTCTGCCGTTTCCCAAACTGTTAATTTATGCATTATATCTGAGCTTTCTCTCAACTTCAGAAAGCTAATGGCATAAATTGCATGTTTAGCACTCATTTCCATGTTATCTGAGTCCAGAAAAAAACTGTTTGCATGCCCCCAGGCAAAGTTTGGGGTGATATAGCAGCATTTGGTTCTTTCCTGCTGTTTTCATGGGGGAACAGAAGCAGGCATGTGCAGGAAGGGTGGACGAGTAGCAACCCTGCCCAGTGACATTCATGGTTCTGTCACACTGGTGTGCATTAAATTTAGCACAATGTGCAGGTATATCGGTAGAAGAGCCACATTTCCATAATGCACCAGGTACTGCAGTGTGAAAGGAATCTTAGCAACTGGGATAGAAGTGCTGGCAACGTAACCTGGAAAACTAAAACAATATTCTCCATGTCTGAATGCACCCTACAAGCATTTTCAGACCATATTCAACACTTTTCCAGAAGATATTTAACACTCTTAAACAACAAACAATGAATTCTGTTGATGTCTCCAAATCCTGCATATCACTTGTATCAACAGAGGAACCTGCCTTGTTTAGATTCACACTGTTGGTCACCACAGCTCTGTATTGTCTATTCTGACTGGAAACAGCTCTCCATAGAGGCACATGAAGCAGCCATGTTGCTGAAGCTTAAGGGGCACCGAACCTGGTCAGTGGCTGGATGGGCAACTGTCTGGGACCACTTGCACACTGCCTTGAGTTCCATGATGGGGAAAAAGACAGGATATATATCTGTCAGAAGACAAGATTGCCCAGATTGACCCTGAGATCTTCTGCAGGCAAAGCAGAAGAAAAGTACTGAGTGATCGTCTTTTACCAGCCTACATTTCTCGACTTAAAAGGATGCCTTTGAATACATTGCCCTCCTTTTCTTTTCTTTTCTTTCCCAGACAAATGGTTGATTTCTCGGAAGAACCTCAAAATGAGGAGAGGAGATATTAGAACTTGTTGAAAGACGACAGCCAGAAACATGCCGTCATTTTGTGGTCATGAATTTCTCTTCGGAAAAATCCTCACATTAGATACACCTTTTCATCTGGGAGTGGAAATCTCAGGAACCCATCACACACACACACACACACACACACACACACACCGTCTGCACAGACAATATTTACAACCGCTGTGTGGGTGCCTCAGGCTGGGAAGAGTGCAAGGCATCTGCCACACTTTAGGGAAATGCCACTGAAGAATGGGGTGCTGTCATTCTAAACTGGTGGAAACAGGTGTGAAAATGCTGGAAGAAGCACAGGATTGATAGTGTCCTTGGCACTGGGAATTTTGGATTTCTTCTTAACCCTTTGTTGCTGTGGAGAAAATATAAGTTAAACAACTCTACAACTCTTAGTGAAAAGGAGCAAAGAGAATCCTGTCTTGGGGATTGCAACACACACACCCAACAACAACTTTCCTGGGGGAGCGGGACATGCATGGCAAGGAAGTTGAAAATAGTGGAAACATGACTTCTTCTTCTTCTTCTTCTTCTTCTTCTTCTTCTTCTTCTTCTTCTTCCAGTGATACTTGGGTTACAAACACTTTGGGTTACAAACTCTGCTAACCCTGAAGTAGTACCTTAGGTTAAGAACTTTACCTCATGATGAGAACAGAAATTGTGTGCTAGTGGCAGCGGGAGGCCCCATTAGGTAAAGTGGTACCTCAGGTTAAGAATGGTTTCAGGTTAAGAACGGACCTCCAGAATGAATTAAGTTTGTAACCAGAGGTACCACTGTATTATTATTATTATTATTAATAATAATAATAATAATAATAATAATAATAATAATAATAATAATAATAATGATATTTGTATCCCATTTTTCTTCCAAGGAGCTGAAAGAGGAACAGTTGCTGAAGTAATTATGCTGAATTACCGGTAGGTGCTTTCAGAAGCGGGCCTCATATCACAGATGCATCATTCAGATCTGATTTTATTTGTCTGCATTAGCCCATTAGCTTTCAAACAGTCCATTTTTTTGCAGCCATGGACTTCCATTGCTATCCTGCTGCTTGCCATCCAAACTGGTGGGTGGAACCTGATGGGAATGTATTTGGGCTGTCTTTTCTGTCCCTTCCCTCAATCCATACCTGTCAACTGTCCCGATTTTCCAGGGACATCCTGAAATTATAGAAGCCACTCTGGCTTTTAATTGGATCCCGGAATGTCCTGCCCCCCCCTCCAATGCCACCACTGAGCTCGGGAAGGAGGGTGAGCAAGCATGGGTGCTTGCAGTTGCGCTGCACTTTTGTGCGAGTCAGCTGACTCCCCTGAGACTGCGGCACCGGAAGATGCGCATCCTTATTTTCATCAGCGGACTGATGGAGGGTCTGCCTCAATCACTCCCCACCCTCAGGCTCAGCTTCCTTTCCCCATTCTGGACATGTGTGCAGTTATCTCTGTATCTATGCATAAATACCTTTTTTTGTTTAAAAAACAAAACCCAAGAAAGTACACAAAAGCTCAAAAGTAAATATTAAGAACAAGAGGAGAGTTCTACTGGATCAGGCCAATTGGCCCATCTTGCCCAGCATCCTGTTCTCGAAGTGGCCGACTAGTTGCCTGTGTGAAGCCCGCAAGCAGGATCCAAGCACAACAGCGCAATCCCCTCCTGTGGTTCCAGCAACTGGTACTCAAGAGCATTGCTGCCCCCAGCCATGGAGACAGAGCATAGCCACCATGGCTAGTAGCGACTGATAGCCTTCTCCTCCATGAATTTGCCCAATCCTCTTTTAAAGCCAGCCAATGCCACCTTCTTTTAAAGACATTACCACCTTCTTCACAAGGGACAAAAGAGAGACTTGGGCTTATTAGGGGGAGGGGGTTGGAAGATTGGGGTGTTTTTTTAAGTGGTGAGAGGAGGGTGTCCCAGGGCAAGCTGAACCTTGCAGTTGCCCAGTCTTGTGCTCAATTGCTGCTTACAGGCTTCCTACAGGCATCTGATTGGCCACTGTGAGGACAGAATGCTACACTAGATGGGCTTGATCCAGCAGGTCCTTCTGATGTTCTTATGTTAATACTCTGTGTTCTGTCACTGGGTTTGTTCATCATTACATGCTGTCATGTTCCCCACATGAGGAAATATTGACAACTTGGGAAATGCCTGATGATTGAGAGAACAAAGTGTTTTCTGGAAGGCAAGGCAGGCAGGCAGAATTAGGGCAATAGTTGCATCAAGCAGAGCAGATAAAATCGGGACAAAATTTGTCCCAGGCAGTGTGGAAGCTAGTTTGGCAATGTCTACAGCTGCGATGGGTGGGAAGTGTTATCACTATTACTGTAAGTGAGGGCTTAAATCGACTTCCTTTCAACACTAAGGACCAATTTAATATATTGGTCCCTGGCATTTCACAATAACCTGCCTGAGTCTGCGTAGTTGCATTTTGCAAAACCTGTCCAATTTTATAATGACACGATTGGTCTCCATTGATTTCCAGTGGGATTATATTTATATTTATTTATATCCTGCCTTTCCCCCAGAACTGAGGTTCAAGGTTCATATGGGAGAATATGGTCCTTCAGATAGCCTGGACCTGAGCTGTTTAGGGCTTTATAGGTCATAAACGGCACTTCAAATTGCGCCAGGAAACAGGCCGGGATAAAACTAAGCATGTGCTTAACTCTTCCATTGAAATGGATGAAACTTAGAAGTATGTCACTTAAACTGTATTTATTATTTTCTTCTTGCATTTTATGGAGGAACCTCACTTAAGTATATTAGCCTACTGGCATTCAACACATATGTGGGAATTGCTTGCAATTAGGTTATGATGGCTTGTTGTTCAACAACAAGAAATCTGTGATTCCTGCATTGCACGGTTTGGACTAGATGAGCCCCTTGGATCTCTTCCAGCTCTACAATTTCGTGATTCTGTGAACAAGAAAGGGAGATTGATTGTTTCAGTGGAATTCCTTCCTGTTAGGTATACACAGGATTGCAGCCCCAGTACTTTCTCCCTTCCACCCCTTGTAGTAAACGAAACAATGAGCGGGGTTTTCATCGCTGCAGTGTTTACAAAAGTCAACCACTGAGCAAAGAGGAAAAAGAAAAGAAAATACCTCTTTATCATTGTGGTTTGCATTGTGGTGTACATGTGCCTAGGGGGAACAAACTGTATGAACATGACTCACAGTCCATTTGGAGAATTCATGATCATGATCTTTGGCTTAAACCCACACATAATTTTGTCAGGTTGCAGCTGATTTGCACCCATCTTCTGCAAAGGTGAGCAGGAGTTGGGGTCTGTGCAGATCTGCTGATGTTTCCACTTTGATGGAGAAAACACCCACTCACAAGGCAGACCTTGGCTGGGGTGGCCACTTAAACACCCCCCCCCCAATGAGGAAACGCATCACCCAACAAGAGGACAAAAAAGGAAAACACTTTGCATACAAGTTGCCTGTGTTAATCTATAGGTATAGGAGCAAATATAGAAATAATTACTACTATTTAACTAGAAATGCAATATATCCTGCCATAGTGAAAAAGACTTACCAGGAATGACACCTGGATAGAGTAAGAGCATAACCAGTTAGGGCCTAACTGCATGTTACATAATTACTGCTTTGGGTTTCTTTTCTTTTTTAAAAATATCATACATGGGGTGCCGTTTTGGTTTGTGTAGGGGAAGAAAGTTTAATCTCGGCAGCCACCATTTTCATTAAAATCCTTGTGTCACATGGTTTTTAGGGAAAAAACTCTGCTGTCAAAATCTGACAAGGGGTAGGAAGAGAGAAGGAGGGTAGCATTGTCTCAACAATGAGATGAACAGAAGAAAGGCCGTAGCTCAAGGGTAGAGCATCTGCTTTGCACCGAAAAGGCCCCAGGTTCAAGCCCTAGTGTCTCTGGGCAGCTGAGGGAAAAACTCCTGTCCAGAACCCTGGAGTGCTGCTGCTACTCAGTGAAAACAATCCTGAGCTAGATGGATGCATGATCTTGCTGTGTTCATGCAGAGAATGCAGAAGGTTCCAGGTTCAATCCCTTGCTTCTCCAGGTATAACTGAGAAAGACTCATATCTGAAAACCCAGAGAACCACTGTTAGTGTGAACAACACTGAGTTAGATGAACCAATGGTCTGACTCAGTATTAGGCAGCTTCCTATGTAAGATGCTGTGTACCATTTGTGTTCGCAGTTAGGGTTGATTGCCTGCTCCTTCTTAATTCAAATGTTTGGCGAGGGGGACACCATACTCAGAGCTGGGTCTTGGTCTATGACCTTGGTTTCAGTCATAAAGGTACTGGGTTTTGGCCTCCATTGATGGTTTAGCGTTTCTTGTTCCAAACACTGAACAGCCCCCTTGTTTGTTTTCCAACTTGAATTTATGCATCATTTTGGCACAGAAAAAGACCAACTGTTATGTGAGATTTGGAGAAAAAAGTTCATGTGATGGATAGCTGCTGAACGACCCCAGCGGTGCTCTCCTATCTGTGGGGGAGGAGTTTGGCATTTGCTTTTGATAGCCAAAGGATACATTTTCCCCTTGAATTAAAGTTAGAGCCAGGGATCCAAAGCAGTTTATTTTTTTTAGAGACAACTTCCAGAAGGGCAAGTCCATATTTGTTGCTTACAGCAGAAACAGCAACAGTAACTTCTGGTACCTTAAGAATTAGCAGATTCGTTTGGTCAGAAGGTTTTGTAATCTACAGGCATCTGATGAAGTGGATTCCATCTGTGAAAGCTCTTACAACACTACAGCCATGTAACACTAAGTCAAACCACAACACATGCAAAAGTGTTGGCTCCTGAGGAAGAGATCATGACTGCTTTCTCCACAGACTTTTTATTTGTGTGTTTTGAATTTCTATCATACCTTTACCTCAAGGAGCTCTAGGTGGCATGCATAGACCCCCCCCATTTTGTCTATAAAACAACCCTGTAAGGTAGTGAATGACCACTGAGTGAATGACCATTGAGCCTTCGGCTTGCCGATCAGAAGGTCGGTGGTTTGAATCCGCGCAACGGAGTGAGCTCCCGTTGCTCAGTCCCTGCTCCTGCCAACCTAGCAGTTCAAAAGCACGCAGTGCAAGTAGATAAATAGGTACTGCTCTGGCGGGAAGGTAAATGGCGTTTCCGTGCGCTGCTCTGGTGTCAGTGTTCCGTTGCGCCAGAAGCGGCTTAGTCATGCTGGCCACATGACCTGGAAAAACTATCTGCGGAGCGGACAAACACCAGCTCCCTCGGCCTGTAAAGTGAGATGAGCGCCGCCACCCCAGAGTCGTTCGCAACTGGACTTAACTGTCAGGGGTCCCTTTACCTTTACCTTTACCTTTACCTCCCAGGTCCTAGTCCGACACTCTAACCACTACACCACACTGGCTTCACATGGCACTGAACCCAGGATCATGGTTAAGGTCTCTCCTCCTTAACCACAATTTGCCATCAAGTTTGTCCTATTGTTATGGGTCGTGGTGAAGAACTGGAGACCTTATGCATGACCCATATTTGGATGTCACAAAAAGGGCCCCTCCAGGTGGTTTTTTAAATTTATTGTGGGTGTGTTCTTGATAGTACATTAGTAGTGAATTTATTCCTCTTTCTGAGTTGTCCTGCAATGCTTCCCCACTGCTACCAGGTTATTCCTGTTGGGAGGGGCTGTAGCACAGCAGAAGCAGGACAAGAATAAATCTGTCCTGGTGATGTCACCCTGGGGAGGAGAGAGAATGGTCTGAGTTCTGACCATTTCAACAGGAAAAGATAACCAATTGGATCTTCTGTTAACATGCAAATCTTATCTAGTTTGATAAGAAGAAATCCTTCTTGGCTTCTTACATCAACATGCATTTCAGTGGGTGTGGGGCGGGCAGGACACAGGAAGCAGGGGGGTTTTTTGGTCATTTATAGAAAGAAGACTTCCCTATTTTCCTTCTCTGCGTGATGCACCTTGCCTAACGTTATCTCTCTCTACAGTTGGATGGGTGCCCCCCAAAGTTAAGGGAGTGAAAAGTGAGCATGCTGCTGATTTTGTCTGAGTCATCTTCCTTTTTAGAGATTTTCACTCACTGAAATTTGTACTGCAGGGAAATGGGTTGCAAACATGACTTTGGGGAAAGTGTGCTATGTAAAGAAAGAGGGTGCACTTAAGAAGAGAGCAATGTACAAAAGTAGTTCATTGGAAGTGATGGTGAGAGGACACACATCATTTTTAAAATAGGGGAAAATATGTCAAAGGGTTATTTTGATATCTCAAAAATTATTTCCAAGACAATTGACATGGAGTGTGTTAGAGGACATTCTGCCCACCTGTTTTCTTAGAAAATTTCAGTATGTTCATGCCAACTATATTACAACAATTAATTCAGTGTTTGCCTGAATGTTTTCCCATCTAAAGACCCTTCCTACATAAGTATCGCTGTGAGCATACCCACAATCATCTACTCTGATTAACTCATGGCTTTGAGTCAAAACACTTTGGGGTCTCTTGAAAACACAATGCCTAGTTATGTCTGATACACTACATATTTTGGAAATGGGTTAGTCTGTTTGTGGGTTTGGACACCTCTTAAGATATCATAACCAAATTTTGCATGATGTTTCCTGGAATTAAGGAACAGGCTTTCATCAATGTTTTAATACAATCTGACACCATTCTGAATCAAGATTTATTCATTATTCCATTTATATCTCACCTTTTTATCCTCCAAGGATCTAAAGCTGGTATACATGGTTCCCCCTGACCTATTCCATCCTCACAACAAGCCTCTGAGGTAGGTTAGGGCAGGGGTCTGCAACCTTTAAGACAAAAAGAGCCACTTGGACCCGTTTCCGAAGAAAAAAACACCTGGGAGCCGCAAAAGCATTGCAACATTTAAAGCATGCACGCCGCTGCCCTCCGATCTGACAGCGGGAGGGAAGGTGACGTCGGGACGGTGCGTGACTAACGCACGCACTGCCCCCATGCGACGTCACAGCCAGTACAGCGCCCACCACAGTGGGGAGTGTCGGGGCGCACAATGCGCCTCCTCCCCTTGCTAGTATCCGTCCCGGAGCCGCGGCAAAGGTGTAAAAGAGCCACATGCGGCTCCGGAGCCGCGGGTTGCTGACCCCTGGGTTAGACTAAGAGATGGCAACTGGTCTGAGGTCACCTAGTGAGCTTCATGGCTGAGTGGGGATTCAAAACCTGCTCTCCCAGTTCCTAGTTCACCACCAAATTCTGCATGATGGTTTCTGAAATCAAGGAGCAGGTTCTCATCTATTATTGTTATCTATTGATAATTTGATTGTTTTATCTTTTTTTGTAAAATGCTTTGAGGGTTCTTTGTTGTTTTTTTATTACAATCAAGTGGGGTCTAAATTTCATTAAATGAATGATGAATGAAATGCAAAACAAATGAATCTCTCCCCCATTTCTAGCCAGGGGGAAGCACAGTTTTCTCCCTCCCTCCCCAACATAACTGCAAAGGCAAACTGGAATTTGCTGCCAGGTGGTCACATTATCCAGGAGCCTGCAAGTCAAGGAGAGTGAAGTCACTTTCATTTTAGGTGTCATGTTCAAAGCAGTTCTCGGCATCTTGCTGATCTGTGACTGGTGGGTGGGGAATGAAAGAACTGCTTGCAATGGAAAAAGGATTGAATCTGACATATGCAAGCTGCAGACAGGCTGTTTCACACAAGCAAGTCATCCCCTTATGCTTTGCCATTCTGCAGGCATGCACATGTGAATTCACTGAAGTCTTTAGATTTGCCTAGTGGGAGATGCAGCTTCTGGTGCTGCATCTAAAACTCTGGGGCAGGCTTTCCCAACCTGTTGACCTCCAGTTGTGTTGGACCACAAGTCCCATAAGTGTTGCTGGGGGGGGGGTGATGGGAGTTGTAGTCCAGAGCATCTGAAGGGCACGAGGGAGCCAAAGGTTTCTCTGTGTAGGAAAGAACAAAAGAAGAAACTGAAATTGACAGATTCATTCATCCTTAATGTAGGGAAAGGCAGCTTCCTGTGTTCCCAGATGGCACAATTTCCATCTTCACCCCTGACCACAGTGACTTACAAGCCAAGGTTAACTGCAGCCAATAAGTCCAGAGAATGGAAGAAAGTAAGAGAAGGCAAGGCACACACTGCCCTCATCTAATTTAGAAGCTCAAATGTTGCAGCTCTTTTATTGAAGCAAAAATAAGGAACTATCAGCACCCACCCTCGAGAGTCAGCCTTTTTCAGTTCCTTTTCTAAATGTCTGTCTTTGGACAAAAGCAATCCAGTGAGAACATCTAACCCAGAACTTATCCACAGTGGGATCAGATGAGTCACTCTTCTGCTCGGAAACTTTACTGGAATGCCTTTCTGTCCATTTTCAGTAACTAGGGCATGCACCCGTGTTCCTCTTTATCTTCAGAACACACACACACATGTGTCTCCTTTTCCATCATGATTTTCACAGAGAACTTTCCAGTCTATTGAGAGTGAAGCATCTACTGTACTTTCTCATTTTGTAATAATAAACTGAGTTACTGGGGAGGGGCGACGGGAGGGAGTAGAGTCAGAGAAGTGGATAAACAGATAATTTAATAAATTAAAAAATTGTCCAGTAGCACTTTAGAGACCAACTAAGTTTGTTCTGGGTATAAGCTTCTTCTTCAGATACACTTCTTCAGCGCACACTTCTTCAGATACATATGAAAGCTTATACCCAAACTTAGTTGGTCTCTAAGGTGCTACTGGACAATTTTTTAATTTATTTCGACTGTGTCAGACCAACACAACTACCTACCCGAATCTAGATAATTTAATGTGTGTGTTAGAAAAGAGAATTACAGATTCAGTTTGCAAATACAACAATCTCACTACACTCTAAGCACAAATACAAACTATCTTAATACTGTTTAATACACAATGCCCAACTTTCCCCCACTCCTATTGAACTAAAAACTAGTTGATCCTGATACCCTATAGAAAAGACTTTACTATACAATGGTACCTCGGGTTAAGTACTTAATTCGTTCTGGAGGTCCGTTCTTAACCTGAAACTGTTCTTAACCTGAAGCACCACTTTAGCTAATGGGGCCTCCTCCTGCTGCTGCTGCCGCGCCGCTGGAGCCCGATTTCTGTTCTTATCCTGAAGCAAAGTTCTTAACCTGAAGCACTATTTCTGGGTTAGCAGAGTGTGTAACCTGAAGCGTATGTAACCTGAAGCATATGTAACCCGAGGTACCACTGTAGTCCATAAATCACCAGGTGCCTTCATTCAACATTTTAAAAAATATTAAGTTAATAGTAACTAAATTAGGGGTAGCCAATGAAGACCAATCAGTAATAATCAAAGAGCAGGTAAATAAAATATAATTTATCATTCTGGCCATATTTATCTATTTAAAGCATTTTCATTTAAAGCACTTTACATTTTAGGAAATCCCAAAATGGTATACAAACAATAATAAAAGACATCGTAAGGAATAAAAAGTCACAATATAAAACCCAATATTAGAACACCCTTCAAAATCAGCAGTGTGCCCCAACCCAGCTTAATGGCTAGAGAATGCATCATACAGTGACCCCAATGCCCAGTCACAAAAGGACAACCAAGATTCCATTTATGTATTTATGTATTTATTTCATAATACAGCGGTACCTCGGTTTAAAAACAGCCCTGTTTATGAACGATTTGGTATACAAACGATGCAAAACCAGAAGTAGTGTCCCGGTTGTGAACTTTACCTCAGTCTAAGAACAGAATCCGAATGGTGGAAGGGCACTGGTTGCAGGAGGCCTCATTAGGGAAAGCGTGCTTCGGTTTAAGAACGTTTTCGGTTTAAGAACGGACTTCCGGAACAGATTAAGTTCGTAAAACAAGGTACCACGGTACCTTAATTTAGTATCTGCATGGACTTCACATTATTGGGCTCCAGCTAAAGATGCATTGCCTAACTAGGTGCACAAATCTGTATCCAACTGCTGTGATCCTGTATCTGATGAAATGGTGTGGAATGGTCTCCAAAGCAAAACTTAGGAGGGATGGCTGAGGGAGCTGAGTTTGTTTAGCCTGGAGAAGAGGCGATTGGGAGGGGTGATAGGATAGCCACCTTCAAATATCTGAAGGGCTGTCCCATGGAAGATGGAACAAGCTTGTCTCCAGAGGGTAGGACCCAAACCAGTGAATTCAAATGACAAATAAACATTAGGAGGAACTTTATGATGGTAAGAGCTGTGTAACAGTGGAACAGACTCCCTCAGAGGGTCGTGGCCTTTCCTTCGCTGGAGGGTTTCTTTTTTAAAAAAAAACCCAGAGGCTAGATAACTCTGTGAGGATTCTTAAACTGTGATTTCTGCATTGCAGCAGGTTGGACTAGATGACTGTTGGGATCTCTTCCACCCTCATAGTTCTGTGATTCTGTGGGAATTTGTCGGTGTGATTGCACCACGGCAACCTCCCCACTACCATGCCCTTCTCCATCCCAGGAAGCTGCAGCAACGCTCCAGACTCACTCCACTGACCTCTACCATAAAAAGGTGAACTTTCCTCCATCCAGTTTAGATGTGCACAGAGCACACCTCGAATCATAAATAGAATGGTTGGCTCCCTCAAGTGTAGGGCAGTCCACTGGCCACTTGACAGTTATGGAGTTCTAAACTTCTATTTTATGCTGCTGTTTAATTTTTTTATGGATTTGGATTATCAGTGAACAATACAGTGGTACCTCTGGTTACGTACTTAATTCCTTCTGGAGGTCTGTTCTTAACCTGAAACTGTTCTTAACCTGAAGCTAATGGGGCCTCCCACGGCTGCTGCGCTGCCGGAGCATGATTTCTGTTCTCATCCTGAAGCAAAGTTCTTAACCCAAGCTAATATTTCTGGGTTAGCGGAGTCTGTAACATGAAGCGTATGTAACTTGAAGCGTCTGTAACCCGAGGTACCACTGTACTGAACATATGAACTAATAAAGTAATACAAAGCTTGGCAAATGCAAGTAGGTATCAGCTGAAGGTTGCGACCACTTACGTTGCAATATGGACAATCAGATAAAAGTATTGCTCTATAACGTTACTTTTAAACTTCTCAATGAGCCAGTGACTCCACAATCAATTCAGAGCACAAAACAATGCTGTCTTCTTCCTTCAACTACCTCCTGTAAAGCCCTCAGCTTATTAGGGGTCACGACGAGGTTTTGACCCTGGAATAGCAAGAGCCAGTTATGCAGAGGGCTGCTGCTGCTGCTGCGTCTGCTCTTCCTTACAGCTCTGGGGGCATTCCCTTCCCTCACGCCAAGTGTGTGGCTGAGGCACACGGCTTTTGACACCCTGAAATGCACAAGGAAGTGGAGCGGCGGGTAGCAGCAAGACATCCTTGTGACTTCTTCACCCAGAGGATCATAGGATCCTAGAACTGTGGTGCTGGAAAGGATCTAAAGGGGCCAGCTAGTCCAACCCCCTGCAATGCAGGAATCACAGCTAATTGCAGCTCCAGGGCTGCATTCCCTTCTGGGTAAAAGGTTGGTAAGGAGGCACTCAGCTTTGGGAAGCAGGCACAAGGGCTCTGGCAGGGTGCTAGAGCCTTCCAACCTCCTTCCCAAAGCTGGGAAAGCACTAACTAGGCTTTGGGAAGATGGAGGAAGTACTCTAAGACCCTGTCAGAGCCTCATGCCTCCTTCCCAAAACCCAGTGCCTCACTTACCAGGTTTTGAGATGGTGCCCCATTGGCTCAGCGCCCAATGCGTGCCCACTGCTTGCACAGCTCTAAATCTGCTCCTGCTCTTATAGTTATTTACACTTCCAGCAACCCCTGCTGCCCCCTTATTTAATCCCCACAGCTCCCAGCGGGTGGTGCCACCCACTTTGGAAAGCACTGTTCTATTGGGTCTCTTCTTCCTTTCCTTTCCTTTCCCCTTTCCTTTCCTTTCCCCTTTCCTTTCCTTTCCCCTTTCCTTTCCCCTTTCCTTTCCCCTTTCCTTTCCTTTCCTTTCCTTTCCTTTCCTTAAAAGCCCTAGATGCTGCAACCTCTCCTCTTGAGGGATTCATTCTGTGGAAATGCCTGACATGAGTTTTCTAGGCTAAGATCCACAAAGGCCACCATGGAACAAAAGAGGTGAGATGGGGATGAATGCCAGCCAAAGACGACAGAGGCACGGGGTGGTGGGGAGGCGGGGCACAGAGAACAGCTCTGGCAACTACGGCGGCTATCAATCACCGTGTTGAGATGTTTAGGGCTGCCAATGTTTCTGCAAAATTCCTTCCCTCTGCTGGAGCCCTGGAGTCAGCAACATTGGCTGGGAAAAGAAGCCAAAACTCTCCCCTTAGAGGAGTCAACCGTCTCCCGGCTCCAAGACAGGGTGCTGGCATGGAAAAGGAGCTTCACAATCCCCATTGACTGGCAACAAGCCCAAGCAAATTTGCACATCGCAGTCATTCCTCCGGGGGAATCTCTGGCTCATGCATTCATTTATTTGTGTGTATATTTGGTTACTAAGGTCAGAGCTGTGTCATCTTGAAGGGTTCCAAGTGGGCATTTGGCTGTGCTCCCCCCGCCCACCTCCACCCCTGGACCACAACTTTTCTGCAACCCTGTTAATAATAGGCATGCACTTTGCTTTAGTTGAACTAAATATAGATTTGACTGAAACTTCATTGCAGGAGGCAGAGGGGAAAGTCAAGCCAGCTTGCTCTAATTGAGCTTCTTCAAGCTGGTGCCCTCCAGATGTTTTGGATAACCAGCATGGTAATCAGCTTGGGTAAGACTGTTCGAAAGGAAAAACAGCCATACTCCTGGTTCTGTAGTATTATTTCAATTGCTTTGACCATTGTGTGCCCCCTCCTGGAGAGATCCAGAGGGTGGCAACACAAGAATGGGTCTGTTCTGTGATGGCTCCCCATGTGTGGAATGTTCTCCCCAAGGAAGCTCACCTGGTACCATCATTATGTATATTTAGGTGCCAGGCAAAAGCTTTCAACTATAACCAGGCCTTCGGCCTTTCAAGATCTATGGCCTTTTAGTAGGGAGTGAGATGTTTTTAATGTATTTCTCCCCCCCCCCTTGGTTATTATTATTATTATTGATTAAATTAATGGTTTTCTGTGGGGGTTTTTGGTCTGTCTGTTTGGTTGGCTTTAAGTCACATTGGGTTGCCCTGGGCAAGATAAAGTGACTAACAACTTTAAAAAATGATCATCATCATCTTCATGGAGGAGAAGACTATCAATGGCTGTTAGTCACAGGGGTGTACCATGGTCCCAGGTGCCCAGTTTTGAGGGGGTGTGGACTAGGTGCCTTCACGCAGGTGTTGGCTTCTGCGGGCATCTACATCCCACCCAGGCGCATCCTGGTAGGCCCCATCCCCAGCTCCCTGTCCTTCCCTGCCTGCCTGCCACCAGGGGTCTCTTTCCCAACACTATATAGAGATGCCAGGATTGAACATGGGGCCTTCTGCATGCAAAGCAGAGCGCTGCACTGGGTTGGTCCACTGCAAAACAGAAGTACCTTAAGCAAACAAACTGCTCTGCTGCTGCTGAGCTTGAATGTGGCTGACAGAGCCTTTCAATAATTTCTCCATTTGTTCTGTTCCTTTGGCCGCCAGGCTTAGCCTCATTGCTTTGCTCTCCTCCTCCCCATACAACATACTGTTTTATTGCCATTACTTGCAATGAAGGTGGATATGGACCATTGCACGCGCTCCTCTGCAGCTGAGTTTTCCATACAATCTCTGTTTTTACCATCCTCCTGTGCCCCATAAACAGAGGGATAATGTTCCTGCCAGCTTAATCTGTGTAACTACAGCTATAATGGGATCCTGGGAGATAATCAATAAATCTCTAGGCAAGGTCTTGTTTTTAAATTTATTGTCATTATTTCTTTTATTATTATCATCAAGTGAATTCTGGTGCATCATCAAGAGTTGTTTGGCCGTCATGGAGATTGTCCTCCGCTCCCCCAATTGACAGCCGGAGAAACATATCCATTGTGTTAAGCCAAGCCTTGTTCTTGCAGGGTGTTGGTAGACATGAACGTGTAGAAGGGGGAGTGGGCTGGGAGCATGCCTGCCCTGCTCCCAAATGATTTTAGGTTTAGGAAGTGTCTTGGCTCCCCCCTCAAAAGAAACCACACATATGACAACCCTGGAGAGCCAACATACTGGGTGACCTTAGGCTAGTCACTGTATCTTAGCCTCACTTGTCTCCCAGGGCTATTGTGAGGATAAACTGGAGGGTGGGGAGAAGAAACATGTACACCACCTTGATCTCCTTGGAAGAAATGCGGGGTTAAAAATTGAAAGAATAAATAAAATAAGTAATAACTTGATTAAAGCAGACAAATGTTACAGAAAAATAAAATGGAAAGCATTGAAAAACACAAAAAGCATCTTTCTTTGTTTTTAAAAGGAAACATTGAAACTTTGGCCTGCTCCATGACACCAGGCCCCTCATTTGAGATCAAACCCTGGGAATCACAGAATTGCAGAGTTGGAAGGGACCACAAGTGTCATCTAGTCCAACCTTCTGCAGTGCAGGAATAATTTTGCCCAATGTGGGTTTCACAATCCTGAGATTAAGAGTTTCATGCTCTACTATCTGGGCTATGGAAAAAGTGGGGGTGAACATGGGCAACTCAGCCTGCTTAGGGGTATCTGGTTCCTAGCTTGGAAGATGACTCAACTGTTTACATTGAGCAGAGAGTATGTCGCAAGCCGCCCTGGAGAGTTTCCGAGGGCCAGGCAGCAACACACTCATGTGGGGATGGTGTACTTCTCTTGGATTCCCTGCAGGTCCCATGAAAGAACAACATGGGGTGGGGTGACTGGAACCCAAGGAGATGCTTTGAGGCTTCCCCAAGAACTGCCTTGTCTGTCCCCCATGTAATCAGTACATTGAAAGGCAGGGTAGAAATGATTGATGTGGTAAAGGCCCTGCCCTGTAGGCTCAGAGTTACTTAGCTACAACGTTAGGCCACAGAGTGAATCACAGAAAACAGAAGCAAGGCTGTGCCATGCTTCTTACATTAACCAAGAGAAGCACCTCCCAGGAAGCCTAAGCAGATAAAACTAGTGCTAATACAAAGCATTATTTGGCACACAAGAGTGTTTTGCAAACACCCAGCAGGTTAGATTGCTGCAGCTGGCTCATCTGCTCAGATAAGTGTGCAAGTGGTCTAGATGTGTGAGGAGCGGGATGGGTGGTATCTGGGGACTCACAGAAGAGCACAGGATGCAGCAGTGGCTGCCATCTTTCATTTTCCCTAGCACCAAACTGCTCACACATAGATCAGCTGGAAGCAGTAGAACCTGAACAGGTTCTTATTATCCAAATCCTTCTGATGAGGGAGGCAACCTAAAGGGTTCATTGATGGGAAGAGATGGATCTTTTGGATCATCACTTAGACTGCAATCCAAGGGACCAGTATAACCTGACATGCTGCCCTCCATCAGACTCATGATACACCATCAGTCCCTTCAGACAGCATGGTGGTGTGTCCTGTTCTGGACCTTCAGAGGAACCCACAGGGAGGGTGAACAACTTGTTCCAGCAAGGGCTAGAGTTGGACTGAGGCCTTTGGGGCCTGTACCTCTGGTCCACTACTCCTAGGCTCAGCCTCCTCTTTGAGAACTACCACTGTTAAAGTACCAAGCCCCTGAACTGCCGATGAACACATCTTCTGTGCTCCCTGGTCTGGAGCACTCCCTGGTGAGGTAGGTTGACACTAGGTTCCTTGAGCCCAGGTGAAGCTGCCTGCCAGGGTCCTGACTCTAGCTCTATGGGTCCCAGTGCTCTGGAATCTTGCCAATAAGAACAAAAGGAGAGACTGCTCTGGCTCCTTAGCCAATGATTCCACAGTCCAGAACTCATGGTTGCTGCTAGACTCTGGGGTCATGGCAACTCTGTGACAGGAGTGCTGTCCAAAACATCCGGAGGGCACCAGGTTGGGTAAGAGGGCAGTGAGTCTCATTTAGCTCAGTGGGGTTGCTTCCAAGTAGACATGCCACAACTTTATGTGCACCCCTCTACTTCCTGGTGATCACAATCTAGTTCAGAGTTAGCGTGCTCCACCAGACAGATTCCAATGGGTTGAACTGTGCTTGAAGTTGTGTTGGAGGAGAGCCAGTGTTTGCAAGCAACTTCCCACGTGCAAATCCCTCATTGACTGTAGAGAAGTGGTTTGCCTTGCCCAGATGTGATCCGTGGAATTTGTGTGTGTAGGTGGAGGCCTCCTCAGTGGGGAAATACTAAGTTATTTCCACCAGACTGAAAACAATGGTTTAACTGCTGTTATGAAAAGAAGAAAAAAGAGAGAGGATTAAGTGACTGGAAAAGGACCCATGGTTCTGGCTTTCTTGTGAGAAAGAGGTGGCAAGACAGCCATCTGGGGATGTTTACCTTCCTTCCTCTAGGGATCTCAGAATGCCACAACTGGAGAAGAGAAGAGGGCTGCATTTATGCAAGGTGACCAAGACGATTTGAAGAACCACACTGGAAGAGCTCTGCTGGTTCAAACCAAGGGTCCCTCTGGTTTACCTGCCTGCAGTATGGATGGGGAATGCATTCAATTTAGAGCACATTTATCAAATGCACACTTTCCGAAACAACGTGTGAATCAAAACACAACTCTCCTATGAAATTTGCACTTATCTGAATTTTGCAATGCAATTCTCCAACTGAACAGTGTTTACAAAAATGCACACATTGGAGGAAATGTGCACTAAAATTAAGGTAGTAGCAAAAATAACATGCAACATATTGGGGGAAATTGCTTGCAAGCATTGGCATATTAGTTAAAACTGAATATAAGATGCGTTTGTTAAGAGAAATTTGCACTAAAATGCAGGTGAATCTTCATGAGGTTTTAAAATATCCCCCCATAAATTTCAGATAACTGGAATTTAAGGTTTGAAAAATAAGAAACTGGGAGAACTAAAATGGACAGATCATTCCATCTTTACCCACAGTACTGGCCAACCAGATACCTCAAAATGTGTCCAAGTAGAGCAGGAAGGCCTTCACCCCTCTTGTTGTTTGCTTCTGGTGCCTGGCACTTGGAGGTATACTGTCAATGAACATGGCAGTTCTATTTAGCCTTCAAAGCTAATAGCTGTCAATAGGCAGCCATCCACCCTCTGATTCGCTGGCACAGGATAACGTTCTATCCTGTGGCAGCAAATTCCATAATTATGTGCTTGATGAAAAGCAATCATGGAGATGAAGGCAACTCTAGCACTTTCCTCAAAGCAGGAGCAATGATGTTACCTGCTGAAACACCAGGACCCTCTTTGCTCTGGTGAGTGAATGAGGTGCATTGTGAGCCTCTCCCCCCAAGATCGTTTGGTTGGGGACTGCTCAGAAGTGACAAATGAACCCAGTTTGCCAGCCTTTGCCCAGGATTTTCCCCTTCTTTCCCTCCATGCAGCAGAAATGCTTCCAGTGCTTTCATGCCTGCTTGGCTCTCTTCCGGCATTGGAGTATGCAGAGGATGAAGTTTAGGTGAAAGATTGCAGGGGAGGGAAATTGAAGGATGCGGGGGAGGGTTCAGCATTCCTCACACTTTTTGGTCAGATCCTCCCCATCCCTTGCTAAGGAGCAATCTAATTCATGAACAAAGTACGCCTGGTTTGGCCTTAATTGGTCTCTGCTCTCCAAAACCGTGGCTTCTCTTTGTGGACATTTTTATTTAAATAAATAAATAAGCACCCTGAAGGTGTGATCAAGGGATGGATAAAAAGCATTGGCTTCTTATGGGAAATCTGAGAGGTGACATGACAGCCATCTTCAAATATCTGAAGGGCCGTCACGTGGATGATGGAGCAAGCTTGCTCTCTGCTGCTCCAGAGAGTAGGACCCAAACTGATGGAGTCAAATGACATGGAAGGAAATTCCGACTAAACCTTAGGAAGAACTTTCTGAATATAAGATCTGTTCGACAGTGGAATGGACTCTCTTGAAAGGTATTTAAGCAGAGGTTGGATGGTTGCCTGACAGGGATTCTTTAGCTGTGATTCCTGCATTGCAGGGCGTTGGACTAGATGACCCTCAGGGTCCTTCTACAATTCAATGATATTTTACCAAATGCCACATTACCCCCATGGCTCTCCTATAGCTTTGTTGCACAGGCCTGCCCCACACATTTATAGCTGGAGGGCACAGAGACCACGGCAGATCTTGTCCAGAAATCCAGAGAAAGATTTCTGAATATTTTTTGTCGGTTGAATTTGCAGTCCTGGTGTTTGTCATCTCTCTCTCTCTCTCTCTCTCTCTCTCTCTCTCTCTCTCTCTGAAGGTTGGGAAATATCTTGGCTCTCATCTTTCCTGTTATGATACATAACTGATCTGTGGTCAGAGCCCTCAAGTTCACAACCTGTTCTGTAAAAAAAGGAAAGAAAAGAGCAAAAGGAGCAAACTTTCCCCTTGCAACTTCTGCTGCAACATTATGTAAAAATCGCAAACCTCTTTTCCTGGGGAGGGGTTCTGGTTTGCGACGATTTCTGAAAAGAGGAAGCCATCACTCTTTATCCTGGTTGACCTTAATGTGCAACGCTTCCTGTGGAGAGACCCACAGCAAAATCAAAGGAGGGCAGCTCTTTTCTGCGGTCGATTGCTTCCTATCACACATTCTATGGAGAAAGGAAGACAATGACCATTTATTATAAACCCAGCACCTTCTGAGGCTGCTTATCTGATGCATCAATTAAAACAAAGAAGCTCGGGTAGTAAGACCACCCCCACCAGGGGTTATCTATCCTCCACATCTGCAAAGTTCCATAGCCAAAAGTGTTGGCAGAAACAGTTTTAACATAATTAGCAAGACAAAAACGAATGAGAGAGGAGGCTGTGTAAGGAGGGGGCAGACAGCAGAGGAAATCTTAACTGTGCATGGCAGGAGGTCAAATCGAGCAAACCTAGAAGTCTCAACTTTGAGACAAACAGCTTGATCAGGGCTGGGCAATCTAAAATTAGACCCCAGCCAGCAACAGCATTCAGGGGAACAGGAATATCAGTCAGAGACTGTTACATAAACAAGCCACAAAATAGGTGCAGTCCCACATCTGACAGTGCCTGTTCAGTGACCACATGGTGTGTGTGTTTTGGGTGTGTGTATGACTGACAAGACCTATGTTAATGTGGCAATGATCACTGAAAGCTTTAAAATTTGAAAAGCAAAACAAAACTCCCAATTACTCTTGAGACAAAGTATAGATAAAGGTATCATAGAACATTCATTATGGTCAACTTTTAGTACAGTAAAGAATATTACTTAATACATTATAGCAGCACTACATTGTAAATACATGAATACAGGTCATAAGCAAAAAAGAAACAAGCTGTTATCTTCATATGTGATGCACTTATGTGAATAGAAATAGCCCCAAACAATAAAATATATTCTAAAAATGAAACAAAAGAAATAGCCAAAACAAGCAAACCCTAAAAAGCGCACTGTAGGATATCGTGGTAGGAGAGAGATATGTTGGACTGATGATAGACAGTTCACTGATAAATAATGGTACAGCGATCAGTCATTTACGAGTCAATTCTCTGGTGCCCTATTTAAAGCAATAAACTTTTTTGAGCCTTTTTGGACACAAAGTTCTCAATCAAATCACTGTAATCCAAACCTCTCCCAATTTTATGTTCATCTGAAATCATGTCTAATCCTACTACAGGCCCTTGCAACATAGAAGAGTACAAATAATGCTTTATGAATTTCAGCTCTCACCAGTTGCAACTATTACATATACAGTGAGAACAATGTGAAGTACTACACATAAATTGGGGTAAATACCTTAAATATTATACTCATAAATACACTGAAGGACTGTCAAAGCTGTGCATTTTTCTTGAGCTCCATTCTTTAACTTGATGCCATCTTTGTTTGCTCAAAATGAGAAGGCAGTTAATTGCATGCAAACTCTACTTTTGGTACTGTGTTTGCAACAATAAATATCAAATGCATGACAGAAATGCAGAAATGGCCTCTTCCCTAAAAAACCAGTGCTGCACATCCTAATTAGAAGAAAATGGTGCAATTATATGCATTACTCAGAAGCAAGTCCTTCTATATTCAGTAGGATTCACTCTCAAATGTGTCTAGGATTAGTTTTCTTTGGGCATAGACGTTTGCATTGGTATGTGGCATTAAAAGCTCAACAACTTTTGCATCAAGATTTTCACTTTTTGAAATATGGCAACCCTACTGGTGGCAGGACTGGAGATCCAGCCTTCCCCAGCCTTATTCTGTCGAACAACTGAATTGTCTTCCAGTGCCACCTGCACCCACTTCTTCTTCAGCTTCTAGTCAGAGCCAGTGGAAAATGCTCCACTCTGCTGAGATTTCATCGTGAAACAAGAGCTTCTTTTCTGTTTTCCCTTCTTGCTAGAATGAAATGGCAGCTGCCGCCTCCTGATGCCTTGAATGAACAGGGCAGTTGGCCTTGTGCAGGAAAGGGGCACAAGGGCAGCTCTTGGCCGAGGAACTGGCATACTAGCAATGTGCATGGGTCTGGCTTAAGGCGGAGGGGCAGGAGGAGGGCTTCTGCTTGTGTTTCTGTAGGGAAGGTTTGCTTGCCTGTTATGCTGCTGGGTTTAAAGGCAAGGCAGACCGAGAGTGACTGATGATAAAGGAGGCAGGCAGGATTTTGTACCAGACTTTGGAGCACCCTAAGTGTGGGAACCTGTGTGGTGGCTCAGTTTGCCCACCCCAAAAGCCACCCCTGCCTCTTGTGGAAGCAAATTCTATAGTTTAGCTATATACACAGAGTCCCTCAAAATTTATTCTCACCTACGTGTGTTTAGGATTGTGGCCTGTGTATATTATAACACTGAAAATAATATTTTCCAAACGGGTGCCCTCCAGCTGTTTTGAAATAAAATCATAGAATTGTAGAGTTGGAAGAGACCGAAGGGAATTTCAGCTGAAGCATCCATGACAGATAGCCATCCAACCTCTACTTTAAAAACTCCACAGTTGAGAAGACCCCATCAGTACAACCACCATCAGTTCCAGTCCACACAGCTATGCTGAGGGAAGTTGTAGTGCAGAAGATCTGGAGGCCACAGGTTGATGAAGAGTGCCATAGAGTTGGTGGCAGCATCAGACGGTATTTCCCGCCTTGCCTGTTTCCTCTGCAATTATTCCTTATGTTCTTCCATGGAAATACTTTTTTGCTGCTGCTTCTTTGCCTTGCTGATGGGCCAGTTAATATATCAGTTGGAAATCCATCATGGTCATGCTAGCATTTATCTGTCTCAGAAGCAAATGGAGGGGTGTGCCTTTGGGGGTGAGGTCAAGCTTTTTGGAAGGTTGCAGTGCCTGCTGTGGCTGTAAGTAACATAAGAACATAAGAAGAGCCCTGCTGGATCAGGCCAGTGGCCCATCTAATCCAACCTCCTCCTCCTCTTCCTCCTTCTCCTCCTCTCTTAAAGCCATCCAAGTTGGTAACCATCATTAGGGCTTAGCTTTTCTCTTGACCTTGCTATGGACCTATGGTTGGTCGCCTAGGTTGCCCAGGGGGTCTGGTAGGAATTTTTCCAACTGGCATTAGGCCTTTTGGTTTTTTTCGCCTATCTTGTAGCAATCGTCACAACTTTCTTGGTATTTGGCGGTTAGGCATTGGAATGTGTTGTTGGTGTGTGGAAGGGCAAGGTGTGGCCATCGCCTACCCCTTCAAATTTGGGTATTCCATTAAAGGAATCCGGCGGTCGTGGATCCTGTCCGATGCATGTGTGGCGGGGGGCGTGGCATGACCCTCGGTGACATCAGCATCAACAGGCTCTTCCTACTGGTGAATAACCCCTCTTTAGGCTCACCCCTCTCCGAGTGGGTAGAGTCAATTTTCCGTGGTCCAGTGCCTAAGCCAATACCTTCTCACTTGCTGTAATCAATAAAGTTGTGGCCTTTTCTTGCCCATTAACCTTATACACTGTGTCCACATGTCTGTTTATTCCTCAAAGCGGGGATTGGGTCCTCGAACCACAATTTAACCTTGTGCTGCATGCAGAAGTCTTTCTTTTATCTGCCCTGAATCTTCCAACATTCAGCTTCATGGGATGTCCACAAGTTCTAGTGTTAGGAGAGAGGGAGGGAAAACTTTTCCGTAGCAACTTTCTGCATGCCATGCACCATTTTATAAACTAAAATGTGAGGTGTAGGTGACCTGATTGGAACCATCGCCTTCCTTGATGGAGAGAGGAAGACGCCCTGTTGCAACACCGAGTTATGTTTTGGAATAATCATTATTGGGAGGAAACCAGCCCCTGCCGATCACTTTTCAATTAACAAAGGGTGCACAACAGGACAGGAAAATCTAACACCAAAGGAGTGCTCTGCATGTGCTCATCCTTGCACATGGGAACCGTCAGGCTCAGCAAGTGCAGTCCAGCAAATCAAAGCTCCGCAGAGAAGGATAAGACTGAGTTTATGGTATCCTGGAGATGCCGGCACCTGGGCCTTGCATCACTCGCAGCCCGGCTCAGGCAGCTGCTTTTGCTCGGCAGTCAATTAAGCAAAATTGTGAGGAGCAAACGAAGGATCTGCATCCTGGCAGCAGCGGCGTCCAAGTGCTTGTGGTGAAGAGCTGGCAGAGCAGGGGTGCAGGATGCTGTGGAAGGTACAATTATCCTTTCAGCCAGTGTCAATTAAAACCTGCACCTTCTCCACACATCTGTTTATGTTTCTAAGCCCCTGTCATCACTCTCTCGGCATAATAAGAATTTGGACACTGATCAAATCCCTCTTTCTCTGGAAGAATAAACACTGCTGCTCTTCTCACTACCAACTCCCTGAGTAGAACGGTTTGCGATAAAGTGGAGCAGGGGGAGAGATTATTCATTCAAAATCAAAATAGGATATATTTTTTTTAAAAAAAGCAGACAAAACCGCAGGGTTTATGTGTGTGTGTTTTGATGTTTTGTGTGTTTTAAATTTTGATTTTGTGTATGATTTTTGGGTGATTCTTATCTCTTTTATATAATGTTCATTGTTTGGATATACCGCATTTTTCCATCTATAAGACGCCCCCATGTATAAGATGCTCTCTATCTTGGGAGACCCAGATTTAAGAAAAGGGGAGGAGATGACCCAGAGTATAAGATGCCCCCTAATTTTTGACATTATTTTTAGGGGGGAAACCTAGTCTTATACATGGAAAAATATGGTAGTTAAATTACTTAATATTGGTATTGTTATTGGCCTTTATGGGCATATGTTTAAACAATAAAATCATACAAAGTCATCCAAATGCATTGATAATCCAAACACATACAATATATAAAAGACTAGATAGCCACCATTTAATAAATCAGGCAACTTTAGCTTTAAAGATCTCGGCTAAATACCCTGAAACAAACTTGGTAGTTTCAGGAGTATCATCCCTCAACAAATATTGGATTGATAGAATCATATTATGATTCTACTTAATAGAATTGTAGAATTGGAGGGATCCCCAATGGTCATTTAGTCCACCCCCCAAATGATGAGGATTATTATGATTAGGAACATAATGGTGGTAGTAGTACTATTTGGTTCGAATGTAGAGTTGGTATTGTATTTTTTTATACGATTCCTTTTTGTTGGAAATTGTAAACTCCTTAGAGATTTTTGTTGAAATGAGAAGTGGTATATAAATTAATGAAACAAATAAATTATAAATTAACTAACTAAATCTACTACATATTTTAGAAGTTACCTGTCTGTTTTCTATCCATTTGGATACCTCTTAAATTATCATAACTAACATGATGATTTCTGAGACCAAGGAGCAGATATTCATCTATGTTTGGCTACACGCAAACACCATTTTAAATGAAGATGGAGGACTAGACATTTCAAAATGGCACTTAGTATGAAGCTGCTAATAAATTACATTTAACACCTGCTTTTTGATAAAACCTCATTTAAAATGAAATCAGAATCTAATAGAAACAAAGTCTAAACATAGCAATATCAAAACTGAGCCTCTATCAAAACACACTGAGTTCAAGACTAATTTTTTTTATATAAAAAATAACCACAGATTATTTGAACCATTTCAAACATGTCACAAGAAGTCATGGTAAGTTACAAATATTTGTGACTGTCAAACTGATAGTTTGGTTTGCTTTCCCTTCAGCGCTGGCTCAAGGCATTTAGCTTGCTGGAGCAAGATGGCGTCTCTCCTGTCTCATTTTTCAAGAGCTGACCAGGCTAAAACTAGTGTGGTTGGAGTGATACATTAGGATGTGGGAGATCAGAAATCCCTACTCAGCCATGAAGCTCACTGGGTGACCTTGGGCCAGTCACCATTATTTGCCTAACCTACCTCACAGGGAAGGGGGAGCTGTGTATGCCATCCTGAGCTCCTTGGAAAGGTGGGATATCATCAACAACAACAACATAATTTCAGCACTGGGGATGGGACAGCATTCTCCACAGCCACTGAGGATGGCCAGCTGGCTTACAAGATATAGTGCAGGTTGCGTGGCACACACAGAGCTGTCCTCCATCACCTTTCTGCCACATCCTACCCTTCAGTATCAGTTCCCTGAGGAGGTGGCTGCACCCTGTCTTGGTCTGTTTCCATGGTAGAGAAATTCTGCTCCACTGAGGGCTTAGGTTACAGGGGTTCCTGCCCTCTCAGCCTAGTTGGGCCTCCTGGATGCAGAAGTTAATGCCCGGTGGCTCAGGGTTGAGCCTGATGGATGGAGTGGAGCGGAACAAATAGCAAATGCTCTCAAGCCAAAGAACAAATAGCCCACCCCTTTGATTCTGCCATCTCCCATAATTGGAGCTGGCAGACAGTCCTGAACTCTGTAGCCATTTCAGAGCCTCAGTACATGTCAGTTAAAGAGCACCAGACCACCTTCTCTCCTAAACTGGGCATATGTCTGTGTCACCTTTCAGCCAGAAGGAGCCTATAGCATCCAAGCTCTGCTGCTGTTGACACTTCAGTGATTGTTATTTTGGTAACTAGAACCACGACTTTGCTTTGCTAAAACTTGTTGCTGATACTGGTGTAAAATTCATTGGACTGGAGCTATTCAGTGGTCTTTGTTGCAGGATTCTAATCAGCCACCTCTGTTTTCGTTGGAAGCTGCAGCAGTCAGCTCCCCCCGGGGGGGACCCCCCCCTTATCCTAAGCCTGACATCTAAATTCTATCAGCCCCAACAATTGTAAAATTATCAGCACAAAGAATACATTCAACTTCCTTGGTGAAGTCTGGCAGTTCAGAGACAAGTAAATTGGTCCAAAAACAATTATAGATCGAGACACTCTGCCAATTGTTATAAAATCCCCCAAACCTTGGAAGACATATTTTGCCATTAGCAATATTTCTGTGGAACAATGAGGATCTGAAAATTACAGAACATATTCTTGGAAGAAGAATGAGAGAGAGAGAGAGAGAGAGAGAGAGAGAGAGAGAGAGAGAGGGAGAGTCCTTTATTTTCAAGGGAAAGTACTGGAGTTAGTTTAACTTCGTAAAAATTCTCACATAGACACCATTAAAAAAGAAAAAGAAAAATGGCTGTAGGGAGAAAGGCAGGACCTAACAGGAAGCATAATTCCAACTATTCTACCTACTGTCTTCTCAAAATAAGGAAGCTTCATTTGTGCCTGGTTCAAAAGAAATAACATCATGGGTTAATTAAAGAAATAAAGGCATATTATAAGCAGTCAGGAGTGCCAGCTTGTCCCTGTGACTGTGGGTGCCTGGGGCCGTGGGTGTCATGTAGTGTGCATGGTCCTGGCACCAAAATTTGTGGGTGCCTGGCCCCTTCATGGGGAATTTTGTGGGTGCTCATGCACCCAGTGCCCCAGGGAGTTGGAACCTATGTAAGCAGTACAACTAAACAGGTTAAAAATTGCTATCTATATATTAAATTAAAATATATTATATTGCCAGTGTTGAAAAGTCACTAAAAACCTGCTCCAGAATCATTGTGGACCACATCCCGGCTTCAGTTGTAACTCTTGTAGCAGAGTATTAACAGTATGCTAAGGATTGGCATCTAGCAGCAGACACCAGTTGAGGAGAGACTCCAGGTTCTTTCAAGGTTTGGCTCTCACTGTTTCCCATACAGTGAGCCTAGTGTTGCTTTGTTTGAGCAGCTTTTGCCAAATATTTTCAAACATGATGGCAAGCTAAGACAGAGTCTGCTACCCAATGATGCACATTTCCCTGAATCTGAGAAATGGGATCTCTTGGCAGAACACAAGGAATTCAGCTTCCCTCTTTGCAGAGATTAATGGGGTGTGAAACTCAATTAATGCTTTGTTTTGTTTCTCATTCAAATTCGTTTTTGAAACCTTCACTCATTAGAAGGGCATTCATTTTGGCATGAGATTTTGTCCAATTCATTTTCATCCCCATTGATTTTAATAGGAGAGCCAGCTCCATTTCTGCTGCCCATAACTTCAACGTTTTCAGTCCAACTGGCATGACATTTGATCACAATCATCTCAGGGGCAGCACCTGCAAAATTTCAGACAGGCAAGGAAAAGGGCACCTAAATTATAAGCAAGTGTCTTTTGGACACACAAGTCGCTTAATATAAACTATTAGGCAAGCCAGAGAAGTATCGTGTGAGCAGATCTGGATAATGCTCCAAGGCAGCTGAGGTTTCTAGTGGCACAGGAGCTGGCAGGCAGGCAGTCCTGGGTGAGTTTTAAGCAGAAGACTTTGGCAAAGTAGAAGAGCAACCAGATGGATAGAAGATGATACGATAATATAAGATGATAAGATGATAAGATATAAGATAAGATGATAAGATAAACTTTATTCGCATTAGCCAATGGCCATAGCAACATAAAACAAGCCATATATACAAATAAAATATATACAAATAAAAAAGACAGCAATGGGTAAAAAGGGCAATCAAATGGCCAAGATTATCATTCAGATAGTGGCCCTTAATCTCATTGCACCCATGATAAATCTAGCAACTTTTGCTGTTGTCTGATCATTTTGATCTGATGAAAGTAAGAACAATGTGGCCTCAGATGGGTGGCCTGGGATGGTAAGTAAGAGTGGGGTAATGGTCTCATTCCTCAGATCTTTATAAAGGGGACAGGACAGGAGAACATGAGCCACTGTTTCCAGATTACCATCTCCACAGGGGCAGAGTTGTTTCTCAGTTCAAATCTTTTGGTATCTGCCCTCAAGTATGGCAGAGGGCATCACATCCAATCTGGCCAGTGTGAAGGCACGTCTGTATTTTGGGATAGTTAATTTATACAGATATGGTGCCAGGGAATCAAACTGAGAAAGGGGGAAAAAGGCATACCAAGGACAGAATTTCTTTATAATGGAAGATGGATAGAAGTTGAACTGGAACAGAGATTCACGCATATGTATGTGTTTGGGAGGGGACAAAGAGGCAGAGAGCTGGCCTTCTTACTGCAAAAGGGCCTATAAGAAAGGACCCCCAAATCATACTGAGAACTTGGAGAAAGCGGATAGTAGAAAACTTCTCTCCTTCTCTTGTGACACTAGGGACATCTAGTGAAGCTGAATGTTGGAAGATGCAGACAAAAGACAGTAATGCTTCATGCAGCACATAGCTAAACTATGGAACTTGCTCCCTCAGCAGGCCACCAACTTGGATGGCTTTGAAGGTGGATTGGACAAATTCATGGAGGATATGGCTGTCAATGGCTTCTAGCCACAGTGCTCTGCCTCCACTGTCAAGTGCTCTTGTGCTCTGCTCAGGTTCTGCTTGCACAGGCAACTGGCTGGCCACTGTGAGAACAGGATGCCATTGGCCTAATCCAACAGGCTCTTCTTATGTTCTCATGGGTTTCAGCCCCAAAGGTTCAGTCCTGGCTGCACCCTATTTCCTTCACACCAAACTTTGGACCCATCAATCCCACAGCATCCCGGCATCTAGAAGAAGAGAGGAGAAGTGGTTACTTGATTCCCTTGCAGAGCCAGGAGGCAGAGCAAACAGCTAAAATGCAAGCACCTCCTCTGGGGTTTCAGTAACCCAAGTTGTTTTAAATGTCTGTTGATTCTGTGCTCAAATAATGCAAACTATTCTGAATGGCATGTAAGCTATGAAAACAGGGGTTTAAATAACTTGGCAGGACGTTTGTGTGTGTGTGGCTTTCAGGGGTTGGGAGTAAAGTTTCACAACTGGTCAGGTCAGAATCATGTCCAATAGATACAGGCTGCTGGGCTGTTTGTTTATTTATTTTGGTAAAATAAAACAGGGCAGGAGGTCGGTGAAAATTCCGTGGTTCAGCCATAAAGCCTAATCCACTCAAGTGAAGATGGCATATTGCCAGCCACTAAGGCTCTCTTCCTCAGCCTGGCGCCCTTCGAATGTTTTGGACTACAACTCCCATCAGCCCATCAGCTAGTGCATGCTGGCTGGGGCTGATGGGAGTTGTAGTCCAAAACGTCTGGAGGGCAGCAGGTTAGGGAAGACTGATGTGAATTCTGAACGAGGAAACTGAGGCACAGCCAGTTGGCATAAGTAGCTTTTTGTGGAATTCCATAGTGGAGAAGGAAAAGCCACCACGGGATCAATTCCATCCTTTTTCTCTATGCTCAGTGGTTTCTGTGGGTGTAGCTTTCTCTGCTGGTGGCCCTGGCTGGATTTGCTCCCCTCTCCTTCCTAGGCAGCTACTCCTGCCCACTCCCTGAAATGTCTTACACTGTTTCCCAGTTTTCAAGTAACTCAGATTGTACAGATCAGGAGCAGAGCTTCAGTCCTCCTTCTGATACCTGAAATTCAAACTTACCAGGTGTTAGCTGGTGCTTGCAAGGAAGTCCATGGCAGTTACATTTCTGTAGTCATCTTGGTCATACAAAGTTAATTATGTTTTATATCAGAGACCCAAAAGAAATAAAGAAGAATTTTCCCTACTGCAGTTTTGCAAATTGGGCTCCCTAAGATATGCATCTTTATACACATACTGATTCAGTTCTTTTGATTTGAGAACTGCTCCACAAAATTTGAAGACGTGTGAATTTGGAATAATATCTGTGCAACATTTCATGCATCGTTTTGGTAAGCGCAAATTTGACTCTCATTTTAATGCAAACCAAACTGAAGCTGTTAATTTCACATCTGCATGTGTTCAGCCATATATCTGTTGCATCCCATTTCTTCATGAATCTGTATCTTAAAAAAAAAATGCCTGCATGAACGTTTAGATTTAAGTACCTATTTAAATACATGTTTAGGAACATAAGAAATTGCCTTATTCCAAGAACTGTGTGAAAGGAAGTGTGGAAGCTGGTGCATAATTAAGTCCTGATGTACACATTAATCTAGGAAGTGCAGATCAGGTCAAGTTTGTACTGAAACTGCCAAAGATCAAATTCCTCAAACATCTGTAATCTAACCAAGCTCTCAGAGCTTCTTAACCCAGCCTAAAATACAAATGCTTACAGATCTTGCCAGCTAAGCTCTCCTTTTTATTCTTGCTCCCTCAGGATTATAGTGAGATTTTTTTGGTCAGCATCCCCCCCCCCGTCCCCAATGACTTGGGTATTCAATGCAGAAACTTGTAACTGAGTTATTTGCTTTGCTGTTCATTTGTTCATTTCCAGGAGTATAAACATCAGCTAAGATGTGCGTGTTTCTCTTTCTAAAAAATGCCCATAAATTAGTACTCCTTTCCCTGAAATTTGGCTAAGTTTTGATCCCTTGTAGCATTGTTTGGATGGAAAACATCAAAGTTACAAGCAGAAGAAGGGTGTCAGGGATTCCAGTAAATTAATCAGAAATGAAAACAATTGGAAATGATGTCAACCTGTTAAATTTGCCAGAAATGTGATTCTAATAAAAAAATGACATTAGTCAATGTCAGGGATGCTGATGAGTGTGCACTGGGGAAGGGTAGCTGGGAGAGAGGGAGAGTGGTGTGTGGGAATCTGTATCAGCCAGGAGGCAAGAATCAGAGGCCAGGGAAGCTTCAGAGCTGGGGGAAGAGGAGGAAGAGGCAGGCCAGGGAAGTGAAGGGCGAGGTGCTTCCCCACGCTTCCCTGCATCACTATCTCCCAGAGCCAAAAGGGGATTGATACGGGAAGAGAATAAGCTTCTGTGCAGGCATAGCCTCCAGTAACATGTGTGCTCCACATTTCTAAGCTCAGGTCCATGATTTCCAGGTCCATGTCTGACAGCAGGATACATGCCTAACCCTCTTTGCAAAGGTTTTGCTTTCTGCATTTGCCATTGAGCAGGGCAGGGAGAGAGTGGGAATTATGGAAGCGGAAGGAGAACATGAGAGAGAGAGAGAGAGAGAGAGAGAGAGAGATGCAATTAATGATGATGATGATGATGATGATGATTAAAAACCCACAATCTCTATTCAAGTCACAGAGAAAAGAACTGAATTTCCTGACAAACCAATCACACCAGAGTTTCTCATTGAAATTCCTTTGTTTCAAAATGGCTACTTAAAGGACAGAGTGTCCTATGGGGTTGAAATATTCACTCTTAGTTTCTAAATACGGCCCTTTCTGATGTCTGATTTGTGTCTGTTTATTCTTTTGTTTAGAGACTGGCTTTTTTGTTTTACCTGGAATGTGAAAGGGAGTATGCCCTCCCCCGATAATTAACCATTGCTGCATATGGCCTATGGGCCCAAAACACTAGGCCACCCCTGCTGCAAAGCACTGTATGCATACTGATATGATGGTGCTGATGATGATTTGCTGTTTCTGTTCTGTGGGGTAACAAACTCACAGCAAAACCACTCTGAAGATCCAACTGCTCTTGGATTTCTGAACTGAGGGTGGGAGGGAACAGCCCGGAGGAGGTCGTGGTGGGGATGGTTCAGTCGGCAACTTGATCAGAAAGGGCAAGGAAGGTTTACCTGTTGCTGACTTCCCAGACCTGAAAGGCATTACCGAGGAACCCGAAAGAAGCCACAATCTTCTGAAAAGTCTGCCACCTGGTGTCAGTTTGAGAGATACTGGAATTCAACAATGCCAATATCAAGTGGGTTTTTGGTGCCATTGGCAGGATCTGGGCAAGCAAAGAGGCAAACCTGGCAACTACCCAGGGTGCTACCATCCTCCAGAACACAACCGCAGAGCCACTGTGCAAAAAACACCCCCACTTGCCAGGCAGTGACTCATGCTTCCTGCTCTTGGTAGTAATGCTACACTAAAGTGACACTGATGGCTCCTCTCTTTCTGCTCTGGCACACTCCCTTCAACTCCTGGCCTTGCCTGTGCTCACACTCTGACATATACTCGCCATCCCTGCTCAGGGGACAAAATAGAGAGCTAGCAGAAGCTTAATGGCAGATGGGTTTTCAAAACCTCCAACAAGTGTCAGAATGAGTGGCAAGCCCCAGGAAGAGTGCTATTTGTCTGAAGTGAAACTGCCCTCCCCTTTGCCTATGCTTTGAGGTGGGTGAGTGGAAGATGCCCTGTCCTGTTGGCAGTGAGAAGGGAGTGTAACTCTGTGTTACCTGGGCCACATTAGGATATTTGCATCTCCTCCCATGGAGTTCTGCCTGCATTTTATATCATGGCGTGGAAGAAGGAAATCTAGGCCAGCCCTCAGCAGTCTGGTGCCCTCACAGATCTATAGGAAGACAGAGATGTAGAAAACTGCATTATACCAAATCAGACCGTTGGCCCTTCAAGCTCACAATTGCTGACACTGACTTGGCAGTATTTCACATAGGAACCTTCTACATGCAAAGCAAGGGCTATGCCACTAAACTACAAGGATCCTTCCTTGCCACCTGTCTGGGACTGGTGAGAGTTGAAGTCCAGAACATCTAGAGGGCACCAGGTTAGTGAAGGATGCCCGAGATAGCCCAGTGACTTAGGGTGCATTCAGACATGGGAAATATTGTGTTAGTTTTCCTGATGATAATATGAATGTCTTGTTTTCTTATGTTCCTTTCACACAGCTGCACCTGTTGCATTGTGGAGCTGTGGCCTTCTGATAAACATGCTGGCATGTTGCACTGAATTCTGTTCACACCAGTGGGGGTGTGAACGTCATTGGACAACATTGCGACTTCCTCACCTTTTCTGTACATGCCTGCCTCTGTTCCCCCATGATTCCCCCATGAAAATGGCAGAAAAGAACTGTATGCCATTCTACCACCCCAAATTTCATCACTTCACTCCCACAATTTTCTGGGTTAAGGGGGCTGCCAATGGATTTTTCTCCTGCAGTCAAAAACCATGGAAATTAAAGCTAAACTTGCCCTATAATCCATTAATTTTCTAAAAGGGGATTTTACAATACGCAAAAGCTCAGATATAATGCAGACGTTTAGAGTTAGGGAAATGGAACAAACTGCTGTGTGAATACAGCCTTTGCCTCTTCCAGTGTTGTGCTGCAACTTGGTACTTGTGCAGCAAAAGAAGTGATTTAAAGGGATTAACATTGTGTTGAGGGGAGGAGATTTCACACCTCTGCCCCATCTTTGTGGTGTTTCAGATCAACACTGAAGATATAACCCCCCTTTTTTACTTTGCACCCATGCAAACCATGTCAGGATCTGCTCCTTCCCTCTGCCCAAGTTCAATTATACTCTTTGTTTAATAGCTCTGTTACTCTGAATTACATATTTCTTCTTCTGCTCATAGGGTTGATAAAACAGGGCACCTGAAGGAAATCTGTTCCTCTTTGCTCAAAATGGGGAAGATCTTTATTAGGGATGCCAGTGGTTTTGTTTCTAAACACATCAAGGCTGCTGAATAACCTTAATTAAATACCACAGAAAATTGGGGGTGGCTTCTTGCATGTGGGGCTGACGGCATAATTACAAGGACAAAACTAAGCTCCTCTTAGAAGCGATTCCACTTTGTATGCAAATTCTCTGCTGCCGAACCTCATCAGAAATGTTCCCACCCAAAACAGTCTAAAGCACAGCAATGGAAAGTCACTATGTCTCCAGTTGCACTGAGAAGGTGAAGACAGACGGGCTGGAGACTGACAACATAAACACAATTTTGATTTTAAGAGGAAGTCTGTTGCCTGCCTCACACCTGGATGACGGCTGCTTCAGACAGATCTATACCAGTTAGAGAAACGAGCCATTCTCACAGCTATACTACACTCACTGGTGACAAAGTCATGGCACCATGAACCACGTCCATGTAGCCCCAGCTCCAACTTTCCCTTTGTCAGGAACTCTCCAGGATCAGCCTTTGCCGTCTTTCTTTCTTTCTTTCTTTCTTTCTTTCTTTCTTTCTTTCTTTCTTTCTTTCTTGTTCTATGGTTCTCTCCAGGCATTTTGGACTCTAAGTCCCATCAGCCTCAGCCAACATGACCTTGAGAAACTTGCAGCAGAATCACAGCTGCATAAAGGCAGGCTCCGTCTAGGCCTTTGAGTTCTTATGTGGAGGTTGTGGAGCATGGGCAGTGCTCCACATCACATAAGGCCCAAGGAAGCCCAAGCTGCAAGATATGATGGGGACAGGAGCAGGATTTTCTCCCAACACAAATGGCAGCTTTGGGACAAAACACACCCGAGCTGCAGTCACAGGAAGTATCAAGCTCTCCCTCAGCGGCTTCTATTTGCATTTTTTTTTAAAAAAAGCACATGTTAAATACAAAGGTGTATGCGATGGCTTTTGGATAGTGGATGATATTGTTTTAGGATGCAAAACTTGATCTGGATGCTTGAGATCCTCCTGCTCCTTTTGTTGAACTCCTGCAGCCGTTCAATGTGCTTCCCAAACTGAGGTTGCAAATCTTCTATGAAGAAAAGGTGTTGACCATGAAAACTCTGACATTGAGAGCCGCTGGATTACATGGGGAGAGGAGCGAGATAAACATGTATTGTTAAATTATGGAATTTTTGCACACAAGTGGCAATGATGACCAACTTGAATGGCCTTAAAGGGGGATTGGGCAAATTGTTGGAGGATAAAGATACCCATGGTTATTAGCCACTGTCAGAGGCAGTAATGTTTCTGAACACCAGTTGCTGGAAACCACAGGAGGGAGAGGGGATCCACTTGTGGGCTTCCTAGAAGAGGCATCTGGTTGGCCACTGTGAGAACAGGAGGCTGGATTAGATGAGCCACTGGTCTGATCCTGCAGACTCTTCTTATGTTCTTATGCCCTTATGTTATGTGCTTATGTACATGCTCCCTTGCAATGGAGAGTTTTACTTAGTGCTATTAAGCTAAGAAGGAGTGGCAGACTGCTGGAGTTAAGCCCCCACTCCCTGCAGGCCAGCTTCCCCATTCTGACCAAAGAGCAAGATTTTAGCTTTTAAAGACTGGGTTCTCCAAGAGCAGATCCCTTGGCTCTTAGCCCATGGCTTCCAGTGCGGCTGGCAGAAGAACCCTTTGGAGGAGAACACGGTGTCCTCCTGCACCAACGCCTGGCACCTGTCTTGCAGAGAGTGCCCAAATTGGTCCTTGCAAGGGCTTTAAAGTCACGCCAATTGCTTTATAAAAATTTAATTGATGGGGTTAACGTAACTTTTTTCTGACCCACTTCTGAAAAGTGCCAAGGCAGCGTGAGAAACCCAGGGGTTGGTCTGCGTTGCTCACGCACCTGGGCTCAGCCCTGGAATGTGGCTGGAACCATGGCATCACCGTGTACACCAGCACCAAACTCGGCTGGTGAGTGCCAATGAGAAGGCAGCTTAAACAGGGCAGGGAGTGGCAAGGGAGATATTGCCATGTTTGAGGGACTGCCAAGGTTTGCAGCAAAGCAAACAAATCTTTATGAACCCCCCCCCATACCCCTGAGAACCAGTCTGATGAGGTCCAAGGATTCTCAGAGCCCACCTGGGATAGCTAAGAAAGTCAGTTCAATATGCATTTCAAATGAATCTCTTCATTCAGACTTTTTGAAACAATATGAGAACCAAAGCCCAGAATTTTTCAGAATTTGCACTTATCTGAAATTTGCAATGCGCTTCACCAACCAAGCGGTGTTTACAAAAATGCATATATTAGGGAGAGGTGTGCATAAAAAGGAAGCTACTGATAAAAAAATTGAATGCAAAAACGCATTATGTAGCTTGCAAAAATATGTGTTTTAGTCAAAACTGAATATACAAATGTGTTTGTTAGGAGAAATTTATGCTAAAATGCAGATTAATTTCCATGAGGTTTTTTTTAATTGCAAATTTCTACAAAATGTGGGGAACTGAATTTAATATGAGGAAAATGAGAGACTGAAGGAGGAGTGAAACTGACAGATCCTCCCGTCCCCAGGGAGCACAGAATGCTGAGTTTGGGTGGAAGTGGAATGGGAGGGTTGGGGGGGAAAGTATCCTGAAAGAATGCTTCATTGATTGGCTGGCTGGCTAGCTGGCTGGCTGGAACATTGATCCTTTGTACTCTTTACTGCAATATTTTGTTGCAGACTAGTTGCTTTCTAGACTAATAGTGAACTCTGATCATGGTACCATCCATGCAGAAAGAGGAGGTATGTCCAGGCTTGGGGGAGTCTTGTAGATCTTGCCTGTTTTCACACACTAACAACACATCCTGTGGAGTTTTATCCATTATATTTTATCTGCACAATCTGAATGAATTTCAGCAAGTTTTGAAAAACATGACTTTTGAGCCATCTGGCCCCCAAAATGCAACTAAGCATTCCATTTTCAGGAGCCATTTGGCACCTAGTTTATATAACTTGATTTTCTAACACTGGCTGCACTGCTCTGGCTGGAGATCATGTTGAACTGCTTGCTGGGCAAAACATATGGCGGCTGCCAGCAGGTTAGCAAAAGCAGTTCTGGTCCCTCTTGTTTTTAGAAACCCAGTAGAGAAATCTTTATATGGATTTGCAAACCCAAAGGGGTTCTTCCTCTTTTTCTACAACACAACCTAAAGTGGTATTTTAGTTATTCCCATCTTCTGATGGGGTCATGGGATTTGTAACTCTGGGCACAACCAAAAGATCTCAGCAGCCTTACCAAACTGCA
The DNA here is from genome assembly GCF_965112155.1 of Podarcis liolepis. Classification (NCBI taxonomy): domain Eukaryota; kingdom Metazoa; phylum Chordata; class Lepidosauria; order Squamata; family Lacertidae; genus Podarcis; species Podarcis liolepis. Next base: position 56,604,123 of record NC_139561.1, on the reverse strand, counting down.
GTTCCCAGCAGCTGTGCCAGAGAAGCTGCAAGTATAGGTCTTTGCAGAGGAGCTGGTTTCCTCCTTGCCCTCTCCTCTAACCACCTCCTTAGCTGGGTTTCTTTTACAGGGGAAGAATGTTTTAGCTAATGTGATCAGTTTGTTTGCAAGGCAGGCCTTCCTCAGTGCCTGGTAATTAAGGGATTATCATCATAACAGCGCTGGTGGAGATGTTGAGCCTTAGGATTTAAGCAGACCAAGCCCACTGATTTCTTTTCAGCTGTGCTCTCAATTAGCGCAATTCCACTCATGCTCTCTCTGTCACAAAGGAGGCTTTTGTCTCCCTGAAGCTTCTCGATACCTTAATCCTACTGCTTCCAGTAATGCAGGTTGTACTCCCCAGGTAATGCTACTACTGAGTGGGGAAGAGTGCAAGCATAAATATTGGCTTTTTGAGAAACCCATGTGGGGCAGTCACTCGCAAAGAACAAATCAAGCAGCAACCAAGTTAGAGCGCACTGCTGCTGCATATATGTTTCAATAATAAAAGAACAGCCCTGCTGGATTATAGCAAAGTCTCCCCTAGCCCAAGTCCCTCTTCCCAAGGGCAGAGGAAGGGGGGGTGCGGTGGGTGTGGTCCACCCTGGGTGTCACCACTGAGGGGGATGACAAAATGCTGGGCGGCACTCACAGCGGGGCCTGCAGTGTGCCTGAGCCACGCGTCTCTCCTGGGAGAGACGCGGTGGCTTGGGTGTGCGCAGGCTCTGCACTGCCCAAGTGGTCAGCCCACTGCCCCCCCCCAGCTGTAGGGCAGCTGAGTGGGAGGAGGCAGGCAGACTCTGGAGGCCCTGCGCTGCGCCCCACCCCTATGGGCGGCTCACCCTGCCCTCACCCTGCCCCTATGGGCGGCTCGCCCCGCCCCTGGGCACACCATCCCAGACGCCCAAGTGGCTTCCTCCGCCACTGCCTCTTCCCAACCCATGGTGAGCCAAATGCAAGAAGGGAATTGTCTTCCCTGATTTTGATTCTCTAGCAACAGGCATTCAGTGGTAGACTGCCTGGAATGCCTTGGAGAAAATGGTGGGATATAAATGCAAGAAATCAATAAATCCATCATACAACTAAAAGCGCCTGTTAAAACCATCAGGACAAACTACTAATATAAAAGTACAAGAATGAAACAAAGCAAGTTGTAATATTCCAGAAGACAAGGAGGGTCCACCTTAGTGAGCAGGGAAAGCAAGGTGTGTGTGGAGGTGTGCCTTCAAAAGGTAATTGAAAATGCTTCCCATATGGCAGGGCAAGGGTAGAAGCCAGTTAATGGAAAGTGCAAGAGTAGAGAATGCTCTTGTGCACAGGTCCTGCTTGTGGGCTTCCCATGAGGGCATCTGGTTGGCCAATGTGAGAACAGGAAGCTGGACTAGGTGGGCCATTTCTTATGTTCTTATGGCAGCAAAACCACCACAGGCCAGTTTAACAAGTCTGAATGTAAACAGAGTCACACCTCCGACTCAGGAACTTGCTGTGATGTTTTGCTGCTTCTTTGACAGGACCTTTCATGCATCATAAAAGACGTAACGTTCACTTATTCTCTCCAGCAACGCAGGCAGATGTTTTGAGTCAATGTGGCTTGTTCATCTGCTTTTTACACTCCACAGGGTTGCCATCTTCTCAAGCGGGGCTCTGCTACCACTGGCCATTCTGCGTGATAAAGATAAATGCCAAAGGTCCAGCACTTCACCCTAACCCCATTGCCTATGTTAGGGATCTTAGCATCCACTGAATTTCTGCCTGTTGTTTGCTCTTTTTAAAGGCACATGAGCCCTGCCAGGAAAACAGAGGCGGCAGCCCTCTGCCAGTATCTATTTTGTAAACCTCTTGTTTTAGGCTGTGGGACTATGGCTGGCTCATTCGTTTTGCACTCATTTCCTGTTTCAAAGCCATCTGTGACTTTGAGATAAGATCTCTCAAGCTGGTGGACTTCCTCTTTAGGGCTCCAACATCTGGTTTCAAAATGGCCACCCAAGATCATAGCAGGAGCTGGCTTTGGGCGTGACCAGCGTAAGGACACAAGCCACAAAACACCCACTCAGAGATAGTAGCCACAATTTTCTTTCTTCTTTTAATGTCACAGTTGCAATGTGGCTGAAAAGCAAGGGGACGGGAATGTGGGGGCAAAGGTCCACAGCAAGGAGCGAAACATGTGGGTTCAGTTCTGGTTCAGGTTCATCAGCATTTCTGACTGGTTCAGATACTTGATTGGTTTAAATGGGCTTACTCTGAGCATGTCTTGGTTTTATACAACTGACTAGTTTTGAAAAATTACTCAGTAACTGGCTCAGTCACCGACCTGTTTCATAGAATTATAGAACTGTAGAGTTGAAAGAAAACTCAAGAGTCACCTAGTTCAACACCCTGCTGTGCAGGAATTGTGGCTAAAGAATCCCTGACAGGTGGTTTAAAAACCTCCAATGAAAGAAAAACCACCACCTTCTGAGAGAGACCGTTCCACTGTCCAACAGCTCTAACTGTCAGAAACGTATTCCTAATGGTTCGCTGGAATCTCGTTCCTTGTAATTTGAATCCATTGGTTCAGGTCCTACCCTTTGGATCAGGAAAAGCAAGCTTGTTCCATTTGGCATGGACTGATGCACTCTGAACAACTTCCAAGTTTTGACCCACCAAAATTGAAGGCAGACCCTGTGCCCGACAGTGCATTTTGTTTTTGCAATCCCAGGAAGGTAGAAAAAATATAATGTTTCCTGCATGGCTCGTGGACTGCCTTTGCTGCCACTCTTTTGATTCAAACTGTCCCTCCATGGCTGCTATTACAGGCACATGGATGCTTCTCCCTTCCTGACCTGCATCTCTGATGTCACATCAAGTATGGCCCTTATAGATGTCAAGTTCAGTTCAAATTCATAGGGGGGACGACGACGATGACAATATAATCTCCAAACAGATTTTTTTTAGTTTTGATTCAAGTTCTGTTAGCCCTTTTCTTCACCTTTGCAGGGCAGGCAGACTTGAATCTTCTGGGCCTTTTCCTGGCACTGAGATGGGGAAGGCATCATCTGTTGAACAACCACCTGCCATGCAGGTGTTCGGGTCGTGAGGGCCTTGTCAGAAGAAAAGGCCAACTGAGCCAGGTTCCCACTCTCCAGATTATAATATGTTTTAGTGATTGGAAAGTATGGGATGAAGGGTGACATCTTCAGAATTCAATTATCTGGAGTAAAATGTTGTTGTTTTTTGTGCATTATGCCTTAAAGTACAACTCCATTGGGATGGCATTCTATAGGAAAGAACTTGTAGGCTGTGAGAGATAACAGATGTTGAAATAGCATTGCTAACTTATGAAAAGAAAAGAACAGTTCTGCTGTTTATATTTGTTTGTTTTTGGCCTGGGGGAAGTTGCTAGAAATGATCTACATGGGGTTTCCTGCTATGTCACGAGTCAATGGCGGTTGCTCTTCGCAGCCCTCTACGGGTTGCAAGGAAGTTCAGGCAGGGGAAAAGGAGGATTTCTGAGGCATAAATCCTTGCGATGCTCCTCAGTGGGATCTGGGGAATTCACTGCATCCTGCAGTGCCGTGCAATCCTGTGTCTGCCAACTTGAAAGGCAGAGCAGGAGCAACTTGGGAGTGTGTCCCTGCCATGGACGAGCCTCCATTACCAGCATGATTTGTGGATGGTTCCTCCTTAATTTGGACAATTGGCTTTAATCAAGAGGCTCTCCTGGACTGACATATGCTAATGGGCTGCAATAAATCAGCTGCTGAAAGGAGTGGGCTTGGCTCTCTGAAGGTATTTGTTTTTCTGAAGCTTGAGAATCTTTACAACAGTCAAGAAAGGAAGGAAGGGGGAGGTAAAGGTGCATTGTGCTTTCTTATGGTTTTCAAATGGTCTTTCCTTTTCTTGACCTTCCCTACACAATGAAAGAGATGTTTGTAGCTGTTGCATTGTTACTCTGCTTGACACTTTGAAAAAGAGAGGAGAGGCTTTTGATTTATGATCAAGAATGACTTTAATAAGGTTTTGCTATCCCCCCCCCCTCGAGGCTGAATGGATTTTATCAGCAATCATTTCTGGACAGGCGTGTTGTCACAGGAATACGGGGGGGGGGCAGCGGGAGAGAATGATCTGCAGCTGAACAGATGTGGAAAAGAGGCTGAATTTGAGAAAAGATCTTGCTCTTAACTGTGTGCTGAGAAAGAACTCCAGAGAGGAATTTAATAGCAGGAACCTGGAAGTGCACCCTGTGAGTTATTTATGGCTGTAGCTCTTTGCTAATCTGTAAACAGTGGAAGTAATGGAATGTGGCCTTGTACCATCCAGATAAACACTGCAAAGAACTGAACAATGGAAAATAGTAATGAACTCTCAGCACACCAGGTCTGGAACAAAATGTATGTGAAGGACTACACACGGGAACTGGATTTTATATTTATAAGACATAACAGAGGTTCTGTTTGTAAGAAGGAAAAAGTGGTCAGCTGGAAGAATGGTTTAACGGCAAGTGATGGATGACAACTGGACACTAAATAAGAAATGATGCGGCTGTGGGGCGAAATGATGGACATATGTTTGCAACAGGAGTGGGAAACCTGATTTTAAGAAATTGTATTAAATTAAAGTAATTCTGTATAATTTTTTTAAAAGAAAGAAAGAAATTATTTAGATGGAAAATGAAGAGCCCCCAAAATACAAAAGCATCTCAATCGCACTAATGCAAAAAAAACCAAACAACAACAACAACATGGAAATTTAATCAGCACATACAAATCAGCATATCACAAAATAAGAACAAAATGTTACGAGTTTGCAAGGTCAGTCTGGATGATGTCTTCATTCTTGGGATCCTGTATCTGTGGGGATAGAATTTATGGTAGCAAGCTTGCCAGACCAGTCCCTTGTCTATGTAATGGCTTCGACTGACTAGCTAAGCACTACAATTAGCATAACCAAAGAAGTTGCTCTACGCCATAGAACAAATGGGTGGTCCTTCCTGCACCCTCATGCTGCTGTGAGTTAAGAGAGCAAAAGCCAGAGAGTTTTGTGTAAGCAGGGCAAGAAATAGGTTGGAAGCTGGAGACACAGAGACGTGTTTGCTCTGTGAGGGATCCAAATATCTTATTAATGGAGAAGTAAGGTCTGGTGTGGATGCTTTCAGCCCCTCCATCCTATTCTCAGGTTGTGTATATGTGTAAATATATCCTCCACTAATCACAGACTCCACTAACCTTCATCCCAAGGAAACTGAACCTTGAGCCTGGAACTGAAACTGAGCCTGGAACCCCAGAGTCTCTCACCACTTGGAGATGTTGCTTGTGTATAACACAAATAAACCAGGGATATGTGAAATATTCAAATGAATCCTGGATCAAGCACCAAAAGTGTTTCTTGCCCAAGCCAAGGCAGAATCTCCCTAATGCACCCTCGTCCTAAACAGAAGTGCTTCAGAGCACTTAAGAAAAAGGACGTTGGAAAAATGCTACAGACAGTTCATCTTCAAAACCTGGAAACAAAAAACCTCCCAAGCTTGGAAAATGTCAGAGTGGGGAGAGAGGTGGGGAGATTTTATGTGGTTGACAGGTCTAGCATCTGAGCAAAGGAGTTGGCTTTAGCGGGACTCCCCAGCCACAGTGCCTTGGAAAAGGGATGTTGAAGCAATGATGTTGCCTTGTTCTTATCTGTCTTGTGCCCTTTGCTTGATCATCTCATGGTGCTCTTGCTTGGGAAATGCTGGACATTCAAGGCCTTTTGCCTCTGGGCCACCTGCTCACGCATCCACTCCCATCAAATCAACTATGCACTTGGTTTCTCTGACATTTTGTGTCAACTGAGCAGAGCTCAAGCCTGAGGCAGCTTTTAAAAATCATAACTCCCTTATCTCTGCCCCCATCCTCTAAAATGTTGCTGATTACTTTCCTAGGAGCACCTCTATGATCTATGACTCTTCGTAAAAATTCTCACATAGACACCATTTAAAAAGAAAAAGAAAAATGGCTGTAGAGAGAAAGGCAGGACTTAACAGGAAGCATAATTCCAACTGTTCTACCTACTGGCTTCTCAAAATAAGGAGAGAGTGTTTTGGGTATGGTGGTTCTGTGGAAGTACCAATAATGATTGTAGGTTTCAACCACACTGTATTGTTTACAAAGCATTTAAGTATTCCAAAAGGCAATGTTTAGAGCTTAATTTATGACCCAAGTTCTTGTTCTGCTTGCCAGATAATTTAAGGCTTAGGCAAAATTCCCCTCACTTTCCTGAAAATATCCCTCCCCTGATGTAATCTCAGAGCCTCTGTCTATAATCTTTGAGAACTCTCAGAGAACAGGTGAGGTCCCTGCCGACTGGAGGTGGGCAAATGTTGTCCCCATCTTCAAAAGGGGGAGGGAGAGAAGACCCAGGTAACTACTGACTGGTGAGCTTGACGTCAGTAACAGAAAAGGTCCTACTACACATAACTAAATAGTCATTCTGAGCGTACTTCGAAAAGGATGCTGTGATTACCAGCATGGGTTTCTCAAAAATAAGTCATGCCAGAAGAATCTCATTTTTAAAATATAGTTACAAGCTTGGTGGATCAGGGGAATATTGTGGACATAGTGTATCTTGATTTCAGTATGGCTTTTGACAAAATTCCTCATGATAGTATTGCTGAGAAGCTGGTAAAATGTGGGCTGGACAAGGTAACTATTAGGTGGATTTGTAGCTGGTTGACTGACCAAACCCAAAGAGTGATAACTAATGGTTCCTCCTCATTCTGGAACAAAGTGGTAAGTGGGGTGCCTCAGGGCTCTGTCCTTGGCCAATGATTGTTCAACATCTTTATAAATGTTTTAGATGAAGGAATTGAAGGGATGCTCATCCAATCTGCAGTTGACACCAAACTGGGAGGGGTAGCTAATGCTGCAGAAGACAGAATTGGAATTCAATAAGACTTTAACAGATTGGAGAATGGACCAAAATCAACAAAATGGATTTCTCTAGGGGCAAATGTAAGGTTCTACAGTTAGCCAGGAAGAGCCAGCTGAGCAAATATAAGATAAGGGACTTAATATTTTTATTAAGTTTTCATTTTATAACAATTATGACACATTCTTATTATCCACTTTATACTTTTGCTCTTATGAGCTTGTTGACCTCCCGACCTCCCACCTCTTGGTTTTCAACATTAATATTATATATCATAGCATTTTTATATTTTCCAATTTACGTTTCACTAAATAAAAAACCCCAACTTATAAATAAATATAAAAGGTAATAACAATTGTCATTACAAGTCTTCTTACAACCCTGGTAGAGTTGTTAGTTGTTTACAATGATCCTTCAAATATTGTATAAATTTACTCCAGTCTTTTTGGAATGCTTGATCATGTTGGTTTCGGAGTTTCCCAGTCAGCTTCACCAGTTCTGCAAAGTCTATCATCTTCATCTGCCACTCTTCTTTCGGTGGTATTTCTTGTTGCTTCCATTTTTGGGCTAAAATAATTTTTGCTGCAGTTGTTGCATATGTAAACAGTTTTTGGTCGCCTTTTGGTATTTCCTCTCCTACTATACCTAATAAAAATGCTTCCAGTTTTTTAACAAATGCATTCTTATACATTTTCTTTAACTCGTTATATATCATTTCCCAGTAGGCTTTTACCTTAGTACAAGTCCACCACATATGATAGAAACTCCCTTCCTTTTCTTTACATTTCCAACATTCCTTATTTCTTGTCCTATACATTTTTGCAAGTTTGGTTGGTGTTAAATACCATCTATACATCATTTTCATAACATTTTCTTTTAATGCACTGCATGCGGTGAATTTTATTCCTTCATTCCATAATCTTTCCCACGATTCTAACTGGATATAATATCCAAAGTCCTTTAGCTCATTGTGTCATTACCACTTTAACCTCTTCATCTTTAGTATGCCATTCCAACAATATATACAATTCTGATCAAATTTTCCTCTTATCATCCAATAAATCTAAAGGAGTGCTCTGATGGTGTTTCCTGCTTGGCAGGGGGTTGGACTCGATGGCCCTTGTGGTCTCTTCCAACTCTATGATTCTATGATTCTAAATCTACCTCCAGCCCGGATCTTTTTGTATCAAAACCATTATTATTTTTCTCCTCATTAAACTCATCATTTAACTGATGATATTGTAGCCAATCTGTCATTAACTCTTTAATTTCTTCAAATGCCTTTAATTTTAACTTATTTTCTGCCTCTCAATAACTCTCTATATGTGGCCCACTTTCCTTTCCTATTTATTCTTTTTACTGCTGTTGCTTCTATTGGAGAGAGCCACCATGGGGTTTTCTGTTCCAATAGGCTTTTGTATCTGTTCCATACCTCATAAATTGATTTTCTTATCGTGTGGTTCAGGAATCCTTTATGAACTTTAACTTTATCATACCATAAATATGTGTGCCGACCAAATCTCTTATCATATCCTTCTAGATCTAATAAGTCTGCATTCTCCAACAACATCTAATCCCTCAACCAGCAAAGACAGGATGCCTAGTAGTATAATTTCAAGTCTGACAATGAGAATCCACCTCTTGCTTTTGTATCTGTAAGAAGTTTATGTTTAATACTTGGTTTCCCCCCCTTGCAAGATAAACTTCAATAATGTTTTCTGCCAATCTTTGAAGTGTCCCACCCCTCTGATCACAGGGGCTGTTTGAAATAAAAACAACATTTTTATTTTGTTATCTGTGTCCAATTCTTGGCACCACAATTTAAATTGAGAATGTGGAACATGTGCAGAGGAGGGTGACCAAGAGGCTCAAGGGTCTGGAAACCAAGCCTTATGAGGAACAGTTGAAGAAGCTGGGTATGCTTAGCCTGGAAAAGAAGAAACTGAGAGGAGATATGATAATGATCTTCAAATACCCAAAGGGCTGTTACACAGAAGATGGAGCAAGCTTGTTTTTTCCTGCTCTGGAGGGCAGGACCCGAACCACTGGATTCAAGTTACAAGAAAAAGGGTTCTGACTAAACCTCAGGAAGAACTTTCTGACAGCAAGAGCTGTTCGACAGTGGAATGGACTCCTTCAAAAGGTGTTGGACTCTCCTTCATTTGAAGTTTTTAAGCAGAAGTTGGATGGCCATCTATCATGGATGCTTTAGTTCAGATTACTGCATTGCAGGAAGTTAGACTAGATGACCCTTGGGATCCTTTCCAGCTCTGCAGTTCTATGGTTCTATTATTGAATGTATGTGAATATCATGTGCTACTAATGTTACTGCATTCGAACTTCCATTTGGATTTTGTTTTTTCATTTTAAATTATTTTGTTTTTGTCACCACATGTTCATATTATTACTGTGGATCTGGCATTCAGAAATAATGACAACAGCTAAACACTGTTGCACAGGTCACATCTATGTGCCCGAAGGGGTTCTGATTGCAAACTCAGACATGAACTGGGGCTGAAACATTTAAGTGGCTAGTAGGCAAAAGGTGAAATTATTGGGTGTTTTCAGAAAGGTTCCCCCAAAGGTTAAGAGAATACAGAGTCGGCTTGACATGGTAGGTCAGAATGTCGGCATCTGGGCTAGGACATTCTTCCATTGTTTGGAGACACTGGTTTTGTGCAGCTGGAACATATCCCCAGAGGCTGTGGTCCAGTGTCGTGGCTCGTGGTGAAGGCTGAGCTGTAGGAACAATGGGACTTTTATGAGAAAGTTTGAGCACACTCAGCTAATGTGGGTCTCAAGGGATTATGGGAAGCGTAGTTCCTGAGTTCGAGAAGTCTGGGACATTTTGCACACTCCTCCCTCTTAGGATTTGGGGCTATTCTAGAGTATGCTTGGTATGCGAGTTGCTCAACATGTTTGAAGCGGGGCTTTGTAATTGAGTCTCTGCTGGGTGAACATTTGTTTGCCAAGGTAGCTGATAGTATGTGGGGGGCAGAAGGGGAATGGGTCACGGTCACAGGAATGACAAAGGAGAAACTTTGCAAGAAGAGTTTAAAAACAACAGTAACAACATTTTATTAGTTTTATAATGACAGTAACATTAACAAAAATAAATAGGGCAGTTATGTTACAATGCAGTTTAGACAGCCCAGTAGGTTTCACTGTGATATATGTAACTTATGTCAGTTGTGGGTGTCCAGTCTAATCCAGTGTATCCTACCACAGCTAGCTGAGCAATGGTGGGGGCTTCCAGCCTTGTTCCTTTTGTGAAATAGAGGCAAGTAAAGAATCCTTCTGTTACTGAAAAGTGTCTTTTGTGCTTTAATTTAGTTTGTTAGTTGCTCCATCAAAAACACTGTCCATATTTGTATGCACCAATCCTCTCCCAGGGTGTAATCCACTATAGTGATGCTTATTCTAGCCACTACAAAGAAGATCTTTGTGTAAGATGAGATTTAAGGAGGAACATGATGGTGGTGTTTTGAGAGCTCATGTGCATTCAAATCCCAAATCCCAAATGACATATATTTGAGCTGTTTCTGTTTACCAGGACAGTCACACTTTACGTAACATAAGAGCAGCCTGCTAGATCAGATCAACAACCCACTTAGTCCAGCATCCTCTTCTCACAGCGGCCAACCAAATGCAAGCAGGACACAGACACAAGAGCATGCTCTCCTGCTGTGGTTTCTAGAAAGTGGTATTCCGAAGCATTGCTGCCTCCAACTGTGGCAGCACAGCACAGCTTTCATGGCAACTAACCATGGATAGTCCTCAACTCCATTAATTTATCTAATCAACTTTTAAAGCCATCTGGGTGGGTGGCCATCTCTGCCTCCTGTGGAAGTGAGTTCCATAGTTTAACTATGTGCTGCATGAAAAAATCATTTCTTTTCTGTGTTTTGAATCTTCCAGCCTTCAGCTTCTTTCAGATAGTGGTGATAGTGTGGGTCACTTCAGAAATGCTGTTCCTGAGAACCTTTTTATTTGCCATTCTGGGCTGCTTTCTGATAATCAGTTTATTCAACATGCATTCTGATTTGTTTGCACAAAGTCTGAGGGAGGTTTAGGCCCAGTGGCCCCTAACCCACTCCTCCCCTGCCCCCGAAATGCCTCATTTTTGTGGTTTTTGCTGGGCGCAGTGGGTTAAACCACAGAGCCTAGGACTTGCCGATCAGAAGGTCGGCAGTTCGAATCCCCGCGACGGGGTGAGCTCCCGTTGCTCGGTCCCAGCTCCTGCCAACCTAGCAGTTCGAAAGCACATCAAAGTGCAAGTAGATAAATAGGTACCGCTCTGGCGGGAAGGTAAACGGCATTTCCGTGTGCTGCTCTGGTTCGCCAGAAGCAGCTTAGTCATGCTGGCCACATGACCCGGAAGCTGTACGATGGCTCCCTCGGGCAGTAAAGTGAGATGAGTGCCACAACCCCAGAGTCGGTCATGACTGGACCTAATGGTCAGGGGTCCCTTTACCTTTTTACAAGAGGAATAGAATAGCTCATCAACAAGCCAAGGGACTCAAACCCCAAAGTGACCCAATCCTTTTTTTTTTTTTTAAGGTACCAAGGGTATTTTGTGTGGCATTCTGGCTTCCGTCTGTCTGAGGCCCTTCCCTTCATTTACTTTCCTTCATTGACTGAGCACTTGCACCAGGTTTGGGGAAATGAACAATGCCCCTTGAATACAAAGTTTCTCTCTGAGAAGCAGACATGACCCCTTAACAACAGCAATGTAAACAGAACCCAGTCCAAGGCAAAGATCTCTGATATACCTCGAGGCTGTTACCACAACAATTGTATTTACTCACTTTCCCAATAAATCCTTAACACAGGAGCAAGTACAAGCTTGACTAGCTAAACAAACCTTAAGATTATTTGCAGACCTGCATGTGGAGAATACACATAAAGGGGCCAAACCTCTTCCCAACTGTTGGGTACTGACCACAGCAGTCTTGACCTCCTGTGTTTCCTGAACTTGCTATGTCATTGTCATTGGTTGCAAAGCATGTGCCTGCTAAGTGAGTTGTCTGGCTGTTGGAGAAGATTAAGAGCAGGACAACTGTGGCTGGGCCAGCAAACATCAGTGACCACATTGGGTCAGCTAAAAACCCCAGTTTGTGACACATACTCACAAGACTGCTGCCTTCAGATGACAGGGCCTGTCGTGTATCAAATGAAGTTAATCTGCTTTTAGTGTTGCATTTTAATGCTGTAATCCTCCCTGGGGTGAAGAGTGGGTTATAGATAGATACAGGCAGTGACCGATTTATGCACATCCGATTGACATACAACTGCATATGTGCGCATCGCAGCAACCTGGAAGTGGCTGGAAAGGGGAGCAGAAAGCAAGTGCTCTGCATCTTCCTTTAAGATATATGCTATGACCCTTCTTTTTTAAAGGATGTAGCCTGGGGCCTTCAAATGTATTATATGGTCCTCTTGTTAACCAGCTGAATTATTATTTTTCTTTATTTTATGTTGGGTCAAGATGCAGATCAGTGACTAGTGAAATATTACTACTACTACTACTACTACTACTACTACTAGCCTTTTTGGCATTAGTTAAAATAGTCATAAAATCATAAAATCATACAAAGTCATCCAAATACACTGATAATCCAAACACATTAAATATTTAAAAGACTAGATAGCCACTACTGAACAAATCAGGCAACTTTAGAGCTAGCTTTTATTTTATTTTGACAAAGTAATAATCATAAATAAAAAAGAATAAAAATGTGCACCCCACCATCGAGACCATTCCATTGTAACTATCCAACCTCCCAAAATTTCAACACCTCTAGCGATGGTTTGACCCCAGTCCATTTAAAATAGCTACATTATGGACAATACAAAATTCTATAAGTTTTAACCCCACTCTGTTAGTTAATCTATCCTTAGAAGAGTGGGGAACAGACAGCAGCATAGGTATTATATCTATTCCTTCAAAGCCCAATTGGGATACAATATTTTGGTGTTGGTCCCAATTCACACATTTAAATTGCCTGTAGTAATAAATTGAGCAGATGGAAGTGTTTTGGATAGAGAGGACATAACATCTGACAACTTGTCCCAATTAGCAGTTGGAATGAAATATTGTAAATGACCATCTATTATTGTTTCCATTGATGTTTTGTTGATTTTACTGCAATTTTGTATGAAACGTATGTTGTCAAATACCACCAGTTATTCCATATAGCCAAGACTGCACTTGTACAAGAGGCAGCCTTTGCAAATTGGATTATGGGGTCATGTGATAGCAAATGCAGAGGCAGAGCATAGCCATCGTGGCTAGGAGCCATTGATAGCCTTGTCCTCCATGAATCTGTCTAATCCTCTTTTAAAGCCATCCAAGTTGGTGGCCACCACTGCCTCCTGTGGGAGTGAGTTCCACAGCTTAACTATTTGCTTTCTAACAAATGCAGGGCATATTTTACTCCCCTGGCCAGCAAGTACTTTAACTGGAAGGGCACTCTGCAAAGCTGGGGAAATGAAGCTAACTGAGGCTTTCCGTGTGGCTCCAGTGGAATGTGAAGCCCTGTCCAACTTCCAGCCTTCTTTGTAATTCCACCAACCACACAGGTAAAGTAGATTTGGATTGGGTTGCAGCAGTCAGAAGAGACACTCCACATTCCTTATCCTTTATGAGCCCAACATTTTCCTTCAGCAAAGTTTTGCCAAGTTAGGCCTTTATTTTTTAAAACAACCTAGAGGGGGGCGGGAATCCTGTTTCGTCGGTGCTCCAATTAACTCTCCCAGAAATTGCATGGTTTATCAAAACTAGATATCTTAAAGAGCCACTTTCAGCAATATAACAAGGAGTGCCTTATGAAGGGAGAGAGGACTGTGAAAAAACCCCACAAAGCTTTCCCTCTCCACAAAGACTGACTCTTTGTTTATTTCTTTAGTGTGGGTGGCAGCTTGCCCAAGTAAACACAATGCTACATAAACACAAGAGATTGGTATTTATGATATTACATCAACATCCTCCAAATGGGGATTAATTGTTGTGGCTAATAATACCCAGCAGCAAGAGAGAGGGAGCCATCTTGTGTTACCCCGAGTGAAAAATAAAAATAACATTTCAATAAAGTTTTAAAAATAAAGTTCAGAGCTGAGGTGTGGCCTAAAACAATGAGACCACCATTTCTCACTACAAATGCCACAGAAGTGCCTTGGAGATGACATGAGCTCCCAAGTCATCTGGCCCAAATCGCTAGGGAGACTCCTTGGAGGAAAGGGCTTTGGTCCCTGAAGAGAAGTCCAGTCCAGGGGGACTTACAGGAGGCCAAAGGCAGCTGGAACAAGAGCCCACTGGGGGGGGGGGTTCTTTGCCTAGTCCCCACAAGAACCTCTTTGACTCCATCTTGATCCCTGCCTTGATCCCTTAGTCTTCCCCCTTGTCCATGTAAGTCTCAAGAGTGGCAGCAGCCATGAACCTGGCAGGAAACCTGGAGCACCCATGTGGCTGCCAAGTAACTCTCTCCAGGATGGAGAAGACCAAGCTGCACGTAGTTATACAGAAGAGAGAAGGCAGGGCAAGAACTGGCTGTTGTTGCCTAAGTCTCCCAGACACTTCTGGACCTTTCCTGAGTTAAGAGTTCCCTCTGGAGCTCAGTAACCAGCAGTTCTTTTGCTCCCTTTCTTCCTGGCTCAGCTCCTACTCCATGTATAGCTCTGGCGTACCCACCAGGTCAAGGGCCACAAACACCAGATTTCTTCCTGCACAGCCTTCATTCATAAAACCCTAAATAAACAGCTCTGCCCCCAAATGGATTTAGGACCAGATGTGAAGCTGGTGGCCCCTGGGTGGCCCCAGTTCAGGAGGACTGCACACAGCCCTATTTTTAGTTCAGTCACTTAGCTATTTTACAGAGGAGAGTCCTGTGAAGGAGTTCTCTGAAGGGCTGTTGGGTCCAAGTCCAGTTTAAAGATAAAAGCCCCCAAAAGAAGAGCAGGTGGGGTGCAGGGGCTTGAAGTTGCCCAAGAGCAGCACCTGAACTGCAGACCAAGCAGGCAGACAGGTCACAGTGAGATGGTATTGTGTTTTTATTCAAACTGTAGTACTTATTTCTAAATTTGCATCTCTATGTATGCCTGAGCATATGCTAATGTCATGCACATCTGCACCCTTATTCTGCCCTCTCACTTGCTCCTATATTTGCTTCCTTTGGGTGGGGGGGCAAATGCAATGTGGGAGATACCAGGGGGCTTCTTCAACATGAGACTGCATGTCTATAGAGGGGGTGTTATTTTGAATCCTCCCCACCAGAAGAATCTTGTAAGCAGAAAGCTAGTTGGAAAACTAAGTATTAATGTAGAGCAAGGAGGTTCTGGACCATACCTAAGTGATTTTTCACTTAGAGGTTCTTTTTTGTTTGTGTTTTGTTTTTGCACTAAAATGTAAGGTTCCTCTCAACTGCAGTCTGAAGCTGCACGTTCTACCACAAAGGACTCTTCCACTTCGTTCTACTGCATTAGGAGGCTAGGACTTAGTTTTAGCTCCAGTGCAGTGCTCTGGAACTCAGGGGAAAAGTTACAAGTTATGCCAGAGTTTGGAAAGCTATGTAAAATTTATTCAACTCATCCAGACTGTTGGTTATATATCATGCAGTAGGGAGGTGCAGGGGCTATTGGTGACGTCTGTGCTGGATGGATTACATTTTTAATTTGTGGGAGGTGACTCTGGAACAGGCGTCACTGGAATCAGATTAAAAGTGCTAACAATCCATGCTGAGGAGTGATGTGTAGCCAAGGAAACTTGTCTTTCTTCTTACACACACAGACAATCATCTTGTAGTACCTTAAAGATGCTCACTTTGTCTTCATAGGTCAGAGAGCCACTTGAGATGTGACTCAGAACTGTAGTTGCAAAGGTGGCCTACATAGTTCTCTTCCCCATTTTATCCTCACAACAGTCCTGCGACTGTTAGGCTGAGAGTGAGTGACTGTCCTAGGGTCACCCAGGGACTTGCATGGCTGAGTGAAGATTTGGTCTCGCCCAGGTCCTAATCCAGCACTCTGACCACTGCACCACACTGGCTCCCCACCCATAGTCCTTCATTACAAAACAGAGAGTTAATCCATTGGAATATTCCATAAAGTTGACAGAAAGGAGAATCAACCTGATCTAGCTTTAATTCTTCAAAGCCATCCAATATTGATCTTTGTCAGATCAGAGTCTGGTGAGGAACTCGTCATCATCCGATGACACACAAAGGCAGATATATTTTAAATTAATGCTTATGTAAGCAAGCTAGCTTCAGATTATGACTAAACAAGGAGCCCTTTCTAATCAACTGGATTTGACTCCAAACAGTCTCACTGAAGTATTCTTACAAAGTTCATATTAATAAAGCCCAACAGTTGGGAGGCCTAGATATTGCATTGCAACATGCCTTGCCTCTTTCCTCCCTTGAAAAATAATGAGCACAGAGGTCAAGATGGTGTTTGAATGTCAGATTATGAACTATATCACAAAACTGAGGCAAATTGGCAAAAGCGCAATTCTCCCTGCAAACCTGCATGTTGTTATACTTTCACCTAATACCTTGTTTGTTTCTCTTTAACCAAGTGCCCTAAAATATATTCCAAAGATACATACATTGAATACAACAGATACTTCTTTTCCATTCTAACTGCCCCCTGGATATTTGCATGGCAGCTGTGCTCTGCCTCCATGGCACATCAAGTACCTCTCTCAGTTCAGATGGAACAGAGAGAAAGAGTCGGGTGCCATCTGCATATTGGTGACGCTTCACTCCATATCTCCCAATTGCAGCTCACAGTGGCTTCACATGGGGAGGCAAGATGGAACCCTGCAGGACACTACAGTGGTACCTCGGGTTAAGTACTTAATTCGTTCCGAAGGTCTGTTCTTAACCTGAAACTGTTCTTAACCTGAAGCACCACTTTAGCTAATGGGGCCTCCTGCTGCTGCCATGCCGCCGGAGCACGATTTCTCTTCTCATCCTAAAGCAAAGATCTTAACCTAAAGCACTATTTCTGGGTTAGCGGAGTCTGTAACCTGAAGCATATGTAACCTGAGGTACCACTGTACAGGACAATTTCCATGGCACTGGAGAATACCCCTGCCATAAATACCTTCTAGAAATGGCTCTGGAGCAGAACCACCGAAGGACACAGTGCATAGTTAAACTATGGAACTCTCTCCCACAGGAGGCAACTTGGATGGCTTTAAAAGATGATTAGACCAATTTATGAAGGATAAGGCTATCAGCGGCTACTAGGCATGCTGGCTATCCTCTGGTCAGAGGCAGCAATGCTTCTGAAACCCAGTTTCAGGAAACTGCAGGTGGGCAGAGTGCTCTTTTGCTCAGGTCCCGATTGTAGGTTAGCCATAACCATCTGGTTGGCCACTGTGAGAACAGGATGCTGGACTGGATGGGCCACTGGCCTGAGCCCACTCAGCCAACTAAACAGTCTGTGATGGCGACTCTGCATTGAGGCCAAATGTTGCCAGTCAGCAAAGTGTGACGAAGCTTTGGAGTGCATTAGCCATTCATCCACAACCACAGGCATCTAATGAGTATTGTTTATGTGCCATCAGCAGTGGGGCATGCTCAGGCTTGAAAGACAAGTACACTGACCTTCCCTTCATAATCGTTTACACTCCTTGTTTCAAGGACTCCACCTCAATTATTCTTATGAGTCACTTTATCTTGAAGGAGGGAGAGAATTTTTTTTTTAAAAAACTGAGGAACTTCTCAGGTTCCCAAACATAGGACAGAGTCCTTGAGATGAAAGGAGTCTGTGCCATGGTGATAGGAATGATAAGCATCGCATCATAATGTGAAAGCATGGAAACAGTGAGAGTGGCAAAAGTCGGATAATGGTCAGCATTTGTACCGTGCTTTTGCTTGTCCAAAGCACTTCTGCGACACTTATCTTGATGACAACAACCTTGAAAGGTGGGCTATCATTTTTATATGACATGTTGCAGATAAGGGTGGGGTCTTGAGGCTGATAAATTGTAATCTTCCTACTGTATGTCACAGGTCAGATCTGAGTCAGGGGCTTCATGGTTCACAGCTAAAGTGCTTTTGGCTCTGGGGCAGTGGCTCCCAAATATTTGTGCCCATGGACCACTTGAAAATTGCTGAGGGTCTAAGACTCCAAGTAAACCACTTGATTTTTCTGCCGGTAATAAGCATAGAATTCAATTTGTAATTCAATGAAATACAATGTAAGAAATAAAAGAAGCAATAAAAGTACACTGAATAATCAATATCAGTATTCAATTTGATGGATGTGCTGTCTTCCATTGTTAACCTAACCACAAATCCATGGACATGCAACAGACTATCTGAATGAAGTTCACAGACCACCGTCTGGAAACCTCTGCTCTGAAATATTTCAATGAATTTCAGTCCAATTCTTCATGCCTCTTGTATTCAACGAGCTGAGCTCCAAGCTATGTATGATTCAGTGCCAGAATTCTCATTTGTGGGGTGTGGAGTAGAGGAGCCTAATTCTCTTACTTTATTATTATTATTATTATTTACATCCTTTTTCAGAAGGTTGTAGGTGGAGAGTCAGGGATAGGGCTAGTGGCTTTCATTAGGGCCCAACTATTCTTCACACCCACACACCGAACAACTAGTTTTGAACCCTTATGGTACAACTAACACATTACATTACAACAAAATAAATGAGACAAAGATGTGGCAACTTCATTATAAATCAGAATGCTTTTATTGAAAACTGTGAAAAACAATTTGAAGCAGGCTTCCGGTTCCTGTCCCGTGCCATGGGATGGCTCTCTCAACATTGGAGGCTGAAAAAGGGGGTGGAAGGGGTTAAACCATCCCTTATAATGGGCATGGGAGGTACTGGTGGTCGCCTAAATGGCTCGCCCCCTCACGGGTCAGCATGGGGACAGGTGGAGGCACTGGGTGCTACGCACTTCGCCTGATGCAACCCCCCCCCCAAAAAAAAATTGCCATTGGATGCAGAGGTTCTCCTTATAGTTGGGTTTTAAATGGCATTAAGAATAGGCATGCACTGGAGGAGATGGAGGTTGTAACTGCAATCAATCACCTGCCTGGAACTGAGATTTGAAATTGGGAGAAGATTTTATCCTGTTCTGGAGGTGGATGGAGGAGGAGGGGCCCTCTCTGCTATATTTTACGGAAGTTTTTACATTTATGATTCGGCAACCCTCTCCTAATACTGAATTTTAAGATATACAAGTGAGGATGTTTTGATGTACAATGTAACATTGAGAGTTAAAAGAAGATGCAAAGCTGTGTGCGGCTTGAAAGGAGTAAAGGGGGGGGGGAGAACCTGGTTGTTTTGTTTGGCAGGATGTTGCGGGGAGTTAGAGCCTACCCCCCCCCCCTCGAAAAAAGATTGAAAGAGATCATGGAGATGTTGAGATATAACCTGGGTTGTTGTTGCTTTTAAAGCAAAATGCTATAGTAGCAGCGAAAGGAAAGTGGTGTGAGGGCTTTTTGGATGTTGGAAGAAGAATAGTACTGTCCCTTCTGAGCCAGAGGCAGACATGGCAAATCTCTGGAACTTGTAGATTCTCAGTGTCAGTAGAAGGGAGGGATCGTCTGTTGTCGATTTGGAACTGCTTGAGTATTATGGGAAGGAGCTGAGCCAGAGAAAGAAGAGGGTTTAACCTTGAAGTTGCAGCTCTGCCCCAGCCAGGCTGGAATAGAACAGTGGGCGTAAGGAGATAGCCCCAAAGGCGGCAGGAAAAAGGAGAGACATGTAAGGCCAAGAGATTAATAATTAACTTTTGGATGTAGCACATCCAAAAAAGCTATGGTTCCTCACTTGAAGCCTTTTTTTTGGAAGTTAAATAATATAATAACATGAATAGAAATCATTAGGAGTGCAGCTGTTAATTATGTGATAATTTTTGAAAAATTGAATGTAATAGAAATAAATAAGAATATGAAACACAGTATTATTAGATCATAAAGATCCATCAGGAATGGTACGCGGGAAGTCTCTTAACAAAATTGTATTAATTTGGAACTAATCTGTGTAATTGGGTTTATATTGGAAAATCTATAAAAATAATTGGCACTGAAGCAGGAGTCTGGTGTGCCTACTGAGAAGTAGGTTCCACTGAGTTCAATGGGGCTTACTCCCGAGTAAATGTGTACAGTACTGCAGTTTTAGATGATGCTGAGGCTGATATTTGTTAGCCACTTTACTCACAGAGGGACCCAAAGCAACATACATTATAACCAATTAAGAACACCCAATAAATATCTAAAAACACAGCTATACAGATAAAAGGCAGATTATACTCTACTAAAGGAGAACACAATGCTACCCTTCAAATTAAGGGCCAAAAGCCTGAGTAAAGAGAAAAGTATTTATCTGGCATTTAAAACAGAAACAGACGGCGCTAGGCATACCTCCCTGGAGAGAGAGCATTCTATGAACTTTCCTTATGATTTTGATGAAATGTTAGTGTTAGTGTGAATGCACACCCACTCAGACCCACCCACCCACCTACTTTGCTGCAAATTTAACTTCTATCATTTCTACTTCTGGTTAATATTTATTTATTGCATGTATAGCCCACCTTTTGTCCAGGGAGCTCAAGGTGGTATACACAATACTTCCCCTCCTCATTTAATCCCCACAGCAACCCTGTGAGGTAGGTTAGGCTGTGAGGTGGTAACTGGCCCAGTGAGCTTCATAGCTGAGTGGGGACCTCAACTCTGGTCTCCCAGGTCCTGGTCCAACACTCTAACCACTACACGAGCCTGACAGATAGGTGATTTGAAACCAGAAAAAAATGCCAGAAACAAACCAAACAGGAATGAGCATGCTCAGTAGTTACAGAATGCTGTCTGGCTATTGAGAGAAAACATGGAAAACAGGGAGGAGCAACTGAATGGAATGCAGAATACCACATTGCAGAAGAAGTATTTCCAAAGGACAATAGCTAGAACATTTTTGGCAAGAGTTTTCTATTTGTAGGTGGATACGCATTCACCCCTTTCTCTTTTTTCAAGTATATATACTCATTAAGAGATTCCCTGTTCTACTCAAATATCGGTCTATATCAGTGGTTTTCAACCTTTTTAAATCCATGGCTCCTTGACCAACTACATTCTTTCTGCAGCACACCTGTTATGTCACCCCTTGCCTGGCAGCCTCTCACCCTTTACCAAACATCCCCCCTTGTGGAGTGTTCCCTCAGCCTCCTCTCCTCTCCCCTCTCCTTGGGAGTCCTCTGGGCAGCCGCTGCTGCCACCCCTGGTCTCTGAGCTGTGTCCCCCCCCCCCGCCCCAAAGAGAGGCGCTTCCTCACACTGCCCCACAGGGGCCAGGGAAAAGGATGCCCCAGCCTTAGTGGCCCAAAGGAGACTGGCCAAAGTTGAATGTGAAGCCAGCACCTTACCTTGGGAGGCAGCAGTGGCAGCAGCAGTCACTGCCAGGCTTGCATGGCAGAAAGGCTCCCCTTCAGCACTGGGCACTCAGCTCCCAGGCAGGCATGGCACACAGCAAGCACAAGAAAGACCAGGGCAGCAGCCACTTGTCAATCCATTCCCAGCAGCAAGGGCTGGCAAACTGACTGGCTGGGCTCCCTCACCCACTTGCTTGCTTACTCCAAGGCTGCCTCAGCTCCTGGCAACCAGCACCCCCTGGCCAGCCACAAAGGTACCATTCGCCTGCAGAGCTTGTAGCCAGGGCTGCTGCAACAAACAGCTGTGCAAGCCTTTGGGAGGCAGAGAAACAAGAGGTCATCAGAGGAGAGAGGGAAGGAAAGAGGGACAGAGGCCTGTATTGCCTGTGGCATCCCTGACCACCATTCAAGGCACCCCACTGGCTGAAAACCATTGGTCTATATATCTTCATTAATGGCATGAGCAAGTTTCATGAATGCACATACTTCAAATTCAGTAGATGGTATCAGGAGGGAGAGGAACGGCAGGTTGCAGGTGGCAGCTCGCTGTTCCTTGATCTTGTCTGCATCAAGACTGTAAGGCCTATGTGAAACTTTATAGCAGGAGTAGTCAACATGTTGCCCTCCACATGTTGGGGCCTACAACTAGCATCATACCTGACCAGGTTGTTTTTCTTTCTTTTTTTGCTTCCTGTTTGTTTGTTTTTTAAAAAGAAAAGAGAATCTGCTGCCCTTTAAACTATGCTAAGGTAAAGGGACCCCTGACCATTAGGTCCAGTCACGGACGACTCTGGGGTTGCGGCACTCATCTCGCTTTACTGGCCGAGTGAGCCGGCGTACAGCTTCCGGGTCATGTGGCCAGCATGACTAAGCCGCTTCTGACGAACCAGAGCAGCACATGGTAATGTCGTTTCCCTTCCCACCGGAATGGTAACTATTTATCTACTTGCACTTTGACGTGCTTTTGAACTGCTAGGTTGGCAGGAGCAGGAATTGAGCAATGGGAGCTCACCCTGTCGCAGGGATTCGAACCACCGACCTTCTGATCGGCAAGCCCTAGGCTCTGTGGTTTAACCCACAGCGCCATCCACTAAACTATGCTAGTCTACTACAAAAAAGGAAAAAGGAAAAAAAGAGTCTTGTGGCACTAGGAAAATGAACACAATTATTATGACACAAAATTTCATGGACCAGAGTCAACTTTCATTAGTCCACAGAATTTTATGCCCTGATACGTGACCTTGATCTAGATTGGGACAAGCACAACTTTTCCCCTACTTTCTGATCTTTCTGTGGCTTTCAGTACCATTGATCATTGTATCCTTTTGGATTGGCTCCTTGGGATGGGAATGCCCCCCCCCCCAATTTTACAGTGATTCTGATTCTACCTACGGAGCAGAGTTTAGAGCAGAGTGCTTTTCAGACCTCTGGAAGACGTGCTATGGGGTGCTGCTGGGCACCATTCCCCCCCCCCCCAGCGTTATTTAACACCTACATGAAACAGTTGGAAGCAGTCACTGAGGGATCGGGGGCAAGTAGCCGTCATTATGCTGATGATACCCAACTCTGTTCTCCATAACATCTGAATCAGGAGCGGCTGCGCAGGCCCTGGATTGGTGTCTGGATGCCGTGTTGGGATTGTTGAGGGAAAATAAGCTGAGCCTGAATTCTGGCAAGACAGAGGCTCTTAGGATGAGTGGTCTTATGCTTGAGAAATTCATCCATCTCCTGTTCTGGACAGCGTTGCACTCTCACTGAAGGAGCAGGTCCATAGCTTTGATGTGCTCCTGGATCCTGCTTTCACAGGCTATGACTAATTCTGGCACTGGAAACTTCAAGACTAGACTAGTGCAATGTACTCTACGGTTGACTTTTTTTACACTTGGTCCAGAAACATCAGTTAATACAGAATGCTGCTGCACACTTGCTTACAGGAGTGTGTGTCTCTCAGCATATTAAACTTGTGCTCAAAAATCTGCTCCGGCTGCCAGTTTGCCACCAGGCTGAATTCAAGATGTTACTACTGATAAAGCCTTTAATGGCTTGTGGCTAGTTTACTTAAGGGTTCGCCTTGCCCCATATGTACGGATTCAATCTGCAGAACTTTCACGCCTACAAGTGTTATGTAATCTCCGTCACAAATCATGCCTTTAGTGTGGCAGCACCTGTACTTTGGAACTCCCTGACTCTTGACATTAGGCAGGCATCATTATTGCATTCTTTCAGATACCTGCTGAAAGTGGTCTTGCTTTGGTGGACCTATTCAGGTATATACCGGTAATTGGTTACATGTTTTGTTGTGTTTCATTGTTTTAGATGTTTTTCACCAGTTTTTAAATGTGTTTTTATTTTATATTTAGTTGTGGGTGTTGTTGTTTTTATTACAGATGTGTTTGCCACCCACAGTTCCTTTGGGAGGAGGAGCAGGATGGAAATTTGATAAGAAATGATACATAAAATAAATGCATTGGCCTTTAAGGTGCCACGAGGTTTGGTGCAAATGGTGCCTTGTGCTGCTGGTGAGCAGGAGTGTGCTGGAGGAACAAGTAGCCTGCCTTGTTGCAGTTTGGGGCAAGCATTAAACTGCAGGTATGAAATGTTGCATGTGTGAAAGAGTGTGGTATGTGAATGGCCTCTGTGGGTACTTTGTGAGAGCAGCAGGAATAAGAGGATGTGTGGCAGAGCAGCCGAAGATTGACACACAAATAAATCTCACAAATAAATTTCTTTGGGGGTCCTTTTTTGTCAGTTCCTCTGCAAAGTTCCTCATCACTCTCTGGGCCGGAATTGGAGCTGAGTTGCTGCCTGACATGCCCTACTTTCAAACAGATTGTTCAAAATGTCACAACAACGGGGATTTTAAATGTTCTCATGAAATGGGTCAATTTTTGAGCTCCAGAAAGAGCCACAACAGTGGCAGAGGTGGCTTTGGACCTCTGGCCCTATGTGGTGGCTCCTCATTCTTACTGGATGGCCTCCAAACTATTTGTGCTCACCTTTTGAACTCAGCCCTGGCAAATGTCAGAGATGGAATGTGAGGACAAACCAACTAGGGCAGGGAGGCATCGACTTGGAATTCTATGTGGTCAACTGAATTTTGCATTCCCCCCGTCTCTTGACACTGACACAGCACTAGACAAATATTATTTTTACGGAAAAGATGCTCATTTTTTACACAGAGAGATGCATTGCACAGCTGAAGGCAGCGCCCAGCCCATGAAGGGGAGATCTAGGCAGGATGCCAGTGCTTTGCAAACAGACAAATTTACGAGCTTTCAGGTACAAACAAGAGTGAATTGTTTTGAAGGTCTGGACTTTTAATATAGCTCTGGAGATAACATCAACCCACACATGCCAAAAGAACACCCTTTTTACCTTGGAGCAAAATGCAAAGCAGTACAGGGACAGCCCATCCTAATAGCCTCCAGTCTTCTGGTGCCCTCCAGATGTTTGGGGCAACAACGGTGCCCCACGCTGGCTAGGACTGCCCTGGGGGGGGGAGTTGTACTGCACATCTCCCATCAACACCAGCCAGCACACCCATGCTCCCTTCTTCAGTCATAAGAACATAAGATAGCCCACTGGATCAGGTTAATGGCTCACCTAGCCCAGCGCCCTGTTTCCACAGTGGACAGCCACATGCCTGTGGGAAGCCAGAACCTGAGCATAAGATCACTCTCCCCTCCTGTGGCTTCCAGCTCATAGCTGTCAACTTTTCCCTTTTCTTGAGAGGAATCCTATTCGGAATAAGGGAATTTCCCTTAAAAAAAGGAAACTGTTGACAGCTATGTTCCAGCTACTGATATTCAGGAGCATTACTGCCTCTGTCAGTGGAGGCAAAGCACAGCCATTGTGGATAGTGGACAGTGATAGCCTTACCCTCCTCCATAAATTAGTCCAATCCTCTGTTAAATCCATCGAAGCTGGTGGCCATCATTGCCTTCTGTGGGAGTGAGTGCCACAGTTTAACTCTGCACAGCCCAAATAAGTCATTTGTTTTATCAGCCCTGAATCTTCCAACTTTCCATTTCATTGAATGTCCATGAATTCTGGGGAATAAGAAAAAAAATCCCAGTATCATGCAGCCATTCTGCATGGGGGCTGTAATCCAAAACACATAGAGGGCACAGATCGGCACAGGCTGAGGGATCAGAATATGTGTTTACAGATATCTCAAAATGCTCCTCTCTCTTTTTGAAACTGCTCTGAGTTTGCTTCAATGGGGTCTTCTTGGAATCTAATAACATGTAAAGCATCCCCATTACTCCCCCCCCACCCCCAGTTATGTACCCTCTGATCCATCAGTTTCTTTTCCAAGTTGGCTAACCCTTGCTTTTTGATATGGTATTTAAAGGCTGCCAGAGTAGATTAAAACGTGTTTATAAAAACATCAGCATAGTAATAAAACAAAACAGCAGAACAGTTAAAAAGTGTCAGCATTAATAGGGTGAGATCTGACAGGCTCTAAGCTTTTTTTTTATTCTGAAAATTTTAGGATGCCATCAAACAAGCATCAGTCTTGGCGCCACATGGATCTGCTTGGGGCGAATATTCCCTATTAATATAGGGGAGGGGGTCACAGCTGAAAATACCCTATACCATGTCCCAATGTGCCTGACTTTTGGAGGCAGAGGATGCGCAGAAGATCCTCTGGGGATGAGTTGGTCAGAATCAAGGGGTAGGAGGTATTTTGCTTGGTCTCTGGGATTCACTAGGTTGACCACTTATGTACTGATACAACAGGAGGCAGATTTGCATAAGATTTGTCTGTGCTAAGAGCCAGAGAACATTTGGCTCGACTCAGAACCAGCCCCAAATCAATTTGTGTGGTGAGGCTAATGTTTAGAGGTGGTGTTTCTTTTAAAGGGTTCAGATGGTAAGCAGAGGAGGTCATCCTGCTCTGTTTGGCTGCACCTGTGTGTTCTCCTGCTGGGAGTAGGCAGGTACAATCAAAGCTCCTTCTTCTCATATGCTACCGGGCCCTCTGACTGCCCCAGACCATTCCAGGAGGCCTGACCTGAGTAAGATCTGTCTAGAGGTGTCCTCATCTGACCTGGCATAGACCCACCTATTGGCCTATTCCAACCACTACACTGCATCCTGACTCTATTGATAAGAAAAAGACAAGCAGTTAGGCTCCAGCTACTTATAGCTGTCCCAGCCAATCCAGAGGCTTCATACAACTGCTGGCCCACTGCATTGGCTGCTGTGACACCCATCTAGCTCCTCCTGTGCAGCTGCCAGTTGCTCACCTGGCTACTGGCTGGAAAGGCCCCAGGATATAAACCCTGAAGTCCTGTTAATGTGCTGCTGTCAGTCCTGCAGGAAGCACAACTTAACCTTGCAGCTGAAATCTGAGCATCAAGCCAAGTCTCTAAAACTCAATTGTTTGTTTTGGGCTGCGGTTTACAATCCCCGACAAGCAATAACCTATGGCAAGCTCTGAATGCCATCCCTGTTGATGGATGTTGGAGGGTGAAAAACACACAGTAATTTCTTGCAATTATCTTCAATTTTAGGATTACAGACATTTGTGACTCATAGGAAGGGTAGACTATAGTATCTTTGTTTTACTATGTGGCTCATACCTGAAGATCCAGGAATGCAAGATAGTGCACAGGTTGGCTGTGAAGTTTGGCTGCAGAGAAGCGTCAGAATGAGAGATGACTGAGTTTGATAGCAAATTTCTGTGGCACTTACTTATCTTTGTTTTTATCCCAATCTCCTTCCAAAGACATCAGGCCAGTGTACATGGGTCCCCATCCCCATGTGAATGGGTCACCGAGTGAGTTTCATGACTAAACATCCATTTGAACCCAAGTCTTCCCAGTCCTGTTCCAGCACTCTGCGCAAGCCTTCACCAGCTTGGCACTCTCCAGATGTTTTAAATTAAAACTCTCATCAGCCCCAGCCAGCATGGCTGAGTTGTAGTCCAAAACATCTGGAGGGTGCCAGGTTGGCAAAGGCTGCTCAATGGACCAGAGTTATTGTGCAGTGGTGAAAGAGTTACAGCCCCCAGGCCAAACTCCACAGCAAGCTGATGGCAGCCTGCAGGCCAAGTATGGGGTCTGCAAGGTACTTAAAAGGAGCCTTGCTAGATCAGGCCAATGGTCCACTAGTCCAGCATCCTGTCCTCATAGGGGCCAACCAAATGCATGTGGTTTATAGGTACTTCACAGTCTTTCCTAATTTTGCAGGTCCAGAGAGCTAGCAGAAAACAAGAAGGGTTATTGAGTCCCTGCTGGTGGGCTGCTTTTGATTTATGGAGACCTGCTGTGCCATGATGGTCCCTGGGCAGTGCTGGAAGTCCTCATGGGAAGCAACCCCTCTGCCATTGCTAGGCAAGGGCAAATGGGGCCTTCACTGAGAAGACTTTGTTTTTTTTTTTTTGTTTTATAAAATTTTTATTGATTTTACAACACTTTTAAGAAAAACAAACAAACACTAAAAATGACAAACATACACGTATAATTTCAAACATATTTTCATAAACCTCTTTTCTTGGACTTCCCCATACCCCCCCTCTCTGCATCCCAATGTCCAAAATTCAACTAGCAACTCCCAATTGTTACTTTCCAATCTTTATCATCTTAGTCCTCTTTTATAGTCTAGCCTTGTATCCCTGTACCCTTTTGCTTCTGGAAACCACAACATTTTAGCATTCACTAAGTTTATAGTAGTCCTTAAGATAGCTTTTAAAATTTTTCCACTCTTCTTCCACCGTCTCTTTTCGTTGGTCACGGATTCTGCCTGTCATCTCGGCCAGTGTCATATAGTCCATCACTTTCATCTGCCATTCTTCCACAGTGGGTAAATCTTGTGTCTTCCAATACTTTGCGATGAGTATTCTTGCTGCTGTTGTGGCATACATAAAAAAGATTCTATCTTTCTTTGTCACCAATTGGCCGACAATGCCCAAGAGAAAGGCCTCTGGTTTTTTAGGAAAGGTACATTTAAGTACCTTTTTCATTTCATTGTAGATCATTTCCCAGAAGGCCTTAATCTTCGGGCATGTCCACCAAAGGTGATAGAAGGTACCTTCAGTCTCTTTACACTTCCAACATTTATTATCGGGCAAATGATAGATTTTTGCCAGCTTGACTGGGGTCATGTACCACCTGTATACCATTTTCATAATGTTTTCCTTTAAGGCATTACATGCCGTAAATTTAATACCGGTGTTCCATAACCATTCCCAGTCAGCTGACATAATGTTATGTCCAACATCCTGAGCCCACTTAATCATAGCCGATTTAACTGTTTCATCCTGTGTGTTCCATTTCAACAGCAAGTTGTACATTCTAGATAAATTCTTAGTATTGGGTTCTAACAGTTCGGTTTCTAATTTTGATTTTTCCACCTGGAAACCGATTTTCCTGTCCTGTTTAAAAAATTCCATTATTTGACGATATTGGAACCAATTTTCTACTTTATGCTTCAATTTCTCCTGACTTTGTAGTTTGAACTTATCTCCATCCTGTTCTAAAATTTCCCAATACTTCGGCCATCCGACCTCCATATTGAGCTTCTTCACTGCTTTAGCCTCCACTGGTGACACCCATCTAGGGGTTTTATTTTCCAATAGATCTTTATATCTTATCCAAACATTAAACAATGCTTTTCTGACAATATGATTTTTGAAGGCACTGTTAACTTTATCATACCAAAGATATGCATGCCAACCAAAAGCATTATTAAAACCTTCCAGATCCAAGATGTCCGTATTCTCGAGGAGCATCCATTCTTTCAGCCAGCAAAAAGCTGCTGCCTCATAGTACAATTTTAGGTCCGGCAGGGCAAAACCCCCTCTTTCTTTAGCATCTGTCAATATCTTAAATTTAATTCGGGGCTTTTTGCCCTGCCAGACAAATTTCGAAATATCTTTGTGCCACCTCTTGAAACATTCCATCTTGTCAAGAATCTGCAAGGTCTGAAACAAAAATAACATTCTAGGCAATACATTCATTTTAATTACTGCAATTCGGCCTAACATTGACAATTTCAAATTTGACCATATTTCTAGATCTTTTTTAATTTCTGACCAACATTTTTCATAGTTGTCCTTATACAAATTCACATTCTTAGATGCTAAGTAAACCCCTAGATATTTCACCTTCTTTACCACAGTCAAACCTGTTTCCTCTTGAAATTTCTCCTTTTCCATATCTGTTAAGTTTTTCCCTAAAACTTTAGTTTTTTGCTTGTTCAACTTAAATCCAGCTACCTGGCCAAACTGTTGTATTATTTCTAAAACCTTTTTCGTACTAGTGTTTGGCTCTTGCAAAGTCAATACTAGGTCATCTGCAAACGCTCTTAACTTATAATGTTTAGCTCCGACCTGCACACCTTTGACCTGCTGGTCATTTCTTATCATGTTCAGCAACACCTCCAGAACTGAAATAAAAAGTAATGGGGAAATCGGGCACCCCTGTCGTGTTCCTTTTTCTATCTTAAGTTCCTCAGTCACAACATTGTTTACAATCAGTTTAGCTTTTTGTTCAGAATATATTGCAGCCATACCATTCTCAAAACCCTGGCCTACCCCCATCCCATGAAGATTCTTCCTCATAAAACTCCAAGAAATATTGTCAAAGGCTTTCTCCGCGTCCACAAAAATCAATACTGCTTTAGTGTTTATATTCACCTCTAGCTTTTCCAGAATGTCTATTACATTCCTTACATTGTCTGCCAGGTGTCTTTTAGGGAGAAAACCTGCTTGGTCATTATGAATCTTCTCCATCAAGACTCTTTTAAATCTTTTTGCCAAAATGTCTGCAAAAATTTTGTAATCCACATTAAGGAGTGATATTGGGCGGTAGTTCTTGAGTTGGGTCTTTTCAGTCTCTGACTTTGGTATGAGTGAAATATATGCCTCTTTCCACGATTCAGGTGCCCTTTTTCCCTCAAGGATCTCATTACAAACTTCTCTTAGTGGTTGAGTCAACCATTCCTTCAGCGATTTGTAGTATCTGGAAGTCAGTCCATCTGGTCCCGGAGATTTGCCCAGTTGCATATTCTGAATGGCAGCCTCTATCTCTTGTTCTGAGATTCTCTGGTTCAAGTCCATCTTACTTTGATGAGAGATGTTTTGTAATCCATATTTTCCAAGGAATTTGTCTATATCTTCTTCATTTTGCGGGCCTTGAGTGTAGAGTTTTTTGAAATAACTTAAAAAGCTATTTCTAATTTCATTAGGTTTAGATATATTCTTTCCATCCACCTCTAGGCTTGTAACTGTATTTAGTTTCTGCCTTTTCTTCAGTTGCCATGCCAGAAGTTTGCCACATTTATTTGCTGATTCAAAAGTCTTTTGCTTCATTTGCTTTATCTTCCATTCAATCTCTTGGTTCATCAATTCCATATATTGTGTTTGATATAACTTGATCTCTCTTAAAATGTCCTGAGATTTTGGTTTTGTTCTTAATTTTCTCTCTCCTTCCTTTATCATTTCCAAAATCTTCTCTTTTTTCTCATTTTGTTTTTTCCTCTTTATTGAATTTTGTTGAATCAAAAATCCTCTCATAACCGCTTTACTTGCGTCCCAGATCACTCTTTTCTCCACGTCGGTCCTCAAATTTATTTCAAAATAGTCTTTTAGGGTCTTTTGGGCCTTCGTGAGAATCTCCTTATCTCGAAAGAGGGTGTCATTCATTCTCCATCTAAATTGACCAGTTATTGTGAGTTTCATCTCCATCTTCACGGCGTTATGGTCGGAGCAAGTTTTTGGGCAGATTTCCACTTTCTTGATCTTTGGGGCCATTCCACTAGTAACCCAGATTTGATCGATTCTGGTCCAGGTCATCATTGCTTGGGAGAAGAAAGTTCCCTCTCTCTCCAGAGGGTTCCTTGTTCTCCATATGTCTATCAAGTCCATATTTTCTGTCATTTCGAAAAAAGTCTTAGGGAGTCTCCCTTCCTTGCTAACTGTTAGTCTTTGTGCCTTGTCCATGTTGGTGGAGACCACGCCATTCATGTCTCCCATGATTATCATATTGTAATCCAGATAGTCAGTGAGGGTTTCATGGAGTCTCTTAAAGAAGTCAGATTTGCCTTCATTTGGTGCATAAATTCCAACCACTAGAAGTTTTTCTCCTTGTATTTGTATCTCCACTGCTAGATATCTCCCTTGTTCGTCCTTGAATATCATTTTTGGAGCCCATTTCTCCTTCACATATATTACAACTCCTCTCTTCTTAACTTTGTCTGATGAAATAAATTCTTGTCCTAGCCTTTTATTTATAAGTAATCTCCTGTGGGCTCTGGTTATGTGAGTTTCTTGTAGGCATATCAAGTCCAGTTGTTCTCTATTCAATATATGAAATACTTGTCTTCTCTTCAAAGGCCCATTGAGCCCATTACAATTCCAACTAAGGAATTGCAGAGCCATCTTGCTATTTTTCTGAGGCTCCTCCAACAGCTCCAAGTTGTTGCTCTTCTTCTGATGGTGGTGGTTTTTGTCCAATCGAGAGATTCAGAATATCCAGTGCTCTCCTCTGTTCTGCAAGTACGTCCACAGTCCCCTTCTGTAGGTCCTCCTGGTATCTTGCCAAAAATTTGTCTTTATCTTGAATTGTCTTTATTTTCACCTTCTTTGCCTTGTAGTCAAATGACAGTCCTTGTGGGAATTCCCACCTGAAGCGGATAGAATTTTTCTTTAGCAAAAGAGCTAAGTCCTTGTAGAAGTTTCTTAAGTCCAGAATGTATTTTGGGATGTCTTTAAAGATCTGTACAGCTGAATTTCCGATTTGCAAGGCCTTTTCAAAGTGTAATCCTAGTATTTTATCTCTTTCCTCCTTGGATCTGAGTGTGATCAAACAGTCTCTCGGGGTCTTTCTGTCTTGCCTTTTACCCAATCTGAAGGCAGTCGTAATTTTGAATTCGTCTTCCTCAAGGTCCCAGCAATCCGCAAACTCCCGTGTCAAATATTCCACAAGGTTATCTCTTTCATTCTCCGGAATCAGTCTTAATTTTAAGTTTCTCTCTTTCCTCTGTAACTCCCACAAGGCCAAAGTTGCATCATGCTCATAGACCTTCTTGGCGATCGGCTCTAATTTCTCCTGTGTCTCTCCCGCAGTGGCTTTGGCATCTTCCGCAATTTGGCGCGTGGTGGCGTTTTCCTCCACCAATTTATTTATAGATTCTGTATTCTGGTTTAATCTTGCTGAAATTTCTGTTAATTTTAGTGTATTCTCTGAAGTCTGTTTTGTCAAAGACTCCAGAGTTTGGTTTATCTTGAGCAGGGCGTCTGTCACAGCTTCCATAGAGACGGCTGTTCCTTTGTCTTGTCCTGTTGTTCCTGCTGATCCGGCTATTGCGCCTGAGATTGAGCCTCTTTTCTTTACCTGTTGCTGCTGCAGCTGTTGTTGTTGTTGTTGCTTGGTCTTGGCTCTTGTAACTATCTCTTCTTGTGAGCCACTCATGTCAAGGTCAATTCCCACGGGATTTATTCTCCCTTGGAAAATTCCACTATCTTAGGCCGTGCCGGACTTCACTTTATCCTCTAGAGGGAGCAAATCAAAATGGCCATAGAACAAAATTTCCAAATATGAAAACAAAGGAGACTGTCCAAGATGTAAAAAAGGAGATTAACACAGTCAAAGTCAATATTACTAAGAACTTGTAACTTCAAATTGCCACAGTTGCCCAATTTATGCTGTTTCTTCTTGTATTATACAGTAGCCAGGCACTGTGGAAACTTTGTATCAAAGTATCACTTCACAGGGAAAAGTCAGTTCAGTGTGCTAAGAAGGCAGACCGTTTCATACTTTCAGATGGGTGAGACAGCAGAGGTTTTTTACTTCCAATAGATCATGCAGTTATTGATCAAATTCACCTCCCCTCAGCCCTGCTAGCTAGAGGGGAGATCAAAGGTCTAAATGTCCGGTTTAGCTGATCAAAGAGCAGGTTTAAACGGATGCAGGTTTAGAGCTCCGTTGCTTTCGCTTTCATGCAGTCGGGAGGAGGCAGACTTCCTTTGTTTAAATCTCCCCCGTTTTTAGCCCAATTTTTAAAATTTAAAGGGTCCCAATTATTTTTCAGCTCTTACTCACGGGAATTCAGTCCAAATTTTCTTTTCAGGAAGGAATCGGCGCTCTCCGCTTATGGCGACGCGGCTTCACTTCGCAGGCTGGGTAGCGACTCTCAGCACCGCGCTCTCTCCCGATGTCGATCCGTAGCCTTTAAAAAGGCTCTTTCATGGTACCGGGGGGCGCAAAGGTGCCCACCGAGTCTCCTTGTTCTCAGGCTTCAGCGCCTGGGATTTTAGGGGTCCCCCGCTTGCCGTAGCGGGTAAGACCCGAACTTGCGAAGCAGTCCTTCTCCGGAGCTCGGAGCTAGGACCGCCATTAAGCGCTGGCACCGACCGGAAGTCCTCACTGAGAAGACTTTGAAGTTCCTCAGTATATAGAATCAGCTTCTGGTTATGTGAGAGCACTGGAAAAAAAGAAGTGGGAGCAATTTGGGCATCTTCTTTGGGGCATCTCTTACCCGGGTGGCCACGTGCCCTGCTGGACAGTCTTAAGTGAAGTGCAGAAGCTCCTGAGATAGACAAGAAGGAGCTGGAGGAGAGCAAATCACAGCAGGGACACAGAGGGATAATTGGAGTGAGTGTGTGTGGTGCAGGGGAAGCAGGACAAATTCGAAATTGGAGAAGTCTTAGCACAATATTGAATTGCGGGTTTCTCAGGTTTGTTTCACTTTGAGGGGCCAGGCACTGGTGACTAGGGTTGGTTTAGTTCAGGAGTGGGGAACCTTTTCTGGCCAAAGTTGCCAGAATGCTCTCTCTCCCCACCCTGATGCGCCAAAGGTGACTGTTGTCAGTCAGGTGGTATCATGATATACTTTATTTCAAAGCCCTAATTCTCGAGAGCAAGCCAACCATCTTGCTTACTGGGCTTTGGGAAGGAAGTATAAGGTATCCCATGACCTTCCCAGAGCCCAGTAAGTAGCCCTCCACCACACAGGAATTCTGGGGTTTCTTGACTTTTAGTGATTTTGTATGTAGATCCCTGGAACAGAACCTTCACATAAGCAGCAGGCGCATTGTACAGAATGTTGCCTCCCTGCTTAATAGTAAGCAAAATGGGGCAAAGAGGGCCTGTGGCCACCAATATCCCAGCTGCTCAGACCCAGGAGTTTTTATTATGGGTCAGGGTGGAAGCATCCCCTGGCCTATTGGTGGAAGGAAGGCCCCACAGCTGGTGTGGCGGCTCTCTCCTTTAGCCATTGTAGGGCTGTGATAGGCCATTGTCTAGCAAGGTTCAGGTCCCCAGTTTTTGACACCCACACCATGCTTGAGCTGTGATAGCAGGAGAGGCCACTGATCCCCTGATATGTGTCTCTTAACACTGTTATGAACAGACTCCCATTCTTGGCAGCGAAGTTGTCCTCTTTGCTTCCTGGCTGGCAAAGAGCAGCATCATTGCACTCAAGGAGTTTGAGCCATGAGTCAAACTTCATTGCTCCTCTCTAAAGGGTGCAAATCCATGTGTGCGTTTGTGTATCTGAGAGAGAAGGAGGGGGAGGGGAGAGAGCGTCAGAGAAGCAGCAGCGAGTTTCACTGAGCTACTACTGGTGGGAAATTGGAAGCCAAGTGAATTAGATTCAAAGTAGGTAATTATGTATGATTAATTTACTGAGTAATGATTGCACCTGGTACAGAGGCTTTATGAACTTTCATGCCACAGCATGTGATTAGCAACAAATCGGGTCAGTGTTTCTTCACAGGCTGTTGTTTACTTTGGAGTCCCAGTCACAAACTGAGGCATGTGCTCCCCCTATAAGTTCATCACCATGACATTCTAGCTTTCTACCCACCATTTACTGAACTCCTAATGGTGGGGAATGCACAGACAGAGTCAGGGTTGTGTACATGCAGCATTTCTGCAAGAATGACTGGCATACATAGGTGTTGCAAAGTTCAGATGAATCCTAGTTTCTTTCTGGCCTCCACTCACCACAACAGTGAAGGTGCTTTTGAGAATTGGTGGGCAATGCCTGCCAACACCTTGCACATCAGAGAGTAGAGTAAATCAGTTTCCAACAGTGCTTTGAAAAACTCCTTGCTACACACCACAAATATCAAAACCAGAATAAACTATGTAAAATCGGAGAAATTAAAGAAATTCACACCATATGTACAGGCTACAGAATTCACTCTTCTTGGCACATAATTTGGATTTCCTGGGCATAGCATTTACATTTTTGAAATGCATGACTCCGCTATAGCGAAGCACATTTAACTTTCCTATTGAAATAAAGTGATTATCTTTGACTGGATTGTGTGTCCTTAATTTTTTTTTATATCCCTATGGGACTTCGGTTTTGGTTTTTGGTGACTGCTAGGAATGAGGTGGAAAAAATGCAGTGTTCTGCAAAAATCATGTCTGAATAGTGCTCTGCTGTCCATTGAATATCTCCAAAAAACTTAGTCATAATGCACACAATTCTCAACCCTTGGTTATTGGTTAAAATAGTCTACTGCCTGCTTGTGAGAATCCCCCTCCTTTTTATCCACACTAATTAGCCATGCTATCAGTCCAGAGTGGCCACATGCCCTCCTTTACACAGGACAGCCGTCTATTTAAAGAAATGTTTGGTCCAAGTCCAGTTTAAAGGTAAAAAGAACTCTGAGTAGGGAGAGCAGAAGAGGCCCTGAAGCTGCCCATCAACCGGGACAGCAGATGGAGCAGACAGGTAGGTCACTGGCTCACCATCTGCTCCACCATCTGCCCACTATGGTGAGAAGGAGGGATGGGGAAGAAATTTAATGAGAACCTACCTAATTCTCATTAAGTGGACATCATTGTCATATATAGGTAAAACTACAACCGACCTATGTACACGTTTTTAGAAACCACAAATGGGTGATTTTGACAAAAGAAAGTAGAGCAACCTGTTAATAAACACTTCTGAGTACCACAGCCTATTGGACCTGCCAATAATTGCTGTTGAGATGCCAAATGATCCAACAATGCTACCAAAAGGGTTGAACTTCTGGGTGTGCACACTGAGCACATTAGTGTCACGCGGCCTCAACTGGATGGATAGTCCCAGCATCTTTCAGTTCCAGTGAATGAAGCTCTTTTTTGAGCTTCATCCTCAAAGTTCTATAACCACCACCTTGGAAACAGCATCACTTCCCCCCTACCAGAGCAACTGCAGAAGGCAGAAGCTGAATTTTTTTGCTTTAATAAAATTTCTGTTTTGTTAGTCACTTTCACTTTTGTGAAAATCATTTTATAAGCATATTATGTGGTGCTAAATAATACTAAATGAATCTTGGTTGACTTGCATGCGTAAAATTGTGCCAGATGATGAATGTATCAAGCTGCCTTCCAGGCATGCCAATGTGGTTATGTGAATTGGTCATGAATGTTCACCAGGTTCCTTCTAATATGACATGGAATCTCTTTGAGTAAGTCGTTTTTTGACATAGATTTCTAATTGATGATAATCTTAGTTCTGATAACATCCTAGTCCATTTGTGCCAAGGTACCTCCCTGTGCATCACCCAAAAAGAGGACAAATATGTTGCATGCAGATTTCCATACACTAATTTATATGTATGCAAATTTATAAATAATTGCTCTAATTTAAATAGAAATGCAATACTTCTCATGGGATCAAAGGACTTGCCAATTTTAGTTCCCTAAGTTTCTCATTTCTCCAATCTTAAATTCAGTCCTTCACATTTCACAGCAAAAGAGAGCATGAAAGGATATTGTTAGGATAGTCTTTTTACACAAACTGTATTAAGATTATGTCAATAATGTCTGTGTAGGAAAAAATTAGCCTTGAGCTAGCCTGTTGTTGTTGTTGTTGTTGTTGTTGTTGTTGTTGTTGTTAAATCTGTACAGTGGTGCCCCGCAAGACGAATGCCTCGCAAGACGAAAAACTCGCTAGACGAAAGGGTTTTGCGGTTTTTGAGCTGCTTCGCAAGACGAATTTCCCTATGGGCTTGCTTCGCAAGACGAAAACGTCTTGGAAGTTTGTTTCCTTTTTCTTAACACCGTTAATACAGTAGCGACTTGACTTCGAGGAGCAACTCATAGAACGCGGTGTGGTAGCCTTTTTTGAGGTTTTTGGTATTTTTGAAGCTTTTCCAAAACTTTTCCGACACCGTGCTTCGCAAAACGAAAAATTCGCTAGACGAAAAAACTCGCGGAACGAATTAATTTCGTCTTGCGAGGCACCACTGTACATTGCCCTTCATCATCGGGTCTCAGGGTGGTTCACAACATAAATACAAGATAACGAACACAAAATACATAATAAAAGCAAGAAATAGAGAGTAGGCATCACAATCTTCTCACTAAACCAAGCATCCAGCTCTAATAATGCAGACATACATTTCCCCTGAAAATGTGACTTAATTTCTATGCATGCATAAAGCTAAGGTGATGGAATGATTCTGTATAAGCCTGTGTAATTTATAGACCCGTGGAGTCCTCTTCTGTGGGTTCCCCAGCAGCTGATGCATTTGCCAAAATAAAGCTGACTCAAACATCACAATCATGTGGTTATTAAAGAAATCCAAAATAGTTAGCAGAGCATGGAGTACAATGGCCAAGTCATCTCTGTCCAAAAGGGGTCATAGCTGGTGAACTTCCCAGAGATGGGAAAGGGCATTCCTAGCCACTCAGGCCACCTGAGCCTCCAGTGATAGTGCTAGACCCAGGAGCATCCCCCAAATTGCAAACCTGCTCCTTCCAGGGGAGTGCAATCCTGTCCAGGGCAGGCCACCTCCCTACCTCCTGGATATGAGAACCTGGAACACATCACACCTCTTCTTTTCAGAATTCAAATTCAGTTTACTGAGCCACCAGGCACTAATCTAACACCTCAACTACCTCTCCCCATATAGATGACACTTCATCTATATGCAAGTAACAACACCCTCCGTGGGACATACCAGGAGAGGTGGTCCCATAGGTACAAGGGTCCTAGGCTACATAGGGCTTTAAAAGTTAAAACCAGCACCTTAAACCTGATCCTGTACTCCACCGGGAGCCAGTGCAGCTGGTAAAACACTGGATGAATATGATCCCATGGCAAGGACCCCGTAAGGAGTCTCACTGCGGCATTCTGTACCCGCTGGAGTTTCTGGGTCAGTTTCAGAGGCAGCCCCATGCAGAGTGAGTCACAGTAACCAAACCTGGAGGTGACTGTCGCATGGTTCACAGTGGCGAGGTCAAGGTGAGAGAGGTAAGGGACCAACTGCTTAGAGTGGCGGAGTAGCCTTCCATGACTACATTCTGGAAATGGCCCTGGAGACGTGAAGTACAGTGCCTCCAACCCCCACCTCCCTGAGTTGCCCTGGAGGGATGCTGCGGTAAAAAGTATCAAAAGCCACCAAGAGATCAAGGAGCATGAGCGGGGTCACACTCCATCTCTCCTGAGAAATGTCATAAACAAGGGAGACCAAGGCACTTTCAGTGCCATGACCAGGCCTGAAGCCAGACTGAATGGATCCAAGTAATCAACCAAAAATGGTTTCACTTTTTATTTATTCGTTTCATTTATTAAATTTATTAGCCACCTTCCTTTTTGCCATGGCAACTCAAAGCGATCCAAGTAATCCAAACATGTCTGCCACCACCTTCAAAAGCACCTTGTTCAGAAAGGGGATATTTGCCACTGGATAATAGTTGTTTGACACTTCTGGGTGTCCAGGGATGTATTCTTAAGGAGGGGGTGCACCACCACCTCCTTCAAAGCAGAAGGTACCTTCCCACCGCCCAATTAAGCATTAATCACTCCTGGGAACTAACTAGTCAATGTACTTTGTAGTCAGAAGGTGCTCCATTCTGGAAAGACTTTTCTCTGCCTGAAATCCTGCTCAGAGGTGGCATCAAGGCTTGGCATCTGCCCAGGGCCCACAGGGGGCTCACTGACAAGAGACCCCTGGACTGGCTGCAGCAAGTAGGTAGACACACTGAGAGGAGAGAGCGCCATGGTGGGTGTCTTGTCCAAGGGCTCTGCAGTGACCTTATTCAGCACCTCTGAATGGACAGACAAATAAGATAGGTGTTACGTAAGTTTCCATGTTGTCATTACGTAAAGGCATATACACAAATCTCTATAGCTAAGCACCCATGTAGAAGTCATATTGCTGCATGCTCTATCACTGGTTTTCAGCAGTATCTTTTTCATCTATATTACTCTGTTGTGAAAGAAGGGTTGCCCTCATATCGTTTGGTGGTATTGCAACAGCAGGTGCTTTGCCTGAACAATTCCTGCATAATAATTGCAAAGCCTGGATGCATATACTCAACCTCTTTCACCTCATAGGTGCTTATGTGTGTGTGACAGGTGGGCAGTGCAAAACAGCTGTATCCTTTCTTAGGAGCAGGAGAGACCCCAAAGACCATCTTACCAGAATTGTGATTTAAGATTTCTGGTACAGTGGTACCTCGGGTTAAGAACTTAATTCGTTCTGGAGGTCTGTTCTTAACCTGAAGCACCACTTTAGCTAATGGAGCCTCCTGCTGCTGCTGTGCCGCCGCTGCATGATTTCTGTTCTCATCCTGAAGCAAAGTTCTTAACCCGAGGTAATATTTCCGGGTTTAGTGGAGTCTGTAACCTGAAACGTATGTAACCTGAGGTGCCACTGTACTGCTCCAACATCCTAATTCTAATGTAAAATCAATTTCAAGCTTGCAATTTGCAACACACCAAACCTGTGATTGATAAATGGAGCATTTTCAGCACACTCAGCTAATTGTGTCTCTGGTCACAGAAAACCCTGCTGGAATTAACAGCAGCCCACTTCTGTCGCTTGGCAAGGAGGCAAAGAATGGAAAGGGCCCCCCTGTTCATATTGCCTTACTGTTGTTTCATCCGCTTGTATGGACAGGGGAGAAAGGGGCTCAAATAAACAATGAGGCAGTTGCTGCCATACCATGGACCATGTTTTCTAAAGATCTGGGGTGTAAAATTGGGCTGGGATTTCCCCATTAGACCAGAGCACCCTCATCCTTCAACGTTCTAGGCAAATGGGTGATTTTTGAATTGTGCTCAGATCAGCTGGGAATTAGGTTGGCAAATTTTGAGCGTAATTGAAGGATGTTAACCCCCCCGAAGCTTAGCTTGTGGTTCCCCTACCCCCTGAAGTTCTAAAATGGCTCATAATATGCAACATTGTCAAAATAAAAAAATCCTTCCAGTAGCACCTTAAAGACCAACTAAGTTAGTTCTTGGCAGACCAACTATGGCAGACCAACACGGCTACCTATCTGTAACTGGAAATATGCAACATTGTGATTCATGGGCAATTTTGCAGTGAATATAGGCACTTAGGAAGCTGTCCTGTTCCAAGACAGACTATCTGTCAACCTAACTCAATAATGTCTACACCAGCTGGCAACAACTCTCTAGGGTTTTAGACAAGGAACCTTTCCCAGTCCTACTTGGGGATGCTGGGGATTGAACCTGGGACGTTTCACATGCACTGAGCTACAACCCTTTCAAAGTGTTGGCTGGGAATTGCCATCTAAGATAGAGGCAACCTTTATTCCAAGCACTGCTTGCAAATTCAAGTACCATCTTCTACAAAAACACCAGAGGACAAATGAGGGCTTTTGATCTGAATGTAGGGGGGGGCACATAAACTATTCACAAGAAACAAGAGCAAACAAATCAAAAGTCTGCTTGGGTGTGTGGTCTTCTGGTCACATCTCTCAGAAGTCCAGGAACATTTCAGTGAGAGTAAGGCATGGAATGGCTTTTGGGCATGTGCTTACAAGACAGCTGGTTTGGGGTGCCTGATCTGCTGCACACTGGCAATGCATGTGCAGAATATTAATCTCTGTTTATATTCCAAGCCACAGGGCAACATCTCGGGGAACCCTAGTGTCCATAAGTGACCAGGACACTGAGTCAGAGGCTGCAGTGTCACAAGTTAAAGGAGCCACTCTGAGCCTTATGATGGTAGTCAGGGGACCATGCAGGAGCCCATTGAACCTGATGCATAACACAAGGGCCTGTGAAACTGGAGCCAGGGTGCTTTCCCCTGACCTTGCGGAACCAAGTGCCTTCCAGGCAGGAGTATCTGTCTTCAGGCCAGAGCACTGGCTCTTTAAATCTCCAAGAGGGGCAGAGCCTAGGAGGTGCGGTCTGGAGGCAGAGACTCCAAAGGCTTCAGTTCCCCTCCAACCTTTGTTCAAGCAAGTTGCTCATCTAGAGCTCTCCATGGTGTTGCCTTATCCCATGGACATCTCCATGAGTCCAGAACAGAACAATAATACAGCAGAGCATAACAAGCTGTATACATGCATAATGTGAGCCAAGTAATTATGAACTTATGAACTTCAGCAACATTTTTGTTGAGCTGGGCTAGCCCTGCCTGGTGGGTCATGTGACCTGCAGCCCTGCCCTTAGCACTGCTGTGGCTCTAGCCCTGATCCAGCCTGATCCAGCCTGGGAGCTGCACACATGCAAGGGAGCATGGGCAGACACCACTGTTGCCAGAGGCACTTCTTTGGCTAGCATGTCCTTTACTGCACTACAAATGAAGTTAAGAAAAAGAATCCTAGCCAAGACATGCCAGCAACACCCTTATGTGGCTATTGTAACAATTCTGATTGTCCTGCTAAGAACTAAGTTTGGCTTTTCACAGGTGCAGGTAAAAAGGGCTAAAGAAACTTGCAAAACCAGGCTTCAAATGAACAAAAATAAAGCACGAATAAGCCCCACTGAAATTAATGTTTATCCATCATATTCCAAATGCGTGGATATATTCATTTAACACAAATGCTGAAAACTCAACAACCCTGATTTCT
Source organism: Podarcis liolepis (assembly GCF_965112155.1). NCBI lineage: Eukaryota > Metazoa > Chordata > Lepidosauria > Squamata > Lacertidae > Podarcis > Podarcis liolepis. The sequence continues at coordinate 56,562,046 of NC_139561.1, read as the reverse complement.
GGAATTTTGCAAGAATTAGACCTTGCACAAAATTTTGTTTATTTGTTTAAAATTATTAGTTATCTAGGTTTTTTTGGGGGGGGGGTTTGCTAAGGCAACTCACAACATCTTACAAAAACACACACATACCTACATTAAAACCAGTGTGTGTGTGTGTGTGTGTGTGTGTGTGTGTGTGTGTGTGTATGTGTGTGTGTGTGTTACATGAAAGCATCCCACCCAGTCTGAAAGGCCATAGATAGTTAAAAGCCAAAGGCCTGGCTAAAAAGGATGATTTCGCCTGACACCTGAAGATATGTAACAATGGTGCCAGTTGAACCTCTCCAGGGAGAACATTCCACAAACAGGGAGCCACCACTGAAAAGGCCCGTTCTCATGATGCCACTGTCCAGACCTCCCATGGAGAGGGCACACAAAGCAAGGGCCTCGGATGATGATTGCAGGGTCCAGGCTGGGGGCCCCTGGTTCATATCCTGAGAAAGGACTGGGTGGACTTTCCATGGAACAGCCCACCACAGTGTCACCAGACACCCCAAGCACCATGTCACAACAGACTGGTATCACCCCAGCAATGCCTCCTGCCAGCAAAGTCTTCCCTCTCTGAGGAGGGACCTGGGACTAGGTCAGACAGTGAGCTGGCCAGTTGGCTCTGCCTTCAACACCAAGGATGTGGAGATGACTACAGTGGTGTGAAGAGACCCAGCAAACCCAACCAAGGAGTGCTTGTCCACACCAACCATATGAATGAATGTGCCCACCCTGCTTTTCCAAACCAGAGCTTTGCAGACATGTCAAGTGCTGGGACAACATAGCTTATGCCTAGCCATGCACTTAGACCACTACTACTCCTGCGATGTGAATGTCTTGCAGCCTGACTTATGCATTGTACTGGCCTGTGCATTACAGCCTTTGGCAAAAACAGAGTCGAGAGTCCACATACTGCATCTGCCAGTGAAAACCTGGACAAAGCGTAGGATGCAAACCCCATTTGCACAATGTTTGTTGTTATGCCAGAGGTTACTTTCCAGCCTGCAGCCATGAAAGTAGCAAATAAATATATTACAGTTGAGAGTTCGAAGTGGATAGGATCAAGGCAGTCAAAGCAATCGAGGTTGAAAGCTTAATTGCCACAAAAAGAATCAACGCTTTAAACCTGCAATGGGGCAGAGTAAACACCAACACAATGAGCTTGAGCCAGGAAGATCCTGAGAAAATGATTCATTTACCCTGCCATTAATCACTGCAACGATTCATTCCAGACCAGCCTCCATCATGGGAATCCGCAGCCCATAATAACCACTCCGTTGCCTGCAGCAGTATGTGAGTCAGATGCTTTTTGAGCAAAAGAGACTAAAAAGAGATCTTTTCAGCACCCACTGGAGGGATGAGTGTTTTAATTTCCTGATGGATTCCGGAGGGGCTGCCACACCTAGCGATTGCATCTGCATTGTTGTGAGAAAAAGATACATCATAATGCCACCAAGCCAAAGGAGCACTGAACAAACATGCCATATTGCTGTGGAACATCTGTGGCCCGCTGTACACACTGAAATATTTCCATTAAAACCAATAGCCAAAACCACTTGCAAAACCCCAAAGTGGCAATGGTGGTGGTGAGGGTCCCCCAGAGGTGCCCAGGGGACAGGCGGCGTTGGTAAACATGCCAAGTTCAGCCATTCACACTTCCAGCACCTCCTTGCTGCTTCAAAACAAGTTTAACAAGGATCTAAGTCAGCACCTGCTTATCTCTAAACCAGCCCATAAAAAACAATGGTTAAAACAATACATGCAATTAACTAATTCCAAAGCATACGTGCAGGGTAACCAGGAGATCACATCTCACAGAGAGCTGGAAAGGAATCAAAAGTAATCAAATTCAACCCTTTACAACAAGAGGATGCCCAAGCAGTGGTGCAGTTAGGGCTGGATCTCAGGACTGAATTTTGAAGCCCCCTCCAGCCCAGAGAGCCCCAAAATAACTATCTAGAGTGCAGCAGTTGATGGGGGAAGAGACAAATAGGCCCAGTATCAGACCTGCGCTGACATGGAATCATAGAATTATAGAGCTGGAAGGGGCCACCAAGGGCCATCTAGCCCAACCCCCTGCAATGCAGGAATCACAGCTAAAGAATCCCTGACAGGTGACCATCCAACCTCTATTTAAAAAGAAAAGAAAAGTGGGGACATGATGAGGTCCACCAAGGCTGATGCTGGTTGCCACAGAATACTTTTTTCTTATTTAAAAATATTTTATAGTTGGGAGCAGCCAGTCAAGCATATGAATGGTTATCTCTCCCCCTCCCCCAAACATATATTATCATTTTCCAAGACAAACTGGTGCTTGTTCCAAAACGTATGTGTTTTGCTGCAGAGTAGCAAAAGCAAATTCCATTTTACACCTATACTCACAATGGTGATATGATTTTAAAATGCAAAACGGCACATTCTCAGAGGGTGCCTTTAAAAAAAAAAAAAGGTGTCTGGGCAGAGCAGACTGTTCTTATTTGACTGTCATTCTAACATAGCCTATAAAAGCAGCTGTAAAGCATGCAATGGGGGAGGACAGAAATGCTAAATATCTAAAAGCAAAGCCTGGCTCTGCAGCTGTCTGGGGCTGGGAGCTGTAGTCGAAAGCATCTGGAGGGCACCAGCTTGGGAAAGACAGCTGTAGAGTCAAGTCAGAAAGGAGTTGCTATGAAAGGCGATGAAGAAACTGACATTCTCTGTCTGTCTGTCTGTCTGTCTGTCTGTCTGTCTGTCTGTCTGTCTCTCTCTCTCTCTCTCTCTCTCTCTCAGCAGTTTTGCCAAAGTCTGTTTGAGTGTCCAGATGCATTGTTAACTTGGTCGGTGCAAGCATCCTGACTTCCCCCGCTTCCTCAAACATCGTTACAAGCTTCAGTTGGAGTTATAGGGGATGTGCCTTTCTGCCAAGCTATGTCCCTGCTTAGAAAGCCCCTGCAAATCCCATAAACTTATTCCATGGGGTTTACACATCTTTGAGTGCTGTGTTCAGGAGTTCTGGCTTCCTTACAACGCAGCCCCCCTCCCAAGAATAACACTCCCCTGTTCTTTCAGTCCCCCTTTAAAAACGATAACTATGTGCATTGAGTTTTTCTGCATGATCAATCAGAGCACAGCACTACCACATTTTGTCCATGATAAAATAGTATGGCTAAGTGAACACAATAGCCAGTTGTTTTTGTGTAGTGGTACTTAAGGGTACGCAGTACAGGCATCTTTTTTGCCCAAATGTTAAATCGGGTCCTCCCTTAAAGAGGGCACGTGTTGCACTGAGACCTGGCAACCAAACCCTGTGTTGTGGGTGGGTTCAATTGATTAGCCACAACACCCAATTTGTAGGTCCCTTGATGCTGAGTTTAATTAGGCCAACGGGACGCAAGCTAAATGGATCAAGGGACCTATATATACCTATGCACGTGACCCAGAGCTTCCTTTTTTGGCGCCTGCATCCGGAACACCCACCCACCTCTCCCTATATTTAGGGCTGTGTGCTTGACCTTGCTATGCCGTCGTGTGTCGTCTGTCATTGGGACAGGGGCACGGCAGGAATTTCCCCCACTTGGCTGATTGGCTGTTGCCATTTGTGTTTCGCCTGCCCCATAGCAAATCGTCACAACTTGTAAGGTTGCGGATAGGCTCTGGTTCAGGTGATAGGGATGGGAGAATGCTCTCACCATCCCTATCTGAAGAGTATTCTGTTAAAGGAATCCAGGGATTCAATGGTTTGGTCAACCCCTGTGAGGGGGTTGTGCCCGTGCCTGAGTCCAGGGAGGCATTTTGGTGGCGGAGATAGCCTGTTCCTGGCTTTCCACTTATCCAGGTGTTCACAATAGGCTGACCTATGCTGGTGCCCTGGGTCAGCGCTACCTGCAACAGTGCAGGGAGCTAGTCAAACCAGAGCCTATGCAACCATTCACTTGCTACAGATAGGTAGCCATGTTGGTCTGCCATAGTCAAAATAAAAAAAATTCTTCCAGTAGCACCTTAAAGACCAACTAAGTTAGTTCTTGGTATGAGCTTTCGTGTGCATGCACACTTAAGTGTATCTGAGGAAGTGTGCATGCACACGAAAGCTCATACCATTCACTTGCTGTAATCAATAAAGTTGTGGCCTAAATTCTGCCAAAAGCCAAACCAAAATTCTTGTCTGAATTTATTTAAGGGGGAGGTTTAAAGGGCTAAGCACACAAAAGTGTGGTACGTACTGTAACAACTTCAGGGCGAGAAACTGCGCTTTTTTAATTAAAAAAAAGAGCACTGACAATAGCCATTCAGTATTTAATGGTTACAAGCATAAATACCAGGTTGTGTAACATGGGGATGGGTGGGTGTTGGTTTACATGCCGTTCACATTCTTAAAAAATAGTGATGGGAGCCACTCCCTGCAGATCAGTTCAGAGCGATTGGATCAATACTGATCAGCTTTCTTGATATGCATTTAGAACAGGCACGGGGAACCAGGTTGAGCCTGAAGACTATATTCCTCTGTTGGCAATCTTCCAGGGACCACATGACAGTGATGGGCAGAGCCAGAGGCAAAAGTGGATGTAGAAAGAAGAAAAGGCAGAGGAGGTGTGGGCTGGGCCAAGGGGTGTTGCCATGGGTTAGTCTTAGGAGTTGGACAGAGAGACCTCTCTTGCCTTTGTAGAATTCAGCAGGGGGCGAAGGATGATAGGGGGAAAACCAGACCAAGGAGACAGGAGGAGGAAGCAGACAGTCAAGACCACCCCCTGGACTGGTTCTAAGTAAGAAAGCAGGCAGGAGGGGGCTGACTGAGCTTGGAGAAGTGCCCTATTTGCCCTAATGGACCAGCATCCAGGAGAGAGATGTTTCTATCCCACTCTTACAATGCAGAACCTAGGATCATTCAGTGAGGCTGATTGACAGGAATGTTAAAAGATTCCGGTCATAAACAACTACGTATTAGCACAATTAGGGACGTGGGTGGTGCTGTGGGTTAAACCACAGAGCCTAGGACTTGCCGATCAGAAGGTCGGCAGTTCGAATCCCTGCAACGGGGTGAGCTCCTGTTGCTCAGTCCATGCTCCTGCCAACCTAGCAGTTCGAAAGCACATCAAAGTGCAAGTAGATAAATAGGTACTGCTCCAGCGGGAAGGTAAACGGCATTTCCGGGAGCTTCTCTGGTTCTCCAGAAGCGGCTTAGTCATGCTGGCCACATGACCCGGAAGCTGTACCAATAAAGCGAGATGAGCGCCGCAACCCCAGAGTCGGCCATGACTGGACCTAATGGTCAGGGGCTCTTTACCTTTATTAGCACAATGCATAATTAAAACTATGGCACTCACTGTCACAAGACATGGTAACGATCACCAGCTTTAGGTGACTATAAAAGAGGATTAGAGGAGTTGGTGGAGGGCAAGAGGTTCCTGGATATTATGACAATAGGATCCTGGATATTATGACAATATGACAAGAGGCAGCTTGCCTCTGAATACCAGTTGTTCACCGGTGGGAGACAGATGTTGCCCTCCAACTGCAGAGACAGAGCATTGCCACCATGGCTAGAAGCTATTGATAGTCTTCTCCTCCATGAATTTGTCTAATCCTCTTTTGAAGCTATCCAGGTTAATGGTCATCACTGTCTCCTGTGGGAGCAACCTCCATCGTTTAATTCTGCCCTACAGGAAGAAGTACCGGTACTTTCATTTTTCTGTCCTTTCTTTTTATCTGCTGCCCCACCTTCTTTCAAAGAGGTGGTCAATAGTACCAATACTACCACAGTGAGCAGATGCCTCACAAGCTACACAACCTTCATTCTTTTGGGTGTCAAATGCAGACTAGGGTTCTATATCTTAAAAGGCTTTTGGAGAAGATGAATCCCCTGCTGTTTTATGTGCTGATTGCACATTTACTGTGATTGTTTCCATAACTGTGGTTTTTTAATTTAGAAATGTTAGTTGCTGGTTGTTTACTGCACTGCTCATCTTGGTTTGCTACCATTGTTGTTCTGATGCCGTAAGTTACCCTGGGTGCATATGAGAACTATTACCCATACATTTGCTATATAAAAAAGATAAACACAACCCTCTCTTGACCCCTTCCTAGCTCCAGCTGCTCATCCGACTATGAAGGAAATGCTAACGGAGCACTGCAGGAGGTCAAAAAGAGGTGAGATGTTGTTGTAGCACCCAGAACTGGACACAGTACTCCAGGTGGGGTCTGAGCAGGGGGGAAGAGAGCAGTTCTATGGCTTCCTTTGATCTGGACACTATACTTCTGTTGATGTAGCCTAGAATTGCATTAGCTTTCTTTACTGCTGAATCACACTGTTGACTCATGTTAAGCTTGTGGTCTACTGAGACCCCGGATCCTTTGTACATGTACAAGCCAGGAGTTCCCCATCCTATATTTGTGCATCTGATTATTCCTGCCTAAGTGTAGAAACTCAATGAAATCCATTTTGTTCATTTGGGCCCATTTCTCCAATCTGTTAAGGTAATCTTGAATCATGATTCTATCTTCTGCAGTACGAACTATGCCTCCCAGTTTGGAGTCATCTGTCAATTTGGTGAGCATCCCCTCAATTCCTTCATCCAAGTCATTTATAAAGAGCTGAAAAATACTGGGCTCAAGGCAGAACCCTGTGGCACTGCACAAGTGTTTTCTTGAGGGTAGGGCAGATCTCTGCTCCAAGTTCACTGCAAGAAGTGTGCAGCAATTATCATTTCCATAACTACTCTTATTAAGCTGGTCACCCAAAAAGCCTCTGGACTTGCAGTTCTCAAACCTCCAACTGGAGGATTCTTCAAACATGTAATCCAGGGGTTCCAGCACCTTCTCAGAGTTTGCTTTCCTTGGAATGAAGGTCAGTGGAGACTGTGTTTTTAGGATACATGGTTTTATTTACACATATATACAACTTGAGCATAGGTTGGAGAGGCTTGCAGCATTAACTCCCAAAGAGTTCTTGCTTCTCCATTAGTCACAGCTTTGGATCCAGCACAGAGCAATCATGTCACTGTGTCTCTAACTTCCAGTCTGCTCTTGGCTTCCTCAAACACTACTCTGGCTATTGTTCTTCTACCCATTTGCCCTATGGCACAGAGCAACTTCTTGGGTTATGCTAATCATGTTGCTTAAATAGTCGGCCGAAACCATTAGGGACTGCTTTGGCAAGCTTCCACTTATACATTCTACCCCCAGAAGTACAGGATTCCAAGAGCTGGAAGGGCCTCAAGGCACCATCCAGACTGACCCCACTCAAACTTGTAACAATATTTCTAATCCACACTTTCCCATAAAACTATATTAAGGGGGCATGCAATGTATAAGAATAAACCCAGCAAACCCTGCTGACGCAGAAGTGTAACATGAGGCAGGGGGAGGGTTGAACATCCCAGGAATAGGTGGTGCTGTCAGGTCCAGGCAAAGCAACGCCCTGGTTTGAAACAGGACACATCTCATAGGGAAAACAAACTATGGAAAAGCTGGCAAGGAAAGAGGTTAGGTGAGGTAGCGGAGATTGCCAGAGGCACTTTGGAAAAGCAGGTTGCTCTTGATTCTGCTGCTGCTGCAGTTGGCAGGGAGTCAGGCTGAGCCGTCCTTCGCACAACAGTCCAGCACAATCAACACGACACAACAGATTAGCACAAAGACAGGATAATCCTCAGCAATTGAGTTGAGCAGGCATGGCGGTCTGTTGCTTGCACAGTTCTTAAAGCGATCTTGCAAATTAATTTAGCTGAACTTAAAACGTCACCTTCTCTTGTAGGTCTCAGGAACAAACAGGATGTGACATGTGATCCCCTGACTCCTTTCCCTTTCCCCTTTCTTTCTTTCTAATTAAAATAACCTTACTAAGTGGAATACCCTTTCCTCCTTAACCCTTTCCTTGCCTGCTATTTGTCCACAAAAGTCAAGCCCCCCTCCCGCTGCAAATGTATGCATCTGTGAGCCCCTTGAAGTAAGGAAGAGTCTGAACTGTGGCCATTAAGTCTTTTTAAACTTGATTAATCATCCCCCTGGTCCGGCAAATAATAAAATAAAATACAGAATAGCAGAATAAGCTCACAAGAGATTCTTTTCACAGTTAAGGACCATGATTACAGCAGTAGACAATGCTATTGACAAAGTGGAATTGTTTTAGTAAGCACACACAATACAGCAGCCTGATGTTCCATATATTGAATATTAAGTGGTACAAAGGTGCGGCTTTGAATATTAGTTGTGACTGCTTAACCTTTTAAAAATACAATAAAGTTGTTATAACATGGATCAGAAAGTCACCCCTCGTTCTTTAAATGGGATTTGCATCCTTTGATTTCAGTGGATTGTGTCCATTGTTGGCCATGCTCAAGAAGAGGAGACCCACTGAAAGTAATGGGCAAGACTCACTCAGGTTCACACATTTTAGTGGGTCCAGTTTAAGTAAAAATGAATTGGATACAACCCAATAACAATACTCAAAGTGCAGATCCAGTAAGTTGCCTAGTGATGTAGGAGATTCCCTGAGGAACAATCAACATGGGGTCTGAAATATGGTGAGTGTGGCAGTGTAGCTCCTTCACTTGTTCTCCATAAATGGTGCCTTTGAAGCAGCCTCACAGGGGAGACTCCCAATTCTATCATCATGCCAAGTAGGTGCCATTTTGTGCAAGCAGATACATAATGTGGCATGATACATGTGCAATTCACAAAACAATTAAGGGTGGAGGTGGAACACTTCGATGCGAGACAAAGGTTTGGTTGTGAGGAATGCAGAAGAATAGAAGCATAACCCAGGTAATACATGTTGGTTTTTTGGTTCGGTTAAAATAATAAATACTAGATATGGTAAAATAAAAGGAGAATTCCTTGGATGCCTAGATCCAGGTTTCAGGCAAGTACTCTTTGGTAAGACAGCCCCCACAGAAATTTAAAATCACAAAACAAAGTAAAGCATGGAAATAAAGGCTGTTAGACCTTTAAAATATCCCCTTCTAAATTGCTTCCAGACTACCCCACTTCCCTTAGCACACGTTTAAAATTATTTGCTTACAAACTCTTCAAAGGTCGGATTCATGTGCTTTTACATACGGAAGCAAGAAAACAGGTAGTGCAACTCAGGTTCCAAAATGTTAAGAGTTTGTAAATTTGTATAGAAACACAAAGATGGCTTGCTTAAGCCACACAGTCTAAGTCTGGAGCATCCAGATTATATCTTCTTAGTTGGTGGAAATGGGAAGAACAGAGGCTTGATAACCTTTCCTCCTAATGTGAGAGGGAGTGACCTAACAAAGCTGGGAAGAACAGATTACTCTGTGGTCTAAACCCCTTCATGCATTAATTAGAGTTAAGTATGTTGGTTATTTGAGACTATCCCACAAGACAAGCTACTGTTAGTCAGTGGGCAATTTGATCTTTAAGTAGCTGTACTATTTTTAAAAAATCAGGTTTGCAGATGGGAGGGCTACATGTAAATAATGAGGACTAGTGACCCCTCTCATAAGATTCAGCTAGTGTGCCGCTTGCAGTCTTTCCTAGAAAAGTCATGATCATTTGACTACGATATTGTTGCCCTCTGGACCTCTTGCGGAGGAGACACACAAAGAGGCTCCCCAGATGATGATGGCGGGGTCCAGGTTGTTTCATATGGGGAGAACCAGTCCTTGAGGTACTGCAGTCCTGAGCCATTTAAGGCTTAATAAGTCAAAACCAGCACTTTGAATTGGGCCCTGAAACTGATTGTCAGCCAGGGTATTCAGGCCAGGATTGGCATTCTATACCCAAAGCATCTTGCCCCCAATGAGCGACCTTCCCTCTGAATTCTGCACCAGCATTTGGCTTATACTCATTAGTTGGCTGGAGAGCTGCTTTGCAAAATTTGGAGAAGTGTGAATTGTGAAGGATCTTCTTTTTCAGGAAGTGTGCATTGGGTCAAGTCATGTTACAATGAACCAATCTGGATTTCTCCTCCATCTCTACAAGTACATATAAAAAGAGAGGGAGAAGCAGTTTGAACGTTAACTACAAGAAGTGGCGGGGTCAGATACACAGGCGCCTGGGTCAACTGTTGGCCACGACGTCAGTGAACTTGGCTGCCAGTCAGCCCAGCTCAGGGTCAAAGCATCTGTGACGGTGGTGGCCATGTTTGTTTAATTGCCTCTCTTCATAGTTAAAACCTCTCCCTCTCCCTCTCCAATCATAAGTTTTACAACAGAAGGGGAGTGTGATTGAGAGGAATCTAGCCTTTCCCTGTATGAACTCCTCATGCCCCATTAACTCAAATACTTTTATCCTAGCCTGATTCATTTCCAGTGGGAGCCAAGAGGGAAAAAGTTGTGAAATGGGGAGGCAGTGAAGGCAGGGGAGCAGGCCCAGTCCTACTGTTAGGCAGAGTGAGGCAGGTTATGGTGGGCCGGGCAGCATTCCCCACCTTTGTCCCTGAGTCTCCTAAAACAGTGGTTCTCTAACTCCCCCCTTGACCAGATTGCTGAAGGCCTTGTCTGACTACTTGACTATTTCTCTGCTGTAATTGTATTGCTCCGTGCTGTTTTTAAAATTGTATTTTTATTGCTTCTTCTATTCCTTTTACATTGTATTTTATTGTATTACAATTTGCATTCCACATAATTCAAATTGCAATGCAATAAAATGCATCATAACAAACACAAGACGTAATCCAACTACAATTAAAAATCAACATGAATATTTGATCGGCCATCTCCTTTCTTCAACCACAAATCCACGGACACACTGTGGACCACCCAAATGAAGCTCGTGGGCCACTGGTGACTTGCAGATCACACTTTGGGAACCCCTGTCCTAAGATAGCCTGCAGCCCCCGGGGCAGTGAAGGATGCTATCCCATCACCAGCGTTGAAATCACAATGCCAGCCCCGTTGGATCCTATGTCAGGAACGGGAGGCAGTAGCGGAGCTTCATGCTTCGGTACTGGGGGGTGGAGAGCAGGCGGGGGTGGGGCTGGCGCACGTCCTGGGGGCATGGTGCACCGCCTGTGGAGGTGGGGTGCCCAGCATGGCCAAGGGGGCAGCCGCGATGGCACCCTGGGGATCACGCTGCCAGGGGCAGTGCGCTCCCTCCACACTCCTCTTCCTTTGCCAGTGACAGGAGGGCCACCATCTTGTTCTTTGCCTCAGGCACCAACATGCCTTGGGCCAGCCCTGCAGAGGAGAGTTCAGCTCCCCACACCCCAGCAGCACCCATTTCAGTGTTAAAATCAGACCCAGCTCCACTTTACATGTGAACAGGGCAAACACATAAGAACATTGGGACCTATCTAATTCTAGGGCTGCATGCACTTGGCACATTATTCACTTTTGGGGTTTCCCCCTAACTGTTAACTTCCACATTATACGTGAGCTTCCACACAATGTATAGTTTTAGTTTTTTGTTTCCTATGTTATTTGCCTTCGGAAAAGATCCACCTGCAAATAACACAGAAATGAGCACTATACTTCCAATACTGTAGATTCTGCAACATTCCTGGAAATGGCTTTTACACTGAGTGAAAGCTCAAATATAATGCTGAAATTAACAGTTAGGGAAATGACATGAAACTAGAATAAACTTACATGTGAATGCAGCCTTAGAGACTATCACTGCATTTAGCTCAGAACTGCCTATAGCAGCCCACCCCAAGATGGTACCCTTCCAGAAACCTCATCCAGTGTAGCAATAATGGCTGGTGATGGTTAGAGTTGTAATTCCAAACATCTGGAAAGCACTAAGCTGGTGACGTCTGGCCTATAGGAACTAGCTACAGCTCTCCAGCGATTCAGAGAGATTCCTCCCCCCCCCCCCAGCTTGGAGATGCTGGGAATATCTGGGTGCAAGCGGTGCTCTGCTACTGAGCTACAGCTATATGACTAAACTATCATGGCTAACTCCATCACATCCTGTTTGGCCTTCCCCCTATGATGAAAGGTTGCAGCATCCGGGAGATTTTAGTTTAGCGAAAAGGCGAGTAAGAGGTAACATGACAGAAATCTATAAAATTATGTATGGCTTGAAGAAAGTGGCTAGAGAAAAGTTTTTGTCCCTCTCTCCTAACACTAGAACTCATGGGCATCCAATGAAGCTGAATGTTGGAAGAATCGGGACAGATAAAAAAGGACTTCTTCACACAGCACAGAGATAAGATGCGGAACTCAGGAAGCAGTGATAGTCATCAATTTGGATGGCGTTAGAAGAGGATTAGACAAATTCGTGGAGGAGGAGAAGGCTACTAACCAGGACAGTTATGCTTGCCTCTGAATACCAGTTGCTGGAAAGCACAGGAGGGGAGAGGACTCTTGCACTTGAATCCTACATGTTGGTTTCCCCCAGGCATCTGGTTGACCACTGAGAGAAGAGGATGCTAGGCTACATGGGCCATTGGCCTGATCCAGCAGGCTCTTATGTTCTTATGTTTAGTAGGCACCTGGTTTTGACAATCCTATTCACACTTACCTGGGAGTAATCACCACTGAATTCAGTAGAACTTACTTCTCGGCAGGCATGGCTAAAGATCACACTGTCTAATCCAAATACTTTTGATGAGAAGAGACCATGAGAAAGAAAGAGAGAACTATTCATGAGCCAAGGATGGTAAAACTGACAACTATTTCCTGCAACACAAACATTCTAGAGAGGAGACCACCAATGTCTTGTTCTGTACATTTTTGCTGCAGTACTACCTGCTGGGTTCACAAATAAACCTGTCAGCATATCTCTGTCCTCAGTTTTTCACTTTGCTCTCCCTCTGAGCATTTCAGTTGCATCATCCACTGAGGGGAGATGAGCCAGGCACTTTCGTCTAGGGATGATGGTGATGGGCAGGACGGAGCCTATAAAAAAGCACTAGAGTGACGTTCTAGTTACTGATTAACAAAGAGCAACTGGGCTTCTACCTTGACCTTTTTATTTTCATTTGAGCAAACAAGACTTTTCCGGACATTTGTAAACTGCCCAAGTTACATATTCTTTGCACTGCAGACAGGGCCAGATTTAGATTTGATGAGACCCTAAACTACTGAAGGTAATGGGGCCCTTTATATGCCCAACTGTCCTTTATCAACAACAAATTGTCACTGTTTTTTGTGTTGAATATTTTAGGGAGCAGGCTAGCAGGCGGGGCCCATTACTTACATCATAGAACAAAATACTATTGCTGTATGTGGGTTTTATTTTATTTGTTTTTTATCTTATATTTTGGAAATGTACACCCAGTTTTTTCTTTAATTTTTTGGGGGGCCCCCAAGAGAGTGGAGCCCTAAGCTATAGCTTGTTTAGCTTATACGTAAATCCAGCACTGACTGCAAAGGTGAAGCTTTCCCTCTCGCTCTGATCAAATATATTTGGAACGCATTTTAAACATTCGTTAGAAGCAAGGATCCAACCCACGCCTCACAGTTCCTCTTCACCCACTATAGATCATTCTCTCTCCAGACATTCTCTTGCACAAACCCCATTCATAATTCATACTTGAGATGTAAATAATGCCACATTGCAAAAGCAAAACAAAACAGTGCAACTTCTCTGTGATGTCTAGGAATGCAGGGAATGGTCATCTGAAGGGAGAGTCCAAAATGCTCGTGATGCACAGATGCGAGAGCATTTGCGGAAGTGAGCGCTTTGTGGGGGGAATTTGAATGTAGAGATCAGGAGGCTGACTGCTTTTGGCAGTCACTGGGAATCTGATAAGAAGTTCTACACCCACCCACCCACCCCTCTATCCTCCATCCAGGCAACTGAAAGGCATGATCAGAGTTCAAGGACACATTCCAGGCAGGCAAAAACATTTGTAGTGGGTGCAACAGGAGAGGGGGATTGGCCGGGGGGGGGACGGGACTCTTGAGAGTCAGGCAGAAAGGCTTATACCCCCAAGACCTCTTGTTTCATGTCTGCCCCAGCAGTACCTTCTTTAAAATTTATATTTTATTTTACTGTGACTGCAGACTGTGCCTTGAGGCAAGTTTCTGTACTTTAAAAAAACCATATACTAAAGGCTGCTACCCCTGTTCACTCTGCTCGCTGAGCACACCTACCCCGTTGCCAACAGCCCTCTCCCCACATACCTAAACAAATCCCTTCATTTCACCAGTCACAGCTCACCTATTCCTATCCGCTCACCCCAAGCCTCTCCCCTCACAGCTCACCACCCTTCCACCATTTTAAAGGAAGGTGGTGGTGCTTCACAAAGCAGTACTCAAGAAGTAAACACTATTGAGTTCAATGGGATTTGTCTCTGGGTAGGTGTGTCTATAGATGCACCTTAAGTGAAATGTGCTGTTCTTATACAGGTGTAGATCCCAGGGAAAGAAATCTTTAAAACTTTTCGACTTGGCAGGCAGGGCACTATTGGTGTCAACGAGGTTATACTGCTAATCTGGGCTAAAGGTTTATTATTTTCTTGCAGATGAATCCAGTTATCACTCTGAATCATGAAAATGTCAGGTGCTGCGTAAACAAGGTGAAAATATAGCTAGTGCCTTTGCCAGTGATCCTTTATTGTGAGTGGTAATTATTTGGATTAATTACAGACTCCTTTAGGGTGCATTATGTCTCTGCATACATGAAGCATTTGGAATACAGAGGGGGGGGGAGAGACTCTGGCTTTTCTTGTTTCCTGGCTTGTTAAAAAACATTTGCCGACACAAACTGAGCCTAACCAAACCTGCATCTCATTTAGCCACCAATCCTTCCACACAATTCTCTTGAATACACTGAACTTGAATATAGTGCTTTGCATCTAATTTACTGTGAAGATTTGCTTACTTTTTGCTCCAGTGAAAATCTGCTCAAATTGACAGGTTAAAATCTAAATGACTTCATTGTTCCCTCCAGTCCAACTCAGAACTTGTTTATTTTCAGGGTCCCACAGGCACATTTATACGCACATGGGGCTACATTAAGACATAATCCCATTGGAAATATGGCCTAGGCAAAGGTTGGAGATCCTTTTAAAAGTCACGTTTGAACTTCTCCACTTATCTTGAAGTTTTGAATCAGATGGTCTTTTCTGAAGAATGTAGGATGGGTTACCCCTGCTTTGACAACAAGACATGTGAAAAGGATCTACAGTTTAGTAGATCACAAACCACATTAGGATGTAATGTTATGCCCTGTGAATCAAGCAAAAGGTTAATCCAGCCCACCACCCCAGGATTCAGCCAGAGTGGGCCCCTAGATTACTGCAGGTCAGATCAGATCCACCAGAGCTGTCAGAAGGAAGGTGGTCTATTGGGGGGGAGATAGAAGGAGACACGCAGGTAGCCTCCCTCTGTGCCCAACCACATCTTTAATTTGGTTTTAAAGCCCTGAATCAATCTGGGACCTGTATCCATGTCAGACCTTCATCATCAGGGGTTGGATTAGGGATGCACTGAACTGAGCTCCATGCACAGCCTTGTGTTCACCCACTCCTGGTCTTTTCAGCAGCTGGAGAAAACATATTTCAAATGGATCCAGGTCACCCAAATGAAGATGGACAGCTGCTATTCCACCCAGTGTCTTTGTGTTTATGGGTCAGCAGCTGATGTTCATTTATGTGGATAGTCCCCTTACTGACTAAGCATGGACTGAATGCTTACATAACAGGGATTTTGTAGGTGGATTTCCTGCATCAATAACACAAGCATTGCACTTGATGACCTCTGAGTTGTCAACTAACTCAGGGATCCTAAAAGGAAGTGATGCACTGTTCCTTTTTTATTTCTAGGTGTTGTTCTGTCTGCACAATTTGTTGCCGCTTTCGTTTTCTTCAGCCAATGTGTGTGTTTTTCCATTACCCATTAAATGATGCTGATGTGCATCATTTAAACAATGCAAAAAGAAGAAGAAGCAGTAATGGTGTGATCATACATATGATTTATATTATTTTTACAGAGTTTTGCTAATGCCTATGTGTGCTTGTGTGCATTGAAAGAAAGAAAACAAATGTTGTTATTGTATCTAAGGCTGTCTTTTTGCAGGGTGTTGCAGTGATGGGCATCAGAACCATGACATACACAAAGGTATTGATTTGTTGGCACATCAAGATGGAAAGAACCTCTGAAGAGGTGATGTAACTCAATGGCAGAGCATATTCTTTGCATCCCAGGGTCAACAGTAAAAAGGTAAAGGACACCTGACAGTTAAGTCCAGTCGCAGACGACTCTGGGGTTGCGGCGCTCATCTCGCTTTACAGGCCGAAGGAGCCAGCGTTTGTCTGCAGACAGTTTTCCGGGTCATGTGGCCAGCATGACTAAGCTGCTTCTGGTGCAACGGAACTCCAAAACCAGAGCAGTGCATGGAAACGCCACTTACCTTCCCGCCAGAGCAGTACCTATTTATCTACTTGCACTTGATGTGCTTTCGAACTGCTAGGTTGGCAGGAGCAGGGACTGAGCAATGGGAGCTCACCCCATCACGGGGATTCGAACCGTCAACCTTCTGATCGGCAAGCCCAAGAGGCTCAGTGGTTTAGACCACAGTGCCACCCACGTCCCTAGGTTCAACAGTAGTGTAGTATTAAATTCAGAAGTACAAGCTCCACCCCTTCTATGATTAGATGCAATGCATTGTTTGTGGGATGGTCTCCCCAAGGAGGTTCACCTGGTGTCTTCATTGCATCTCTTTAGGCACTAGGGGAAAACATTTATCTTCTCCCAGGACTTTGGCTTTGGCTAATTAAACCATCTATGGCCTTTTAAATTGGAATGTGAGGAATTGCTTTGTTTGTTATCATGTTATGTATTTTTGTGTTTTTATACTGTAAACTGCCATTTGATCCTCAGATGAAGGGCAGTGTGTGTGTGTGTAATCAGTGTAGCTCTCCATGTGTTGCGTTTCAACTAGATCTACTACAGTGGTGCCTCGCAAGACAAAATTAATTCATTCCGCGAGTTTTTTCGTCTAGCGAATTTTTCGTCTTGCGAAGCACGAAATCCCATAGGAATGCATTGAAAATCAATTAATGCGTTCCTATGGTCAAAAAAAGTCCAAACAAAGCCAAATTTGGTACAACAAGAGTTTATTAAGTGCTCTTTAAAGTCACACATACTGTAAAGAGCATTTCAAAAATTGAAGGAACTATAAATTAAGTTTCTAAACATGACAGAAAAACATTTAAAAATCAACAAAGTGTACAGTACATTTTCTAAGACTCTGGGGGACAACTTGAAGAAGGTTCCTCTTCCACTCTTTGCTTCTTGCTGAAGAACCCCCTCCTCAACTGTTCCCCCAGCCACCCACCACAAAGAAATTCAAATCCAGATTTTTTTAAAGAAACAGCAGAGTGGCCCAATGGTCACAGAAAATCATAAAAATGCAGGGGGGGGACCACACAAGCTTCCAGATTCTTGCAAACCCCTCCCCAACACCAAGTCCTTGAATTCCATACACCCCAACCCAAAATCCAAAACCCCCCAAAAAAGTTTTAAAAGTTTAACTTACCAAATGGCTGCAAAAGAAGTTTTGGAAAAGCTTCAAAAATCGCCAAAGTCTTCAAAAACCTCAAAAAAGGCTACCACACTGCGTTCTATGAGTTGCTCCTCGAAGTCAAGTCGCAACTGTATTAACGGTGTTAAGAAAAAGGAAACAAACTTGCAAGACGTTTTCGTTTTTCGTCTTGCGAAGCAAGCCCATAGGGAAATTCGTCTTGCGAAGCAGCTCAGAAAACGGAAAACCCTAGCGAGTTTTCCGTCTAGCGAGGCATTCGTCTTGCGGGGCACCACTGTATTTTCTGTGCATGAACATGGGCAAGTGATTTGGATTGCTCCAATATCTTCTTTTAGAGTGACTTAAGTTGTGTTTCCCTGAAATTCCATTGCACGTAACAGACTTTGCACACCATTCTGTTGAAACTGACGCCCCTTTCATCTTCAGTGTTACCTATATGCTTTGCTTTCGAGCATACAGTGGCTAAAAAGCTCATTTCATGCTGATTGGGAGGTTGTAGGACCCTGGGGACAGGTACAGGGACCCTGCCTCAGAAATAGTAATAAGCCTTTGATTCCCCATGACCCTGGACTACTGAACCACTGAGTTTCAATCCCTAGTATCTCTAGGTAGGGCTGGGAGAGATCCCTGCCTGAAATACTGCCTAAGAGCCTTCTGGTCAGTATCTGCCAGCCTTTGCCAAGCTGGTGTTTATAATCTCAGTAGAATCCTGAGGCTGCCAGCAGCCATCTGGAAGAGCCAATGGCACGTTGTAGTCCAGGTCAGGCTGACGTCAGGGCCCAAAGCAGAGAACAAAGATGAAAGGGGTCAGAGAGCTGCACACCGTTGTGTCAGGCAAATGCCTAGATCCCCAAAGAGGTGAGGTGTAGGACTCTTTGACAAGTTGCACAAAACTGCAAAGACAACCTTGAAGCAGCAGTTTTATAAAGGGTTGCCTAACCCCCTATTGGCTCTCCAGATCACCTAGCACTGCTGGGTAGATGAGCCACAATACTCTCCTTGACCATTATCTGAGTGGTGGTGCTGAGCAGTAACATTCAAGCTAGGAGCTTTTCTGCTGAAGTCTAGTTGTCAGTAGTAGCAGTGCTAATGATAATTAATAACATCATGCCCTCCAACATTCTTCATGAAAACAGGGATATCCTATTCATGCAGAATGTGGGAGGGTATGTCATATTGATTAAACTAGCTGATATGATTGAAGAAGAGATGTGTTTGAGATGTCCTGTCTTTACTTGACTGATTTGCCTCTTTTGGACCTGTACGTGGTGTGTTTCAATTAAAAACATAAACACAAAAGTTCTGCAAAAGTCTTCCTGCATTTATGAAAAACTTGGGGCTTAGCCTGGTACACCTACAATCATTTACCATCACTGATATTAACAAAGCCAAACCTGCCGAGCCCAAAGTCAGCAAAGCTAGCAAGACAAATTACACAACACTTGCCCCTGGAGAGTCCATGAACCTCAGGCTGACCCTATTGTAAGCACCCTGGAGGGCCACAGTCACCCCAGGATGTCACAACTGAATGAACCAGTCCCACCCACAGGGCCATTAAACAGGGCAGACAGTGCTCTGGGTGCTATTGAGACACAGAGTGAGCCATACGTGCGAATGATAAAAGAGGCACCATGAGGACACGAGAAGATGTGTTTGCACTGGCTTCTAGACACTGCAAAGGCAGATTCACATGTTACATTATGCTTGGGCCAAATTGTCTCATGAGAATAATTTTCTGGTGATTTTTCTAAGATATGTCCCTCCATCTGTCCTCAAAACTGCTGGGGAACATCAGCTTCCTACTGGAGAATATTTGATGAAATAACCCTCACCAACTTGGATGGACTAGACAAATTCATGGAGGACAAGGCTATTAATGGCTACTAAACCATCTAAATCCTTTATTTCAGCCCTGGTTAGGGAAAATTCATTAAAAATAATACCTAAATGGTTTTTAACCCCAGTAAATCTAAATCACATGCTTTATGCATGCTCCTTTTGTTGGCCGGGTTTGCAATATGAAAGGTTCTTACTTCCATATGTGGTGGGATTGTGTGCATGTAAGCAAATTTTGGGATTCAGTGGATTTTGAACTCAGCATCATCACCAGACAAAATATCTCTAGAGCTCCAAGGTTGAGTTTACTTATATTCTGCTTTTCATTTTAAAAAAATCAGAGCAGATTACAACAGTTATACATAAAACCATACAATTAAAACCATATAAAATCAGAGATCAACTAATTATTATGGCAAATGTTTCCACTGGTGTGTCAGCCAAGGCTAGACTATAGAAGTTGCCCTCTCATTTGCAGGGTTCCTTTGTCATCAAGGAAGAGGAAAAAGTGCAGAGTGTTTCCAAATCTCCTCCACCGCAGACTACCTGAAAACTGCTGAGGGCCTTGGCGGGCCATTTAAGGGTTTTTGTGCCTGTTGTAGCAATTGTAATGCACTGTGCTAGATGCTGTGTAATTTTAAATTATATTTTTATTGCCTCTTTTATTTCCTTTATGTTTCATTTCATTTTATTGTATTGCAATTTGAATGCCATAGAATTCAAGATGTAATGCAATAAGTTCTATCTCCTATACATTTTGGAAAGCGGATTGTCTGTCGCTTTTTCTCTATAGGTTTGGCTGTTTCTTGCAATATCATCACCAAACCTGGCACAACAGTTCCTGAGGTGAGGGAGGTGCACTGTGTCAACATTAAGATGACAGATGCCATTTTTAATCAAGATGATGGTGGACCAAAGCATCACTTTGGCACAAACTTTTGACATAAGCTTGGCTTCCTCTCCAGATTTTATCACCAAGCTTCACCTGAGAGTTCCTGAGATGTATGTGTCGTGGTGGTGGTGATTTCATCACTATTTGGATGCTGGGCACCATTTTGAACCAAGACAGTGGACCCAAACATCACTTTGGTGTAATGTCACATGTTGGGAGTTTTTACGTAGATTCAGCATATCCTCCAACATGCTGAGCCCCAAAACTGGGATGTGCGTCTTCCCAGCTGCGCTCCTGTGCAAGTCACATTACCAGCATAAGAACAAGGAGCCCGATATTGTGTGTTTTGGGGCTCCATGCTCTCTCATGAGGTCACCATCCTGCATATTTTTGGCAGCTGTACTGACAGCATGGCACCCCAAAACAGGACATCCCAATTTAATCAGGGCAGTTGAGGGGTATGGATTCAGCCACCTCTCTAGATATCTTCACCAAACTCAAAATGAGGGTTCCTGGGGTGGGGATGAGGGTCTGTGTCAATGTTTTGGTACCAAGCCCCATTCTGAATCAAGATGGGAGGCTGATACATGACTTTCGCACAACTTCACCTGATATTTGGCATGGTCGGTCCAAAGCTCACAAATTACTCTCTCTATTTGAGATATCTATACAGTGGTACCTTGGTTAATGAACTTAATCCATTCGAGAAGTCCGGTCTTAAACCAAAGCGGTCTTAAACCAAGGCATGCTTTCCCATAGAAAGTAATGGAAAATGGATTAATCTGTTCTAGATGATGAAAAGCAACCCCTAAAACAACAATTTCACATGAGTTTTACTATCTAACAAGACCATTTCTGGATTAGAGTTAGGGTTAATTTTAGAACTGGGTTAGAGTTAGGGTCAGGATTAGAATTAGGGTCAAGGTTAGGATCAGTGTTGTTTTATGTTTTCTAGTGATTTTGATTAATTCCCAGTTGGTTTGCTGGGGAGCACCTGGCTGCACTTGGTGGTGCAGGGGCTCTAAGTTGCAGTTTCCGGGCTGCCTCCATCTTCCCCGACCCCAGAAAGTATTCAGCCTGACTACGTGCAAGCAAGAGCGGGGCGGGGATCTCTCAGCTGTGAAGGGAGGCTTCACACTGCCTATCAGAGCAGCCCTGAACCCAACTTCTACTTGCATACAAGCAGGAGGGGGCAGGGATCCCTCCTTCTCCGCCTTCCATGCCTGATCCACCGTGCACTGCTTTCCCACCACCACCGCTGAAGAACCAGTAACTCACGGGGCTGCCCAGGCCCATGGAGAAAGGAGAGAGAAGCCCCGGAGGACAGAGAAATGTGGCGGTACCCCCGAACATCCATTCGTATACCAAACAAAGAACAAAAAAACCGCAACCCAGAACATTTATTTCCAGGTTTGAAGTGGTCGTAATCCAAAATGTTTGCTAACTAGGCTGTTCATAACCCGAGGTACCACTCTATAAGATTTCTGCATTGGGCTAGATGATGCTTGAGGTCCCTCCCAACTCTACATTTCTATGATTTCAACAACACAGCCTTTTTGGGTTTCTAAAAAGTCCCAGGCAGTGCCAGGCACTCCCCACTAATAAGAAACAAAAGAAGCAATAAAAAAAAATTACAATTGAAAATCTACTTTATGTAATTGATGCACCTGTGGTGTCCATCCTGTTCACCTTCTGCATGGACTGCTGGGTTCTAAAGAATGACCGCATGCCCTTCTTGACAGACACACTATGGACCACTTGAACGGAATGGCCACAAACCACTGGTGCTCCACAGAGCACATTTTGGGAAACTTCATCAGGGGACACCTCTTATTGGCCTGGTCCTCATGCATGTTTGTATCTCATCTGTCAGTGCTTGGAAGGCTGAATGTGTGAACCGACTCTCGATTGGAAAGTATTAGTGGAACTGAGTAATGTGGCCTTTTTTGTGCATTCGCATGGGTGTATCATCAACTGAATTTGCAGCCATCATTCACTGTTTATTACAGATGGTGTGTGAACCAGCAGTAAATCATTGAGGGTGGAGGTGGTCAGCTCTCCACTCTCATGACACCAAGGCTTGATTTACACATCACTGCAAAGCCTCTTAACCAGCTTAATCTCCCTTTGGAGATTAATGATCATACTTCAGAGGAACTGAGCTTCTTCAATTGCCACCGATGATCCAGGGACCATTGCCTTGGCACCTTCTGATATCAAGCCCGATGCTGCCACAGGCATAATGAGAATGTTTTGCAATCACTTTCAATCACTTTGCACTAATTAATAGGAAAAGGAGCCTGCCAGCTTTGATGACAGTTCTCATGGCAAAGGTGCTTTAGTGAAATTACTGTCTCCCCTCTCCATGATTCATCCATACTCCTGACTCCATAGAAGATATTCTGCTTGACTTCATTTCTCAATAGTTTCTGAGCATAACTCATGGGGCAGATTGCCAAATCTCACTCACTTTGCAGGCTGATCCCCCACTAGTCACTTGGGCGTTGATCTGCCCTGTAAGGAAGTAAATCCTGACACACAACAAATGCACTGACTTAGCATGATCAGGTGGGTGGGCTGATATGAAAAACACAGCCCAAGTGGGTGGCAGGAACCCAACCCCTAGTAATACACCCAGTGGGAATGTCCCATGCATGATTCCATTTCTTCTGAGTTATGATTATTCTGTAGAAGTGCCCATGGGATTATGTCATAGAATCATAGAATTGCAGAGTTGGAAAGGACCCCACAGGTCAACTAGTCCAACCCCCCTTGGCCATCAAACCTCTGTTTGGAAGCCTCCAATGAAGGAGACTCCACCACCTTCTGAGGCAGTCCATTCCAGTGGCTAACTGCTGTTACCTTCAGAAAGTTTTTCCTAAGGTTCAGCCAGAATCTCCTTATTTGATCTCCTTTCTTGAAATTTGTCTGGACACACAAAATATCTGTACACAGAAACTGCCCTCACATGGCACGGTCAAAGTCTTATACTATACCAGCACAAGAGGTACTGACAGCAACCAATATGGATGGTTTTAAAAGAGGATTAGATACATTCATGGAGGAGAAGGCTGTTGATGGCTACTAGCCATGATGGCTATGATCTGTCTCTAGCATCGGAGGCCATATATGCCTCTGAAAGCCACTTCCTGGGAATCACCTGCAAGAAGTCCCCCCAACACACACTTCTTCTTGTTGTTCCTCTAACATTTGGCCCAGGCAAACATTGCTATATCTTTAAATACTTTACTGTCTTCATACCGAAATCTGCATGTTTTTGTATATGGTATATTTGTATATAATGGTGTAATGTGGGATAACTATTTGCCAGAACCTTTTCGTACTTGCAAGGCAAAATATTTCAATTGCTGTTACAAAGCTGTAAAATACATTTAAGAGGAAAAAGGAAAACTTTCCCAGCTATTCCAAGAGGCACAGTTTGTTGGTACTGGCCTTGGATGATAGGTTGTGAGGCAAAACCACAGAAGGCATAAACAAATTCATTTATTTTAAATTTATTTTCTTCAACCAAGTTTACACACCACTTGATTGCAAGCAAAGCTCAAAGGGGTTTCAAAAACACGAAATAAGACATTACATTTATCAATAAAGACACATATTTTAAAATATTCAAAGATGGTTAAAATTAGCAATAGCTAATAAGCCTGCCCCCTTCATGGATCACTGCCTTGCCGTGGCGAAGGGGCTTGAAGAACTCAGAGAAGCTATGAACTACGCCGAGCAGGGCACCCAAGATGAACAGGTCATAGTGGAGAGTTTTGACCAAACGTGATCCACCTGGAGTAGGAACTGGCAAGCCACTCCAGTATCCCTGCCAAGGAAACTCCATGGACAAAGACAACAGGCATATAAAAGTTATGACACTGGAAGATGAGCCCCTCAGGTCGGAAGGTGTCCAACATGCTACTGGGGAAGAGCGGAGGACAAGTACAAGTAGATCCAGAGCTGATGAAGCGGCTGGGCCAAAGCCGAAAGGACGCTCAGTTGTGGATATGCATGGAAGCGAAAGGAAAGTCCAATGCTGTAAAGAAAAATATTGCATAGGAACCTGGAATGTAAGAACCATGAACCTGGGTAAGTTGGATGTGGTCAAAAATGAGATGGCAAGATTAAATATTGACATCCTGGGCATCAGTGAGCTAAAATGGACGGGAATGGGCGAATTCAGTTCGGATGACTATCATATCTACTACTGTGGGCAAGAAACCCGTAAGAGAAATGGAGTGGCCCTCATAGTCAACAAAAGAGTGGCGAAAGCTGTACTGGGATGCAGTCTCAAAAATGATAGAATGATCTCGATACGAATCCAAGGCAGACCTTTTAACATCACAGTAATCCAAGTTTATGCACCAACTACTAGTGCTGAAGAAACTGAAATTGACCAGTTCTATGAAGACTTACAAGACCTTATCGAAGTGACACCAAAGAAGGATGTTCTGCTCATTATAGGGGATTGGAATGCTAAAGTAGGGAATCAAGAGATAAAAGGAACAACTGGCAAGTTTGGCCTTGGAGATCAAAACGAAGCAGGGCAAAGGCTAATAGAGTTCTGTCAAGAGAACAAGCTGGTCATCACAAACACGCTTTTCCAACAACACAAGAGACGACTCTACACATGGACATCCCCAGATGGGCAACATCGAAATCAGATTGATTATATTCTCTGCAGCCAAAGATGGAGAAGCTCTATACAGTCAGCAAAAACAAGACCTGGAGCTGACTGTGGCTCAGATCATCAGCTTCTTATAGCAAAATTCAAGCTTAAACTGAAGAAAGTAGGAAAAACCACTGGACAGGTAAGATACAATCTAAACCAAATCCCTTATGAATACACAGTGGAAGTGAGGAACAGGTTTAAGGATTTAGATTTGCTGGACAGAGTGCCTGAAGAACTATGGGTGGAGGCTCGCAACATTATACAGGAGGCAGCAACTAAAACCATCCCAATGAAAAAGAAATGCAAGAAAGCAAAGTGGCTGTCCAACGAGGCCTTACAAATAGCGGGGGAGAGAAGGCAAGCAAAATGCGAGGGAGATAGTGAAAGATACAGGAAACTGAATGCAGATTTCCAAAGAACAGCAAGGAGAGACAAGAAGGCCTTCTTAAACGAGCAATGCAAAGAAATAGAGGAAAGCAACAGAATGGGAAGAACCAGAGATCTGTTCAAGAAAATCGGAAATATGAAAGGAACATTTCGTACAAAGATTACCATAATAAAGGACAAAAGTGGTAAAGATCTAACTGAAGCAGAAGACATCAAGAAGAGGTGGCAAGAATACACAGAGGAATTATACCAGAAAGATATGGATGTCTCGTACACCCCAGGTAGTGTGGTTGCTGACCTTGAGCCAGACATCCTGGAGAGTGAAGTCAAATGGGCCTTAGAAAGCACTGCAAATAACAAGGCCAGTGGAAGTGATGGTATTCCAGCTGAACTGTTTAAAATTTTAAAAGATGATGCTGTTAAGGTGCTACACTCAATATGCCAGCAAGTTTGGAAAACTCAGCAGTGGCCAGAGGATTGGAGAAGATCAGTCTACATTCCAATCCCAAAGAAAGGCAGTGCCAAAGAATGCTCCAACTACCGCACAATTTCACTCATTTCACATGCTAGCAAGGTTATGCTTAAAATTCTACAAGGAAGGCTCAAGCAGTATGTGGACCGAGAACTCCCAGAAGTGCAAGCTGGATTTAGAAGAGGCAGAGGAACCAGAGACCAAATTGCAAACATGCGCTGGATTATGGAGAAAGCTAGAGAGTTCCAGAAAGACATCTACTTCTGCTTCATTGACTATGCAAAAGCCTTTGACTGTGTTGACCACAGCAAACTATGGCAAGTTCTTAAAGAAATGGGAGTGCCTGATCACCTCATCTGTCTCCTGCGAAATCTCTATGTGGGACAAGAAGCTACAGTTAGAACTGGATATGGAACAACTGATTGGTTCCAAATTGGGAAAGGAGTACGGCAAGGCTGTATATTGTCTCCCTGCTTATTTAACTTATATGCAGAATTCATCATGCGAAAGGCTGGGCTGGATGAATCCCAAGCCGGAATTAAGATTGCCGGAAGAAATATCAACAACCTCAGATATGCAGATGACACAACCTTGATGGCAGAAAGTGAAGAGGAATTAAAGAACCTTTTAATGAGGGTGAAAGAGGAGAGCGCAAAATATGGTCTGAAGCTCAACATCAAAAAAACGAAGATCATGGCCACTGGGCCCATCACCTCCTGGCAAATAGATGGGGAAGAAATGGAGGCAGTGAGAGATTTTACTTTCTTGGGCTCCATGATCAGTGCAGATGGTGACAGCAGTCACGAAATTAAAAGACGCCTGCTCCTTGGGAGAAAGGCGATGGCAAACCTAGACAACATCTTAAAAAGCAGAGACATCACCTTGCCAACAAAGGTCCGTATAGTAAAAGCCATGGTTTTCCCAGTAGTGATGTATGGAAGTGAGAGCTGGACCATAAAGAAGGCTGATCGCCGAAGAATTGATGCTTTTGAATTATGGTGCTGGAGGAGACTCTTGAGAGTCCCATGGACTGCAAGAAGATCAAACCTCTCCATTCTGAAGGAAATCAGCCCTGAGTGCTCACTGGAAGGACAGATCGTGAAGCTGAGGCTCCAATACTTTGGCCACCTCATGAGAAGAGAAGACTCCCTGGAAAAGACCCTGATGTTGGGAAAGATGGAGGGCACAAGGAGAAGGGGACGACAGAGAATGAGATGGTTGGATGGTGTTCTTGAAGCTACTAGCATGAGCTTGATCAAACTGCGGGAGGCAGTGGAGGACAGAAGTGCCTGGCGTGCTCTGGTCCATGGGGTCACGAAGAGTCGGACACGACTAAACGACTAAACAACAAACAACAATAAGCCTGCATGTAACATGTAACTTCTACGTGAGTTGGACAGGCTTGCCTAAGCAAAAATATTTTAAGTAGGTGCCAAAAAGAGTACAGTACTATGAAGGCTCCTGCCTGATGTCGATAGGCTGGGAGTTCCAAAGCTTTACACTATGTCTGTTGAGAGCAGCCTTCTCCAATCTATTGTTCACTAGTTCTATTGCACTGTCCTTCACCTAGTTTCACTTAAAAGTTTGAGCGACCATCCATAGGTTCAGGCTGCAGACATATTAATAGAAATGTGTGTGGATAGCGCTGGCTGAGAAAGATGGGAGTTGCAGTCCAAAGGGGTCCGTAGGGCACCAGTCTTGCAAATGCTGACTTGTGCTATTTGAGTTTCAAATCATCATTGATTGCTGCACAGTGAGCTTTGCACCCCCTCCTGGCCCTTCTTTGCCCTCATTGCATCCAGGTGAGTTTTTCTGCATCTGTGACACTGCTGACATCACATTGCACCCCTCCATTACTGCAACAGCCTATCGGTGCTACAAAACGATAATCAGTTTATGCCATTTTTAGTGCCACGAATCTTGGAGTAGTAGTTGGGTGAGAATGTTCTGTTTGCCTTCCCTGTGAAGAAGGAATTACCGTTAAACCTGTTTTTTAGTCTGCAGTAGGGATATACTCTCTGACCCTTTCCTTCCCATTTTGTGTGTGTGTGTATCAACCAGCTAAGGCCTCGGGCTGGTCGATGAAGAAACGGAGGCAAGAAATGGCTTTGCTGCCAACAGCAAAGTTTCTGTTTTCCCACTTGGGCCAAGTCTGGATTGCGCAGAAGAATTGTGGGTTTGTCAGGGTAGACACAAGTCAAGCAACAAGCCACAAAGAGGAAAGCAGAAGGAGTGAGGCATGAAATCTTCCCCAAAATGAGACCTTTTACAATGCCAGAGTGGTGGCTTTCAGACTTTTAGGGAACCCATGCCCTCCATCGCCTTGTCTGCTGAGTAGCCCCTCATGCAAAGGTTAAGGAACCTTTCTCAGCTAGAGGGCCACATTCCTTTCCAGGCAACTTCTCAGGGGCCACATGGTAGGTGGGGCCAGAGGCAAGAACAAGCAAAACCTCCTTTATGCAGGAGGCCACGTGAGTCCAGTCAAGCAAAAGTCATATTTCGCAAACCAACACATCCATATCTCCATCCAGGGGAGCAAGAGGCATCATCACTGCCCAAATGGAAATGGCAAGTATAAGGAGGGCTCCTGGGCTGTTCTAGACCACCAGAGCCATCAGGCAGATTTGGTCCTTACTCTTGTGTGGTGTCTTCCAGCACATTAGAGAATGCCTCCCTGTCACATCTATGGATGGTTGTGTGGAGTGCTGCTCTTGGAAACAACAGTTCAGTGAAGCAAAACCTCAGTGATGAGCCTGCCTCAAATTCTGCAATGAACCTACTTCTGTGATGAATCTGCCCTGACCCCTTTTTTGCTCTTCTGGTGTTGGTTCCCCCCTTCTTCTATTTTGATTTGATTTTAATAGCTGGGTTTTATTGCTTATATTGAAGGGTTCAGGTACCCCGGAACTAAGTTCTTCAGAGCTTTGTAAATGAATACAAGGACCTTGACGAGGGCAGTGCAACTGATGTGTCTCTATGCTAGGCCTCCAACGAACTTCAGAAGCTCTTTGGTGGTGGGGCAGATTGAGATGGACCATAGTTATTGCCTGACAGCTGGCCCCATGCAACCAAGTCCACCCTCTGATTCATTTATATATATCCCCTTGAGCCACTTCTGCTTGGGATAGTAGCAAAAGACTGATGTATTTCTTCTTCTTCTTCTTCTTCTTCTTCTTCTTCTTCTTCTTCTTCTTCTTCTTCTTCTTCCCCCCTCTTTGGCACCAGGATTGGAAACTGTTGCCCAACAAGGCCCAGCAATTTCTGTTGCCGAGGCAAAACTGAGGGAACCTGAACGCCTCACCAGGATGAAGGCAGGCGTCACTGGGAGGGTGGCTTAAGCATGAAATCTCTCTCTCCCTTGCCCTGGAGCAACCACAAGAAGTGTCTGCCGGCTGGGATGCCTGGCAGGGAATTGCATACAAGTGAATCAGGAGGAGGGATATGGAAATACCCAGCAAACACTCAGACAGAGGAGGATCTTCTCCTTTCCTGGAGACGCACTGTCTTTTTGCTCTGACACTACCAGCTCCAGCTCAGAGGGGAATCATGTGAAACCTCCTACATGTTTTCCTTCCCTGAGTTTCACACCCATCTGAGTTTCACTTTAACTGCATCCCAAAGCTCTGGCCTACATGCTGAGGTTTGCTGCCCTGAGAGGGCAGGACAGGGACAGCCAGGCTGCGTTGTAGGAGGTTGGCTAGTTGACCATTTGGCCCCTTCCAGCTCTGCAATTATGTTATTCTATGAGTAGATCAGGGACAAAACTTGTCGATAAGGTTTGCCCAACAGGTACTGGTGCACTGGTGTTGCACAAGCTGAAAGCTCTGATATCAAGCTGGACAGCAAAGAAACCCTGGTAAATTCATGCCTCATTTTCACAGACAGAAGATGAGCAGGTATACCTGTGTCTAGAGTCCTGGAAGAGCAACGGGGGAGAAATTTGTTTCACGATTTATTTTATTAGCACTGTTGCAGGTGTCACACAATACCCGTTCCACATTTGTTAAGAACTCAATCTCTTAGTGTGACAGCACCTACACTTTGGAACTCCCTGCCTGTTGATATCAGGCAGGTGCCTTAACTGTACTCTTTTCAGTGCCTGCTAAAAGCCTTTTTGTTTAGACGAGCCTATCCAGATGGCTACTAAGGATGGCTGCTTAGGAAGGTGCAACTTTGATAGACTGGGCTTTAAATGCAGACCAAATCAAATTTATCCACCCTCCCTATTCCGGACTGGTACCTGGAGGGCGGGTTTGTAGGTACTGCATTCTGCAACACAACATTGCTGCAATAATAGTACATTGTGGTAGATTTATACTAAACCACCCACACCTCATTTCACTTTATTAGTTCTTCTGCAATGCTTCCCCCTTGTTGTCTCGCTATTGCCATCTGTACAGGCAATCTTGCATTATAGCACAATTAAAGTGGGATAAAATAATAAAATAAATGAACTATAAGATTTGTGCTATTAACAAGTTACAGGATTTCCACAGAGAGTTACGGAGTGTACACCAACTGGACATGAAGCAGTATGTCTGTCCTGAGACCTTTGCAAACACAAACTGTATTGAAACTGTGCTTGTGTCTACTGGCTCCAATACCATCATGAGCTCCAGTCATCACAAATGCACATGGATGCCTGGAGGTGCCCTGAATGATCAGCAGTGCTGGTGAGGGCTGATGGGAATTGTAGTCCAAAACATCTGAAAGGCAGCAGGTTGAAGAAGACTGGTCTGTGCTTTCCAGGCTATGAGGAACTAGCATAAGGAGGAAGTGAGAGTTAGACTGCACAGCCCAGCCACAGGAGAGCATTGGCTGCATTCTAGGGTTCACTGGCAGTTTACGCAGAACAATGAAGAAGCCTAAAAGTGCTGGCTGTGCATAGCATCCTTTATGGACAGAGAGTGTGCTAGAATATTAGTGTGCAGACACTGCTTCTTGGAAGAATTTGCTTTTTGTACCAGAATTCCAAGCATAAGAGCCAACTCCATGGGGCTGTGGGTGCTTGGGGGGCTAGGCACCCACAAAGTCAATGGGGAAAGCCAGCAGGTGGCAGTGACACTGCCTCCAAGTTCAGCTCCACCCTCTCCAGCCAGCCAGCGAGGCACCCTCCCCATGGAAAAGGGTGCCTTGCTGGCTGCGGAGAGGAGGAGGAAGAGGAGCTGCCACCACGGCAACACAGACGTGAGATGTCACAAGCGCATGCCTGCACGTCATGCATGTGACAGGCACCCACAATCTATGAGAGATGGCACCCCTGATTCCAAGATCCACTAACCAGAGGCAGGGGCAAAATACATATACTTAGATTTAAAGAGCAGAGTGCCTCTGAGATACTAAGCAAAGGAATTTCTTTTCTAGACTGGAACTGAATTCACACGGTCCTTTTGCACAACAGCCCACTCCTTCTTGATAGCTTTCTTCATTTCAGCCACCTGATTGAGGTGGAGATAGTCATTTTCTTGTGGCTGTTGTTAAACAGCAACTGGGAGTCTAAAATCCTTGTCAGTCTTCTGCAAATCAGCCAGGGATCCACCAAGAGATATTAATCTACTTTTGCCCATTCCTGCACTAAAAAACCCACTCATCCTTGGCAATTGAGTCAACTATGGCCATGTGCACTCTATACATTTAAAGCACCATGAGAATTCTGGGAGATATAATTTGTTAAAGGTGCTGGAAATAGTTAGGAGACCCCCGTTCCCCTCCTAGCAGTTTAAGAACAAAACCCACTTCCCAGGAAAATCTGAAATTGTTGCTCTGTGGGTTGAAAGGGGGCCTCTCTGAACAACTCTCAGCACCCTTAACAAACTATAGCTTCCACAATCCAGTTAAAAGTGGTGAAATAGTGCTTTAAGCATAAGGTGTGAATGTGATCCTTGAAAGGGTTCACTGGAGGTAGGTATGCCTGTAAAATATGGTCCTAGCAGAGAAAGGAGTGTTGAGTTTGTGTTTGTCTGTCATCTGAGCCATGAACTGGATGGCCTTAAGAGGATGTAGATAGACAGACGAAAAGATAGAAAGACAGATAGATTCAGATATCTCTCTCACACACTATTTCTCCTTGCCTCTGTTCCCTATTTGTGCACAATGACTCAGACCTCTTTACTGGTGACTCAGGAATGCACACAGACCGGCATTTCTCCATGTGACCAGCAACAGGAAGGCAGGCACAGAGCAGGTGGCCTTGTCCACACAGTGGCACTCTGTGACCCCACACTCTTTGGGCACACTACTTCTGTGGGTGCGAATGCTGGGAACTGGGAGGATCGCACCTTGTTTCAGCCTCTTCCTCCACTCCAAGGGCCTCACTAGAAGGGGAGAAGAGTTCTGGCCTGGAGGCCCCCTAATTTGTAGAAGCAAGAGGTAACAAGGCTCCGATCTATTTGGAAACATGGCCAAGGTGTGGCCTCAAGGAACAGCGGCCCCCCACCTTGTCAAAACTAAGCAGGTCCAGATCTGATCAGTGGGTAAATGGGGGACTACCAGGAAATCACCTGTAAGTTGCCTTAATGGAAGAGAGGTGAGACATAAAACATAAGAAAAATCACATTACATTCCTTTGTTTATTTATTACTACACTTATATCTGGCCTTTCCTCCAACCAGCTTGAGGCAACATAGATGGTTTTTTTCACACACACACCAACTTATCTTCACAACAACCCTTTCAGGTAGGTTAGATTGAGAGATAGTGGTTGGTGCAAGGTTGAGCTTCATGGCTATGAGGGGAATTTGAAACTAGGCCTCCACAGATTAACACTCAGGAGCTGGAAGCTCGCAACCTTGTGGTGTGAAGGAATGCACTTTGCACCTGCTTGGAGATGCATTCATCTTTTCTGACTTCAGGGGTTCCACAAATTAAGCTCTGCACAACCCACTGGACAGGGTGTCAGAAGTTTTCTGCATTGCATTGTGGGTAGCCTCTAGAGAAAGTCTTGCATTTGTTAGGATCTGATCCAAACTGGCTGGCCACTGCTGTTCGCCTCAGTGGTTGTCTGTTCCCTGTTCCCAGAATCAGCTATAAAAAAGTTATTACTTTTATCTTATTCCTTCTCAAACCTGCATCCCACCCTTCATCAACGTTCCCAGAGCAGCTGTGCTGATTCCTCCATTTGCACCACCTCCCTACTCTTGACTCTCTTGTGGACATGAGTTGACATACTGTACAACAAGTATAATAATGATCATGACATAGTGGGTGTTATCTAGGTAAATGATTTTTAAAAACAACAGCATCCTACAGTTTTCAATAAATAAAATGAATGTTGAAACATTTCAGGGAACGTGCCTGCAGCACAGCTATATCTCCATGGCTGACATGTAGCCAAGATACGTTATGAACTGGGCTCTAGGGAAATTAAACAAGATGCAGTGGAAAGTGGAATAAATCTTCCCCTTTAAAACATCAGGGTGTTCCCACCTAGCCTACCAATCAGAGAATCCATTTTCCAGGGGCCCAAATACACCCCTTTGCGAGCAGCCCTTTTCTAAACCAAATTGCTCAAATTATCTCTTCGTGGCTTCTGGCCACATTTGCAACATGTGGGTGGGAAAGCTGTCACGTAAGGGGGGGAATATTCAACGGAAAAGAAAAGGAAAAAAAAACTTTGCAGAAACAGCTGAGTCATTCCTTAGCAGTTAAGATAGATTCAGCTCCATGATGGCTAAGAGGCCATTGGGTCATGTCTGGCTTCAGTCCCACTATTTCTGCTGCCACCAGGTCATATTAAAAATTGTGAGTAGAAATTAAGCTCACAATGGCATCTTTTTCTCTTGAGGGTTGACCTCGTTTTGCACATGTATGACTTTAACTGAAAGTGCCAGATTGAATATAATGAACTCATTTTGCTATTATTACACAGTATGGAAAATAGCCTCCTGCCAACCTAGCAGTTTGAAAGTATGTCAAAGTGCAAGTAGATAAATAGGTACCACTCTGGTGGGAAGGTAAACGGTGTTTCCGTGCACTGCTCTGGTTCGCCAGAAGCGGCTTAGTCATGCTGGCCACATGACCCAGAAGCTGTACGCCGGCTCCCTCGGCCAATAAAGAGAGATGAGCGCCGCAACCCCAGAGTCGGCCATGACTGGAGCTAATGGTCAGGGGTCCCTTTACCTATGGAAAATAGCAAGAGTAGCCTTCTCCTCCGCTGCCCATTCTACCAACTTACTCCTCTTTGTTCTGGACACTTCTTCTCGCACACCATAGTTTGGAAACCAACAGTATCAGTAGATGTTGGGCAAGATCTTCCCCAGATGGGTTGCAGTTCCCAGAGTACCTGAATGCTAAAGTCTACCCCCTTCCCCAAGGCAAAGGTTAGCTGGCTGCAAGAGAACGAAAGCTCTTCAAGTCTGCTGGTGGCACAAATGTGAAAGGAAGTGCAACCACTATAGAGGATGAGTTCATGGTTTCTACAAGTTCCTTGGTAGTGTGGAGTAATGGAAGCAAAGCTTAAGTGCAGCTTTCTGAGCTAACACTAGCAGGCCCATGGCTACCTCTTAAGAACATATGAAGAGCCTGCTGGATCAAGCCAATGGCCCATTTAGTCTGGCACCCTGTTCTCACAGTGGCCAACCAGATGCCTGTGGGAAACCAGAGCACCAGACCACACTCCCCTCCTGTGGTTCCCAGCAACTGGTATTCAGAAGCATTGCTGCCTCTGGCTGTGCAGGCAAAGCATAGCCATCATGGCTAGTAGCTGTCCATAGCCTTCTCCTCCATGAGTTTGTCCAATCCTCCTTTAAAGCCATCCAGGTTGGTGGCCATCATTGCCTCCTGTGGGAATAAGTT
Source organism: Podarcis liolepis (assembly GCF_965112155.1). Taxonomy (NCBI): domain Eukaryota; kingdom Metazoa; phylum Chordata; class Lepidosauria; order Squamata; family Lacertidae; genus Podarcis; species Podarcis liolepis. The sequence continues at coordinate 56,527,585 of NC_139561.1, read as the reverse complement.
CCACAGTTTAACTATCCACTGTGTCAAAAAGGACTTTCTTTTGTCTTTCCCGAATGTCCCAACTTTCAGCTTTATTAAAGCCTTCAGGTTCTAGTGTTATAAAGGAAGGAGAAAAACTTTCCCCTCTCCACTTTCTCCATGCCATGTATCATTTACAAACTTCTATTCTGTCACCACTTACTTGCTTTTCTCTAAACTTTCCCTTACTTCTGCTGCTGGAGAGATCTCCTGGTGGAAAAGGGGCCATACACCTGTGTAACCTTAGTCTACAGTGGTCTGGCGAGCAGAGAAAATGTAGCCAGTCGTTTCCCTTCTATTATTTTTAGGGTAGCCTAGTATTCAACCTTACATAGAATGATCCTCTCTTTATAGGTAGAGGACAGTTCTCTTTTTGAGGGTAAAAATGTAAAGGTAAAGGACCCCTAACAGTTAAGTCCAATTGTGAACGACTCTGGGGTTGCGGCGCTCATCTTGCTTTACAAGCCAAGGGAGCCGACATTTGTCTGCAGACAGTTTTCTGAGTCATGTGGCCAGCATGACTAAGCCGCTTTTGGAGCAACGGAACACCGAAACCAGAGCAGCGCATGGAAATGCTATTTACTTTCCCGCCAGAGCAGTACCTATTTATCTACTTGCACTTTTTTGCTTGCTTTTGAACTGCTAGGTTAGCAGGAAGCTGGGACCAAGCAACGGGAGCTCACCCCATCACGCGGATTTGAACCACCGACCTTCTGATCAGCAAGCCCAAGAGGCTCAGTGGTTTAGACCACAGTGCCACCCGCGTCCCTCTTTCTGGGGGGTATCCTCTCTCATTTGAGGGGCTATCCAGTCCAAGTCTGATCTAAATATAAAGAACCATAAAACCCAGTGTGGTGTAGTGGTTCAAGTGTCAAACTAGGACCTGAGAAACCTGGGTTCCAATCCCACTTGGCCATGAAGCTCACTGGGTTACTGCCTCTAAGCTTAACCTACCTCACAGGGTTGTTGTGGAGATTAAGTGAGGAGAGGGAGAACTATGATTGCCACCTTGAACTCCGTGGAGAATATTAATTAATTAATTAATTAATTAATTAAGCTGGATAGCTCAGTTGGTTAGAGCCTGGTGCTGATAATGCCAAGGTTGCATGTTTGATCCCTGTATGGGACAGCTGCCTATTCCTGCATTTCAGGGGGTTGGACTAGATGATCCTCAGGGTCCCTTCCAAGTCTACAATTCTAGGATTCTAGCTGGGAGAGTAGGTGCAGCCTTGAAGCACTTTAGGGGGATCCAGCTCCTATGACTGGACAGCAGATGGAGCAGGTGTTTCTTCCTTTCTATAGTGAGATGTATTTCTACTGAGATCCAAGTCATTATTTCTAACTTTGTAGTTGTAAATGTAAATTAGCATGTGCAAATGTCATGCAGACCTGGATCACCTTTTGCCCTCTTTTTTTAGATGATGCATAAGTGGTTCCCTTAATAATTCTGCAGGGGGGGGGTGTCTCTTGGTAGAGAGAAGCCCTCTGCTCTTCAGATTGCCACCATCGATGTTTGCCTGCAGACATCTCCAGTTTGCCTTATAAATAGATGCTTGTCAAGATCCAGCTTTCACTCTGCAGGCCAGCAATGCAGTTTCTGGGGAGCTCTTTCTTGCAGACTGTCTGGGGCCATGGAAGCGCCTCTGCTAACTAGTTATGAAGATCAAGGCAAATTAAAGGAACTGGCTCAGATGTTAATCACAGGGAAACTGCACACATAACCAAAGGGAAAGGAAGCTCTCTCCAGTAACCCCAGAGCCAAGATCAAATCCTCCACTCCAGGGCTTGCTTTCACTCAGGATTCACTGGAGGCCAGGGATCCTGAAACAATGCACTAAACAAGACAGCAATACCTCTGACTATGTACAGAGGGTCTTCCTCTCTCCACTGAAAGTCAAACTTGATGAGAGATCTGTGAATAGGGTGATTTTGATTTTTGATTTTTTTTTAAAATGTGAGTAGCTAAAGCACCCACAGCAGCTGTGTGTGTGTGTGTGTGTGTGTGTGTGTGTGAGAGAGAGAGAGAGAGAGAGAGAGAGAGAGAGAGAGAGAGAGAGAGAAATATTTTGGTTCATGGCACTACCCTAAGGGACTTTAACCCTTTTCTCCCATCCTATTCTTCCACTTAAAGTTCACCCACACTTACCCTGGTTGAAATTCTGGAGAGCTAGTATCAGTCAGAGCACAGGATGGATGGTGACAGACTAAGGTTGAAGCCTGACAAGACAGAAGTACTGCTTTGGTGAGGACAGGGTGTGTGTGGGTGTGGGGGACTTCCTGGTCCTGAATGCCTCTGTGCCTCTGAAGGGTCAGGTACGCAGCCTCAGAGTCATTTTGGATTCACAACTGTCCATGGAGGCACAGATCAATTCTGTGTCCAGGGCAGCTGTCTACTAGCTCCATCTGGTATGCCAGCTGACACCCTACTTGCCTGCAGACTATTTCTCCAGAGTGGTACATGCTCTGATTATCTCCCACTTGGACTATTGCAATGCGTTCTACATGGGGCTACCTTTGAAGGTGGCTCATAAACTACAATTAATCCAGAATGCGGCAGCTAGACTGGTGACTGGGAGTGACCGCCCGGACCATATAACACTGACCAGACTAAAGGATATTCACTGGCTCCCAGTACATTTCTGAGCACAATTCAAAGTGTTGGTGCTGACTTTTAAAACCCTAAATGTCCTTGGCCTAGAATATCTGAAGAAGTGTCTCCACCCCTATCATTCAGCCTGGACACGGAGGTTCTCCTCTGAGGGTCTTCTGGTGGTTCCTTCACTCCTAAAGTGAAGTTACAGGAAACCAGGCAGAGGGCCTTCTTGGCAGTGGCACCTTCCCTGTGGAACACCCTCCCATCAGATGTCAAGGAGATAAAGAACTCACAACTTTTAAGATTCGATATCAGAAAGACCAAAAGTTTATCAAGGACTGGGGGAGATTTACAGAATATCTGAAAAACATATGTGATGTACAGACAACGCTTGTTGGTTTTGAAGAGACTCTGTGAGATAGTAAGAAATAGTGCAAAAAAGAGAGTAAGAGGAAAAGGAGTTCTAAAAGGCAATATTATGTTTTGAAATGCGTTAACAAAATAGAAATTTTACGAAAGATTGACAGAGAAACTGAGGGAAGTCAAAAATTGAAGAATGAGTGTGAAAATATTTCTTGACTGTATAAAATTGCTTGGAAAATGAATAATTAAAAAAAAGAAGAACTCACAACTTTTAGAAGACATCTGAAGGCAGCCCTGTATTGGGAAATTTTCAATGTTTGATGTTTCATTATGTTTTTATATACACTGGAAGCCACCCAGAGTGGCTGGGGAAACCCAGCCAGATGTTTGTCACTTTCTTATAGAATCATAGAATTGTAGGGTTGGAAGGGACCACAAGGATCACGGGTAGGGTATAAATAATAATAAAATTATTATTATTATTATTATTAGTCCATATGGGTCGGTCTGGATGATACCTGTGGTTCCCTTCCAACCCTGTGATCCTGTATCTGTGTGGTTAGAATCTTTAAGAGGAAACCTGATGAAAGTTGAGGTTTTAAAGCATGGCTGTAATTTTTTCTTGTTTTATGTTTTTGTAAACCACTTTGAACGTCCTTTAAAAAAAATCGCTTACAATCAAGAAGTATATAAATTTTATGAAATAAATAAATAAAACCAGCTAGACCAGTACCTTAGTTAAGACAGCAGCCTTAGCTGGCCAGTTAAGAATTGACATTTACATGTCCAAAGAGGTTGCCCTGTTGCCATAGAGACAAACAGGTGGGCCTTTTCTCATCTCACCTAGCTGGATGCCACAACATCCTAGGATAAAGAACAATAGGCTTGGGGGGTGCATGATAGAGTTTCAGCTGCTGCTGGGAGCTGGAGGCACAGAGGCTTCTTTTGCTCTCTGCTGGACCCAAATCAGTGGCTTGGGGACTTCCCTGGAACCTAATGGGGAGGCAAGATCTGTGAAGTGCTAATGCTGTGAGCCCCTCCATCCTCTGCTCAGGCTATATTTGTGTGTGTGTAAATAAAACCCATCTATCCAAAAGACCCTACACACTGATCTTCATTCCAAGGAAACAAAGCCCATGATAAGTGCAGGAACCCCTGGAGATTGCTGCCATTTGGAGCCTGGAGCTCAATGAACTGTGCTCAATGAACTGGTGTTCTGAATCAGTATGAGTCCACTTCCTGTGCTCCCAGTTCAGAGTGACTGGATGCAAAGGGCCTAAGAAAGTCTGCTGGATCAGGCCAATGGCCCATCTAGTCCACCATCCTGTTCTCACTGTGGTCAACCAGATGCCTCAATAGGAGAACAGCAAGCAAGACTCGAGCAAGACCAACAACTAGTATTCAGAAGCATTGCTACTTCCAAGTGGTGGCAGCACAGCTTAGCCATCATGACTTACTAGCCAGCAATAGCCCTCTTCTAGATGAATTTTTCTAATCCTCGTGTGGGAGTGAGTTCTATAGCTGAACTCTGTACTGCAGCAGTACACAAATCGGGAGCTGCCTAATATTAGCCTGATGGCTGCTCCCTAATCCCAAAAAACCTCAGTCAGCCTTCGCCAAACTGGTGGCCTCCAGATCTCACCAGCCCCATAGCCAGCACAATCTTTGGGAGTTGTAGCTGAATATATCTGGAGGGCACCAGGTTGGTGAAGGCTGATCCTCAGGCTACTCACCCATATCTAGATTTAGTCAGCTCGAGGAGGTTTGACTACTCCCTAATCCCAAACCCCTTGTGTCTCAAAAATTAAGCAGGGTGTACAGTCATTTAAACTACCAGGTTTCCCCTGCAGAGACCATAGAAGCAGATATCAGCAAAGGAACAATACCTCACACCTTTCTAGGCATTTTGGTGCAGAAAGTGCTGCTTTAAACCTGCAGCAGCATCCACAGTGGGCAGAAGTCATGTGAATTGATGCACAATCCTGGATGAAGTGTTGCAAATGACGTCTCACCTGGGCGAAGTGGAGTCAGCTGCCTTGTTTGCTTACACGTACTTAGGTTGCAGTTTATAACCCACCAAATCACCCTAAGCACACATTCTCTTGGCAGCTAACAGTAAACAATATAGTATTACCATAAAACCTACCATAACAGCAATAAAATGCATAATGGCAATGCATATTAGGTATAAAGCATTAAAATAACACATGTAGAGCTGCAAAAGATGTGCTTGCGGTTTGTGTATTTTGCTACTTTTTTTTGTTGCATTCTATATGGCAGGGAAAGAGGAGGAAATTGGTCTTCCTTTTGTCTTCCCTTCCCTTTCCTGTCCTGTCCCTAATTCCTGCTTCTTGCCCAGAACCAATGAAGAAGGAGAAGCAGCCATCCCTTGCCAGAATCTAGAATGGCATGTCTAAATCTAGTGCCTCCTCTGAGCAGAGTTGCACTCTATTCCACCCATCTGCAGTGACTTCTTCCAAGCCCACACCCCTTCCACTGTTTGTTGCAACCAGGACATCTGCTTGTTTAGCAACAATCTAAATCTTCTGCTACACTCTTGGACAGGAATCAGAAGTAAGCAGTGGGCCCCGTAGCTAAGACCAAGCTGTGGTGAGAGAGCCTGGCCTGGCACGCTAAAGTTTTGTTTGTTTGTTTGTTTGCTTGCTTGCTTGCTAACTTGGTTAGTTAGTTAGAAGAAGAAGAAGAAGAAGAGTTTGGATTTGATATCCCGCCTTTCACTCCCCTTCAGGAGTCTCAAAGCGGCTAACAATCTCCTTTCCCTTCCTCCCCCACAACAAACGCTCTGTGAGGTGAGTGGGGCTGAGAGACTTCAGAGAAGTGTGATTAGCCCAAGGTCTAGTCCAGAGAAGTGTGACTAGCCCAAGCAGCTGCATGTGGAGGAGCGAGGACGCAAACCCGGTTCCCCAGATTACGTGACTACCGCTCTTAACCACTACACCCCACTGGCTCTCCAGTGTTAGTTAGTTAGTTAGTTAGTTAGTTAGTTAGTTAGTTAGTGGATTTATATATTTATTCTCCTCCAAGGAGCTCAATATGGCATACTCCAACAACAAACCAGTGCAGTAGGCTGGGAGGCAGAGTCTGGCCTACTGCCACTTGTTCCTTTGGAGACAAGCAATGTTCTCCACTTGTGAACACTATTGTAGAGGGTGTTGGTACCCTCAATATTATGTAGACAATAACTCCCTTGATCCCCTGCCAGCAATGGCTGTTGGCTGGAGCTGATAGTTATAGTGCAAAACAATTGGAGGGTGCTAAATGAGCATGCTGGACCAGACCAGTGGCCCATCCAGTCCCCTATCCTAGTCTCACAAAGATGCCTGAATGGGAATCCCAAAAGCAGGACCCGAGCACAAGAGCCCTCTCTCCTGCTGTGCCTTCCAGCAACTGGTATTCAGAAGCATTGCTGCCTCTGACCATGGAGCCAGAGCATAGCCATCATGGCTTGTACCCATGGCTAGCCTTTTCCTCCATGAATTTGTCCAGTCCTCTTTTAAAGCCACTCAAGTTGATAGCCATCCCTGCTCCTGTGGGAGTAAGTTCCACAGTTTAACTATAAGTGGAGGGAAGAAGGGCTTTTTAAAAATCTGTCCTGAATCTTCCAACATTCAGCTTCATTGGATGTCTGTGAGTTCTAGTGCTAAGAGAAGGGTGGAAACCTTTCTCTAATGCATTCTTTTTTTATCAGCTTCTGTTATGTCACCTCTTGCATGGCTTTTCTCTAAACTAAGCTTGGCAAAGGCTGCATCCGTTGGCCTTGCTTTGTTCTCCCCCACCCTCTTTGCCATGCACATGTGCATAAAACAGGAAAGGGCAGCAAGTGCAGCAGCAGCTGCTTGCATGGATGGTTTGCAAAATGCATGCAAACACATTTTTTTGTGCCCAATGAGAAAGGAAGAAGCGAGGAGGAACTGGAGCACAGTGAAACCGCTGGCTGCAGAGCAAGAGCAGCAGAGTGGAGTCACTCTGACTCTGTGGGCTGAGCTTGTTGGCACCACCCTTTTCCCACTCTTTGTTTGTAAACCACCCCCATCCTCATAATATAGATTGGTAGGTGGAAAGATAGACACAGATTTTATTTATGTTGTAAAAATGTATATACCTCTTGATTGTAGAAAACCTCAGAGCAGTTTACAAAAAGAACAAAAGAGCAAAGTTAACATTCAAAGATATTAAAAACCAGCAATAAACTAAAACTCATCAGCATTCTACACATCTGGGTAGGCTTGTCAAAAAAAATTTATTCTAGCAGGCTCTGAAAAGAGTACCGTGAAGACGCCTGCCTGATGTCAATTGGCAGGGAGTTTCAGAGTGTAGGCGCTGCCACACTAACACATTGATTTCTTACAAATGCAGTGTGGATATTATGTGCTACCTGTGCCAATCCCACAGACTGAAGCAGTTGAGAGGGCAAATATGGGGTAAGGCAATCTTGCAGGTACTCCAGTCCCAAGTTTTAATGATGATAAATAGATATAGATAGATAGATGATAGATAGATATAGATAGATAGATAGATAGATAGATAGATAGATAGATAGATGATAGATAGATAGATAGATAGATAGATAGATAGATAGATAGATAGATGATAGATAGATAGATAGATAGATGATAGATAGATAGATAGATGATAGATGATAGATAGATGATAGATAGATAGATATAGATAGATAGATAGATAGATAGATAGATAGATAGATAGATGATAGATAGATAGATAGATAGATAGAGATAGATAGATAGATAGATAGATAGATAGATAGATGATAGATAGATAGATGATAGATAGATAGATAGATAGATAGATAGATAGATAGATAGATGATAGATAGATGATAGATAGATAGATAGATAGATAGATAGATAGATAGATATAGAAGATGATAGATAGATAGATAGATAGATAGATGATAGAGATATAGATATAGAGATAGATAGATAGATAGATAGATAGATAGATAGATAGATATGCACACTAAGAGCAATAAGACAACTTTCTCTTCCTTGGGGGAGTACTAATCAGTCTTCTCTCCTATGGAGCTAGAACAAGTGGAGTTAATAATCCAAGCATCAAAGGAGAAAAACCAGGAGGTAGTCTGTTCCACTGTCAAACAGCTCTTACCACAAAGAAAGCTCTTCCTAATGTTGAGTTGGAATCTCCTTTTTGGTTATTTGAATTTGTTGGTTTGGTCCTACCCTCTAGAGCAGAAGAAAACAGAAAAAAGGAGGGTTCTGTTATTTTCAAGCTTTCATTAATGAAATTCTATCTGGTGTAACGTCTGTCAAAGAAACAATTTCACGCTCTTATCAAACTCCAGGAGGTGAGGAAGGCAGATATATTCCCTCTCCGGGAGGTACAGAAGATATACATGGTATGTACTTGTGTTTATTTGCTAGGAAGGGCCAATGGGAGCAGCAGTCCAAAACTTCTGGAGAGCACCAGGTTGGTGAAGGCTGGCTACTAGCCATGAGGTAGTCCATTTGATATCTGTTTTTGCCTCAAGTCTGGAATCAGCTCCTTCTTCCCCTGACCTGGCAAAAGCTCTCTGGCTTCACCCTCTGACTCACCCTGCTCAGATATTTGCAAAGCCACAAGCTGGCAATGTGGGGAGCATCCACCAGAACTCTTTCCTCAAAAGACAGCAAGGTTAGCAAAAATGCACAGAATAAACATGAAGATTCGGATGGAAAGAACTATCTGACAGCGGAACGGACAACCTCAGAAGGTGGTGGAGTCTCCTTCATTGAAGGCTTTTAAGCAGAGGTTGGATGGTCAGCTGTCAGGGATTATTGAGCTGTGATTCCTGCACTGTGGGGGTTGGATTAGATGACCCCTAGGTCCCTTCCAGCTCTAAAATTCTGTGATTCTGAGATTCTGTGTATAACTGAGGGTGCTTCTAGACAGCAGACTCGGCACAGCTCAGGCAGGCAATTTTTGTGCAGCACCATCCCTTTTGATTTCCCTAGTTAATCCTGATTTACCATTTCTGCAGAAAATCCAGCAAATTAAAAAATGTGTGGAAACATAAGATCTGGATTAAATGTGAGGGTGGGGAAACAGTCTAGCTCCCATCATCCCTAACTGGCTGGAGGGCCACAGGTTAAATACTGCCCTGGCTCTCACTTCTCTGAGGACACCCCCCCCCCAACAATGATTGTTGGCTGGCATTAAAAAGTCATATGTTTGGGGGTTCACCTAAACAAGTAATGTTTTAGAGCTGGGGTGGGGCAGCGGCATTCACATAATGCTTAGCCCTGCTTGTTCAGTCCCCAACCTTCTCATATTGATAAAACAGGGTCCCAAGTAGGGGTTTCTATCCATGTTGAAAAGCATTTGAGTAAAAAAACAAACCCAACCTCTCCAGGTCTTCCTACTCAGCAAAGGACAGTCGGTCTGATGCACAGAAAGGTGGATGTGTAGGGGAATGTTGGATATGGGGGCCTGCCACTCTTTTTTTTAAAAAAAATAAATGATGCACTCAGACAAATGCCTGAAATGGACCAGGGTGAGAAACAAAAGAATCCTTGACAGATAGCCCTCTAACCTCTGCTTAAAAACCTCCAACAAAGAGGAGTCCCAAGGTAGTCTGTTCCACTGCTGAACAGGTTTCCTGTTCCTGAGGTTTCATCAGAATCTCCTTTCTGGTAATTTGAATCCTCTGGTTTGGGTCCTCCACTCTGGAGCAGCAGAAAACATGCTTGCTCCATCTTCCATGGGGCAGCCCTTCCGATATTCACTGGTTTAGACCCCTCCTCCCTTCACCCTCCTCCCCACCCTCCTCCACTTGAACGAGTCAAGCTGGCAAGGGGGTGACTCTCTGGTGACCTCTCGTTTTATTGGCAAGACTTTTACTCTGGGCCAAAGAGTGCAGAGGGAGTGTCAAGGTTAGTGGGGAGGAGCCTGAACCAGCCAGTCTCCCTCCAATCCTCTTGCCTTGGATATTTTTTTTTAAATTAAGTTGGCAGCCTAGATCCTCGGGGAGACCAGCTGGCTGCCATGCAAGCCAAATAAGATAGGGATGACGCTGGCTGAAAACGCAAATCAGGCACCAGCTACTCCCCCAGCATCCACCCCTTGTGAGGCAAAGGGCTTGATTTGGGGTGGTTGGGTTTTTTTTGCTGCAAACAGGAGACATCCATGCTTGGACTCCCCCCCCCCCCCCCGCCACCATCACTCCTGCTTTTCCAGCTCTGTGCTAATCACTGGGCTCAGCCTTGCACCTGGGCATAGGCCCCGTCTGGGAAGGTGGCATCACCCAGCCATGGAGGGAAGCTGAGAAAGACCAGTATCTTTAGTCATAAATATGAAAAACGAGAAAAACTGGAATCCGGGCTGCACAGTGGAGGTGGGGGTGCGAGTAGGAAGAGGCAGGCAAGCCGTGGCAAGCAGTGAGCATCACCCAAAAGGGAGAGAGGGCTGGGAGGGAGGACCCAGGTCAGATCAGGAAGCAGGAGCCCTGGGCGCTTCGGAAAGGGGGTTTGCAAGCAGCAGCCCTGGGTCGCTTTCCCCTCCCTTCCCTGATAATGCCAGATCTGTGGGGAGGGGTGACAAGACTTCTCCTACTTCCTGGGAGGGTGCAAGTTGACTCTCCAAGGCTGTTCTCAGCCAGGCTCCTGGTTCAGCAACAAATGACAGCCTAGCAATGAATAATTAGTTGTGATTTCTGCATTGTAGGGGGTTGGACTAGATGACCCTTGGGGTCCCTTCCAACTCTATCATTCTATGTTTCTATAAGCCTCAGGAGCCTGGGACCTGGCTTCATTTCCCCACTAACTCTGACAGGTAACCAGAGATGAGCAAACCTGTCAGTTTCTTATTTTTCAGTTCCACAACAATTTGCCATGAAAAAAAGGTCCTCACCACAATTTGCCAGCATGTTAGTGCACATTTCTGCTAACATTGATTGATTCATTTAACAGGGTGAAACCTGACAGGAGTAAACACAGACCACTGGTATCAAATTGTTTGGGAAACAGTCTTACTAGAAAAGCTAACCAATAGACTGAAACTGACACAGGGACAAATAGAAGTGGACAACTTCACTTTAGTATGGCTCCCCTTTATCACATCCACAGCCCAAAAAGACAACAACAAGAATCCACCGACAGCATAAGAATCAATATGGTTCCTGTGGCATAGAGGAATGTTTTCTGATCTTCTCTTGCTATACCTGTGTCCGTTATCCCTAGCAGAAAAGCTTCTGTATTTTTCATAAAGTTATACTTAACCATTTTTTTAAGCTCGTCATACACTGTGTTCCAGAAGCTTTTGATTTTTTCACAGGTCCAGCAAACATGTATAAACAAGGATCCTAATTGCTAAAAACTGGAAAAAAGAAACTGTGCCAACAAAAAAGGAATGGCAGGATAAACTGTTACGAATATATTGAACTGACTAGATTAACAGAGGCAATTAGAGATCACACTAGACAAGAGTTTCAAAAAGCATGGGGGAAATGCAGAGAATACGTCACAAAACAGTGCCCTAAAATACATATTTGGATTTGTTTTGATTAATGTCTGCAGGAGACTTTATGGATATGTAAGTTATAATTAGAAAAATCTTAATAATTATTCATAAAGGAAACAGTTTATAAGAAGTAAATAAGGAGGCCAGATACAGGATAAAGGAAGTCTTTTATTTCTTGTTTGTATTGTTGTATGTTATGCTCACTGTATGTTATGTTCACGTTTAATAAGGGTAGATTTGTGTATTGGGGAGTGAGGGGTTTGTGTTATGTTGTAAATAAAATTCCAATGAAATTAAAAATATTAAAACAATCAATATGGCTAACTTGACCCCCCCCCAACATGAAAAAATCTCACTGCAGCCAACCAAAGACAACCAACCATGCTCTAGGCCACTCTAACCTCTCTCACTACCAAGGAAATATAACAAGTGAATAGAAAGAGAACTTACCCAAGTGACGCTGACACTAAACCCCACACATACACTAAGTAAAAGAATATAAGCTTTACCACACCACCCCCTCTCCCCCCTCTTTTATTCTATTGCATATAACACTAATGTCTCACAACAAACGTAGTAGATCTGTAGAAAACACAACCTGAAAAAGAAACAATGCACATACTTTTGTAAACTAAGAAAAGCTTTAATAAAAATCATATAAAAATTATAATAAAAACAACAGGGTGTGTGCCACACCAAATTGCAACTAAAACCTCAAAGTGGTTTACAAAAATATATAAAATATCCAAGGATAGATTGATTTCAGTAACAAAGGATAGCTGCCAATATACACATTTTTGTATGTTGTTTTGTCTGATATACACATTTTTGCAAGCAACTTCTCCTGTTATAACGTATTTTTGTATGACATTGTCACAAATGCTTTAAGGCACCCTAATGTATGCCGCTATTTTTTTAGTGGTAGAACTGCATCACAAGAGAAGGGCAGACTTACGACGATTGCTGGGTTTCAGTTCATGTGTTGCTTTGGGAAATGCTAATTATGTAGGTTTGCATCAAAAGGTGAACTGTTAGAATTTCTCAATCATCCCTGGTCCCTACAGCTCTCCCTCTTTTATATTTGCTCTGGACTTAGACCATTCAGCCCTTCAGAAAGAGGAGTGTCCTCTATAAATCAGGGCAAATGGCCACCCTAGCCAAGCCTTTTACCAAGAGGGTCTTGCTTTGGTTTTCCTCCTCCCCTAAGAATGGGTTGTCCTTGACCACTTTCTCTGCCATGAGCAGAATGCTGGGGACCATTGAGAAAGCATGTGATGGTTCATGAAATGCTGCTTTCTGCTCATACTGAATAAAGTGAGTCGTTCCCGCCCCCAGTGAAAAAAACCCACAGCGGAAGATGCAAGTGATGCAACTTTCTGGCTGTGACTGTGTGTCAGGGCCTTTACACCCACTTCATCAGCCCACAAGAATCCTTACTTGCCTGTGGGAGTCATTTAGGGGCCAAAGAAGGAAAGCAAACAGCAACCCTGGAGGATTTATTCTTACTTGGCTCCAGCAACCGGGCAAGTGAATGTTTACAGGCCTATTGTAAATCCAAAAGCCATGGGCTGCTGGTTTAGGAGACATGTTCTCATTCAACTCTCCCAAGATGTTCTGAAATCAGAAAGGATACCCTTGCAGGAGCTTTTAAGTCTCCCTGCTCAGATCTATCTGCATTGTGATTCCAACAGGCTTCCAAAGTGGTTGAAAAGTGCTAGGCCACTTAAGGAGGAGCCAATCAGTCAGTTCCGGTTTCTCTCACATTCTTGTTTTTCTCATGTTAAGTTCAGTCACCCACATATCCACACCAGTTTAAAATTTAGGGTTGTGTTGTTGTTTTTTATGCCATAATGAAAATTCATCAGCATTTTAGTGCAAATCTCTCTTAGTGCACACATTTTTGTATGCAGCTTTTCCCCTAGCGTGCACATTTCTGCACAGCACATTTCTCCTAAATATTGATATTTCCCCATCAATATAATGGACGTTGGTCTGTTATTTTTACTAATATATGCATTCTTGTGTATGCATTTTTTTCACACATTCCTTGGCTGGAGAACTGCATTGCAAAATTCAGAGAAGTGCAAATTTAAAAGGACGGCTATGTTTCAGCACGCATAGTGTTTCAGAAAGCGTGGATTAGGTTGGTTGACCTTTAAATGCCAATGCAATTTCTTTCTCATCCCTAGTGGGGACCTTAAAGTTGCCCATACACCTGGACAGCAGACTGAACAGGTCACCTGAGAACAATCTTCCCCACCAGGGTGAGATGAACTATGTTTCTGAGGAACTTACAGTAGTTCTTCCCAAATTTGCACCTATGCATGTAAATTAGCATGTGCAGCATTTATGTCCCTCTTGTGGTCACCCTGGCAGTTATGTGCCAATAACCCTCCAAGGGAAAGAAGACCAAAAACTGCCACCAAGACAGCTGGCAACTCAGCAACTCTTCATTCAAAAAGAAAGAAAGAATTGAATTGAAGGCCCTGCAACACTATTGGCCAGATTAAAACAGCCTAGGCCTTAGGCCACAGAGTGCTGCTGTGTAAAAGGGGCAGCAGAGGTAGCAGCTGGAGTTGCCCATATATGGGGTGGGCTGGAACTTCTGCTAGAGCTGTTTGAGGGTTTATTTTGTTTTTTGCAGAACTTCCTGGGCAGTTTTGTTCCTTGGCAACCCCACACAGGGCTTCAGGAACTGAGTTTTTGTCTGGGCAGCTTCCTTCTCTCTCTCCGCCCCCCCCTCTTGGCTGTTTGATGCAATGGCGGAAGTTGTGTTGCACACCCCCTAGAAAAAGCAGTGAGCAAAGATCATCAGGCAACTGTCAGCTGCCACCAGAGCCTGCCTCGGCCCTAGCCTTCAGTGAGCCCTGACCACCTCCCTGAAACTCCCTCCACAGACACTTTGACATCATTTGCTACTCCTTCTGCAAAACCCACTTCTCCTAGGAAGCCCTTGGCATCTGCATCTTTGTGAGATTTTCCCTGCCACCCTGCCTCACTAGATAGCTGACCCTAGTGGTTGAAGCTACCGGAATTGGGGGGAGGGTTTCTCCCCTTTAAGGGTTTCTCCCCTTTAATGCAGGCCTCCCCGACCTGGTGCCCTCCAGGGTTACAGGCAGAGAGTCTCTCCCAGCCCTGCTTGGAGATGTCAGTGGGGACCTGGGACCTTCACTATGCTAGGCAGATGTTCTACCACTAAGAGGGGAAACTACAGGTGAGGGTCTCTCCCTTTTAAGCGACTCTTAATGCCATCTTCCCTAACCTGATGCCCTCCAGAACCCTTGGGCTAACAATGCCATTGTAAGGCCAATGACACCAGATGGCACAGGTTAGCAAAGGCAGTCTTAAAGGCAGAGGACTCCACTCCCAACAACAGGTGGGGATTTGGCTTGGGCAGCTCTGTCCTTCCTTAGTCCTCTGCACCCAACTTCAGGAGGAGGACATTCCTGCTGGAGAAGTGACTGCTGTTTCCAAAAGAACCTACGTAAATCAGAAAGTAAGCCACAACTTTAGTGCAGCTGTGCTTCTTTAGTGCTGTTTCTCACCATAAAGCAAAATATAGCAACAAAGGTAGAAGCTGATTGTGGTCTTTCTTTTTTCAATTTTCAGTTTGATTTCAACAAATTTTGTAACAAAAAACATATCTGATTTGCAAGCATCTACTCATATAGAAGGGACGTGGGTGGTGCTGTGGGTAAAACCTCAGCGCCTAGGACTTGCCGATCGTATGGTCGGCGGTTCGAATCCCCGCGGCGGGGTGCGCTCCCGTTGCTCGGTCCCAGCGCCTGCCAACCTAGCAGTTCGAAAGCACCCTCGGGTAAAAGTAGATAAATAGGGACCGCTTACTAGCGGGAAGGTAAACGGCGTTTCCGTGTGCGGCTCTGGCTCGCCAGAGTAGCTTCGTCACGCTGGCCACATGACCCGGAAGTGTCTGCGGACAGCGCTGGCTCCCGGCCTCTAGAGTGAGATGAGCGCACAACCCTAGAGTCTGTCAAGACTGGCCCGTACGGGCAGGGGTACCTTTACCTTTACCTTTACTCATATAGAAATCAAACCACTATCTTCCCTCTGTTTTATATAGCATTTTTGAAAACAGAGTCACACAGAGAAACCCTAGCCCTAGACAAGCCGCAGCAGGGTCTGACTGCTGTGCCAGCCTGGAGTTGGCACAGATTGTGCCCAATGCCATCAAGCAATGGCAGTGAAGCCACGGTTGGATCCAGTGGATTCCAGGTTGGCACAAGCCCCTCTGTTCTCCCTGGATGCTTTCTGATGTTCAGCAGGTCAAATGGAGAATTATGCACCAGAGGAGTGATACCAGCATTCTTAAATTTAATTTACAATGTTACATAACAGCAAAAAATACATTGTGCATGTTTTACTATAAATAGAAAGAGAACAAAAATAAACTAGTGCAAATGTATCCATCTGTATACTTAAGACAAAATTGTATATGGATGTAATTCATGATCTTTCCAACTTGGGTCATGTTTCATGCAAGAACAACAAAAACAGCCCCCTCTATGAGTTTGAAAACCTTTTTTTTTTATCCTGCCAATTCCAGTGCAGATAAAGTCCACCACAATTCATACTCCATACCACTAGAGATGAGATTGTGGCTGAGAAAGCCCTCATTACACCAGTCCTGCAAAGTGCCCTAGTGTTATACTGATTTTGCTAGGAGAGGGACTTAGAGCAGTGTACAGCAACCCTGCAGTGCAGTGTTGTCATTCAGTCCCACAATGTGTGCGTTTTAAAGAGAAACTGGGGGCTGGGGGCTCACTTTGAACTTGATTATGGCAGCAATACCATGGCTTAATGGAGAGGTGAAAGGAGCAAGAGAAATAGAGCGTTTCAGTTGCAGGTGAAAGATACCAGCTGGCACCAGATCTATATGTTTCGTTATTTAGCTAGAGCTAGGAAAGGCCCCAGTTCTGATATCTTGGCGAACCACTGCCACTCAGTGTAGGCAGTACTGAGCTGGATGGATCAGCTGTATGGCCTGATCCTGCAATGTGCTTTCTATGGCCAGTTCACTGCGAAAGGGAGTTGCAAAGGGAGCCTGCTCTTGCAGCCTGCTCTCGGTTTTCTGGAAATGTGAAATAATGGAACCTCTGCCTGGAAGTCATGCAGTGGGGCCCTCTGATCCCTTTGCACTAGTCCCGGATGTCCCCGTGGGTTGCATGTGGTCACTTAGCATCACAGGCAAATACTTCTCTGTGTGAGATGAGGCACGTTCCCCTCTGTTTCACATGTTGCAGAAAAGGAACATATACATCCAAAACATATTCTTAACTCCTGGCTCAGATAAACCCACTTGTATTTAACAAACTGAATGCTGATGGGGGGGATGAAGTGTGTGTGTGTGTGTGTGTGTGTACAGAAATCAACTAGAAAATCCAGCTCATAATCTAGCAAAAATCAAGCACTTTTAAAGTCCCCAGTCTGAAAGTCTGGAGAAGGTTCTGCCTACAAGCATAGACTAGCTTTCCTTAACCTGGTGCCTTTTAAGATTTCTGCACTACAATGTAGCCCCAAATATCTGGAAAGCACACGGTTGGGAAGACTGATATAGACAATACTGAGGCACGTGAAGTAATTGGTCTGACTAAGGTTTTTACCTGTGTCCTTGTCTTTATTAGAACCAAAATGTAGGAATACTAGAGGAAACTACAGACTACATAATCCCACTCAATCCAAAAATATTTTGGGAAAGATTTATTGCATGTGATGATCCATAGGTGCTTAGATTTACCGTGTTAGCTACAAAATAATGAATTGCTTTGTACTGAGAATCTCCATTAACTCTGCCAGTAGATGATTGTATGAAAGTATTTAGAAAGTGCCCTTGTAAACCAAAGCAGCATATTCATAAGGCATCAAGGAGAGAGAATTCATACTCAAACAGATTAACTGAAATATGTATTTCATTTATAGTGCTTTAAAATACTAGACTGGCAGAACAGTGTTCAGCATTATACAGTACGTTATTCCCTCTTGTGTAAAAATCACGTACACTTGTACTACTTGAGTTTATGTTCTTTGATTATGTACAAAGTTTTAAAATGTATATATATATTTTAGTGCTAAATTCAAATTCAGTCTTCTTCAGACTGGTGCCTCCTGATGTTATGCACTACAACTCCCATCAGCCCAGATGAAGATGGGGGGGGGGAGCACACTTGTCCTTCCTTCAAGGTAGATAGCAAAACTCTTCACACGATTCATTTCACTCTCTCCTCTCTGCCCTTTCCAAAGCAGCCAAGGAACTCAAACCATTACAGCAGCCACAAACATCTCAAGGAAACGTTTCCCAAACTTTTGATTGCCCAGGAGCAACCCTTGTTCCTAATGTAAAACTCAAGGTACATTGTACTCTGTACTCAATAAGATGTGTACAGATGGGACCCACAACAATACACTTGCAGGGTGGAGTGCTCATGTGCAGCTTGCTTACCAGCCAGCCAGCAGGCCCTTCCTGAGAGGACTCCATTCCATTCCCTCCACCACCCACTCAGTTTTTGCTCACAATAAACACTGAGCATTTTGTGGCTATTGTGCACACCCAATCCTATTTTGGAGAGTCTCAACCCCCATAGTTTTTTTTTCTCCTTCAAATTTTTTGGTACTTTTTCAAACTTTGGGAACCTACTGAGACCTCCCCTCAAGTGCCTGGGTAGTGCTATTCCAGCTTCATAAGGACCAGCACCCAGAGATTGGATTTGCAATTACCGGTAGTTTATACCAGATCTTCTCAAGCAGCTTCCAGGACGCTGGGCAATCAGCCACCCCACCTCCCATCAGTTGTAGGATAGGCAAGTCAGTCAGGGATGGGACTATGTCATGTGCAGTATGAGTGAGTTCCAGTGCCATTTGCTATCCCTTCCCTTGTAGCTGCCCCCCTATACTGGTAAAAAGGGAGGGGTCAGTGCAGCATGATGACCTTCTCAATATGATGGTGGTGATGGTGCCTTTGATCCCCCCCCCCAATACACTGCTTGTGACATGCACAACCCTCCCTTGTCCTCTGGCAATCCAGAAGTGCCACAGAGCATCACAAATGAATTTATTTGCAGCTCGTTTGCATGCCCAGCTCTCTCTTTGCAGTGGGCAAGTGAAGCACAGAGATCTGAGCCACCAAAAGGCAGCGAAATGTGATCAGCTTCATAGTGCTGTCTTAGGTTGGGGAGAACGGCAGAGAGATTCAGGAATATAAGGAGAAAAACAGTTTAGGAACAGAGGCTGATCTCTGTCTCTCTCTCTGCTAGTGGCACTTTTTGCTCTCTCTTTTTGCTGAGGAGCCAGTGGTTAGGAGAATGCAGCCTAATAATGCAGGAAATGGACAGAGTTGCTCAAATAAGCCACTAAACCAGGAAGGAACAGTGGCGGGTGATCTGAGAGCTTTGGGTGCTGATCCCAGTAAAGGTAGCTAAACTCGCTTCTCTGCATTTAACTCCCCCCTTGCAAAAGAGACTAGAAAAAGAAATACAGTGTATTCAGGTCTCATGACATTTTTCATTTTTACCTAAAAGCTGCAGTGGGCTCAGAGCACATTTGGATAAGCAGCACTGAGAAAGAGCTTGTAGCACTCATCAAACACACCCTGCCCCAAAGGCCAAAGTAAGCTTCCGTTGCGGTGCTAATAGCAGCTTTAGGCATCAGAGAGAGGTGATTTAGAGCAGGGAGCTGACTGCTACTGCTCTGTCCAAAGCTTTGGGTACCAGGGAGGGGGCATCAGAACAGGGAAAGGACACAAGGCAAAAGGACTCTCCCTCCCTTCCACCAGGATGGACTTATGGCAATATGGCGCCCTGAGCAAGGTCAAAAATTGGCGCACACACTCCAAATATTTCTTATTTTCACAACAATTTCTTTTGGTATAAGTTGCTTTTTAAATTTTGTGCCCCCTCGGCTCTGCGCCCTGTGTAAGGGAACCATCCGCACGGCCCTAAATCCAGCACTGCCTCCCAGTGCCACTCCTCCAAGCAAACTCAAAGCCTCCCATATAATATCCTGGCCACAGATCTTGGCTGCTGTGGCCCCAGTCTCTATCATAGAAAGTTATGAGCGCACAAAATATTTTTGCTGAGGGGGCCCTGCCCACACAACTCTGCGTAGCCTCGGAGAAATGACTCTTGCTGCGGATCCTTTCTTGGTCTCCTGGAGGGAATTCCCACCACAGCCAAGTGGCTGTTTGCAAGTGTGCTCTGATTCCCAACTTCATCATCACCATGATGATGGTGTACCTGTGCAGTCTCTCCCCTACCCCTTTTGATAAAAAACATTTTGACAAACACCAACAGCCCAGGTTAAAGTTGCAATACTAGCACATGCTTACTCAGAAGAAATGGGTGTCGTGCTACACAACTGAGCAAAAGAAATCTGGTTCTAAACCATCCTCCTCCCCTCCCTCAAAATATTATTTTTAAAATAAACAGACTTCCCTTACCATACTGCCAAATGCAGTAAGAAGTGGGCGGGGGGAGAGCACCCACCCTCAACTTCATTTACACGACTAAAGTTAAAGTAACATTTCCCATAAGGGTCACAGCCAAAACAGAGGTGGTGTTGGGGAGAAATAATTCTGTAAAATATAATTTAATATTTTGTCATTTAAAGTGTGTTCAAAATGTATGGTGAATTGTTAAAGAGAAAGTTTACCATGTCTGTGTTACCTTCTACAAAGCATTATCACTGGAGTACCTGCATCCCTGCCTCTGCGGCCTGAAACACTGAGTATTTGGCTCAATTCATTAGATGCAACTTAAAATCTCATTTTAAAAGGCACCTTCTAATCAAAGCTGGATCCTGTTGAACAGGTGCAAGCCTCTTCTACCAGCACATCTGCAGCCCAAAACCAAAGTGCATTCAGCAAGTCCAACCATGTTCAGTAAGCCTTACTCCCATGCAAGCATGCAGGGGCATGGATCCTTAACAGTACAACCCTAGGCATGCCTACTTAGGAGTAAGCTACACTGAGTGCCATGGGATTTATTCTGAAGTAAGAATACACAAGATTTTGTCCAAGAGCATTTTCCTGTCCAGTCCCATCCCCTGCCCACGATAGCATACAGATAAAACAACCTGGTATTACATGCTTTTGACAGTCAGTTAAGAAACAGTCATGTGAAACCCCTTTGCTCACATGCAGTCCCAAAATAATAGAAGCCACGCAGACAAAAAGGGTTATGGCAGAATATTTTACATTTTATTTATGACTTTTAAAACCAGGATATTTAAAGTCCTGGATATTTGTTTAGCTCCAAAAATACACCATATATAAAAACACATTGATTTCCAGGTATCACACTTAAAAGAAGATAAACTCTTAAACATTTTTACTACCTGATACTAAGAGGATTCAGAATTGGCACTTAGGTAAAAATTCAGTGCTGTTTCTTTGGAGGAGAAGCACCAGCTGGCTAAAAGTGCTTACTGGGACTTGGGACCCTAAGTGGGGGGCACAGACAAAACAGAACCGCCTCCCCTTCACTCTCCAAAGAACGGAAACTCCGCACAGACAGAACTCGGTGCAGCTGGGACCCCAGAGCCCCACCTCTGCACCTCCAAGTCAACAACAAGCGTGCGAGACTCTCTCTCTACCTGCCTTCAGGTGGGAATCCCAGGCAGGTCATACTTGCTGGAATTACAGAAGCAACTCCAAAGTTGGCTTTCACTGTCAAGGAAGCCAGCGGGATTATTACTTTTTCTTTTCTAAGAGACAGGACACCACTAGTTCCAGCTGGTGAGATGGCAAGGATCGAAGCAATAAAATACAAAATATTAATAATAATAACATTAATAAAAAGAAGGGTCAGCAGACACCGAGGGGACCCCTTCTTGGCTTTCACAGTACAGAAGGCACAGGTGGGATGAAGGAAAGGAGGGAGAGAACTTGGGAGGGTTAGATCAGTCAATACCCGCATCCAGAGGTCCTTCAGTTTGGGGGTTTGCCACCATTAGCATACAGTGCAGGCCAAAAATGCTGCTCTTCGCTTGGGTAGGAAAGACCCCTCCCATCCCAAAGCTGCCTTCTGGGGTGACCGTTTCCCTTTGAGTCCCGAATTTCAGTCCAGGGTGGGGCTGAACAACGTGGTAATGGAGAGAAATCATGCCCCCCTATCCTTTCCCCAACCTGCCTCTCAGCCTTGTTAAGGTGGAGGTGGAGGGGGAATTCTTTTTGAAAAGTAGCAGCAGCAGAATCCCCCATTGCACACTGCTTCCCTCCTCACCCCGAGAGACTCCCCAACCCCCGAAGCATCAACAGGCGCGTCAGTAAAACGTCTCTGCTCCTTCCATTCCGCCACAAACTCGCTCCAGTCCGATTTCTGGAAGCTTGAGAGACCGCCGAGTTTGCGCCAGGCAGCCCAGGATCTGCCAGGCACTGACATTCCGGGGCGGCGGGGGCGCACCCGATTTCAAAACATCACCTGGCAAGTCCTGGGAAGAGTTCAGATTTCAGGACCCTACCGGGATGTTGTCGGGGGCCGCCTCCCCGTCTAAGGCACAAAAGTCCCTGCGCATTTGGCTCTGCCCCCTGCAAATGGGGCCAGACTGAGGGATTTATTTTTTATTTTAGTCCCAACGTAGGTAAAGGGGTTGATTTTCTCACGCGCCCCCGGTGTGCGCCCCGGCACCTACTTGCGGGCAAGAAGGGCTCCCACCATAGTCTGCGCGCCGCAGCTTCCCCGGGCGAGCGCTTCAGAGCCCTCGCTGCTGGCAAGAAACAGAGAGAGAGAAGCTTGGAGAGAGCACTAGCGAGCAGCCCTTCTCGGCCGCGGCGGCGCGGGTCGGAGTCCGGCTCCGTCGGGGCGCGCGCTCAGGCGCAGCTGCCCATGGCCTTGACGAGCGAGCTCTCGGGCAGCTGTCGGAAGATGCCGCGCAGGGTCTCCAGCTCTCGGCTGAGCTGCTCGACGCGCTTGCGGAGCCGCTCGTTGTCGTTGCTCAGCTCCAGCACCTTCTGCTGCGTCTCGGCGTTGCGCTGCTTGGCTTTGTCGCGGCTCTTGCGCACGGCGATGTTGTTGCGCTCGCGGCGCACGCGGTACTCGCTGCTGCTCTTGTCCAGCAGCTTCTTGGACTTGCCCGACGCCGAGGCGGACCCGCCGCCGCCCGCCGCGTGGAGCCGGTGGTGCGCGTGGTGCGGGTGGTGGGCTCCGCCGTGGGGACTGGGCGCCGGCGTGGGGGGCGGCGTGGGCTGCCCGCCGGGCTGCAGATGCACCGTGGTCTGGGCGCAGTGCGCCACCTGGTACTGGAGGTGGCTGCAATTGGGCCCGGGCGGCGGCGGGTAGAGGGCGGCCAGCGCCGCCGCCTCGTCGTCCTCGTGGGGCTCCTGCTTGATGAGCAGCGGGCGCAGGCCGGGCAGCGCCGGTCCCCCGGCCAGGCGCTCGTAGGCCGCGCCGGCCTCCAGCTTGTCCGCGTAGCCGTAGAGCGGGCCGCCTTGCGGGAAGCCGACGCCCGGCATCCCGGCTCCGACGCCGTACTCCAGGCCGGCCTTGGCGGCGCGCTCCTGCTTGTTGTGCTGGAAGAGGTCGGCCAGGAACTCGTCGTTGAAGGCGCCCGGGTCGATGTAGGCGCTCAGGTCGATGGAGTTCTCGTGCTCGCAGATGTCAGGCAGCTCCGAGGCCGGGTAGCCGTAGGCGCCAGCGGCGGGCAGGTGCGGGTGCGCCCCGGCGGGCGAAGCGGGCTGGTGTCGCTGCTGCTGCTGCTGCGCGGGCTGCAGGGCGTGCGGCTGGAGGGCGCTGCTCTGGGGGGGCCGCGAGTCCGCCTCGTAGAAGTTGCCCGACTCCATGGAGTAGCTAAAGCGGGCCGCCGCGGCGCATGGTGGGGGACCCGCTGGCTCCAGGCTGAGGCTGCACCGGCTCTGCCGCTTGCACGGATGAGTCTTTCCTACTCCCTTCGGCTCTCGACTTGCTCCCGGGCTGCCTCCTCCAGCCCTCGGCCTCCTATTTATACCCCCTGCTTCGCAGGCAGAGCCGGGCATCGCCCTCTAGTGTCCAACCTCCTGGGAACTTTGACCGGCCTCGCCTCCTTTCAGCGGAGCTCGGAGCCCCGACGGGGCCTCCCCGGCTGCCCTGCCTGCCTGCCTGCTTGCCCGCCCACCGCCTCCTCCTCCGGGCTGCCTGCCTGGACGGGACGCACGCCAGCGCCCTGCAGAGGGACGCGCACCTGCCTGCCTGCCTCTGAGGACCCAGGAGCGGCTTCATATTGCACATCGGAGCCGGATCGTTTGCTTCCTCCCACCCCGCTTAACACACATACACACGTTAATCGCAACACGGTTCCTGTCCCTTTCGTGTCAGTTGTACGCTGCAGCACACTCACTGCGGAAAATGGATTTTTGGAGTCTAACTACCCCACTAAACGCGTGTTAACTAAGCGCCGCCCCCAGCACGTTCTCTGTATATCAGTTCATTCTGAGAAGCACCTTTGAGGAGAAGGAGAAGGAATTTAAAAAAGAGAAGCAGTGCGCGTGTGTTGGGAGACCGCGGGCGCGATTAACTTTCTGCTGGCTCCAACTGCCCCCCTTTCCCCCCAAAGTGCTCCTTTTGTCACAATTCTTCGGGCACCACTGAAATCTCCCCACCCCATCTTGCCCCACTTTATATAGACACGCATTTGCTTCTGTTCTGATTTGAAAAGCGGGGGAAAGGCAACCCAGGCACCGAATCCATTCCACAGTGCAAGTATAACCATGCAGCTTGGATCTCGGCCAAAATGCCTTTTTATTTTCTAAATTGCCAGGCAGATTAATACTGTCCAAAGGCTTTAACAACCTGGAAACTCAGATAAGGAGCTCTCTGAAGTGCCCAGGGAAGTCCAAGGTACTTTCAGTGTGCATTCCAAGAGAGGTGTGTGTGTCTATGTATGGCTATGTGTGTGTGCCTGTGCACACCTGCCTGGAGAGAGAGAGAGAGAGAGAAATACCTTCTGCCCTTTTCAGAAACGCTTTCCTTGTAGTTAGAGCCTTTGCAGTTGCAAACATCACCATCAACAACAAATAATAAATGAGGTGTAGTAGAGGAACATCCCCCAACCTGGTGCTGTCCAGGGGCTTTGAATTTGGATTAAGTTAGGGAAGACTCAAGACAAGGATTGAAGAGATGGGGCTTCAATTCTCCATCATACACTTAGGGATGAAGCTTGCCTAGCCTACCTTACAGGGTCGTTGGAAGGACCATATTCACTTTCATGAGCTCCTAGGAGGAAAGAACAAGTAGAAATATGATAGATATAAAATACAAAATTTATCACTTTGGTTCACCCTTTCTACCTTTGAATCAGTTGCAGCCTGAACCTAAATGCATGTACTGAGACTGCAGCCTTAACCCCCCACACCAGGGATAAGCCCAATGGAATTCAGTTGGCCTTACTTCTGAGTAAGCATGGCTAGGGTTGCACTGTTACTCCCAAAGAAGCATGCTTAGAATTGCAGTCATTTTGCAACTTAATTTTGCTTGTTTACTTTGAAATAAGTCCTA
This sequence comes from Podarcis liolepis, assembly GCF_965112155.1. Lineage (NCBI taxonomy): Eukaryota > Metazoa > Chordata > Lepidosauria > Squamata > Lacertidae > Podarcis > Podarcis liolepis. The sequence goes on along the minus strand of NC_139561.1, from coordinate 56,502,640 downwards.
TGGTGTTTATTATTTGTTAGTTTGTTGCATTTATGTTTACATCCAGACAGCTCAAGGTGGCATATGCATTTCTTCCTCATTTTATCATCACAACAACCCTGTAGCTTAGGCTGAGAGACAGCGACTGGTCCAGGGTCACCCCGGGAACTTCATGGCCGAGTGGGGACATAAACCCTGGTCTCCCAGGTACTAGTCCAACATGCTAACAAACTGCACCACACTTTGAGTCTTTTTGCAACAGCACAATGGGAGCGTTTTGGACCTCGCTTGACCTATCCAGAGCAGGGGGAACCAACATGGTACCCTCCAGGTTTGTTGGATTCCAACCCACATCATCCCCAGCCATCGATTAGGGCTAATGGAAATGGGGAGGGGGGCACCATGTTGGCTACCTCTAATCAAGAAAGCCAAAGCATTCTGTAATCTCATGCCTAGTCCAGCTGACTATTTGTGAGATGTACGTTCCTAAACGGAATGCCTCCCTTGTGGAATTGCAAATTAGCAACTGGGATAGACAGACCCACCTAACCCTCAAAGCCTTTCCCCCCTCAGATTGTACTTCCAGACAACTTCAAGACTTCCCTCTATTCTTTTCTTCATGCTGATGTCAGGGCTGAGCTGTAGAAGGCAGCCTGAAGCAGGTCCAGATCAAAGAGCAATGAGGAACTCAGTCCCACAGGAGGCAGTGATGGCCCCTAACTTTAAAAGGTTAAAGTCATGGAGGTGAGGTCTATCCACCAGTAATGGTGGATATGCTCTACCTCCATGGTTGCAGGCAATAATGCTTCTGAATACCAGTTGCTGGAAACCACAGGTGGGAAGAGTGCTCTTGTGCTCATTTCCTGCTTGTGCGCTTCCCACAGGCACCTGGTGGGCCACTGTGAGTAAAGGATGCGGAACTAGATGGGCCAGAAGATAGGAATAACACATGTAGACCTTGTGGCTCAAGCAGAATTTGGCTAGAAACCCTTCCATGATCATCCATAAGCCAAAGGAGGAGGGGAGAGTTGGATGGATTCAGTTCTGAAGGTTCTTAACTGAGTAGTTGCAGTGACTTGGCTCACCACCTGGGGCAGCAGTCAGCAGTTCCTGAGAAAGCGCACTTGTCAGATTTTGGTACCCAATGCAATACTTTCTGGACACGTACAGGTGCCTGATGCTCAGTCCAGCAACAACAAATAGGGTAACAGAATACATGCTTTCACCAGACATAGTCTTGGTTTCAATCTCCTGTTAAAATAAGCAGGTAGCAGGCAATGTGTAAAAGACCTCTACCCAAGATCCTGGAGGGTTGCTGCTAGTTAGAGCAAATGATTCTGGGGTTGGCTACCCCTGCCAGAATGGAATGTGTGTATGTTTTAGCTGCTGCACCTATCTAAAAGGCTCCAAACATGATCAGACTCATCCGTCAAATGTGATGAAGGCCTGGAGTTTGATGTGAATTTGCAGCTGTTTGTGTCCCTGTGCTGCTGCGTCCGCCCCCCCCCCAGTGTCTATTAATTTTTATTCATTTATTGCATTTATATCCCACCTTTTCTCAAAGGAGCTCAAGGTGGCATACATGGTTCTCTTCCTTTTCATTTTATCCTCACAACAACCCTTTGAGGTAGGTTAGGCTCAGAGACTGTGATTGGCCCAGTGAGCTTCATGGGCAAGTAGGGGTTTGAACTCTGGTCTCCCAGGTCTCACCTCACCTCAGGCCCTGAATCAGAAGCAATATTTGTAAAACTGAAGTTTAAGTCCTCCCACTGACCTAAGCTTGGGAAAGTAAAATAGCAACACCTTTTTTTCCCTTCCCTACACAGGTGCATGGAACTGACTGATATCATAGCCAGCCAAGAGGGGATTAACCCTACAAAATTTCAGAAAGGTAGATCCATGGGTTTCTGTGCTAGTCAAGAATAGATGACAAGGTAAAAGGTTATTTGCCTATTTAAAAGTTGTTTTTTGCTTAACTTTAATTGTACATCACTTAGAAAATCTATATTATGAGGTATATAATAAATATGAATATTATTACTTATTAGGCTAGGAGAGGAACAAATGAATAATGATTTAACAGGCTTTATTTGGAAGTGTGGTGTTTCCGTGTGCTGCGCTGGTGCTGGCTCGCCAGAGCAGCTTCGTCACGCTGGCCACGTGACCTGGAAGTGTCTCCGGACAGCGCTGGCTCCCAGCCTCTTAAGTGAGATGAGCGCACAACCCTAGAGTCGGACACGACTGGCCCGTACGGGCAGGGGTACCTTTACCTTTACTATTTGGAAGTGTGTTAACTAAATGCTCCATCTATTTAAACTTGGCAGTTTTAAAAAATTGGCAAGCAACAGATATGTGGCTGACACCATTGAGTAAGTTATGCCTCTTTCCCAGAAGAGGCACATACAAGCCCTGAGTTTGGGTTTGTTGCTCCATTTGCTCCAAAGTCTGTCTGAAGAGCTGTGTACATTTATTTTCTCTGTGGCTTATTTCCACCCAAGGCAAGAAGATGAACACCATCTGCCATGATGTTGTCAGATTTCCATCCCATACAACTAGTGTGCATGAGAAAACTGTGTGGCCATGGTTTTAAATAGACATCCTTAATTTGTAAGGAGAACACATGACACTCCGATTTGCTTTGCTGCCACCACAAGTATCTTTACAACCATTTGCTACATGTGCGTCTAAGAACCCATGTCTGAATGCATTTACACACAGCACCTTGCATGAAAGGTCAGATCTTTGCTGGAGTCTATTGCTTTAAGAAGGGACGCAGGTGGCGCTGTGGGTAAAAGCCTCAGCGCCTAGGACTTGCCGATCAAAAGGTCGGCGGTTCGAATCCCTGCGGCGGGGTGCGCTCCCGTCGCTCGGTCCCAGCACCTGCCAACCTAGCAGTTCGAAAGCACCCCCGGGTGCAAGTAGATAAATAGGGACCGCTTACTAGCAGGAAGGTAAACGGCGTTCCGTATGCTGCGCTGGCTCGCCAGATGCAGCTTGTCACGCTGGCCACGTGACCCGGAAGTGTCTGCGGACAGCGCTGGCTCCCGGCCTCTAGAATGAGATAAGCGCACAACCCTAGAGTCTGTCAAGACTGGCCCATACAGGCAGGGGTACCTTTACCTTTACCTTATTGCTTTAAGAACATAGCTGAAGTATCCTGTACCCAGAAATGTACTCTTACCCAGAACTATTCCATGGAGGAGTAGTTATTTTAAATAACAAAGGAATTGATAAGAAAATAGTGTGGTGCAGCATTTATATTAAAAAGCACAGAAACATTTAACTAATATCGCAACTCATTTAAACTCCTAGTCTAAAGGAAAAAAGAGTTACTACACTTTTAGAAGAAAATAAAGTGGAGGGCTTACAGGATTCCATAGTTTGCAAAATGTTACCTATCCAGGCTAAGATGAACTATTCCTGCAGCTATCTGGGTGTGAGAATGTGAGAGACCAAGACTAGAAGCAGGATCAGGAATTTGGTGCCTTTGTGATTTCAGTTCTTTGGGAAATCTCTCTGAACTTTCATGCTGCCAGCCAATGGAATCCTAACCAGGCTTCTTGATCCAGCACTGACATCAGTGTGGTGTTGCATGGAAAGTTGAAGGGGTCTGGGAATCTCTAGTTGGGCATGCACAAGTGAGGGACAATGAGGGGTTTGCTGATATGTACGTGGGTGTGCCCAGGGCCAGCCCACCTATGAGGCAAGGTGAAATGACGACCCCAGGTGGCAGGTTCCATAGAAGCAGCAGATCCTGATTTTGATCTTTCTCGCCCTCCCCCTGTCATGGTCTGGTTCACGGGCAATCAAAGTCCCGGCAGGGGACGTCAGGACTGGGGGCAAGGTAGCAGGGTGGGAGCAAGAATGGGGGTCCAGAAGCCAGGAGTCAGGAAGCCAAGAGTCCGAGGGTCAGGAAGCAGGGAGTCATGAAGTCAAGGGTCCAAGGATCAAGAAGCTGGGAGTAAAGAAGCCAAGGTTCAAGGATCAGGAACAAGAAACCAAACTCAGCAAGGCAGGAAGTGTGTTGCTGTGGCAAAGAGCCGAAGGAAAATGCTGACCTTATATCCCTTCCCAGCTCTTGCCACCAGGTGCTGTGAGTTACCAATCGGCCTCACCTGTGAGGCCACGCCTTGCCTCTTCAGGACAAACTTAGGAAGGCCCCAGTCCTGCAAAGTCCTATTGGTCACAGGACCTGGCTCCTGCACGCACTCCTGATACCCCCTTGTTCCTGGTGTAGATCTTCCCTGGCACCTTCTTCCCTGGCAGGGAGAGGGGGTGCCATTTGGGGGGCAACTCAGGTGCCAAAAAGTCTTGGGACTGCTCTGGGTGTGCACAAGGCAGGGTGTGTGAGTATCTCTTCAAGATAACCTCTTGAACAGATTTCCTACTAGGCAGCAAATATTCTGCATGGGATTTCCTGGCCTGCCAGGACACCTGGAATTAGATGCTATTGTTCTACTCATCCCAAATTTACATATCTATATTTGACCCAGGAAGCCTGTCTTGGGAAGTTAAGATAAGGGTCTTATGTTGGGAACTCTGCATCCAGGGACCTTTTTGTTGCCATTATCATCATTTCAGTGATTGAACCATCAAGGTTCCTGTCATACAATAACTTGCTAGAGAGGGTCAGAAAAGAAGTAGGAGTGGTGGGGTGCAGTTACCAGAGTCTGCTGCTGTTCATGCCAATTTCTGGTCTGGTTACAAACATCAAACGACAGCCAATATAACACTATGTTTAGCTTTCACAAAGGCATCTGGCTTCACTGTCAAAAGTACACACTGGCATTCTGGTGCAGCATCAGAGATTGAGCGCTTCAAAGTGAACTTGAAACATGCCATTCTTCTATCCCCAGAGATGCAACTGCCCAGAATATTTTACCTAAAAAACATTGTGTTTTTTCGTCTATAAGATGTCCCCATGTCTAAGACGCCCCCTATTTTTGGGAACTCAGATTTAAGCAAATGGGGGAAGATGTAACCGTGTATAAGACGCCCCTAATTTCTGACATTATTTCTAAGGTGGAAAAACCTAGTCTCATACATGGAAAAATACGGTAATTTGCAAGGTATCAGCAACCTCACTCCACCATCAGGCCCATCACCCTTAAAGGAACAAAATGGTCTCTCACAGGTCAGATGCAAAACAGAGCAGGAAAGTGGTTGGGTTTAGAAATCAATGGTGGTGGTTCTTATAAGAATGTATTTTTAATCTTTTGTTGGAAGCTGTTGGGGAAACCCAGCCAGATGGGTGGGGTATAAATTATTATTATTATTATTTACACCATCTTTCATTTTGAGAAGAAATACTAAACAAAACACCACAATAAAACTAATTCAATAAAACCATCACAATAAAACAACATCAAACTATCAGGAATAGCGAGAACTGGTGTTAATGCACAGGAAAATGCTCTGGTAAACAGGTACATTTTCAGTTATTGGCAGGAATGATTATCATTGGAGCTCACCCGATCTCCATGGGAAAATCATTCCACAAGGTAAGTGTCAGCATGGAAATGTGTTTGGTTTTTTTACCCCCCACCCCACTCCCCCATGAACAAACAAAAAACCAAACCCCAGTGCTCCCAAGACAGTTATATACAAGTTGGAACTCTAGGTTTAATAAGGAAGGAGAAACAAAATTCTCTACACATTTTTCCGATTCCAACTGGAAAATGTGCAAAAGGAAACTCTGCATAATGCTATTCTCTGCAAAATAAACTTCTCTTCCCAAACTGCCACTTGCATGGATGGGGAGAGTTTTTTGTTTTTTTTTAAAGAGGTCACTGGAATGACAGCTGAGAGGTTATACTACCTCAGGTTAATCCATTATCCCATACAGAAGTTACATTCAAGGGACTTCCGGGTTAGCGCCTCCGGCAATGGCAGATTTCCTCTGATCGGGAGGAATCCGCTTCGTGGAAATTAGGGTCTGGACCGCCACGGCGAGGTGGAGACCCATAAAAAACCACAGGTGGGAGAAGCCTGTGGACGTGGGATTCGGCAGGCACCTTTTGCGCCTCCCCTACTCGCGGGGAAACCCGGTTTCGGGGATCCGGAGCGACGTGGGGTGAGCAGTGCGGTGCTTCGAATCGACTGCTATTTTCACGGAGTGAAACCGCATTGCTGTTGCCGGAGAGCGCTGACTTTTTCCTGTGGACAATTGGACTTTAAACAACTACCCGTGAGTAGAACGGAAAATTGGACTATGAAACACCTTAATTTGGCACCGAAGCGGGAAGGTTCTAAACAGGAAGTCCGCCTTCTGCTTTTGTAAATAGATTGAAGCAAAGACATTGCAAGCTAAAGTCTGGAAAGTCTTTTGTAAAGGATTAAATCTCCATTGGCTAAAACTACTAAACCCCCCTTGGAAGCAGGAGAAGAGGGGGGAAATTTTACATTGTTCAAGCCTGCAGGAGAGAGAGTAAAGAAAGATAAATTTCCACCGCCTTGAACCTGGGAACGGGTTGCTAGGAAGACAGACGTTTTGGGAAAGTGCATTGATTGTGAATAAAACGTTTGCTGACAGATAGTTAAAAAAGAGAAACATATTGATTCCAATGTTTCCTTTTGCATTTAAAAGGAACAAAATATTTGAAAAATGAAAGTAATTTTGTTGCTGGATCTGCTTTTAAAAGGACAGATACAAATTGTTTCCCCTAGAGGGAGCTTTTGAACTGTTGTTGGAGTCAATCTGGGGAATTCTCCAGCTGTAGAGATTAAAGATCGTGAGAACCAGACATTGACCTTGAACAAGAATGTGCCCAGAAGAAGCCTTAGTGATTGCTTTTTGCAAAACAAGTGCTTTATTGGAACAGCTACATGAGAAGATGGATTTGATGACTGTTGCAGTTAATAATTTTGGACAAACAGTGAATACCTATATAGAAACCTCTCAGGAACCGACCCAGGAATCTGCATTGACAGGGCAAGTTGTGCAGAAGACAAAGGAGGAGGTTGCTGTTGAACCTCAAGTAATACAAGTGGAGAGAGCCGCGGCCTTGCAGGAACATAAGCTGTTGTTTTTGATGACTGAACCTGGAGAAAGTCAGATTTGCAGAGATGGAGTCTCGTTTGGATTGGAGATGGCAAATTGGATAGATCCTCCTATGCAGGGCTGTTCTGGCTTCTGGGATCTGGTTCTGCGCCAGGGGGAGTCTGGAGTTGTCGGGGCCTTTAACTTTGGAGGGACTTTGAAACATGCCTTGAAATACCTTTTGGATTTTAGTGCTGACTATGGAGAATGGGCTGACCTGTCAAGAAGGGATAAAGACATTGTTAGGTTGGAGTCCCTCCGAGATCTACTCCTCAGCGATAAAGGAAGGAAACCAAGAACAAGATCAGCAGAAGACAAAGTAAAGTGCAGGTTTAAATATGAAGAAGATCTGCAGAAGGGACATGGAAAAGAGTTGAGCCTCGGAGAGAAGATCACCAGGTTGATGGACTAAATGGAATGGATAGAAAGGACTGACAGAACCCGAGACCAGGAAGAAGAGACGATGGATGAAGATTGGAAGAAAGTTTAAAAATTCATTTAGAGAAATATTGTAAAATTAATGAGTGTTAGAAAAAATGTTGGAATGAAACTATTTGGCTTTAGTAGAAATGCTATAAGGAGTTATGTACAAATAAGTTTTAAGTTTTAGGGCTTTTTATGGTAAGATAAGGTTAAAATAAATTAAGACAATTTAATGACAGAACATAGTGAAAGATGGAAAGGATTTGCTGAGATAATTAATAACTAGAATACAAAAAAGGGAGGTGTGAGGAGGCGAAAGATAACGAAAGATAAAGATTTGGGAATATTGGATTTGTTTTTAATTTTTTGTTTGCTTTTGTTTTTGGTTTTGATGTATTGTGTGTTTTCTTTTCTTTTTTCTTTTTATTGACTTGTATTATTTAACCTCTTTTTTCCTTTCTTTTCTTTTTCTTTTTTTCTCTGTAATTTTAAATTCTCAATAAATATCATTTTTTTTAAAAAAAAAACAGAAGTTACATTTAAGATGTACATGCTCCTGCATAGCTTTGGGTGATGGGGTACCTGAGAGCATCTGAAATGGGGGTGGCTAGCCGTTTTCAGCCAAAAGAGTCACAACCACTCTTGGCCAACCCTCTGGGAACAGTATGCCAGCAGTGGGTGCAACCCCCCTGCACTGTTACATGCGCATCCAGGACAACCCGTTTAGCCAGCCCCAGTCCCAGGTTGGGGGAGCAACATTGTTGGTAGCCTGTTCCTGCCTGCACCCTGTCCTGCTCTTCTGCCAGAGTTCCTGATCTCACCCGACTCCCTGCCTTGGACCCCGCTTCAGCTTTGATGGACAGCCTCTATACTGTACCCTCGGACTGGACTCGGACCTCGCCACACGGTTGACCCTCAGGACCAGCACAATAGTCTAGAAAGGAGTCGTAGAATGTATTAATAAAGTGGCTGCCTCTTAAGGAAGGTTTTGTGGGCATTATAAGTGCCCCTGAACTTAATTCTTCACCCAGGTGCTTGGGAGACCACTCTTTGCTTGTATTTCAGCTCTTCTGCCTCCAACATATTATTTAATATATTTATATCTCACCTTCAAGGAGCTCAAGGTGGCATACATAGTTCTCCTCCCATTTAATCCTCACAACAATCCTGTGAGGTAGGTTAGGCTGAGAGACTGAGACTGGCTCAAGATCATCCAATGAGCTTCATGGCTGAGTGGGTATTTGAACCCTGATCTCCCAGGTCTAGTCCCACACTATGCAGCCACAGCAGTTGCTAGTGTAACCATGGCTTGGAGAAAGTGGATAGAGAAAACATCTCTTTCCCTCTTTCATGACACTAGAGACAACCAGCAAAGCTGAATGTTGGAAAATGTAGACAAAACTGTAATGCTTCATGCAGCACATGGGTAAACTATGGAACTCGCTCCCTCAGGAGGCAGTGATGGCCACAGACTTGGATGGCTTTAAAGGCGGATTGGACAAATTCATGGAGGATGAGGCTATCAGTGGCTACTAGCCACAGTGGCTATTCTATGCCTCCACTGTCAGAAGAAGTAATGCTTCTGAATATCAGTCGCTGGAAACTGCAGGAGGGGAGAGTGCACTTGGATTTCCATAGGCATCTGGGTGGCCACTGTAAGAACAGGATGTTCAACTAGATGAACTATTGGCCTGATCCAGCAGGCTCTTCTTATGTTATTTTCTTATGTTATTATGTACTGTTCTCCAAGTGGGCCACAGCAAGTAAGCTTAAGTGCAGTTCAGAGGGTGCGAAGTCTTCTCACCAGGACAGATATTTCACAGCTGGCTCCCTCATCACTCAACCATAGGAGCCTGGTGGCAAAAAGAGGGAATTACTGGAAGTGCCATGATGGTGATCCTTCCTCGCCACCCTCCCAGATGTTCCATCTGCTAATGCTGGTGTTACTGCCATTGTGATTAAAAAATACAAAAGAGACCTCATAGAGGACCACCAAAGAGACCCCATGAGATGCAGCTCAAGATGATGAGTGACAGCACCCAGTAAACCAACCAGAGGAGACAGAACAGCAGCCTCCCTGCAGCTCATCAGGGGTCTGTTTCGTGAACTGAGTTGCACAGTCCCCATCCATTCTAAAGGAAGGTAGGAAGGAGAGAATGGTTCTGTAACTTGATCAAATAACCTGAAGGGGTCCCAGACCAAAGGTGGAGAACCTCAGGTCCAGGTTCCAAATGTGGCCCTCCAGTCCTCTGTATCTGGTCCTTGAAACTCTCTTAAGCTATGCTCACCCTTCTTTGCACCCTGGCTGGACTGTGCCCTTGAGCTCTGCTGTTGCCCCTTGCTTGTCTGGATGGAGAATAGAGGCAGATGGTGCATAGAAACTAGCCCACTGTACAAAGGTACAATTTAAATATGTTGCTCCACCCCCCTTTGCCTCTGAACCCACCCCCCACAGGCATGTTGCCTAGAAGGGAATGTGTCCCCTAGGCTAAAAATGTGCCCTCCATTTAGACCAATGAAGAGGCAAATGGGGCACTGTCCCAGTAACTGCCTCACCTCATGCAGCCTCCACCTGCCTGTCTTCTTACTTACAAACAAATCCAAGGGATGGCACTTCCTATCAGCCTCCTCCTCTGTTGAACTCCCTGCTCCAGTGGGCATCAGACACTAAAGTGGCTTGCTACAGTGCAGATGACAAAGTCCTACAAGCCCAACACTTATCAGATGCATGAAGTGCAATCCAAAACTTGCAGGGTATATATGGTCACATGTTTCACCCCATTCTGACTGCAAAACTGAACTTGCAAAAAACAATATGCTCTCTATTATTCCATGTGCTTGGCTTGGTTTCCCTGCTGGCAAGTTCTGATCTATCAAGCAGCCTTCTGGAAACAGTTGAAGCTTTCTCTCCCCCAACCCTCCAGCCCTGCCTCAGTCTAAGAATCTTGCTTAATAGCTAGATTTGTTTACTATGAATCACAGGGTACCTTTCCTTACTATTATGTGTATTATGGAGAATGTTTTATAAATGCCCTAATAATGATGGGTGTGGGTTTTTGTCCTGCGGTTAATGAACTCCTTGGAAATGTGCTCCAGCCTCCACCAAGCTGTCAAAAACCCTCACAGCTTTTGGAGCAAAGAACAGGCGTGGCACTCAGTAAAGCCCAGGCATGAGAAAAAAGCACCACTCATTTTCAAATGGATGCTACTTTTTCTAATTCAGACTTGCTTGGAGGCTTTGAAAATCCTGTAGCAATCTTAAGGACGGCATCCATCATTCCTTCCTAGAGGAACTCGGTTGAGTGCCAATTAGTCTGGAAGTGCAACAGTCTTCCACCTCTCCCCAAAATAAGGGCGTGGGTCTTACATACTTGGTGAATCTCCTAGGTATGCAGAAGAATAGCAGATTTTAAATTAAAAGAAATATCCTCCCTGCGAAGTGTCCTGATGCCAGGAGAATTTACTATCTAACACCTGGCAATATAGGTGGATGCAGTTCATAAATTATGCAACAGCGGACTAAATTATTTAATTACAATTAATCACAAATACACCCTTTTTGAACCCCTTCAGTGATTGATACAGGATTAGATGACATGCCCCGAGATATTCAAGCACTGGTGGAGGAACAGGGGGGGGGGAGCGCACTGCCCCTGGAGGCACGATCTGGGTGGGGTACCATTGTGGCTACCCCCCCCCCCGCGCTGGGTGCCATGCCCCGCAGGTGGCACGCCACACCCCCAGGACGCGCACCATGCCCCTGCGGGCAGCACGTCATGCCCCCGGGACGTATGCTAGCCATGCCCCCGCTTCCTCTCCGCCCCCCCCGCCAGAGCTTGAAGTTCCGTCACTGTATTCAAGGTGTAATTTTTGAAGCACACTGATAAGAAATGAAACACTTTATGCCAAAGTCTTCCCTTACAGATAGTCAAATGCAGATTTAAGATATATTAAAGCTGCAAAATGTATTCCTCTAGATCAGTGTTTCCCAACCTTTTTTGGGCAAAGGCACACTTGTTTCATGAAAAAAATCTCGAGGCACACCACCATTACAGCCCCGTGACGTCAGCGCGCAGCGTCACGCCGGGAGTGACCTGAATTGCTAGCAAATTACATAATCACCTCCTTGAGGGCTGGCTCATCTTCTCCGAAGGCAGAACCCCATTAATTAACAGCACAGACTCACACCATAGCCAAGACGAGGGGGGAAAAACAGTCATGCACAGTCATGCACATGTGGGGGCTAAATGAGGACAAAGACCGGGCAGAGAGCAGGGTTCAAATCACCCCACCTGGCCAGGACAATCCCTGGGTGCTCCCTTGGGCCACTCGCCTGACCCACCTCGCAGGGCTGTTGTTGCGAGAATAACACGGGGAGAACCACGCGCGCCCCCGGGAGCTCCTTGGAGGAGAAAGCGGGCAATGAATGCAATGCACGAAATATATGAGAGGCGACCAGGTTTTGCAGGTGAGGGGCCCCCGCCAGCCTCCGCTTCCAACACCCGGCGCAACGACGCCGAAGTTTCCCCCCGGGCTCGGCTCGGGGAGCAGCGCTGCTCCCCCCGGCTCCCCTTCGCCCTCCCGGCTCTCTCTGCCGCCCACTGGGGACCCCCCTCACCTGCCAAGTCCGGAGCGCCGGTGGAAGTTGCATGCATGCATGCAGGGCGCCGCGTTGCCATTGCATTGCACTGCACTCCATGCAACGCCTGCACGCATGCATTGCCTTGCACACCCGCCAAGGGGTCTCCCCGCGGTCCGATGCGTCCCCTCCGGCGCGGATGCAGCATTGCAAAAATAAACCCCCCCCGACGCAGCCCTACCTGGGGGGCAGCCTCCGCCTCCGCCGCTCCGCCTCCGCGGGGATCCCCGGGCTCCATCCTGCCGCCCGATCTCCGCGGGGGCGCAGGCAGGCTGCGCGGGGTCTGCGCGGAAGAGCCCCTGCCCGCCCGGCCGCCGCTGCGCTCATTCCATGGCCGGGAGAAGAGCGCTTCAAACAAAACGCCCGGCCCGCCAGGCCACGCTGGGAAACGTAGGTTGTGCACCCCGCGCGGGCGCGGAGCCCAAGGGCGAGGGGACTACGGATCCCGGCAGCCCCCGCGCCGGGGACGGAGGGGGAGAGGCCGGGTGCAGGGATGGAGGGACGGGTGGGCGAGCGAGTGAGTGAGTGGCAGCCGCCAAGCCTTGGCCGAGAGCCAGGAAGGGCCTCCCCGGAGGAGGAGGAAGAGGAGGGAGGCGCAGAGCGGGAGGGAGGGAGGAAACCCCAGGGGTCATCTAGTGACAGCGCCCCAATCGAAAATTTGACTTTAAAAAAAAAAATATTTCGAATTTTTTAATTTTTCCCGCGGCACACCAGGCAACATCTCGCGGCACACTAGTGTGCCGCGGAACAGTGGTTGGGAAACACTGCTCTAGATGGTCTGGAAAATTTCTCCACCTTGTGTGCTAAACTGCCATTGATAGCCCTTTCCTCCATGATAGCCTTTTTGTCATGAATTTGTCTAATCCTCTTTTAAAGACATCCAAGCCTCTTGTGGGAGAGAGTTCCATAGCTTAACTACGTGCTGCATTCAAAAGTCATTTCTTTTATCTGTATAGAATCCTCCACAATCCAGCTCATAGGAGCCAAGTCCTAAGGGCCAAGATCCCTTCTCCCCCATAAAATATTTGAAGGGTCTCCCCCCCTCAAGTTGATGGGCATTGCTATTCAAATGGGTGTGTGTGTGTGTGTGCTGCGTCTTGTGATTATTTTATTTAAGTTGGCACCCCTGGTCCAGCTTCATTAAAAGGTAAAGGGACCCCTGACCATTAGGTCCAGTCGTGACCGACTCTGGGGTTGTGGGGCTCATCTCGCTTTATTGGCCGAGGGAAGCCGACGTACAACTTCCGGGTCATGTGGCCAGCATGACTAAGTCGCTTCTGGCGAACCAGAGCAGCGCATGGAAACACCGTTTACCTTCCCGCCGGAGCGGTACCTATTTATCTACTTGCACTTTGATGTGCTTTCGAACTGCTAGGAGGGCAGGAGCTGGGACCGAGCAACGGGAGCTCACCCCGTCGTGGGGATTCGAACCACTGACCTTCTGATCGGCAAGTCCTAGGTTCTGTGGTTTAACCCACAGCGCCACCCGCGTCCCTTGGTCCAGCTTCATTAGATGTTGACAAATTCTTATTTTATGAAAGAGAAAAGACTGTTCACTATCCACTTTTTCCACACCCTGCATAATTTTATAAACTTTTGTCAAGCTGCCCCTCACTGGCCTTTTCTCCCCAAGTGAAAAAGTCCTAAACGCTGCAACTTCTCCTCATAAGGGAATTGCTTCATCACAACGATCATTCTGGTTTCCCTCATCTGAACCTTTTACAACTCTGCAATATGCTTTTTAAAGTAAGGCAACCAGAATGGTACAATGCATGCCAAAGTGGTTGCACCATAGATTTGTATAGCAGCATGATATCAATAGTTCCTGCCCCCCTCCAATTCCTTTCCTAATGTTCCCTAGCATAAAGGGAAATGGAAAGGTACCCCTGACCGTTAGGTCCAGTTGCGGACAACTCTGGGGTTGCTGCGCTCATCTCGCTCTATATGCCGAGGGAGCCGGCGTTTGTCCGCAGACAACTTCTGGGTCATGTGACCAGCATGACTAAGCCGCTTCTGACGAACCAGAGCAGCGCCCGGAAATGCTGTTTACCTTCCTGCTGGAGTAGTACCTATTTATCTACCGGTACTTGCACTTTGACGTGCTTTCAAACTGCTAGGTTGACAGGAGCAGGGACCAAGCAACGGGAGCTCACCCCATCGCAGGGATTCAAACCACCGACCTTCCGATCGGGAAGTCCTAGGCTCAGTGGTTTAGACCACAGCACCACCCGCATCCCGAGCATAGAACTAGCCATTTTTATTTAATGGATGTATTGCATTGACATGTAATCTCACAGTTTCCCCCCAAGGAGCTCAAGAAGGTGGCGTACATGGTTCTCCCTCATTTAATCTCCATAGCATCCCAATGTGATACATTAGCTTGAGAGGCAGTAACTGGCAGAAGGACATCCTCTGAGCTTCATGTCTGAGTGGGAATTTGAACCCTGGTTTCCCAGTTCTTAGTCCAGTACATAGTCCAGTACTAAGGCAGTACTGCCACACGCTTGATCACCATCTTAATCAATGTATCCATTACCCCAAGGTATCATTCCTGGTCAGGCCCATGAGCGAACAGTATATGTGAAATTGAGATTATTATGATTTTTTTTTTGCCCCAAATGTGCATCAGTTTATGCAATTTATTTATTTTTTACATTGAATTGTATTTGCTATTTTTCTGTCCGTTCAGCCAGCTTGGAGAGGTGCTTTTGGAGCTCTTCGCAACCCCTTTTTGTCTTAACCATCCTGGTTTAACCACCATCAGCAAACTTGGCCATCTCGTCAGTCCACCGCGAACTCTAGATTGTTCTACCTGAATCTAGATCTCCTAACGCCAATAGTTAGGCCCCATTAGGAAGTACGACTGAGGGCCTATAGGATACATCCAGGGACACTTTTAGATTGAAAGTTACTTCAAAAGTTGCCTTTGAAGGGGTGTTGGGTACAGGAAAGGATAAAAAAACCGTAAAAGAATTCCGAACACCTTCAACCATCCCGCCTACTTCTTTTACACAAGAAAAAAAACATGAGGCAATGTATATGATTGGCTTCAGAACCTGCCATTCCAAGCACCAAGGTCTCGGATTGACGTCAGGGGATGGCAGTCCCTGGGAACGCGATCTCCTATTGGTCATGGTAGATGCCAATCCGATGAAAGGGGCCGCTTCAACTCTGAGGTAGCCCGAAGCCTGATTGGTTGGGTCGGGTTTCGCAATCGCCTCTCTCCCTCTCTTGCCCCCCCTCCCCGCGTTTGGAAAGAATCGAGAGAGAGAAAGAGAAAAAGCGAGTCGGGCCTGGCCGGGCTCGCGCCTCCCCCCCTCCCCGCGCAGCCCCCCGGATCGATACCTGGGCCAGGTACGGCACGAGACTGGGCGGGGCCGGGGAGAACGTCTTCCTTCCCTATGGGGCAGGAGGAAAAGGGGGCATGGGGGGCAGGCATGGCGGGAAGAAGGAGACGCGAGAGGGCCCCCCTCCCCTCAGGAAGGCTTCTATCACCCTCCCCCCCACTTGTTGTGGGGATTTATAAACGGGACGGAAAAGGGGTTGGGGAGGCGCCTATGGGGCAGATTGGGGGCGGTGCCAAACGCGGCTAGAGGGGTGAGAGCTCCCCCTCCCAAGGAATGTGTTTGTTTGTTTATATGTGTATATTTACTTCACCAATATAGGGCCGACCGCAGAGCAGGGAGTTGTCACGGTGGCTCGCGAAGGCCCAGAAACGTGTGAGGTGGTGTGTGTGGGGTGGTGGTGGTGGTAATAGTGATGTGGGGTAAAGAGGAGGGGGGTTCGTGGTGTGGAGGGGGGAGAGTCCCATGTTTTTCTGTATGGGGCAGGAGGGAGTGGGGAGCGGGGCTGGAGGGTTAGGGGGGACTCTAAGGTAGGAGCATCTGTGCCCCATAGCCGGGGCGAGAGGCGCGTGGCTTCCCCACGGAGGGGGACCCGCCGGCCGTGCCGAGGAGCGCGTGTCTGGAGCGTCTCTCTCTCTCTCTGAAGTATGATGCAACCTTCGAGCAACTCTGCCTTAGTCCCTGCTGAGATGAGGTCATGTCTTGGCACATGGGAAATCCCCCAGGGGAGGGAGGGAGCGGGAGAGAGAGCGAGAGAGTGCCTGAGTCCACCCTTCTTAGCCTGCCTAAAGGGTCTTTCTTAGGCTGCACCTTCTTTCCAGGCTCTGAGCTGCAAAGCTGCAGGCTTCCCTTAATAACCTGTTCTGTTTTTTTAGAGAAGCTCCCAGGACATTTGATTCCGAATGCAGCTGGTTTGGGCCGCTGGTTCCTTGCCCCTACTTGTGTTGAGGCAAGCCTTCTCCTTTTTTTTTAAACCCACAAGAAACAAATCCAGCTCAGGGCGAACTTAACAGAAGAGCGATCACAAGTGTTTCCCACAATTCTCTCTTCTCCACGTTTCAGTTTCCGTACACATCGGCACAAGTCTGGGCTTTGCTGTTCGTAGGTCAGCCTATGCACCTCCTCTGTGCGCTCAGGACTTTCAGGAAATGGTAATTGTCATGTTGATAAAGAGTTGTTCAACATGTAAGGACACTGAGCATTGAGGCTAGGGCTCCTATCTGTGGTTAGATAAAGGCAAAAGTGAAAACTGTTGCCCAAGTTAGGGGAAACGTAAAAAAATTAATTAAATTTTGGCATGTATTCTAGGATTATTATAACATTCTTGGTTTCAAAACTAGCTGCTTTTTCTGCCAGGGAGTCTGCAGCCAGTGATCTTTGAAATAACTTGCGTTGCTAAAATCCTATGCCCAACCTAATGCATTGCTAAAATACTGTCCCCAACCTGATATCCTCCAGACATTTTGGATTACGATTTCATTAGCTCCAGCCAGCATGGCAGTGCTAGCTGGGGATGATGGAAGTTGTAATCCAGGACATCTGGAGAGCACCAGCCTGGGGAAGTCTGCTCTATAAAATAAAATCCATGTTGTGCATACAAGTCCTATAGATTCTGAGGGAAGTTGTGACTTTTCCCTGTATGTGTCTCAGGTCTTACACTTTTGGAAACCTGTGAAATCCTGCAATGTACTTTTAAATGTATTAAGATCTGCCACTCAGGATACACGGTATGGCTTCCCTCTTTCGTTAGTATTGGTGCTGTTTAAGGGCTTAGAGAGCAATATTCAGTTCTCACCAAAAAAATGGAGAGCCCTGTTCCAGTGAGGCAGCCATGGTATTAGCCAGCTAGGGTTGGTGGGATGGAGCTTTTAGCAACAGGTATAGATGCTAAAGGAGCAAGAGAGGCACCTTTACCTGACTCCCATATCCTTTCTGCCATGTATCCTAATCAATATTATTATTTCTCAATATTCTCCTGCCAACTAGAGTGAAGTAGCTGAGTATGACAGGGTGTGATACCCCAGGGAAACAGGTCTGGCTGGCCCCATTATATATGTCCTGCTATCTTGGGGAAAACATGTTTTTTGTGGGGAGGATGACTTGAGATCATCTGCTGCTGTGGATATTTCTCTTTCTTGCATTTTATTATGTTTTGATTGTTTCAAAAAATGTATACCCCTCTTTTCTGTTACTAGACTTCAATAGGAATAAAACAAAAGGTGGCAGTAGGCATGGGATGCTCTGTGGCAAACCTGAGGCTCAGGACTTCTACTGCACTTGTGTCATTTGCTGGGAATTAGCTCACTTCCTATCTTCAGCATGCACAGTTTATCTCAAGTGCCATATGCTGTTCTTCATCACCCTCACAACATCATCACTGTAGATAACTGCGGCAACCATAGCTATTGAGAGATAGGGTGGATGGCTGGAGTCCTGATTAAGAGCCAGGAGACTGAGAGGTGTTGAGTGGAGAGATGTGTAAGAAGGAAAAGGAATGGCTTTCTGTATATATTTATTTATTTGTATTGATGGTTTTATTGTGTATTTCTGTAACATTTGTTGTGTTATTGGTGGACTTTTTGGGCCACAGTCATTTGAAAGGTGCCCATCAAACTAGTATCCAGAGCATATTCCCCTCCGTGAAAACTACCTGGATCACTTGCAAACCTTACGTCCAGTGCATAGCCTACACTCTACAGACTTGGTAAAAGAAATAGATACGTCTGCATTATCTGATGCTTCAGTACACTATTAAGACTACCGTGCTGAGTGGCAAAAGCAGGCTTACTATAACTGCTTGCATACCTTTTCTTTTAAATTGGTGTAAATGTTTATCTTAAATCTGTTCTTATGATACTGATGTAGGACCAGTTATGCTAGTATGTTTTTCTTGAAGACAATATCAGAAAATTGCTTTATCCTCTTGTGTGGCCATCCCAGGGGGTTTTCTCATTAGAAGACTGTTTAAGACACTCAGCATTTCTGCTTTATTCAGTTTTTCTGATTCTGTCTCTCCCCGCCTCCCTTCTTCCCATCTTTAACTTCAGTATTTTCTTTAATTTTTCAAACAAAAAACTTTAGCAGCTTGGTCTGAAAAGTATGCTAAAATAAACTGTAAACGACACACCATTGAAGTATAAGTTGGATTTTTAAAAATAATGTCGCTGTAATAAGGAAATGAACTTGAAATCTGCCTTGGCTACTTCCTTGTAACAAATGGTTGTGCCTGCTTATACCTTTCTAAGGCTAATTTGAGCAAGAGGAAGCAAGTGTTGCAATTGTGAGTTAACAAGGTAGCTGGAAATCTGCCTCTGTGTATTTGGATCATGCTCTTGAAGAGCTTTTTCCAGAGTGTAAGGTCCAGAACTCCTCACAGCAGCATTCATTTTACAAGAAAGAAAGGGCATCTCTTTCTATGTGTCTTCCTCATTACTCTGTTCAGCCTTCGGTTTCCATGGGGACAGTGCTGTGGGGAAAACTTCCAACATAATATGACCACACCTTTTGGGTGCATCCTACTCTTTTCTTTACAATTGCAGCAAGGCAAATGCGGCTCAGTGTTCTATTCTGAAAATACCTTATCTGGCTTTGGGTATCGGGTGATGGCAGTATTGCCTCTTGCTGATGTACTTAAACATCTTGGCTCTGTCATTAAACTTTATACCCAAGAGGTTTCTTCACTTAAACTGAAGGAAAGAGGCTCTGCTGTTTGTCCATCCTGACAAATTATTTTGGGAGTTGGTCACTCCTTGCTTGTGTTTTTTAGGTTGTTGCCTTACAGTGCAGTTCTATGCATGTCTACTCAGTAGTAGAGCCTTTGAACTCCTAGGTAGGTGTGCGTAGGATTTCAGCCTCGGTGTTGGTATGTTAAGCCTTCAAAGGGTTATATGCTTTTGGCATTGACATTCCTATGTTTAATTTGCTTTGGCTAGATTCCTCTGTAGCCAAATTTCTCTAGGTTTCCAATATTTTATCCCTATATTACAGATTAATTATAGCATCCCTGTGTACTGAATAAAAATATCAAATGTATAACAGAATAATGGGAAAATGTTTGCATGCCAGTTGAAAACTTACAATTTCCTGCAGGCCTTTTTGAGATTTAATTACCTGGACAGGTTTTGGATATTTGTGCTGTAGCTGACTGGCTGTTTTTATCTCTTTTGACTTGCTGTAGATTTTGCTTTTACATTTTATGAATGTATCCTGCTCTGGCATCACATGGGTGGTTTTTTTTAAAATACAAAAAAGGAGGTTAATTTTATCTCCCAAGGTCTAGGGCCCCTGCTCAAAGCAGTGTATCTGAAAAGAAGAATACACTTTCTAGGCTTCTGGAAGGGCTGGGCATGCGCTACATTGAGAGATTCTAGACTGGAGCCAGTGGAAGTTGTGGGCCTTTTGCAATGGCAACCTCTCTGTGTGACACCTTCCCAAAAAAAGATTTGGCTGGCTACCTCACTCATTGCATTTAGAAAGCGGGTCAGGTCCTTTCTTTTTATTTCCTTTTTTAAGGACAGCTTTTATGAATTAAGTGTGTTATTGAAGCTGATTGTTGTATTTACTATGTGTTTTATAGAGCCATGTTTGGCTAAGAGGCAAAGAGTGAATGTAATAAGGGCGTTTGGCAGCCCAGGATGCAAATACCATATATTTTGCTCTATAAGATGCACCAGACCACAAGACACGCCTAGTTTTTGGAGGAGGAAAACAAGAAAAAAAATATTCTGAATCTCAGAAGCCAGAACAGCAAGAGAGATCGCTGCACAGTGAAACCAGCAATCCCTCTTGCTGTTCTGGCTTCTGTGATAGCTGTGCAGCCTGCATTCACCTCATAAGACGCACACACATTTCCCCTTACTTTTTAGGAGGGAAAAAGTGAGTCTTATAGAGCAAAAAATACAGTAATTCATTCTATGTATTAGAGAGAAATAATTAGAAATTGCAATATTTGGATGAGATACTGAATATTAGGAAGGATTTTCTGACAGTAAGAGCTGCTTGACAGTGGAAAAGATTCCCTTGGATGGTAGTGGACTCTCTTTCCTTGGAGGTTTTTAAGCATTGTTGGATGGCCATATGTCATGTTAAGTTGTGATTCTTGCATTGCAGGGGGGTTGGACTAGATGATTCTTGGGGTCCCTTGCAATTCTACAATTCCATGAATCTATATATTTAGGGATGTAATTCCTTGCTTACCTCCTGTTATGAAAGTGCACATTTCAGTATGGTAGTTCATAATAATTAAAGGTTCAAGCATTAAACATACGTAAAATCCAAACATTAGGCAGAATTTTGAAAATAAAAAGTTCATTGTTGGCTTATCTGCACTTGTGAATCACATATGCAGCTGCCCCTACATTGCTTGGAATATAAATTTGTGTACTTTAAGCTTTCATGATGCACAGGCTTTGTGACTTTCACTTGCCACTGAGGGCATGTTCTTGCCCTCTGATGAGTGTCATGAGCCCTGGACTTTTGCCCAAACCTGGACCAGCAGAATGGCTGTGAGAATCCACACATTAGTGTGAGAATAGTCCATGGTTGGGAGGAGGATGGGGGCCTTCTTGGCTATTACATTGCCAAAGCATTATGAATCCCTTAGCAGCATAGCGCTGAACAGACGAGCCCCTGCTATCCTTTTCATAATAGCCCCTGGGAAGTGGTGGTCCAGGAGCTGCACTAGGTATACATGGAGACATTATGGAGATAGAAAATAAAAGCCTCTGTACTCACTTACAAGTGAGTAAATATACTTGTTTGCATGACTCCTGTATTCATTTCAACCTGGAAAGATTTGAGCAAAGTGTGTCTAAAAGTACAGCAAATGTAGAGCAAATGTTAGACAGTAAGACCAGTTGCCAAGACAGGGTTGTGAAATTGGAAGCTTTTAAGACCTGGCTAGACATTTGTCCACTAGGGATGCCTTTATGATAGCTCAATACATCCAGGCATGTTGCCGGGAGGTTGCCTAAGGGTGAGGCAATAAGGCAAGTCAAATAGCTGTAAAGGCCCTCAGCAAAAGGCATAGAAATAAAAACTGCATTTATTCCAGAGTCCAGTCATGTTTTGGTAATTGTAATTCTGAAACTACCAGTCCGTAGTAACACCATAGTCTTCATTGTGTACATATACATACATCTGCATGCCTGTCAAGAACATCAACCTATGCCCTTAAAGCAGAATAATTCAAATGCAAATATATCCAAAGACTTCAAGACTGTCTTGCAAAATAATCCTCTGTATATCTATTCAGAAGTAAGGTTCATTGAGCAAAATAGTGCTCTCATCCAAGTGTTTGATGGATTGCACAGCATTTTTTGCTTTTTCTGCTAAATTAGTTACTTGATGAACATCTAATTGTTTGTGTATGTGTGCCGACACATACATACATACATAGATGAATATGAATAGTAACAGTGATCTGTTAAATTAAGAATTCTAAAGTATTGGAAAAGGAGAGAGATGTCCAATAGGGCTGTGCAAAACAATATTTGTTGCAATATCTGAAAAGTGAGTACAGAACCCTAGTCTTGAAATACATTCGGAGTAAAGACTATAGTATCCCTGTACTGCTGTGATCTTTTGTAGGCTGTAGTATTGGACACTCCTTCCCTCTGTAATGCAACTTTTGCTGCTGAGTACACAGCACACCAAATACAAGCAGATCTGGCTTACCGAACACAATGCATTCCCTGGAAATCATTAGTTAGGCGAATGTTTGCATTAAGAAGTCCACAATTTCCATTATTTGTTATGGAAATATTTCTAATGTGGGATAGGTCCGATATCTTTTCACTCCCTCTTTCCATGACTGCTGCTGACCAGCAAAGCACAAATAAACAAGAAAGTTGGCTGTTTGGATATGTGAATCTGCAAAATGTATAGCAAAGTTTGTAATTCTTTATGTGTGGATAAGTGAATTTTCAGATAGCGAGCATTCAGATAGCGGGACCTGCATGTACAATATTCCTGTACAAGGTACAGAAGATGGGGACTTTTTTACTATTTGATTCCCTGTTGTTTTAAATAAATCAGGGAGACTTAGGTTTTCAAATAATTTAAATAACTTAAAATAGTAGAACACTTGCTGTGCTGGAAGGTTGTTATCATCCTGGACTGTGTTCTGTTTTTAGAAGGCTCCACGACTATTTGACACCTTTGTGTGGCATAGTGCAGGAGTGCTCAGACTGAAGAATTTTAAAAATACAACACACTATCATTGTCTGTCACACTTGCACAACCACATTCCCTAGAAGAGTTGTCTGGCTGGATCAGGCTACAAGTCCATCTAGTTCAGCATCTTGGTTCTGGGAAGCAGGACAGTAGCCCTTCTGCATTCTTAACCCCTAGCAATTAGTATTCAAAAACACAGTGCCTTTGAAGCACCTGGTCTAGTAGCCATTGATAGGCTTGGCCTCTGTCAGATCTCCTTTTAAAGACATCTAAGCTAGTCGCCAAAGTAGCGTGGCTGGCAGTTTTGCCTGTAATGCCAGAATTATTTTTATAACACTGGTCTACAGGATGTGCATTGGAATTCACAACTGGCTTACAGTTCAAACAGTGGCATGTATTTGAGAAACATTAAAGTTCTTGAGCTACTGCATGTTGAACTTGGGTCACAAGTCTAACAAAGTTGAAGATTTTTGGTAGAGGGTGTAGTCTGTACACAAGAAACGGGGCTGTTCAGGACCCACTTCAGAAAACTCATTCTTTATTTTTTATCAGACCTGTTTTTGTTTCCATTTGAACTGGTTTGGGGTTTTTTTGAATGAGGAATAACCCCCCAATTTGCTTCATTTAAGGTGGAATTTGATGATAAAGGGTTCCAGGGGACATCACATATCCATAAGTTGATTTTTGTAAAAAAAATCAAAATCAAGATCAAGGCATTGAGGTTGGCTCATGGTTGGTGATAGGCATACTGGAGTTGGGAAAGGATGCAACTTATTTGCATGAAGAATCCCCTATGTGTTTTTTCTATGCAGTCTTCTAATGCAGATGACAAAGGCAATTCTATGGGTGTGCCATTGGAAATTTCCCAACACTTTCTTTTTCATTCTAGGTTTAACTTGTGATTGATCCACGTGAAGATTTAAGAAACATCCTGGCAATCTAGAACACCTTACTTTCTCTAATAAATCATACTGTGGGTTTAAAGAAGAGCCTGTCCAAATGAGCAAGACATCACAGCAGAACACAACTGCAGAAAGCAACGGAGTAAGTGTCATTTACACCCAAGCACAAGCGAGTGGGTTGCAGCAGGTTCCTCAGTTGGTGCCTATTAGTCCTGGAGGTGGAGGCAAAGCTACGCCTCCCAGTAAGCAGGGCAAGAAGAATTCCACAATTGATAGAAACAGTGATGAGTACCGCCAGCGCAGGGAGCGCAACAACATGGCGGTGAAAAAGAGTCGTTTGAAAAGCAAGCAGAAGGCCCAGGATACTCTGCAGAGGGTCAACCAGCTCAAAGAGGAGAATGAACGCTTGGAAGCTAAAATCAAGCTCCTGACAAAGGAACTGAGTGTACTCAAAGACTTGTTTCTTGAACACGCTCACAACTTCACAGACAGTGTGCAACCTCTTGGCACAGAAAGCACTGCCACAAATTCAGATGGCTCTGGACAATAGGTGCCCTTTCTCAGCTCATGGGCAGAACAGTATGGACACAGCCCTCCTTACACAAGCCAGGTGCAGCAGCAGAGAAACTTCTCTAAATTTTGTAACATCTGTCATTTTGTGGCTTGTTCTGTTTTTCTAAATAGTAGGCTTAACACTGAAAGGTTGTTTCAAGTAAACTGCAAATTGTTTATTACTAAGTATTTGTTTTTCATTAAGTGTTAATGTATTTTCTGCTCTGGCATTTTTGACTAAATGAAATGATAAAAATGAACAAACACCCCAAAAATTTACATCAGTAAACATTGGCCCGCAGTACTTGGGCAACTATAATTAAATGATTAGTTGTTTAATGTATTCTGAGTGGTTTAAATTGTGCTGATTAATTGGGCTGCAGTTCTTAAATGTTTTTAGTATAACAACTTTCAGAAATCTTGTTTGAAATGGCAGGTGACACATAAGGGTCATCCCCTCTCCTGCACTCCACTTTTGCAGGAAGGAAGCCTCTTTCTGAGGTGGTGCCTACTACAACCCTTAACAGTCATAATCTGAAGTATGGACAATCTAAAGAGGGTTGATATGCAGAATCATAGAGATTTACAACTGTTATTAAGTTGTGATTTGTGATTAAATCAACACAGGTTTTTTTCAGCAGGGTCACTGAAACAAATACCAAGTGTAGAAATTGACTATTTTAAAATGATTGGTGCAAACGCTGGTTTAAAGCATATTTATTTCTTCATTGCTTATTTTTTGTGGTGTGAGGTTCACTGAAGCAACCTGTTTTTGATTGTCTGGATGGGTTGTTTCAAACATGTAGCATAAAGCCTTGCTGGATACAGCTCCCATAGTCTTATGGGTTATGTTCAGTAACAGTGCCTCAGAAACAGTAAGGCTTGCTAAGGCTCAGATGACGACCACATTTTGTAGGCCTGTCAGGCATTATTAGTCTGTGGTCTCAATGCAGGTCCAAGCCTCTCCCTAACATTGCCACCAACAGTGGGAGTGAAGTAGCATTGCCTAGCTGCAAGCTGATCACCATTTTAATCGCCTACAACGCCCTGACAGTGTCAGCCTTTCTGGCATTGTGAGAAATCTTGTCCCTCCATATAAGTCTTTGGCTGAGACAGGGGTCTGCAACCCGCGGCTCCGGAGCCGCATGTGGCTCTTTTACACCTTTGCTGCGGCTCCGGGGCGGATACTAGCGAGGGGAGGAGGTGCATTGTGTGCCCCGAGACTCCCCACTGTGGCGGGCGCTGTACTGGCTGTGACGTCGCATGGGGGCGGTGCGTGCGTTAGTCATGCACCGTCCCGACGTCACCTTCCCGCCCGCTGTCAGATCGTGGCTCCGGAGATATATTTGTTTTAAATGTCGCAATGGTTTTGCGGCTCCCAGGTTTTTTTTTTCTTCGGAAACGGGTCCAAGTGGCTCTTTTTGTCTTAAAGGTTGCAGACCCCTGGGCTGAGAGGACCAGAGCAGTTGTCAGCATTGACGAGGCCAAGGTAGCTGGTAGTGCCAGTGGGCTTGAAGAGTTCTGTCAGCCTTAGGAGTGGCTTTCAAGATCACTCTCTTCAGTTCCCATCACTGTGTGTAGAAGGGAATGGCTTCACATGGAAATGGTGTATATTTAAATATGGATTGCCCTGTCTGAGGTTTGCAGCTGATGACAATGTAGGAGCTTGGGGCCTGACAAGTATTGTGGCTCACAGCCCCTTTTGTGACAAATGGCAATGAATGGTAAGTGCAGGAGACTGGTTTGTGATAAAGGGTTGTGCAGAAGGAGGGCCATTCAAAAACTAAATGAGATGGGCATTTCAAACCCCCTGACCTCCTTTATCCAGGGACTTCTACATCCTAATACTCGAACTGCACTGCTGTCAAGATGCAAGGGAGCTTCATACTAATTAACTGGGGCTGAAAGAAACATGAAGCACTGGCCTTTGATACAAGGTTAGTTGACCTGGCTGTTCACTGCCCTGTGACCCAAATTAGTTGGTTATTCTGCAGCCAGGACTTTTTCAAAAAACAAGCCTTGTAACAGGGTCCACAAAATTAATTCCTTGCTTATTGGCATTCCTTTGAGGGTGGGTGGGTGGAGAACCTTAGTTTTTTATATATACTTTTCCAGTGCTGGTGATAAGCCCCCTTATTTTATCTTTGTGGTGTATAGGAAACTTAACACATTAAAAAGAGCAGGGAAGTTGATATAACCTTTAATTTATTTTCCCTCAACTATTTTCATTCATAGTATGTTTGCATATTGGATTAGCAAAAAATACTTTTATACCTCCCCTTCCTTTGCAGTCATTGTGTTGTACATGTATTTAGAAAGACTGAGTCAAGAACTCCGTGATGATAGACAAGAATAATTAAAAAAAAAACTTTACAAAATCATGCTTGTGTGTACTTGTGGAAATTTCTCTTGAAAGGGCTAGTCACCGAAGGCCAAGTAAAGTAGCTGGTGGGGAAGATTCAGTGCTTGATGGAGCAGGGAGGGGAGCAGGTTAGCAGATTACTTTCTTGGTCTTACTAGAAATCTTGTTCAGTATGCATGAGCCGCTACTTACAAGATCAAAAGCTAGGAGAACACAATATCTGTCTAGAAGCAAACAGAGCAGGCCCATGCCTCATCTTTTTCTTCACATATACATGACATAGAAAGGAGCTCTCACTTTGGAAGCCAGTGTAGTGTAAAATGGACAGAATGCTGCATTTTGGAGTCCTGTTTGGCTAGGAAGCTGATTGGGTGGCTGTGAGCAAGTTGTTGCTTAGCTTATTACTAAGGGTTGTGCCACACTCCACACTAACCCCACCCCAGAGCTTCCCCTTCCCAGCCCATACAACTACTAAACATGCTTTTCACCTTGCACCAAATTTTCAGATGCCCCTTGTCTTCTGTAGCCTTGCTTTGTACCGTTTTCACCTTGATTCCAAGTTTCCTTCCTCTGCTTTTGTCAACTTCCCCATGTACAGAAGCTAACACCAAAAAGCCTTTCCTAACACCCCTCTAGCTGTACTCTAACCTTGCTTTAATCTGCCACTCTCCCTACCCACTCCTCTGCCATTTAAAAAAAATACCACTTTCTCCCTGTTTTTACCCCATCCCTGCTTTATTCAAACTTCTGCTTAAAAATTGTAGTTTAAAACTACAATTTTCCTTTGAGGTCTTGCAACCTGCCTTCTCTTTCCTCTCCTCCCTTCATTCAAATCCAGGATTGTAATGGGGCACTACATATCCTCCAATAGGGGATGCGTATTGACGCCTTTACATTTTTATGTATATGGGAAGATAAATTATCTTAAGCATTATGTTTCAGGAGACATATACATATAACCATATTCTGAATCAATACCTGTTTATGAAATAAAATGCTGCAATAAAAAGGACACCTGTGTGATTAACTAACATTACAACTGAGTGAAGGAGTAATTCCTATAAACCAAAGTGTTGACAGGGTGCTAAACTCTCCCTCGCTGATGCTTGGGCTGATGGAACAGAATGATGTAAGTTCATGCTGAACGGAAATCAGGCTAGCTAGAGGCTGCACTCATGACTTCATGTACCTGGGAGTAAGCCTCATTAAATTCAGCAGGACAACTTCTGAGTACAGTACACATGGTGAGACTTGCTGCCATGGGTGGCTTGCAATGGGTTAGCTGCCACTTCATTAACTTTATCATTAAGCTGTGACAAGACTCTGCTTTTGCTACTAAAGTCCAGCAGGGCTACCCCTCTGGAAATTAATTTAACTTTGAAAGGGAACACACTGGGAAGGTAATGGATGTGTAAACATCTGTTGATGGCTGAAATATGTATGTCTGTTGTGCACTGTGAAATACTGTATATTTCTGCATCAGTGGAGGAAAAGCTGAAGAAACTTGTGCAAAATAAACCAACTGCAGCAGAACCAAAAATGAGGCATGTTCCTACATCCCTAACTGATGTCCTGCTCTTTTTCTCTTGTAGGATGAGGGGTGGGACAGCAATTTGGGAGATAAAGTGGTTTTCTACCTGTAATTCCCTGTTGCAGTAATGAGTGTAGGGCTACACACTTCCTTAGCTAAGGAGAGGAAAAGATGTGTTTTTTGGAGGTGGATATTGGTGCCAGTAACTTGGAGATGACCTCTGCTTAAGTCTTGCTTCCTGCTAACCATGAAGGGCTAGCCTTTTGGGGGGGGGTGAGAGGAAGTCCTTTCCCCATTGGCATAATTTCCTGAGTTACCAGAGGAAGTGTTCCCCAAAATTTAAAGACTCAAAAATTTCAAAATTTAAAGGCCCCACCTTGGACCCTCCAAAGAAGAGGCCTACAAAGGTTGCTGTCGATAGGTCTATATTGGCTCCAATGTGTTCAGTGTTAGGGGACCACAGATGGTGTAATTAACTTGCCCCAGAACGGCAAATATTGATCTTAAGAGGAATAACTGGAAAAAAAATAGTTGGCAGCCCAGCCTTCCACAGTACTGGAAAGAGAATGCCAGAGAAAGAAATGGAAGTAGTGGTTTTAAGGCAAAGTTTTTATTTCTGCATTTATTAGGCCAATAGTACATTATATTAGGCCAATACAGTCATACCTTGGGGGTTGAAGTAGCTTCGGGTTGTGCTCCGCGGTGACCCAGAAGTAACAGAGCGCGTTACTTCCGGGTTTTGCTGCTCGCGCATGCGCAGACGCCACACATGACGTCACACATGTGCGGAAGAGGCGACTTGCAAATGTGGAGACGTGGGTTGTGTTCATTTCAGGA
Source organism: Podarcis liolepis (assembly GCF_965112155.1). Lineage (NCBI taxonomy): Eukaryota > Metazoa > Chordata > Lepidosauria > Squamata > Lacertidae > Podarcis > Podarcis liolepis. Next base: position 56,473,859 of record NC_139561.1, on the reverse strand, counting down.
TGCGAATGGGGCTCCAGGACGGATCCCGTTCGCATCCAGAGATACCACTGTATCTGCCTTAAATCAGAAGAGAAATTTGTCATCTGTTTAAAAATTAGCTTTAAGATTACAAAGTCTCCCAAACAGGGGCTATGTCCATCATTCAAAAAGATCCTTTGAATTAGTAGGGTTGGACTGCTTGCAGAGAAGCAAGAAACGGTTAGGCTAAGGCTATGATCAGCTTAAGGCATTGTTGCTTACAATATTTTTTCATCTGGCACGTGATGAAGGGCTTTTCCCTTTGCCATAAAGTGGCTGCTTTACCCCACTGGAGCACCTGCAAAACTGGACACATTTCCTTAGATGCTACAGTGCCAGCAAGAGGGGAACCAATATCCTAGCGGTTACACGGAGGCGGAAGCAAAGGACTTGGTGACCCCATGAGCTTCAGCCATAAATGATTCAATCTCCTCCACAGTCCGGGGGACGCAGGTCAGCAGCTCCATCCCATTAGCTGTCACGGCAATGTCGTCCTCAATTCGTACCTGGGGGAAAAAAGCATCTGGTTGAGCACTCAGGAAGAAGGGAGCAATGGCCTGGCTTGCATGAGGCCCACCTAACTGGAGAGGATGACTTTGGGAGCTCAAAACAACTACAGAGCTATAGATTCCCCTCCCCTTTCTAAGCCACCATAAAATGCATGTAACATTCTGGATATGCTTTTCTTTCCAAGGTAAGAGCCCACATTAAGGAACTGGAGCCTATGCCCCCTTCTCAGGTAGTTCAATACTGTTGATCATCTGAGGAGAGAGAGCCGTATTCAGTCCCTCCAGCTGCCACAATGAAATCAACTGGATATGTCAGCTCACAGTCCTTTGCTCCCTCTCACTTGTGCACCCGTTTCTTCGAAACGGGTCATGGCACAAGCATTTTGTGCCTCTCACATCAGCCAGGGAGGAAAGGGGTATGTGGCAACATGGCTTATCTAATGTGCTGGCATGGAGGTGCAACACTGACAAAACCCCTGAGAGCCGACTGAGGGAAGACTTGCTGCGGCTCTGGCAAAACCTATGCAGGACAGAGAACCCCTCCTACCTTGCCTTCATAATCTGCTCAACATGGGCACATCCTCCTCGCACCATCTCCCACCCCTCAGCCAGATCCAGCACACTCCCTCTTTGCAGACCATTACTTAAGAATCCAGATCTTCATCTTGCTCTGCTTCACTGCAGATTTGTGAAGCTCTGTTCACCAATTTAATGCTCTCTGACTGTCTCTCTCTTTTTTAAAAAATGAACCATGACAGCGGATGCCTTACAGCTGATAGTGTTACCAAGAACTTTGAAACCTTTCCCATTTTCACTGGGTGCGCATGAAAAGGCCGGACCATTTTCTGTTCTGTTCTAATCTTCTCTGCCAGTTAAATATGCAGACTCAAGTCATTATCCCTTATCTTATCAGAAAGAAAGGTAAGTCTCCAAGCTGCAATAAAAGCAATTTTAGCAAGGTGTCAAATCCAAAGGAACACAAAACCCAGTGACTCCCACCATACAAGCGCTTTAATTGTTTCTGACCTCTGGGCATTTTAATCTAAAAATAATGCTAGTTTAACATTTGTCCTCCTGCTTGCAAAATAATCCATTTGTTCAAACAGAGCGAGTCATCGAGCCCTATTAAAGCATTCAAAGAGGTATTTGCCAGATTATCTTCTTTATTTGACATTAATTTAAGTGTATTACAGAACTGAATTAAATAAACTTTCCAGAATTCACACTCAGGAGGGTGACAGCTGTCTGGTTTCCTCTACGTTTCCTGCTCAAAACCTTCCTGAAAGAGACATATTCATTGCCCCAAAGAGAAGGCAATTTCTCAAGGCTTGCTTCTTCTGATAGCACAATGGCAACAGGCAAGCCACAAAAGTAGCCATATTTAATAGGACTGTTTCGGCTGATGTAAACTGCTATGTCCCATGGAAGAAATGATGGCCAGCAGACACAAAACTTGGGGTTGACTGCAATCCTCTTAGAAAACACGCACTGTGGACAGATTTGCACCTGTGAAAAATGTCTTACACCTGCAAAATCGCACAAATGCAGTTTCAAAATTGTAGAAATTTACATAGAAGCAAGAGTTGGTGGGGCTGACTTTTTTTAAAAAATTAAACCCTTAACTGCAATTTATTGCAAGCATTTTAACACAAGTGAATCCCCAAGACACAGGTTACAGGCCCTGTAACACAAGTGAATCCCCAAGGCACAGGTTACAGGCCCTGTCATGGGTTATATAGTTCTGTTAGGTATCTTGCCTCTTATTTTTAAGGCACATCCCTCAAACAACTCCTGGCTGCCTCTGCTCACGAGCCCAATGACCTAAGCAGCCTCAGGGAGAAGCCAGAGATTACAGTACAATCACATCTTACACAGGCCTTCGGTTCCAAGGGTTATGCATACACACAAAAATGTGCATGCTCAAACCCTTGGAACTGTCCCTATGTGAGCATCCTTACTCTTCCAGAGCTAGTGTGCCAAGAGGACCTTGCCTGTTAAGCAAGTAAGAGAGGTTTCCTGCTGGGGAAACCCTGCATGTAATTTCAACCAGCCGGCCTTCAGCTGCTCAAGTTAAAGCTGTGGAAGATGCAATCAAGCCACGCTCGCTCCTATCAACCGCAGTGATGCAGCTATGCGCAGCCCAAGAGGTGCACCTCAGGTGTTCCGGCTGCACAGCCTGCTGGGGGCTCCCTGACCTATCCCGCTGCAACATGGCTTCTTGGAGCACCAATAATAATAATAATAATAATAATAATAATAATAATAATAATAATAATTTATTTATACCCTGCCCATCTGGCTGGGTTTCCCCAGCCACTCTGGGCGGCTTCCAGCAGAACACTAAAATACAATAACCTATTAAACATTAAAAACTTCCCTGAACAGGGCTGCCTTCAGATGTCTTCTAAAAGTCTGGTAGTTATTTTTCTCTTTGACATCTGGTGGGAGGGCGTTCCACAGGGTGGGTGCCACTACCGAGAAGGCCCTCTGCCTGGTTCCCTGTAACTTGGCTTCTCGCAGCGAGGGAACCGGCAGAAGGCCCTCGGCACTGGACCTCAGTGTCCGGGCAGAATGATAGAGGTGGAGACGCTTATTCAATATCCTTGGGCCAGCCCTCCTCCCAGCCTCCTATGCCCCACAGCAAGCCCCCACCTCTTCCCCCATGCCTTCACACCAGGCCTCTCACCCTTCAGGCTGACGCTGCAGAATTAACTGGTACATCAAAAGTTGCATTTAAAAAAGAGAGGAGGGTGTCAGGCCTTCGGATCCTGGCTGGCCTGCATGCACTGATAAAGAAAGAACAGTGCAAAGCAAAGATGACCTCTCCAACCCAGCGGGGGGAGAGAATCCAGCAGCAGAAGGTAAAGTCCCACACGGCTTGATAAGATTGTATGCTCTGCACACAGGGCTTACAAAGCGCTGAGGCCAAAGCCAGGACCGAGTGACTCAGAAAGCTGGCTGTTAAGGGAACAAGGGAGCTTCGGTGTATAAAGGTAGCAAGAAGAACTCAGCTTCAGCAAAGGGGCCTGAATTCTCCATTTCCTTTGACGGGGTGAAATCATGGGGGGGGGGGGGAATTCAGGAAGGGGGAACACTTTCCTTCTCTGTGGGCTCATTTATTGCAGGTCCACCCCATTCCTGCAACGCTACATTCTGCTCAAAGGTAGTATCAAGGCTGCACAAAATGAGGAAAGGGATCTTCCATTCTGAATATAATTGAGTACCAACTCTTGGATGTTTCCCACAGTTTGGCAGAAATCGCTGAATTCCTTCAGAAAATGGGTCCAGTTCCAAGTACCCTTTAAAGTCCTTCATTGCTTAGGATCATGGGCAACTTGAAAGTTCATCCATCTCCACATGGGCCTCCCTGTACGTATATTTTCACAGTGGAGGTTCTCCTTTGGCTGACCCTGTAACCTAAGGTGAAGGAAGGGGTGGCTAACTGGTTTGTGGGGGAGGCTCCCACATTCCCCCTCCCCAGGATTGCCACTGAGGCAGGGATGAGCTGTGGTCTGGATGATCCCCCCCCCCATACTGATGCGTTTTCTTTTTTCACTCCCCTTCCATGGTTGCTAACCATGCAATTAAAGTAAAATTTACTTTGAACCTTAATTGCAGAAGAAACTCTGTTATTTGGGACACAATGGGCCAAAGGCACTTTATCCATGAAACTGGTGCCCGTGATGTTGAAATCTCCTGCTATGGGAGGCCTAGGAATGAGAGATTCTGCTACAACAGTTGCTTGTGTCAGGAGGGAAACATACTGAGTAACTGATCCATTCAGATGCCCAGCAAAGCCCAGCCGCTAAGAAGCTGAGCTATGAATCCAGACACCCCTGGTTCAAATCGCATCTCAGACACACATTTTTGAAAACCCACTTTCTGTCTCAGGTTCCCTGTCTTTGATGTGGATGCAACAAAAGCCGAAGGATTAGCTTGAAGGACTCCTGTAAGCTTTGCACAGTCCCTAAGGCTGCAAGTTCTCTCTCCACACGAGGCAAGACATCCAGTGGCAGAGATCTCTGCCCTAAGAGACGCTAAACGCAAGTGACTCACCCCTCCAAAACCCCGAAAGCGTGACAGAACTTCGTTATTGATGAAGCAAGCCTGGGCAGGGTCAGCCAGGGCCTGGTCCAAGAGGTGGTCGATGAAGTAGATGCCAGGCTCCACCGTCAGCACCATGCCTTGGACAAGGAGGCGGGCAGTTCGCAGGCTCCGCAGCCCCGGAAGGTCAATGCGTTCCACACCCTGGAAAAGTGTGGCATAATGGTTAGAGTGTTCGACCAGAACCTGGGACAGCAGGGTTTGAATCCCGACTCAGCCATGAAGCTCATTGGGTGACCTTGGGCCAGTTGCTGCCTCTTAGCCTAACCTCCCTCACAGGGTTGTTGTGAGGATGAAACAGGGAACGGAGAACTATTTACTCCACCCTGAGCAACTTGGGAGGAAAAGGTGGGATATAAATGAAATAAATACACATTCACCCTGATATGGTTAAATTGGACCATTGTGTTCAGACACAGTCTGTTGTGCTTCTCTCATTTCTTTACCGGCAGAATAGAATTTCTTTTTCCACTTAAAACGTTCCTAACATTTAGCAGGAAGAAAAACTAGTTGCGACTGTTTGACACCCACACACCCGAGGCCTGCACTGTTCGGATGAACAGAGGTGGTGGGAAATGCCCAGCGAGAATGAGAAGGAGCATGTCTAATTTCCTCGCTGCCCCTTGGGCTCCCAGCCCCATCCCACCCAGGAATACATTGAAGAGCTAAGAGTGCCTAATCTCGTGGATTAATGAAGTCCATGATCCGGAAAGGATTAAATTAGCGGCTGGACCCCTGGGCCACCAGCCTTTTTTAATCTGAAAAATAAACTTGAAGATGCTTGGAACACAAAAGCAAACACAACCAGGTTCTCTTGGGTCCATCGCTTGTAAGCATCCCCCAGTGATGAATGATCAATTTCTACTAACTGGATATGAAGGCAGGGCCGGGCCAATGCAAAGGCAGGATCCCCAGGAGTGCAGAAGGAGGGAATGCAATTACTGCTCCCCCTGCCCCAGAATCAGTTGGCCTGCGTTCCACTGACTTCATTCTCTTAAGAAAGCAGGGCAGAATTGTGTGTGTGTGTGTGTGTGTGTAACGAAGGGCGGCAACTGCCAAAACCCTTGAAGAGAGGACCTAGGAAGGGGCATGGAAAAGGCTGCTTCTTTAGCTCTAAGTCTGCAATCTCACATACACCTTGGTACGTGGAAGCAGGTGGTTACGTCTTTGGGAATTCCTCCTCTGGGAAGCCCATCTGGCTGACTCTTCCTCTTCAAAACACTTGCAAGAATATGACCTTTCCCAGCAAGGCTTCAGAACAGGGGTTGCAAAAACCACAGGCCCTTGAGGGATAAGTGTGGCCCTCCAGGCCTCTCCACTAGATCTTTGGAGCATCTCTTGCACCCATTTGCACCCTCCCTATGTGCTTTTTTGCTTGGTTGTGTCCTTGAGCCCTTGCTTTTGCTTGCCTGGGTGGAGGACAGAGCAGGGTATACATTGTGTAGAAACTAGCTTACTGTACAAAGGCAGAATTGACATTCGTTGCTCTGTCCACTTCTGCCTCTGGCTCTGGGGAGGCTTCCCAGAAAGGTGGTATGCGGCTCTTGAGCTGAAAGACTATTCTCCATCCCTGGAGAAATAGCGATCTGACTTTCCTACCTTGCTTGGGGGTTGCCTTCTGGCAGGTTCTGCAATTAATTTGTGGCTGTTGCTTATGTTTTAGTTTGTGGCTTCTACGATAGGATTTTAAAGCCTGATAATGGGCTGGCAAAGCACTATGCATGTTTGCATAAACAAGTAAACACAGACAGCTGTTTGGAGGTGGCGGGACACGTGGAAGAAGGGGGACAGAGGCATGCCGACTTGATTGTTTCCAGATCTTTTGACTCCCTTTTGCAATCCTGGTGATTTAACTGGCACCCTTGGAGACGCTCCGATACTGACCTCTGGGTAGCCTCCCACATCATGCACGTCAATCCCAAGGAGGTGTCCAAGCCCGTGGGGCATAAATAACGCGCCCAGATGAACCTTCACCATGTCATCAACGTTGCCTCGGAGGATGCCAATTTTTGTGAGCTCTTCCAGATGGATTCGGTCGGCCAGACGGTGCATGTCAGGCCAGGAGACTCCTTGAGGGGAGCAGAGAAAAATGGCTGCCATTAACTATTATTTAGATGCTTATCCCCCTCTTTTAAATAGAAAATCAGGGTGGGGGAACACAGCAGCAGACGTGCACCCACCCAATGCCAGAGTTTCATTTTAATACAAATGATGCTTTAAAGAATAAAGAAATGTTACTCAGCAAACAAACAAAAGAAAAACGGGAAATAAAGACATACAACATTTTTTCCTTTAAAGTAAAAGAGATACTAGACGCCTTTGCTTTTAGAGCAAAGGTGGGGGATCTTTGGCCCTCCAGATGTTGCTGACCTACAACTCCTATCATCCCTGCTGGCTGGGGCTGATGGGAATTGGGGTCCCAAGAGGGCCAAGGGTTCCTCACTAATGCTTTAACATGTCCCACACGAACAGCTAATTAACACAACAGCACCTTCACAGTCTTCGTGGGGTGTTAATGTGCCCCACACATCACTTGGGAACGATGGATCCAATTCTGCATTGGACTTGGGATTGGGAGATCAGGGCATAAACTTAACCCTAAAGCTCACTAGGAGCACTTGGGCCAGAGACGATCCTTTCAGTCAAAAAAAGCAATAAATCAGATGACTAAGTGAATTAATGCCACCAGCATGTAACTTATTCCTCATCCTAAGAAAGAATAATTGTTTGAGTTTTTCTCTGTGTCCATCTTCCTGCTAATTTCCCCAGAGGGTTCACAATTTAGTGAAGTCTTTCCCTCACCCACTCTCACCTCCACAACTCTGCCAACCCCTCGTTTGAGGGAGCACAGAAATCCCACATCCTCTCTCAAGCCAACAGGCCTTCCTGCTTGCCCAGCCCAGCCCAGTCTTGTGAAGAACAATTTTTCCCCTCCACCTGAATTCTCACTACCCAACAGGACACATCTCCCTACCCAATCCCGACCCATAAACACCCAAAATCCACAAAGCTATCATCACTTTTGTTATGTGTTTTATATTGTATTTGGAAGACTGATCTTCTTATTTAAGATTCAAATAGATCACCCACCCACTCACTCACTCACTTACTCACTCACTTCTTTCCTCTCAAGTCATTTGAACGAACACAGCCTGTTTTGTGAATGTTCATGCCAGCTATTCCCAATGTGGAGCCCTTCAAATGTTTTGGATTGCAACTCCCTTCAGCCCCAGCCAGCATAGCTCTGTGCATGATGCTGGGGCTAATGGGAGCACAGCAATGCCAGCTGAGGCTGATGGGAGCTATAGTTAGTCCAGAATATCTGGAGTCTACCAGGTTGGCAAAGGCTATCAACACGAATGGGTTCCATCCCTCCCTGTTTGCTCTCCATCTCCCTGAGGCCATTCAGATTCCCCCAAATGCCCCATGGGTGAGATCTTTCACCCCAGAACATCATCCTGCCAGGTGACAGGAAGACTTTTGACTGGCATGCAGTACAGATGTGTAACAAAATGTCCACACCTGTAAGCTTCCTTTCTCTGCAGTGAGCAGCTTGGAATACCTGCAGTTCTGGCTGGCTGCCCATCACTTTCCCTCTGACTGAAGCCCCTCTCACCCTTCCCCCTATCCAGAGCAAACTTCATTTGGCCAACTGACCATTTAACCAAAACCTCAAGAACCGTGATACTTATCCGACAAAGGCACTCCGAAATCTGCTGGTTGACTACTTTTAAATGAGCTGCAGTAACACAGAGCACATTGCTCCCTTGGTGGCGGGCACTGCACAGTTTTGCAGTGCATCTTTCGCACTGGCTGCCGTCACGCTGCTCCCTCCCACCCCACACTACGGGGCGTTGAGTCACTCCCAACAGGACCGTTTGCCAAACTAAGGTAACTGGGGTGAAGGTTTAGCAGCTAACGCTGTCCTTGTTCGGATTTGGCACACTCGTGTACGAGTCAGCAGTTTTTGCATCCAAGAGGCCCTCCCAGTTTACATTTGCTTTACCCCCTTCAGTGGGGGAGAAAGCCTTGGGGGATGGGGGTATATCTTGTCTGAATTATGTTAACTTTAAAAAAAAGGAAACACACACACAATGTGCTGAAAATAATCAGAAGGGAGGAACACTCCCCTAGCTCAGAACCAATAAAAAATTACCCTTGTCCTACCTCTCTGGAATAAAGGCCAGTAACAGATTATCCTTTTTTTCGGTGTGTGGTGTGGGCAACACAGCGGTTCAACACCCAAAGAATCACAGAGCTGGAAGGGACCACCAAGGGTCATGTAGTCCAACCCCCAGCAATGGGAGGAATAGCAGCTAAAGCATCCTTGACAGATGGCCACCCAACCTCTGTTTAAAAACCTCAAAGGAAGGAGAGTTCAGCGTCTTCCAAGGTAGTCCTTTAAACTGTTTAAAGTTAGCTGGTTTCTGATTTTCACATTTTTATATTTGTTTTGTTGTTTAGTTTAATGTACAGCTGTTGTAAACTGCTCTGATTTTTTTAAGAATAGCAATATATAAATAGTTTTATCAAATGAATAAATAAATGCAACAAAAAACCCATTACAGTGATGCCCCGCAAGACGAATGCCTCGCAAGACGGAAAACTCGCTAGACGAAAGAGTTTTCCGTTTTGGAGGTGCTTCGCAAAATGAATTTCCTATGGGCTTGCTTCGCAAGACGACAATGTCTTGCGAGTTCCTGCTGGTTTTTTTTCCTTCCCCCTTTTTTCTAAGCCGCTAAGCCGCTTATCAGCTGATCCGATCAGCAGATAAGCCGCTAAAAGCCGCTAATAGTGCTAATAGCGCTAATCCGCTAATCCTTCAATGGGCTTGCTTCGCAAGATGAAAAAACCGCTAGACGAAGAGAATCACAGAACGGATTCTTTTCGTCTTGCGAGGCACCACTGTATACAGACACAATAAAACTTACTGAAAACAGTATGTAGGTGTCCGTATGGAAGGTTTCTAGGATGTTAGCTATTTTGGAATCAATACTTTTTTATATATATAAAGGGAGCACCTGAGAATGAAGACTGTGGGGGCAATGACTTCATCTGAGATGGGAGGCTCAGTCTACTATTATGCAGAGAGGCCGAGGCCCCTCACCCACATACCTTTGGAAATTGCAGAATCATAGACTTGTAGAGTTGGGATGCACCTAAGGGTCATTTAGTTCAACCCCGGGCAATGCAGGAATCATAGTTAAATAACGTTTGACAGCCCAACCTCTGTTTAAAAACCTCCGGTCTCCTCTTTACCAGGCTAAACATACCCAAATTCCCTTGACTGTTCCTCATAAGGCTTGGTTTCCAGGCCCTTTATCATCTTGGTCACCCTCCTCTGCACATGTTCCAGCTTGTCAATATCCTTCTTAAACTGTAGTGCCCAGAAATGGACACAGGATTCCAGGTCTGGCCTGACCAAGGCAGAATAGAGTGGCACTATCATTTCCCTTGAACTGGACACTAGAGTTCCGTTGATGCAGCCTAGAACTGCAGTAACTTTTTTTTGCTGCTGCATCACACTGTTGACTCATGCTAAGGTTGTGGTCTACTAACACCCCTTGATCCTTTTCACATGTACTAATAATTTGGCTAAAAGTGTGGAAATCAGAGGAAGGTTTTTTGGGGGATCTCATTAAGCTCCCATATATCACACAATGCTAAGAAATGAGGAAGCTGGCCCAAGTCTGGCTCAGTTTGCTTTGATCTTGACAAAATGAAGTTGCACTTTGGTGCTGAAATTGAAAGTATGATCAAAGAATCCCAGTGACTGGAGCTGGCATCACCCTGGAAAAGAAGAGTTCCTTAAGAGCCTCCCCCCACCCCCGAAAATAATAAAAAACTTTGCAGACCAGAACTTGAGAAGAATTCAGAAGAGGGTCTAATTAACACCAGCTTTTTTACATGAGAGGCCCTGATGGCACATTAAAAGTTAGGCTGAGGCCAAAAAGACTTTGCAGAAGTTGCACATCTCCTTTCCTTTTACTGGCTACCCATTTTCATTAAGGAGGTGCTCAGAGACGCATTAATATATTATGCTCTGAGAGATGTCAGATTTTTCATCCTTCCCACCAAATCCATCCACCCCTCTAAATTAAAAGGTTCAGGGTCCTAAAGTCAGAGAAAACTCTTCATTATTTTTGCATGCAACTCAGGAATATTCAGCTTTAATCAGAGAAGCAATTTTAGGCCCCTTATAAGACTAATCCCCCTCTCCCAAGGCACAGGATACTCTCACAAGGAAAAATCTTCTTAACTGCCTGCATTCCCGATGACTAAAGGAATCATCTGCAGATACTCCTTTGAAAAAGAACAGGCTCCAGAGGGTGGTGTGGTCAGGCGTTTGCTGCCCCCCCCAATTCCCCACTTTGCATAGGGCACCTGAGATGGTCAGAGGCAGCAGAGGCAAATCCTTAGTCTCCATACTACACACTTCTTTCAGGTTAAGGTGTGCTGGCAAAGGCTGCTCTAACCACTATACCACACTGTCTAACATTGGTGAAATGCTCCCCGGGTTTTAGTGAACTGCTCTCCACTGGGCTGCTAATAGATCCACCCCCCCGACCCACGTGGAACCTTGGAAAATGCAACCTGCTCCCCAATACTGGGAGGTTCATCAGCCAGCCAGCCAGCCAGCTGTCAGCTATTCGAGGGCCAGGTTTACATAGTCTGATTGGAGAACCCTTGGACTTTGGACCGCTGTCGCATGAGACATCTGTCCAAAGGGGAAATCTGCTGATGAGGCGTCTGCTTCATTCTTAATTCACTGCCAAATGAGATACGGTGTGATGTAGGTCAGTGAACCAATAGATGACCTTCTCACCCAATGAGCATGGCTCACTATGGTTCCTCTGCTTCTTCCTGAGCATCGATGGAAGCGTGATGGGCCTGGACATGACACACCTTCTAGGGTCTCCCCACTCAGCTCTCCCTCTCTCTCTCTGCGGCTATAACAAGGACTGCTTGACTGCCACAACGTTGACCGTAGCCTTGGGCAAACAAGGTAACTGCGCTTGACACAGGAATATGGATTAGTTAGCAAAGAGATTACGGCATCAGAAGCCATTCAGCATTACAGAGGGCTAGCACAGTGAAGGCAGATTTCAACATGACTTTCAGGCTGCAGGAGGAGTGAGGTGGTACTGCAGGGGCCCTGCCGCTGACTCTGCTAAAATACCAACTCCAGAAGGCTCCTCCCTCAGCTGTCATCCTTTCTGTCAGAGTACAGGAAGAGAGAGAAAGGCCAGCAGAGCCTCTCCATCAACTCTGCAACGTCTGACTCCTCGTCTCCTTGGAATCCGTCCAATCCAGCTGGCCAGCAACTCTGCGCTACGAAATAGTGCAGAGTTTACTTGCTTTCCTCCTCCCTCCTAAACCTTCCTGTCCCCTTTTGTGCTGTGTCTTTCATATTGTAAGCCCAAGAGCAGGGACTGCCTTCTCACAAACAATTTGTAAATGTTCTTTTCCTGCTCAAGAGGGAGATAAAAAATGCTATAAACAAAGAAACACCTAAAGGGTTCTGAAGGCAAGCAAACAGAGGAGGCTGTCTCATCCCAAAGACTTGGGAGACCCCTACCCCACTTAACAGCAGCGTTGAGGAGACTAACAGACCTGATTCATGCAGCACAAACCACCAAGATAGGGATGAGGAACCCCAGGCCCTTCCAGTATCCCCACACCAATGGCCCATCTAGTCCAGCCTCCTGTTCTCACAGCAGCCAACTGGATGCCTCAATGGGAAACTAGCAAGCAGTAACCAAGCATAAAAGCATTCAGAAGCACATTTGTCCGGTCCTATTATCAGCACATGGAAGGAGGAATCGCAATTCTAATTGGAACTGGGGCTGGAGAGGGAAAGGTGGGAATTCCCTAGCACCACCACCCCATCCAATGTACTGCTTCCAGGCGATGCACTGAGCATCATGCGCAAACCTGGCCATGAAACTCTTTTTGACAATCTGTTTCTCTAGATGCGCAGCTGCCAGTAACATAATTTAAAAATTTAAAAATAAATAAAATGCTGGCTGGGTGGAAAAACAGCAACGACATCTGAGCATATTTGGAAGCCCTTTCACATTTTTTCATACTTTGTGGAAGCAAACAGCATCCATCAGCGCAACAGCCGCCTTTTGCCCAGCGAGTGTCCAAGTGCCATGTCAGTTCAGCTGGGACTTTGGGGCACACGAGGCTATAAATAAATGGAGGAGAGATAGGGAGAGGCGACCTGTTGCCAAGTTGGCTCTGCTCGCTCCTTTCCTCAGGAGGCGTTTGAGAGACAAAATAGCTTTTAATTGGAACGTGGGCGGAGTGTGTGTGGGGGGGAGGGGGGTGTCAATGCTCTCTTGTATCTCTGGTTTGATACAATAGGAAACTGCAAAGCAAGAAGAATGGGATTATAATGTTCATTTTAAAATGGTACATATGGGTAGGGAAAAGCAAGAACGAGATACAAACCCACCTTCCGCCAAGTACTTCATTCCTAATTTATTTAACACATTTTTATCCTGCTCATCAGATTAAAAAAAATTAATTAAATAAAGGCTAGCAGAGTAGCTGGAAGATCACTACAACTCCCATGTGGCTGGCTTAGCTGATGGCAGTTGTAGTCCAAGACATCTGGAAGGAACCAGGTGGGGTAAAGGCTGTTGAAGAGCCACAAGGAGGCCCCAGCAGGCCTGGCCTGTATAACCTGGAATAAGATCACAGAGAACTGCCTTGGTGGATCGGGCCAATGGCCTATCTAGTCCAGCATCCTGTTCTGATAGCAGCAGACCAGATGCCCCCTATAGGAAGCCTGCAAGCAGGATCCGACTGCAAGGATCCTCTCTCAACTTGCCATTCCCACCAATCGGCATTAAGAGGCATACTGCCTCCAATAGCAGAGGTAAAAATATGTCTCAGAATCCTTTACCACAGACCAGGTTCCTCAGGCTGACCTCTAGGTGGAATGTCAAAAAGGCCCTCTTTTTATTTTTTAAAAAATAATTAATATTAAATAACAGTCATTATTGGTGCCATTCCATGCCATACCTACACCGGATATTTAAAGTGCTACAATACTTGGCATCCCCCAAAGAATCCTGGGAACTGTAGTTTGTAAAAGGTGCTGAGAGTTGTTAGAAGTTGTTATTCCGCTCCCCAGAGCTACTATTCCCCAGAGTTCCCTAGGAAGAGCAATTGATGCTAGGGAGGGAGCTGGGTATGTTTAGCCTGGAAAAGAGGAGACTGAAAGGAGACATGAGAGCCATCTTAAAATATCTAAGGGGTTCTCACCTGGAAGATGGAGCAAGCTTGTTCTCTGCTGCTCCAGAGGGCAGGATCCAAATCAATGGATTCAAGTTAAAGGAAAGGAGTTTCACACTAGACATCAGGAAGAACTTTCTGGAAGCAAGAGCTGTTCGACAGTGGAACTGACTGCCTTGGAAGGCAGTGGACCAGGCTTCCTCAACCTCGGCCCTCCAGCTGTTTTGAAACTACAATTCCCATCATCCCTGATCACTGGTCCTGCTAGCTAGGGATCATGGGAGTTGTAGGCCAAAAACATCTGGAGGGCTGAGTTTGAGAAAGCCTGTGGTGGACTCTTGGGTCCCTTCCAACTCTCCAATTCTCCAATTCTATTACTGTTAAACCATTCTGGGAATGTAGATCTGGGGAGGGGAATAAGGGTCTCCTAACAATTCTCAGCACCCTTAACAAACTACAGCTCCCATAATTCTTTGGGGGAAGGTGTGACTTCGTGTATCACTCAGTCCCAGCAGAGCTAAGCAAATCTGCTGCAGATTTTAAACAGTGAAGAGGTGAAAAGATTCCTGATTAATGGAAGGCAGGGGATATGCAGAGGGGCTTGTCTGTCTGCTAGCAGTGGCACAAAGGGGGCAGACCATCTCCTCAATCTGGGGCCACAGTGTGAAGCATGGCCAGCCCATTCCAAACTACGAGGGCTAAGCATCACCCCCAGTGAGTCTAGGGTATACGCACAGCAGCCTCTGGCAGGGCGACCTCCACAGAGGCTCCTTCTGTTCTGTTGATGTATTCCCCCCCCTTTCTTCTTACCTGGCTTGACGGCACTTAGCACAGCCCGGTTTGACTTCAGCACAGCTTCGTAGATCGCCCGCTGGTCAGGGGTGAACTTCCCATTTGCTGGAAACGTGCAGGTGATGTCTGAGCCGTAGCAATAGTACTCGCCTCCCATGTCAAAGAGGCTGTAGGGAAGAGAGAGGTTTAGCACCTGGGAGAAAAGGGCATTAAGGACAGGAAGACTTCCTCCCCCTAAGCTCAACTTGGACCTGGGTTCAAGGTTCAGCAGCACCTGAAAGTTAATCTCCAGGTACTAGGTGATCTGCCCCATCATCAAAATCATTTATTTTTAAAATAAGATTTCTACATCGCTTGATTGTTTAAAAAAAACTTCTCGAAGTAGTTTGCAAAAAGATAAATTTAACAAATTATCAATCAGAAAGGCTTGGCTACAGAATAATGTTTTGAGCAGGCGCCAAAAAGGTTACATTGAAGGCACCTGCCTGATATCAATAGGCTGGGAGTTCCAAAGTGTAGGGGCTGCCACACTGAACAATCAAGTTCATGCAAATGCAGAACGAGGGCTATGTGACACCTATAATAGTGTCAGTTCTGCCAGTTTTACTCATCCCTCAGCCTAAGCGACTTCCCAGGAAGGTTGTAAGAATAAAATAGTAGGAGCCTGGTCAGTCACCCTGAACTCCTTGGAGGAACCTGCTGCAGAAATAGAAGGAAGACAGACAAGCGCATTCCTAACAGCAACATAAAACAAAGGGCTGGGCCGATGACACGAAAGGTCTGATTGCAGCTCAGTGGCAGAGAATCTGCTTTACATGCAGAAGGTCACAGGTTCAATTCCCAGCATCTTCAGGAACAGATGGGAATGACCCCCATTTGAAATCCCAGAAAGTTGCTCCCAGTCAGTGTAGACAATACTGAGCTAGATGGACCAGCCGTTGTATTCAGCGTAAGACAGTTTCCCATATTCCCCGTAGCAGACCCTGCAGTGCACCCGGATGCCAGCTCTGTCCCCATATCCACTATTACAGGCCCCCAACAACACCAGAGGCTCATTTGCCTGCTCATCGCCCAAGGTGAGGTCTGCTACCACCGGCTGCCTGCCTGCAACCAACAGACCAGTCTGGCATCTTAAAGTCATTGTGTGCCAGCCTTTGGGAGGATGGCTCAAGTGGACTCTGTTGACAGCTCAGAGCAGGCATAGGCAAACTCCTGCCCTCCAGATGTTTCAGACTACAATTCCCATCACCCCTAGCTAACAGGACCAGTGGTCAGGGATGATGGGAATTGTAGTCCCAAACATCTGGAGGGCCAGAGTTTGCCTATGCCTGGCTTAGAGTCTCTTAAATCCAGACTGAAATGGAAACAGGGTTCCCTTCCTATTATACGTCAGGAGCTAAATTTGTTTGAACAACAGCAGGGCTATTGGTGACTTCAGACGAGAACAGTGACTTATTCTCTTCTCCTCTCATAGGAGGAGAGCTGTTCCAACAGTGGAATGGACTCCCTGAGAAGGTGGTGAACTGCCTATATCCAAGCAGAGGCTGGATGGCCATCTGCCAGGGATCCTTGAGCTGTGATTCCTGCATTGCAGGGGGTTGGGATAGATGACCCTTGGGGATCCCATCCAACTCTACGGCTCTATGAGGCCAGCTGGTGATCTTGTATCAAGCAGATTTCTTAAGACTCCCAGGACCGGCCAGGCCCATCCTCCTTCCTCCCTGGGTCTCTCGTGCCTGACTCCCAGCACCAGGTGGGGACACATCGTTCCCAGTGTGCTGATCAAACAAGCGGCGATTAAAAGAAGCAGGGCAAAAGCCAGCCTTTGGAGTATGGACTTTTACTGTAAATAGCGTCACACCCACCACATGTACAGGAAAGGTCAGTGTGCCTCCCGTTTTGTCTCAGTGAGTAAGGCAGCTGGCATCGGACAGCACATGGAGAAACTGATTGCATTTTCTTAAAACAGTGCACAAGCTCTCCTTGCCCGCAGAGGACGACTTCAATGCTGTTGCTTAACTTTGCCAGCTAAGGAAGGATCCACATGGCCCAGGCCCTTGGGGAGCAATGTCAAGGCTGGACTCGCAATGGCCCACCTTTCCCACAGACGGTCCAAAGTGTGACCCAGGTTCTGGGGGATACAGCCCTCACAAGCCAAGGATACTTCCTGCCAGTTGGGGAAGTTATACTGGCTTTTTAACACAAGCACCTTAGTATGAGCCAGCTTTCCAACAGCTTACAGTCAACCCCTGAGAGGCCTGGCTGATGTGAGGAAGGCAGCTGTGTTTCCTGCACTGGAGTGGGTTGGACTACTTGTCCCTTTTAGTCCCTTCCAATTACATTTCAGTGCTTCTATGGTTCTAGCTCCTTGGGTGCTGACCAAGTCAGCCAGCCCCCCAGGATCAGCGACTCCTGAACTGGGAAGTACAGTGGTACCTCGGGTTACAGACACTTCAGGTTACAGACTCCGCTAACCCAGAAATAGTACCTCTGGTTAAGAACTTTGCTTCAGGTTGAGAACAGAAATTGCGCAGCAGCAGTGCGGCGGCAGCAGGAGGCCCCCTTAGCTAAAGTGGTACCTCAGGTTAAGAACAGTTTCACGTTAAAAACGAATTAAATTCTTAACCCAAGGTACCACTGTAATTACAAGTGCCTACAAAGCCAAAGGACGCACAATGGGAGGAGTCTGACTGCTGCATCTCTGCACGAGACAGTTCTGAACCTGCTTCAGTTCAGTCAGACTCTGCTGGGGGTAGATCACTCTGGGCACGGCCTCTGCAGTTGCTCCCAGTGCAGAGGCACAGAGAGGTTTCCTGCTCTCAGAGGTGGCTGTCTTGCTGCCTGCTCCTTCCAGTGAGAAGGTACACCCACGTTACCAAACTCTGGCAGAGACACAGCTGGTGATGCCAAGCCTCTGCTGCAAGAGTCCTGATCGGAGGAGGATCTGGCTCTCCCTTGAGTGAACCATTTGGAGGAACAGGTGGGGTCAGGCAAGGCCGAGCCTGGACTGTCAGGCCCTACAGCATTCCAGCTGCCACCATATCTGACAGAGAGATGGAAGCCTGAGAGAGTGCCAGAACACGAAGGAACATAAGGACATGAGAAGAGCCTGCTGGATCAGGCCAGTGGCCCATCTGGTCCAGCATCCTGTTCTTATAGTGGCCAACCAGATCCCTCTGGGAAACTGGCAAGCAGGACCCAAGCACAAGGGCACTCTTCCCGTCTTCAGTTTGCAGCAGCTGGCACTCAGAAGCATTGCTGCCTCCCACTGCTTAGGGGCTTAGCCATTATGACTAGCAGCCATTGAAAGCCGCCTCCTCTAGGAATCTGTGTTTTAAAGCCATCCAGGCTGGTAGCCATCACAGCCACCTGTGGAAGGGAGTTCCGCAGGTTAACTATGTGCTTCATGAAGAAGGGCTTTCCTTTATTTGTCCCGAATCTTCTAGCATTCAGCTTTCATGTTCCCTGAGTTCCCATGTTATGAAAGAGGGAGGAAAACTTCTCCCCAGCCACTTTGCAACCTTTCCTCATGTTTCCTGATGGAACAAATTTATTACAGTGGTACCTCGGGTTACATACCCTTCAGGTTACATACGCTTCAGGTTACAGACTTCGCTAACCCAGAAATAGTGCTTCTGGTTAAGAACTTTGCTTCAGGATGAGAACAGAAATCGTGCTCCGGTGGCGCGGCAGCAGCAGGAGGCCCCATTAGCTAAAGTGGTGCTTCAGGTTAAGAACAGTTTCAGGTTAAGTATGGACCTCCGGAACGAATTAAGTACTTAACCTGAGGTACCACTGTATCTGCTTCTCCAAGATGTAGGGCCAGAACCAGTATTTTTAAACCACAAGAACTGAAATTAGGAAGGACTTCCAAGAGCTGTTCTCATTTGGAAACTGATAGACTCTCCTTGGTTTTTGAACAGAGGGTGGATGATCACTTATCGGTGATGCAGTTACAGTGGGTTGTGAGTGGGTTGAATTAGACGACCTTCTAGTTCTTATGACTCCAAAAACTAGATCCGGGGGAAAGGTGAGACAATATCACATTTTTGTCTGGATTTCATACATTCAAGTCACCAATGTCAAGCAACTAACTGCACTGACTCACACAGCTGCAGTATTCTTTTACCCTACTAATCAGCAGAAATGGTTCCCAGAGGGGAAAAGTCATGACACAAAAGGAAAAATAGATGGGTAGGGAGAAGAAAATAAGCTAACTCTAGCACCTAAAGTTCCTAAAGTTAAGCAGTAGTTCTTACAATGACCACTGGAATGGAAATAGCACAGACTCTGTGTGTGTGTGTGTGAGAGAGAGAGAGAGAGAGAGAGAGGGGGGGGGCTGGGGCTGGGGGCTCTTTGACTGTCCTCTGGTTAGTTTACAGAATCAGGCCCTGCAGGCACAGTCAAAATTCTGTTCCCTGTCTGCATTCTTTTGCTGCTCCAAGGCCACTGGTAGTTAATTTTTAATACCGGGGAAGTAGGCAAAGCTCTGGGAAGCTGTTTTACTGGCCCAGGGAGACATGCAATGCTGAAGTCTGAGTCAGGCCATCAGAGCACCCTGTGCTGTACTCTGACTCACAGCCCCTCTCCAAGGTCTCGGGAGGCAGTCGTGATCTTTGCTCGGCAATCTGCCTTTTCCCTTTCATCCACACGAGAGCCATCCCAGGGAACTGCGTTAGAAGTTTATAAAATTATGCCTGGCATGGACAAAGCGGGTAGAGAACATTTTAGTGCAGTGGTACCTCGGGTTAAGAACTTAATTCGTTCCGGAGGTTCATTCTTAACCTGAAACTGTTCTTAACCTGAAGCACCACTTTAGCTAATGGGGCCTCCTGCTGCTACTGCGCCGCTGTTCTCATCTTGAAGCAAAGTTCTTAACCCGAGGTACTATTTCTGGGTTAGCGGAGTCTGTAACCTGAAGCGCCTGTAACCTGAAGCACCTGTAACCCGAGGTACCACTTTAGCAAGGCCAGCAAGAGTCAACAGGACAGAGGTTTATTTTTTCTCCCTCTCTCATAATACTAGAATTGGCGGGCATCCAACAAAGCTGAGATGTGGGGAAATTCGGGAAAGATAAAAGAAAGTACTTCCTTCCTGCAGTGCATTGTTAAACTATGGAACTCACTTCCACAGGAGGCCGTGAGGGCCACCAACTTGGATGGCCTTAAAAGAGGACTGGATAAATTCCTGGAGGAAAAGGCTACTAGATGGCTAATAGCCATGACAGCTCCACAATTGGAGGCAGCAATGCTTCTGAAGGCCAGTTGCTGAAAGCCGCAGGAGGGGAGAGGGATTTCTGATCAGGTCTCCCATTGAGGCATCTGGTTGGCCACTGTGAGAACAGGATGCTGGACTAGATGTGCCATGGGCCTGATCCTGCAGGCTCTTCTGATGTTCTGAATGAAGCACTCTTCCAGTTGCAGGGCATGTGCAGCACTACTTAAAACTTTCCTGGCAACCCACACATCAGCCAGGAGCACCCTCTCTCTGCAACCCAGGGGCATGTCTAGGGTTTTTCTTCCAGCTGGCAGCTGTACAACAGACAGTATCTCACTGCTATCTACTCAAGTGAACTAAGTCAATGGCTGTTTTGATTTAAATGCCTTTAGATCAGCCCTTTGCCAGGCTGGTGCCCTCCAGATGTTTTGGACAACATCGGGCTGCAGAGGGTTATTGGGAAGTGTCACACAAAACATCTGGAAGGCACCAGCTTGGCAAAGGGTGCTTTAAATAGTATCTTATGAGTATGAGATAATTAGCTTTTTTCCAATTCAGGGAACAGACAAATATCATTCTACAAGGGTTTTTTAAATGGCCCTCTAATTAACAGATAACAGAAGAGAGGAATTTGCTGAAGCATTTGCTATTTTAAACAGATGGAAATTCAAAAGGTGGAGGAAAAGGAGATAAGTTGATTTTATTTTATTTTTGCTAGCAAAGAAAGTGTGACAGAAATTCACTTTAGAAACAAATTGTGTGTTTTTAATGGAAGGTGTCTCTGCATCTTTCATCACAAGATGGCACTATTAACTAGAAAGACTTGGCAAATTTCTTGTGAGTGACTGAATTTTCATATATGGATACAGAGAACTCAGATGCCCTTTTCTCTTTGCAGATCAAGACACGTCAGTGACAGCAAAGACCGCAACTTTTATAAGCATCTGCCATTAAAATAAGGGCCGAAGTGACGCTCTGGATGTTAAATTGTAATAAATTTTAATTAAGTGTGGCAATTTTAACTGGATAGCGCACAAATTACAATAGTAGGTGTTTTAATGTAGTTTGGAAGTTTCTTCTTGCTTTGTTGTGTTTATACATATTTGTAGTTTGTGCTGAAACTGAAACTGCAATGGCAAGTGGCCAATGCAAATATGGTAAGTGTCAGCCTACACCTCTTCAGGCATTTGAGTGAAGATGTGGGGGCTTAAATTCTATCTCATTCTCTATAGTGTGCCAGTTCATGTATTCTGTGCACCTGAATGGAACTATCCCACCCTTTTCCAAGAGAGCCGCCAGCACGGTGTAGTGATTAAAGTACCGGACAAGGACCTGGGAGAGACTAGGGTTCAAATCCCCCACTCAGCCATGAAGCTCACTGGGTGGCCTTGGGCAAGTGACTGCCTCTCAGCCTAACCTACATCACAGGGTTGCTGGGGGGAGGAGTTAAATAAGCTGTGGGGAGGAACTATGTACACCCCCTTGAGCTCCTTGGAGAAAAAGGTAGGGTGTCTGTGTAACAGCAGCACACTACCATTTGTATTCAAAAGGAAGACAACCAAAGGCACACGGGAGGAACATTCTTTCTTTGTCCTGTCTCAAATGTGGTACCCTCCAGATCTTGTTGGACTACAGTTCCCATCATTCCTGACCATTGGCCATGCTGGCTGGGACAGATGAGTTGTCCAACACCTGCATCTGCAGGCTGCAGAAGGCTTATCTATCTTTCGTCTTTGCAAACCAACCAACCCAAGAATTTAGAACAGGGGTCAGCAAACTTTTTCAGCAGGGGGCCAGTCCACTGCCCCTCAGACCATGGGGGGGGGCAGACTATATTTGGAAAAAAAAAATAATGAACGAATTCCTATGCCCCACAAATAACCCAGAGATGCATTTTAAATAAAAGCACACATTGTACTCATGTAAAAACACCAGGCAGGCCCCACAAATAACCCAGAGATGCATTTTAAATAAAAGGACACATTCTACTCCTGTAAAATCATGCTGGTTCCCGGACCGCCCATGGGCCAGATTTAGAAGGCGACTGGGCCGGATCTGACCCCTGGGCATTAGTTTGCCTTCCCATGATTTAAAAGTTTCCTCTCTTTTTGGCGACAATCTAACAGACTGCATGGACTCAGCGTTTTACTCAGGGCTCCCCCACCCCCGGCTGGAACTCACTGGAATTGAGTTTCGCCACCTATTTGGTGAGTTCTGGCACCCCCATAGTCATGGCACAGTGGCACATTGCTTGAGGGTGTGCTCCAGAGGCGATTGGTGCGGCTGGGTAGCAGCGGAGGGTGAGCAGGTGAAGAAGAGAATCCCCCCCCCCTTTAAAGAGCCCTGAATATACATATAATTTTTCAGTTTTAGCAAACCATTTAATGAATTTTAAAGTGTTCTGCACAATCAGTTTGCAAGATCCTCTGAGCCGCGTAACAAAAACGGCTTGACAGAAACAGGAAAATAAAGACTGAAAGGATACTTTAGAAATGGGAGTACGAGATATTAAAATGGAAACTTTTGCACTTTAAATGTGTAACCTTTGCTTGAGGTAAGAAGAGCTTAAATTCCTAATGGAATGAGGCTAATCTGGTAGAAGCAGAAAATCGGATTTTTATCCAGTTTATTGAGCACATTTTTATGTTTTTCCTTATCAATTTGAAATTTCGCAGGCATGAAAAATCGACAGGCAGAGAAATTTTAATCAATACAACCAGAATCTACAGGTATCTTTTTATGTAATTGAAAGCTAACTGCTTTGTATCACAACTACGGTTACTATTAGCTGCCTCTGATGTCTTTTGCAACAGAAAGGTGGGAGTAAAAAAATATGTATGTATGTATTTTATTTTATTTATTTATTTATTTATTATGCTTATATCCTGATCCTCCCTTCAAAAGAGCCCAGGGTGGCAAACAATAAGTGATAAAACAATAAAAATGTATTGCAAAGAGTTGCAATACAGACATAGCTGTCAACTTATAGATTTGAAAATAAGGGACCAGCAGCCAAAATAAGGGACCTGCAGCCTCACTTGTTCCAGGCACTCCAGTCTTCCTGTCCTCCTGCAGTCTGGTCAAACTCATGCTGGTAGCTTCAAGAACACTGTCCAACCAACTTTGTAACCAGAGGTTCAACTGAATAGAATCTGAATCACAACCACCACAAGGCCTATGCAGCCTCAACTTAAGATGGCTCCCTGGCCTGGCTTTGCATTGCAAAGTTTGCAGCAGCACGTGCAACAAAATGGCGTCCAGCATTCAAAAAACCCCTCAGCTTGCATTAACTAGCCACACACAAGGCATGCAAGCTCCACCCCCCAGTCGTTCTTAGACTTCTTAATGGGTGAGCAACACAGCCAAGCAACACAGTTGGAGCCTCCCTCCTCCCTGGCCAGCAGGGAGGGAGGGAGAGGAGCTGCTTCCTTTGAAATTTAAGGGACATCATTTAAGGGACATTTAAGGGACATCCATCAATAAGGGACAGCAGCGGGACATGGCGCTGGAATAAGGGACTGTCCCTTAAAATAAGGGACACTTGACAGCTATGAATACAGATGCAAAATGGGATAAAGATCTCAACTTAAAAGGATTGTTGAAAGAGGAAGTTGGGAAGGCAACAGAGAGGGTGCCTGTCTAATATTCATGGGGAAGGAATTGAAGAGAGTTGGGCCACTACAGCAAAGGCTTGACTCCTACATTGCGCAGAATGGACCTCCCAATAAGATGTTGCCTGCAGAGTGCTGTGATCAACTGGGTCTATAAGAGGGGAGGTGATCTTTCTAGTATTATTACTATTACTATTATTTTATTATTTTGCAAGGCTGCTTGGAAGTAAGCAAGAAGAACCTTCAAAATCTCCCAGGAAAATGCAAAACCAAGCAGTGAGTACAATGATATAAACCAGAACTACGCCTTTTTAAAAAGGCTTTTAACGTGAGCAAATATACCTAACTGATGCTTCATATACAATGTCTGAACATCATCTGAGGCAGTTTTGCGGAAGGCGGGAGAGAACACCTAAGATCCTATTATGGTAAATGACGAAAATGACATTCTCACTTTTTAATGCAACGTCGCCACCATCTGGACAAACAGATCCTAGCACCAAATATTTTCAAACCGTTCCCCTGAACGTATGGTGTGCATGTCTCAAGATCTGCCAGTAATATGTCTTTTCTGCTCCTCAATGTGTTTAGGAACCATGTGTGACCATGCCCGAAACAATGGACCAAAAGGACATTTCCTTTGCAGCAGAAGCAACCACTTTTGAAAAGGGAAAGGTTCTATAGTTATTAAAAAACCTTCTGGAGTTTAGCAAGTGGCAAATGAATCTGACTGCAGAGGGATCCTATTCACAAGTGATACCCACTGGCCAGGATATGATCACCTGTAAAGCCCTTTGAATCACCAGCATACACATGACCACTGATGATCTATGGTGGAGTAACTATGCCTGGGGAAACACTCATGTCCATTAAAAGACACCCCACTTAAGTGGGAAAATGTGGTGTACTGCTCTTTATGAGGACCTGAGTGCAGCTACGGGCAGCCCAGCCACTTCCAGAGAAAGGAAGCCCCCTGCTGCCACTCAGCCCCCTTTCTGACCACAGGAGTGGAGCTGGCATGGGCTGGAGCTGGGATTTCCCCCTCCTGCCCCTATATAGTGTAGACCTAACTTTTATACATACTAGGAAAGCAAAATAAAGATAAAATGTGCAACTCACTTTATTGGTGTATTAGCTTTCTTGCAGGGGTCTGGAACCGAACCTGTTATATCTCTAAGGTATGCCTGTATATACAGTTATTATTATTTCAAGATTATCTGCTTGGGGCTAGAAAAGCTGCCATGTTTAGCTAACACAATGTTGGATTTTATCTACAAGGTATTTATCAAAAGAATGAACAACATCTGATAAAAAAGGCAAAGAAGCAACATCTGAAAAAAGGAGCTGCTCTCCTTCCCTTTGGGCAATCCAGCTTTTCATCTCACTCTGCATTTTGCACTGTGCAAAAAAAAGGGTGGGGTGGGGGGAGGGAGAGAAAGAAGCCCTTATTTCATCTGCGGTTAGTGAAATCGTTTACTCCCTCTCTCTCTCCTCCCGCTAGTGCTTCCTAGGGCTCAGTGAAACTGGCTGGTTCCTTGAATTACCTGGCCTACGGCTGCATCCCCACCTTCCCTGGCCACTGGACTTCTTTGGTGGAATCAGGCAGATAGAGCTGCCACACCCTCTTCTCTCAGTGTTGTGGAGAGTTCGTTTTGGAGGAATATATGGTACTGGGCAGCCTTGTAAAGCAGAGCAGGTGGGTGGCATTTGTGCTGGTGGAAAGAGATCTAGCTTGTGACTCTATTCAGAAATACAGCCTGCGCACTGGTGAGAGGGAACAGAAGGATCAAACTCAACCTTACAGATTCCTCTGGCATACTGCAACCCGAGGTAGATGGGGGCAGTCTCTTTTAGAAAGGAAGACCAAAAAAAACCCCCCACGCAAACAAGGAGCTCTGCAACTCATATTTCAAAAAGCAACAAGATTTTGCTTCGGGGGTTCTTACAACGGCGCCAGGTACATCTATGTAGCGTGCCTGAGGAACGCGATGTTCAAAGAGGATCAGAAAGAGTACAAGGCTCCTACGTGACTCCTTTTGAATTGCAGTAGTTCTCCCGCCCATTGCCTTTTTTTTTTTTTTTTTTGCTAGGCTCTTAGAAGTTCTGTGCATGGAAACTGAAAAACCACAGGGACAAAATCTTTGCAATGGGCACAGCATGTCCCACTTATGACAGTGCAAGAGAGAGAAATGATTTCTGGGGAGGGCGGAAAGGCAGAGACCCGAGTAATACGTCACAGAAATATGCAGTGGGTGATCTCGATGACAACTGGGGAACAGTAGTAGATAGGTAGCCGTGTTGGTCTGCCATAGTCAAAATAAAAAAATTCCTTCCAGTAGCACCTTAAAGACCAACTAAGTTAGTTCTTGGTATGAGCTTTCGTGTGCATGCACACTTCTTCAGATACCATCTGAAGAAGTGTGCATGCACACGATCTGAAGAAGTGTGCATGCACACGAAAGCTCATACCAAGAACTAACTTAGTTGGTCTTTAAGGTGCTACTGGAAGGAATTTTTTTATTTTAACTGGGGAACGTTCATTTGGTCAGCCAGCACACAATTCTTTCCCCTTGGACTTTACCAGGGAAGCATGGCTTTACATTACGCCGAGATTGTGTGCAAGCCAGCACTTCTTGGGGTTTTCCAACAGAGGGCTCCCCTGAACTATACAACAAAAAGGCTGAGCAAAATTCCAAACAAGGTATATTCAGCAGACACTAACTTTGTTACAGCTTTACGGGTGCAGATGTGCAAATGACATGATTATTGCTGGGAGATACAGCTATCTGGACTAACAAACTAGCCTTCCAAGCAAAGCAACTATTAAATGAGAGTCTTAACACACAAACATAGAAGTTAGTATTCTGAGAAGCAACTTGGAAATGTAAGGAGAACTGGAAATATTTTGCATGCAGCTGAGTTAGACTTCGAAGCTGCATCAGTAGAGAAAGGAGACTTCATAGAAGTGAGGGCTGGCTCTGCAGCCAGGTGAAAACATGTCTGAATGGTGCAGTTAGTTTTTTTTTTTTTTTGAAGTGTTGGCCCATGTGTGTGCATGTGCGAGGGCATTTGATGCTCTGCTTCAGCCAGCAAATCGTCTTGGGCCAACAGTGATGGAAGTCAACATGCAATTCAACCCCAAACAGACTAGAGATCAGAAACCAAACCTGGACTCATGCTCATTTGATTTAAGAAAATGTGGCAAGCACATCCTCCAATCACTACTGAGATCTGGACCAAAAATGAATCAATCCTCTAGCTAGAAATTTCCAAGCATCCACTGCAAATCCACATATGAACAGAATCCATCTTCTGCCCAGCCTTCTGCCCAAAGAAAATGGTCCAATAACTAACAATTACGCTGCTACTTTATTTTAAAATACTGGCTTTGGGTTTAAATACTAAACAGTTCCAAAACTGGGGGGTTATTGTGTTTTTGTTGTCTAAGCCATCTTGGCTGTGAGTCCTGGAAGACCTGCTCCCTGCCTTGCAGGCTTTTACCCACCTGGTCTGGGAGGACAGAGCCCTGACTCCAGCTACAAAAACTGAGGCTGCAGAAGAAGCCAGAGACCCTCCTGGCTGTCTCCTATCGTAGACCCAGGTCATCAAGCCTGAGCTTCCATAGCCACTGCCCGCCATGAACCACCATTGGCAGGACTGGCAGCAACAGCAGCAGATACGTTCTATTATTAGGATAATATCTTACTCTCTTCTTAATTATGCTGTGTTAAATGTGCATTTTACATTTGTCTTCCTTTAGTAATGTCTTCTTTCAAAATGTTTAATGTATTATTTTGTTAACTTTGCTGCGTCAAATGTGCACTCTGTAGCTGACATCTCTCAAAAAGTTTTATTTTGAAACCTTTGAGATAATATTTTAGTCTCCTGTTAATTATGTTGCTTTGAATGTATACTTTATACCTGACTTTTTTCGGTGATGTTTTATTCTGGATTATTTTATTTGATGTTCTAACGTAGACGGTAAACCGCTTTGAGATTATTATTTTTTTTGAAAATACAAAGTGGCATGAATAATAATAAATAACTACCTGGCTACAGGTGGGGGTGGGGGCAGACAGAAGCAAGTAAAACGAATACAAAGGAGGTTGAATACTAAGAGAGTCTCTGCCCCACCCCTAAGCTTGTAGATTGCTGAGAATCCAGGTTCTTTACCAATTTGGCTTAAGAAATAATTAAGATGACCTCACCACCCCAATTTCTTTCTTTGTTCTTGTATGTTATTGAAGTGTATGTCCTTTATTAAATAAAAAATAAAAAAGAAGTAGAAGTAAAAAGAATTAGGTACCTGGACTCTTTGGTGCCAGGACAGGTATTATTATTATTATTATTATTATTATTATTAAGCATGGTAGACATAGTTCTATCACAGAGGAATCTTTTACTCACCACAAGTCTCCATCTTCAATGGTTTTCTCATTTGGCGCGCCGGCATGTCCGTAGTGCAGAACTGAGCTATTATGCCCACTGAAACAGCAAAAATAACGACATATATATGAATCAGTGGTCTTAAACACAGAGAAAGGAAACATAATCCAGTGTATGGGGGAGAAAATCTGCACATGTTAACAAGCAGGCAAGCATTTCTGCACACAGAGTAGCTCAGTCTTCCCCATCCTGTTCTGGCTGGGGCAGAAGGGAGACGTTTGGTTTGATGCTGGCTCAACTTACACTGCCATGCCTTCAGGGCCAGATTTAGGTTGGATGGGGCCCTTAGCTACTGAAGGTAATGGGGACCTTTATATGTCCAGCTGTCCTTTGTCAACAACAAATTGTCCCTGCTTTTTGTGTTGAATATATGCTATATGGCAGGGGTCACCAAACCTTTTCAGCAGGGGGCCAGTCCACTGTCCCTCAGACCATGTGGGGGGCTGGACTATATTTTGAAAAAATATATATGAACAAATTCCTATGCCCCACAAATAACCCAGAGCTGCATTTTAAATAAAGCACACATTCTACTCATGTAAAAACACGCTGATTCCGGGACTGTCCTCGGGCCGGATTTGGAAGTTGATTGGGCCGCATCCGGCCCCTGAGCCTTAGTTTGCCTACCCATGCTATATGGTAATTTATGGACCTAATAGGTATCTAAAGCCATTTTATTGGTTTTATCTTATATTTTGGAAATGTTCATTCAGTTTTTCCCCCAAGAGAGTGGGGCCCTAAGCTATAGCTTGTTTAGCTTATACGTAAATCTGGCACTGACTGCCTTACACCAGTTTCTTATGCATAGGCCTGCTCCCTGGGTGCTTTTTTCTTGCTTTGAAAATGGGGTTAAATTTGAGGTGAAGGGGGAGGGGAAATGAAAAACAGAACCGCCTAAGAAATGAGAGAGAGAGAGAGAGTGTTTCCTGCTGTGTTGGGAATTCTCTTTGCAGCACAAAGTGTCACCAGCAGTAGTACAAGTCAAATACATTGTCATATTTGGTCTCTTTACCTTTTTTGTGGAGCACACAAAAAGGCTAGCTTTGACCAAAGGAGTCAGAAAAGTACTTTTGTTCTTACAACCCATGCAAAAGTGCTGAATCAGACGGAAGGCAGGAAGAGGGACATGGGTGTTTGCCCCTCACTTCTGAAGGTTCCTGTGATCCACTCAGTGACCTAGTTTTGGTTCCGGCTCTTTTTACTCCGTCTATTGATATTCCTTGAGGTCCAAACGTTAAGTTAAAAGGAAGGAACAAAACTCACTCGGCTCTGCAGATTTTCTTGTTGCTATTCTCAGCTATAAGCTCTCTGTTCTTTTAAAGAAATGCTCAAATAATGAAAAAAACCTCATTCGAAGCTCCAAACCGCACACCTCAAGATCTCTCACAGTGCCCATCTGGCCTCTCAACCTCAGCCGTTAGGTCAAACCTTTTGTACCTAGAATCCAATTTGCTACTCGGTTCAAGAGGAAAACTTCAATAATTTGGACAAAACCCAGAGGGGTGGTTCTATTCCGGCAGAAGGGAGGACCCTCTGGCACTTCAGAAGAATCGCATGCAAACCGTGCGGCATGAAGCTTTTGTGGGCCAGATTCAGCTTCACCAGCTGATTTGAAGGAGTGGGTGCTGGCTCTTGAAAGCTCACGACAAAATGCGTCTGCTACTTCAAAGTGGTTAGATTGTGTGCAAAATGAGAGAATGAGCCACGAAAGATGTGGGATTGAGAAAACATTGCATCACCCCCCTTCCAACTTTCAGGCATAGATTTATATGAAGATGTTAGCTCTTGGTACTCGTCACAGAATAAAACAGCCAGAAACTATACTTAGTTTGCATATGCTGAAAAAAGAGAAGTTGCAATCTGGAGGGGTAGGAGATGAGTCCTCTTCAGTCATTCAAAAGAATTTGTGGGCTCAAACTGTGTACCCACCCCAACACCCCCATGCATGGGATTTTAATTGAAAGCTTTGTTGTGCAGGCTGCTGGAGTTTTAAAAAAGGATTTTAAAATTTGCTGTTTGATTAAGTTAACTGTTTTACACACACACACACACACACACACACACACACACACACACTTGCCCTTTTAAGGAATGGCACCCTGGTTGCAAACATTCTCCCTTTCTGAGATCTGGCTGGAATCTATTTTGTCTGTCTTTCCTCTTCCACCAGGCCTTTGGAATCATTTGTCCCCTGTGCCTACTCTCTCGGCTTCCATTTGTGGAAGAACCAGAGAAAGTAGGATTCTTTCCAATGGCTTTAATATTCAGATTGGTGCGATATGGATGCAAATAGCTGGCTGGAAGAACCGCAGGCAATGCACACAGTTAATCCAAGGATACACAGAATGATCCAATTACTCAAAGCTTGGACAACTGACCCAACACTGACACACCCCTTGCAAACCTATATAAATGAGGGCTCAGCTTTGTGAATCCAGCAGTTGAGACCTGCCCTGAGACCACTGGTGAGGAGGGGCAGGATATAAATCCTAGAAAGAAAATAAATGAAATGGCATTTGGTTCAATGTTCTGTTTTATGCTCATACATGTACGTTGTGTGTCACCTTGACATCTTTTTGATGGAGAGAGGTAGAAACGTA
The DNA here is from genome assembly GCF_965112155.1 of Podarcis liolepis. NCBI lineage: Eukaryota > Metazoa > Chordata > Lepidosauria > Squamata > Lacertidae > Podarcis > Podarcis liolepis. The sequence continues at coordinate 56,443,316 of NC_139561.1, read as the reverse complement.
TTTTAAATAAAGCATGCTAGCAAATATACACTAGTAAGGCAGTACAGAAACAACAGTCTGAACTAGAGGCATAGATTGAATTATTTTCTTTTTGTGTGTGAGAGTCCTGCTCATCTTTTTTAGAGCTCATTTAAAGTACTGCAACTGACCTTTAGCATCTACTTATTGAGTTTTAAAATGCAACTTATTTATTAAAAAGGATAATAATTACTTCTTACTGAATACGATATGATCGGGACTTTCCCTAGGCGTGAGTTATATGGCAAATTTACAAATGTTTAAATAATTTAGAAAGTACACAAAACAAAGCTTGAGTGTCACAGGAAACACAGGAAACTGCCTTATATTGAGTCAGCATGAAGCTCAGTACTGTCTACCCTGAGCAGAAGGAATTTCTCAAAGTTTAAGGCTGGGGGGGGGGTCTTTCCTGAAGAAGCTGGGGATTGGACCTTTTGCATGCAAAGCAGGTGAGTGATACAGGACTTGGCTGCAGGAGAACCAGGAAGCTCATTTGGAGATCCTGGACGCATCACTCTCTCTTAGGGAGTTTTTGCAATCAACACAGCGAATGTAATTCTCTCGCTAATATGCCTGATTTGATCTTTTGAATCATTTTGTTGTGGTGGGTCTAATGCAAAAACAAACCAAAAACCCCACAAATAATTAATGCAAATCACATCTCCACCTATCTGGATTTATAATTTGAAATGAGCCGACACACTCACGTTCCTGAGCTGGTATGAGTTATTACTTAGTATGAAAGTTCAGGGCTCTCCTCTTGCCGGAGAGACCTCTCACAAATTAAAGTGAGGTGGGAGGGGGGATGAGGAGAGTGAAAAATATTCTTTGGTGAAAGATCACAAAGCGGGGGCCAGTGATGTTACCTTGGAGATGCATGGAATTCAAAAAGAATGCCTTGCTCGTGAAAGCAACCTCAGTTTCGCAGAAGCAAGCAAGGTAGAAGCAAGACTAAGGTAAGAAATAATTGTAACCCACCCTGTGTTCTTGTTACAGGGAGGGAGAAACATCTAAGTAGCAAAATAAATTAAGTATGTTTACAATTACCGCATTTTTCGCCCCATAGGACGCACTTTCCCCCCCTCCAAAAATGAAGGGGAAATGTGTGTGCGTCCTATGGGGCGAATGCAGGCTTTCGCTGAAGCCTGGAGAGCGAGAGGCATCGGTGCGCACTGACCCCTCTCGCTCTCCAGGCTTCAGGAAGCTATCCGCAAGCCTTGCGAGCCCGGTGGGAGTTCCCGCGGGCTCACAAGGCTTGCGGGCAGCAGCCTGCAGCCCGGAGGGCGCCCCGTGCTTCGGGCGGGTGTCCACAAGCCTCGCACGCCCGGTGGGAGGTCCCGCCGGGTCTGCGAGGCTTGGGGCGGCAGCTTGCAGCCCAAAGCGCTGGGAGCCCTCCAGAGGGCGCCCCGTGCTTTGGGCAGGTGTGCGCAAGGCTTGGGGCGGCAGCTGCGGCTGGGGAGGGTAATAAATTTTTTTTATTCATTTCCCCCCTCCCCCAAAGACGAGGTGCGTCCTATGGGCCTGGTGCGCCCTATAGGACGAAAAATACAGTAAATCATGAGCAAGACTAAACCTTAAGGACATAATAATTGCATTGCTGGTTAAGACCCTAATGCTTGGCCAGGTCATCTCTCTAAATCCAACTGTGGCACACTGGTTTGGTTCAAACATAACACAGGCCAAGCCATGGTTTGTTTGGTAAAAGTGTGGTTTGTTTGACTGTCCAAAGCCAATCCAGCAAACTAACCAGCGTTTCTTTTCTGGAAACAAAAACTGGTGTGAAGTTCTTGACCAGGCATAGGCAAACTCGGCCCTCGAGATGTTTTGGGACTATAACTCCCACCATCCCTGACCACTAGTCCTGTTAGCTAGGGATGATGGGAGTTGTAGTCCCAAAACATCTGGAGGACTGAGTTTGCCCACGCCTGCTCTTGACTCACAAACTATGGATTGCTATGATGATGCTTTGGTGCTATTGCTTGCTTAACCGCGGCCTGTGCATCCCCCGGCTACAGGGACAACACAAGAACAGGTGGGAAAGAAACCAAGCTCAGGAGGAACAAGCACCGTGGTTTGTTTTGCTTGTATGTGAGATGATGTGCAGCTTGTTTGACAAACCCTGGCTGTGTAGTGCTTTACAGTGGTACCTCGGGTTAAGTACCGGTACTTAATTCGTTCCGGAGGTCCGTACTTAACCTGAAACAGTTCTTAACCTGAAGCACCACTTTAGCTAATGGGGCCTCCTGCTGCCGCTGTGCCACCGGAGCCCGATTTCTGTTCTCATCCTGAAGCAAAGCTCTTAACCTGAAGCACTATTTCTGGGTTAGCGTATGTAACCTGAAGCGTATGTAACCCAAGGTACCACTGCATTGTATTTTTGTATTTTTTATATATGTTGTAACCCACCCAGAGTGCCTGGAGCAACCCAGTTAGATGGGCGGGGTACAAATAATAAAATAATAATTATTATTATTCAAACAAAATGCTGATCTTCATCTTGTGTGAATTTCCACCTTTCTTTCATATACATCTATATCTGTATATATCTATACACAGTGCTTTCCCCCCTAAAAACATGTTTATGGGTACTCTCATTTTGACTCCAGAAAATCACCATTTTATAGTTCAAATCGGGAAAAATAAATACAGTAAATGGACCAAAGTACAAAGATTCACAAAATGTTTAGGGGTATGTGTACCCCTGCATCCTCCCAGAAAAAAGCACTCTCTCTCTGTCTCGATGGCAGCAGTCAGCTGTGGATCAGCCTCACCCTGGCAAAAAACCCTTCATGATCATTGTATATAGGAGCAAATTAATTTTATTGCCCCATGTGAGGATCAAATTAATTATATTTATTATTGAATTACATCCTACTTTTTCTCCAAGAAACTCATGGTGCTGGACATTATTGTCTCCCTCTCTATTTTTATCCTCACCATCACCCTTTGAGGGATCTTAGGAGTGACTAACTGAAGGTTCCAGTTACAGATAGGTAGCCGTGTTGGTCTGCCATAGTCAAAATAAAAAAATTCCTTCCAGTAGCACCTTAAAGACCAACTAAGTTAGTTCTTGGTATGAGCTTTCGTGTGCATGCACACTTCTTCAGATACACTGAAACAGAAGTTGCCAGATCCTTCTATATAGTGAGAAGGTGGGGAGGGGTATTACTCAGAAGGCTGGTGGGAATGGGAGATCTCAGGCTCATCTCAGCTATCTGCCAATCTCCCATTCCCACCAGCCTTCTGAGTAATACCCCTCCCCACCTTCTCACTATATAGAAGGATCTGGCAACTTCTGTTTCAGTGTATCTGAAGAAGTAGTTGGTCTTTAAGGTGCTACTGGAAGGAATTTTTTTATTTTAACTGAAGGTGAGATTCATGGCTGTGTGGGGATTTGAACCCTGGTCTCCCAAGTCATAGTCCAACACTCTAACCACTACACCACACTAGTTTTCTAATGACCTCTGGGTTATAATACTGATGTGCTGCTTGCTGCACTAATGCTCATGCTTTTTGCCCTGGTGTGAACATCACTTAGACAATTACTAATCAAGGATTAGGAAATGAAGAGAAAATTAAAAATGTCAGCTTGCATTACAAGCAGATTTCCAGGGGGAGAGTGGTGTAAATGGAATGGACGGCTGGCGATCCCGCCTGGCTGCATACAAAGCAGGGCTGTAATGCAGTTCAGCGAGAATTTTAATTGCACAATTATCACAATATCAAATATTTTCGAACTGATTACATCAACGCGAAAAGAAAAAAATAAATTATCTTTGTTTTTACTCAACTGTCCTTTGGGCACTCTGTGCTCTCTCCCCCCCATGCACGATTTTCTTGACGGTTAAAAAGGTATGGTATTCTAAAGGCAATTGCAAAAACCTCAGATGCAAAAGGGCAATTTTGTAAAGATCTATAGATAGAGATGCACAGTCTCGCAAACAGAGAGTCTGAGGAGAAGACCTGCACTCTAAAGGTGGACAGCCAGGTGGTGGTGCTGTTACCTGTAGTCCTCCAAGTGAATGTTAAACTACAATTGTTGGACTAAAGACCTAAAGAACTCTGGACCAATGACATGAAAGCCTGGCTTTCCCTCCACTGCCTGGGATTAAGACCAACAAATGGAACCCAGATAGTCTTACTACAAAGTGATGATTATTGGCTTGTGGTCTATAGAAATGCTCTCTCTACCAGCTCTCTGTCCATTTGGTAGTGGGGAGATCTGGAGTGTGTGTTTCTGGCACTAGGGCAAACAGGACAGATTAGGGATTCTGCTGATTTACTGCCTGCCTCACAGTCTCCCTGCCTGAGCTGGTCTCGTGAGGTGGTGTTGAGGACTCCCAGGCTGCTGGCTATGGGGAATTCAACATCCCTGCCTAGGTGACTGGTTCTGGGTTGGCTCAGGCTGCCATGACAACCATGGGGCTGTCCCAATAGGTCATCACTGGACCTTGTTTTCTCAACTGGGCAGGAAGAGGGTGCTCTGAACGAGGGGGATATTGTCGTGGTCAGATTGCTTCCTGTTGAGATTTAGGCTTTCAGCACCTTTCCTCCTCGGCAGAGGTGGAGGACCTATTAGCATGGTCCCCCCTGAAAGGCTGATGGCTTCAATGAGTTTCCAGGAGACTCTGGGAAATTCTCTGGCTGATATTGCCAGTGCTCCTGTCAAAGCCTGGCTGACCTCTGGAACATTTGAATGGCTCGGGTCATTGATACGATCACCCTAGAGTGCCCACTCCCCCTTTGTGGAGCCCACTTGACTCCCTGATATATTCCTCAAATGTAATAACTTGGCTTATTTTAGCACCAGCAAATCCAATGTGAGCTGGGTGGCGTGGGGAGAACCTGCCCGTCACTTATCTACACTAAGAGGATGCTTTTTATATATATAATAAGTTAATCAATTAATCACCGATTAAATATGTATGAAGGAACTTAAGTACTGATGGCACCATTCAACCATCCATGCATGTCTCTTTATTCTGCTGGGCTGTTAGAGAGTCTTCTGAAAATCATATCGAACTTCCATTTCCTTCTTTCCAGAACTATTGATCAGCAAGACGTTATTTTTATTGAACCAACTTGGCGGTTTAATGATGACACTGCGGAGTTCCGCTGAGCTTTTTGCCAGGAAAACTATGAAAAAGGTGGCCTGTCAAGAGCCAAGATGCACAGTCAGCCAACCCCAACCTGGTGCCCTCCACATAGCTGTCAACCTTCCCTTTTTATGTGGGAAATTCCCTTATTCCAGCGCCGTTTCCCGCTGCTTCCCCAGATTGTTAGACATCCCGTAGACTGTCCCTGGGACAGGTGAGGCTGCTGATCCCTTATTTTCAAATCTGAAAGTTGACAGCTATGGCCCTCTAATTGATATGGCCTTCCACATCCACCAGGTATAGCCAGTTAGCAATGTGGAAGCAACCCCCACCCATGATATCCTCACAGATTAAAAGGCCACAGATTGTTTAATAAGCCTGGGGGAAGAGGAATTTTTTGCCTGGCGCCTAAAGATATGTAACGAAGGCGCCAGATGAACCTCCCTGGGGAGAGCATTCCACAAGCAGAAAATAACAACAACATGGGAACACAGCCAGAAGTTTTAGAGTAAAAGGGCGAAAGCCATGCAGAGCAAATTTCACTTATCCAGAGGCATCTCTTATCTGGACATGGCTTCTAACCTGAAGTGTTCTCTCCCCCCCCCCCGCCCACCCCTTCTCCACCCCACAGTCTCTTTTTCAAAAGGTCAGGTTCATGCTTCTGATTAAATATTAGCAAGGAAGAAGCAACATCAGCAGAGCTGTGAACTCTGAGAGAAAGAGTGAAAAACGCGACATTAGTGGGCAAGATGAAGCTGTAACAAATAGGCTTACTGCAGGAGGAAAATCCTACAGTGAACATTAAGGCACCATGAAGCAGAACAAACCACTTCAAGTGTGACTCGGAGAGAGAATAGGCTTTGTCCAAAAGGGGCCTCTCCCACACCTTTGCATGCAAGAGAGAGGGAAAGCAGTCAAAGTGAGGAGAAAGAGGTTGTGGGGAAGTATCATTTCGTGTGTCCTGTTAGCACCTGACCCCTTTCAGTGAAGTGAACTTTGTTAAATTAGAGTAAGGATGGTCTGCAGGCAAACGGCAACCAAAATGGCCAAGGGGATGAATCACCTCCCCCATGAGGAAAGATTGCAGCATTTGGGGCTTTTTAGAGAAAAGGTGAATAAGAGGCAACATGATAGAAGTTTATGAAATTATACGTGAATAGAGAAATGTTTTTCTCCCTGTCTCATAATGCTATAACTTGGGGACATCCAATGAAGATGAACACTGGAAGATTCAAGACTGATAAAAGAGAGTTCTCTATGCAATATACATGGTTAATCTATGGAACTCATCTCCACAGGAGGCAGCGATGCCCACTGACCTAGAGGATTAGGCAAATTCATAGCCACAATGGCTATGCTGACTCCACTGTCAGAGGCATTATGCCGCTGAGTAACAGTTGCTGGAAACCATAGGCAAAAATAAAAATAAAAAGCCATGGCTTGTTTGCTTGCCTGTGAGATGACACATTGCTTGTTGAACTAAACCATGGTTAAGGTTATGTGTGTGCACAGTCGAAGCCAAATCAAATGCATCCACCAAGTAGACCCACATTCGATGCTATGGGCCTTACTTCACCCTCAAGATGCATGCCAGTTTAGCCATGGGGCTTTCTTCCTAAAATATCTGTGGTTAAATAAAGCAGAGTTTATTGAATGCTTCTAGATGTCTTTCTGAAGTGACTTGAGCTTGATAGTGATACTGATACAACTCAATGGGAAATGGAAAATGAAGACTGGGGCGGCTTACCTGCCACAGATGCAGGTATAGGAAGTGTGTCGCATGCCGCCGCGTTTGTAGCAGTAGTGCTGAAACAGGCTGCAAAACAAAGGAGACAGAAGTTAATCAATTGTTGAGGACCAAACAAAAAAAGCAATGAACAATGCAACATTTAAAGAAGCAGGACTTATTTGTTCTTGGCTCAGACATCAACCCATCATGCCATCTCCATTTTGAGCTCGCTTTGTGCCTGAAGAAAATGGTAGAGAAAGAACTAGAAGAAGAATTGCAAAGAAAGTCTATTTAAGTTCCAGCGGGAGCAAATCTACCCCCTAACCTTCAAAGTTTACCTGTCACTGGAGCTAAACAATTACAGTGGTACCTTGGGTTAAGTACTTAATTCGTTCTGGAGGTCCGTTCTTAACCTGAAACTGTTCTTAACCTGAAGCACCACTTTAGCTAATGGGGCCTCCACGTCGCCAGAGCACGATTTTTGTTCTCATCCTGAAGCAAAGTTCTTAACCTGAAGCACTATTTCTGGGTTAGCGGAGTCTGTAACCTGAAGTGTATGTAACCCGAGGTACCACTGTAACAATTCAAGAGATGACCAAAAGCTGACCGTTCCCCCCACCCCACCCCCAGGTTGTTGCTTTGCTTTGTAAAGTAAGAAGCTCCCTCCTTCTCCCTCTTTTTGTTCCCAAACCCTGGAAGTTTCTTTGACTACAGGTGAGAGTGGGAGGAAAGGGGAAGTTGCAGGAGTCCGTTGCAGGAAGCAACATCTCTCTCAAAAGACTTCCTGAAGCAAAGAACGGCCCATCTCTTCACATGACGATAAAGGGATCCTGCAGGAGGAGCTCTTCTGCCTTCCCAAGAGCTCCAGCATCCCCTAGGACATGATGGATGCTCTGCCATCAGGCAAGGACAGATGCACCCAAAGTACAATTAATATAGGATTAACTGCTTTAAGAGTCAAGCACATATTAGAGCCCCTTTCAGTCTTGGTGAAATATACTCTAATTACAATCCAATTCCCTTTTAATACTGAAAGGATTGGGGGGAGGGGGGGAAGACCTCATTTGTTGTAATATTAAAATCATTTCATTAACAAGGAGTGATAATGGAACCCATTCAGATTTCAGAGACGTTCGCAAGCCTTTGGCAGCTGCTGCGACAAATGCAAGCTATTAGACGGACATTTAAGATATTGCTTTAGCTACACACCCGGTTAGATATATCTAACCGCTTAATGAGACATTAGGATGGACAGTCCCAACACTATTATGCACATATCAAGGAGATGAATGTGCCACATTTCACAGGTTGCTGAACCTCACAAACGTTTTTTGGGGAAACCTGACAGGCATCTGCCCAGGATGTTATAGGCAAAGTATGCTGTGCTTCTAGATAAACTTTCTGTTACGGGATCACAGCCATGAACAGCTGGGTCCAAAAGGAGCACTGCTAAGATATCATTAATCAACAAAACTCTGCAATAGGAATGAAAAGAAAATGGAAACGCCATCAGCATGAAAACAGGAACCGGAAGCTACTAGATACCTTATTAATATTAATAACATCCATAATTAAAAAGTAGTAGTGCTTCCGACATGTCTCCTTAGCAACACAAAGGAAGAAAAGTTCACCCTGGCTATATCTGATCAATAGCCAATGTGTGCTGAGGGTGACACCCCTTAGTACTGGAAGGTTATGCTGATTAACTTAAAAGGAGGGTCCGATTTTTATACAGGCTCTCCCTAAGATTCCTAATCATTTCCTTGGAAGAGGCAGGAGTTATTAAAATGAAAGCATTTCATAAGTCTACCGGAGATACGTATTCCAAAAATAATGGTAATAATAACAATAAATCAAAGGAAGTTATCATGGTGAGTAGCCTGGCTCAGATAATGCGCTACAAATGGAAACAGCTAGCTAAATTTAGAGCCCAGATCTTAAGAAAACTCTAGAGATCAATTTGGAGCAAGCGTGTCAACAAGTTAAGCTCTTAACAAGCATTTGGGTCGACAGTGCAATGCTTCAAAAGTGCGAGGCGCCACAAAGGATGTTCTGATGTATTTTAGAAGCATGTTAAAATTAAGGGCATCTTACAGTACAAGGAACATTTGGCAACCTTGAACTTAAAAATATTAAAATCTGAATGATTTTTCCTGGTATTCTCATGGTGAACCAGCTCTGAAGACACGAGCTGTGATAGCCATAGTATGATGGGGAGACAATGTATTTGCTTCTGAACAGCACACTTATAAGCACCCTCCTTTGTGGCCCAGTGGAAATCTAATGTCCTTGGATGGTCTGAATATTTGTTTGATGGTTGTTCTCCCACCTCATGTGAAAATCCTGTCCCTCTTACACCCTCGGAGGTCACCATGGCCTTTATTCGGGTGTTATAGAAGCGTAGGGCTGATGAGCCTGCTGGCTGTTCACCTCCATCACCACCACCCTCTGGGAGTTGAAATGCAACTGCCTGGAGCAGAGAAATCTCTTGCACTTCTGTGATGTCAAACCATGGAAAACTAGGGAGCAGTGAGGGAGCTCGCAAGAGCAGAGGTTGGCTCCTCATGTCACAGAGTTACTCTCCAACTTGCGGAGCATGAAGTCAGCACACTCATCCCAGTAAGCACCCCTCAGACATGCAATTTCCACATTCCAGTAGGGCTCACATTACAGCATTTGGTCCTGCACTGGTGTTAACAGCAGCCACTGTTCTGATATACCCAGGGCTTACAAGACAGTGCCCAACCTCAACTACAAGCTTGATCATGAATCCAACAACGGCTAGAATAAGCTGGATGCAGATTTAAGTCAGCTCTAAAAGAGGAAGAGGGGGGATTTACACATAAGACAAAAAAATATGAGGAGGAGAAATGCAGGACTCAGCCACATGTTCTGCATGGCCCAATTCATGAGTCACACTAAGCCATAGTTGGTTTTGCCTATGTGGTTTTTCTTAACTTTTGGACCCAGCCAAGCAGACTAACCATGGTTTCTTGTTAGCTTGTAAACCATGGCGTGCTTTAACTATGGTTTGGCATTATGTCCAAACCCAACAGCCTTGCTTAACCATGGTTTGTTTGACCAGCCCAAGAAATCCCCAAGCCAAGGAGGCCTGAGTGGCTGGGAGACAAACCACAAACTACAAACCACAGCTTAGCCAATGTCCCATCCACAATTTTATGTCTGTACTGGCCTACGTGAAAGATGGTCAGCAATTATAGGGAAACTGTAGTTAAAGCAGGGATGGTACATAAACCTTCAAACCCAAGCAGTAGAAACCAATGCAATTTCCCCTTCTTTTCTACAAAACACACAGAAACTGGAGAGACATTCTCTGAGAGACAAAGCTTAATTGGAAAACGGACAGGTGCCACAGGGGGGTGGGGGAAGAATGGCAGCTTGGAGTTAATAAATTAAAAGGAAAACAAAACACATCCGAGGGACATCTATCAAGGGTGATTTACGGACAACAAAACCAACAGATCGTTTAAGCTTAAGAGAGGGGAGAGGTGGGTGAGGCATAATTGGCATTTTAATTGTGTAAGAGGATTGTAAATCATCTTCCCTAGTCAAACAGCAAGATCCCCCAATACCACAGATAGCATCACTTGATGGATCCTTCCATCAGTTCAGCCCTTGCCAACTTGGTTCCTTCCATATGTTTTGGCTGATGGGGGCTGTAGTCCAAAACAGCTGGAGGTCACTTAAGTTGCCAAAGGCTGCAGTGACATTCTCTCATCCATCCAGGTGGGTATATTCCAAACTAGAGTGTTTAGTAAAGTGGGTGTACTGTCTGCCAATGTGTGGGGTGCTAAAATGAGCCACAGCAGGAGTGTGTCTCCAAATATAATGGTCACCTTGTTGGCTTGCATGAAAAAGTGGGTTTAGGGGGCATCGCTTCCCCGCAAAAAAATCACAGGTGAGTAAACAAGTGCATTGTCCACATACTGGCACGGAATATGAGCAGAAGACAGTAGAAAACAGGTTGGTATTTAAGCAGAAGGTAAGCTGGCATCCTTGCTACTTGACGTCATTTATCCGGGTACCAAAAGGAAACTGTGGGTGGAAATTGGTCTTGGACGTACCCTCCAAATGCACAGCTAATAATAAACTGCAAGGAAGAATGCCCTGTCTTGGTTTAAGCAGGGGTAGCTTACAGGTTTCATAATGGTGAGTGTGTCAGACTAAGACCTGGGAGATGAGGGTTCGAATCTCTACTTAGCCCATGTAGCTGCTCTCTGGGTGACTTTGGGCCAGTCACTGTCTCTCGGCCTAACCTACCTCACAGGGTTGTTGTGAGGATTAAATGAGGAGGAGAACCATGTTGGCTAACTGTGGCTTAAACGATCACCGGGAGAGTCAGAAATCTACTTTGGAGGAAGAAGACCTATGATCCTTTAAGTTGCGAGGCAGAATCGGCTCTCTGAGGACGTGATATATCTGAGTCCCTTCCCCTAACCCTGCAAGACATTTTTTCCATAGGTTTCTGCTTGTTATATAGCAATGACACAGAACCACAAATACTAGCACAATGCCACAATTTCACACGCAATTGAAATAATATGAAATAATATGAAATAAGAGTGAGACCACACCAAAAGGTCTTAAGACCCACAGCTCTGCTTCATTATTAGTTTTTAAATACTGTAATTTTGGATCTCAATTGGCATATTTTATACTGGTTTTTTTGTTTATTCATAACTATTTATTAACGTGTAATTAATGAGGTCTAAATCCTTTGATGACAGAATGATTAAATTGTATGTTAACTAATCCCTCTTTTAATTATGATGCTGCCAGGAACCCATTCGTGGATATATATAAAAAGGAGACATTTATAGGCACCCATTCTTTAAATAAGCAGTATGTTAAGCCAATAATTAGAAGAAATAGTGATTTCAATTATATTTTAATTACTGTTACACATAAAACATGCCTTAATAGTTGTAGCATAATACATACTCTCTCTTTATGAATCACTAGTCATTCCTTTTGGGGTGTGATCCAAATAAAGGCATTTTAATACCCATATGCACTGATACAGATGAATGCAGTGAATCTTGTCAGCTTTGCCCGCTGCAATGGATAAAAGATACTTAATCCTCAATCCAAGCTGCTTCTCAAAGCAAGCCATTCTCTTACAGCACCAGAACCCAGAGCCATTCATTGGAGCTGAATGTTGGAAAATGCAGGAAAGACAAAATAACTTTTCTTCATGCAGCACATAGTTAAACTATGAGATCCACGTGGAGGAACAGTTTGCAAACCTGCTTGAAATCCTGATTTTAAGCCCTGGTTTAAAATTAACCATGGCTAGGTTCAGTGCAGATAGGAAGCTGCCTTGTCCCAAGTCAGACATTTATGTATTTATTTCATAAAGATTCATATGCCACTTGATTGTAGAAAAAACAACAACCTCAAAGACGCCTGGCCTATCTAGCTCAGTACTATCTATTCCATAGGTAGCCACTGTTGGACTACAACTCCCATCATATTTGACCACTGGCCACGCTTCTGGGGCTGATGGGAGTTGTAGTCTAACACCATCTGGATGGCACCACATTGGCTACCCCTGTTATGCAGTCCGGAATCAGCGCTCCATGGTTTTAGACAGCGATCTTTCCCAGCCCTGCATGGAGATGCATGCAAAGGATCTAGCTACAGGTCCATCTCTAATGCAACACGAATGCTGCAAAAGGAGCAGATTTGGGAGTGTGTGCAGGCACAGAAGACAGGGGAGCATGAAAGAGCATGTAGCCTTGCATGAGCCATGTGGTATGCCCACTTTCTAAACCACACCCGGGAGACTGGGAAATATTGATGTCTGCATTAGGCTAGGGGAAAAGGGCAGAAAGTGCAAAACTTTTTTTTGCAAGGTGCAGCCACAGTTCAAAACAGCACTTGGAGGGGGCAGTTTAGTTTGCCAAGCAGAATTCCCCAGACTTAAATCTCTCTCTCTTTTGACCTCCTGCACATAATATGATGCGTATTCATGCCATGTGACAGTCCCACACTGAGGTGAACACTGTGGGGAAGTGCCACATCACCACTGTCCTTACGGTTAGGGTTATCCCAAAATCAGGGGACCCCAGAAGTCCGTTGCTTAAGGACTGAGCCTGTCTGGGCACCTGTCTTGAGTAAAATGCCAAACAGGAATGGGTACAACCTTTTCCTATTCACTGACATTGCACTGTGGGGCAGGGAAATATGCCAGATTAGACCAGGGCTTCATCGAGTTCAGCACCCAGTTTCTAACAGCACCTAGGAAATGGGCATCCCCAGAATGTTTCGAGGTTGCATGTATATGTACCAACTTGCCCATTTGTTAAGATCAGTGGGATGTCCCGCCCAGGGTGGAGGCATGTCCCACGGTGACAGAGTGGCATATCCAGCTATGTTGGAGCACACCCATTGAAATGAAGAGGCCCAAGTTAGCCATGCCCATTTCAATAGGCCTGTTCTTAGTACTTGTCTTAGTTGGATACTACCCAGGGTTTTTTCACTGGCTGCCCCAACAAAGTCATGTACCCCATGAAGTCAGGTTCCCCTCCCTCCCTCCCTCCTTCCTCTGCCTATCTTTCGCTGACTAGTGAAGACATTTTTATTCTAGCACAGGGCGGGGGAGAGCTAAAACTTCTGGATGCACATATTAAAATGCATAGCAAACTGACAGTGTAAGATTTATACTGTATATATTTCACATCAGTCTGTGTCAATGGCAAGTTATCTGATGCATGCATGTTACTCTGGTTAACTCTATAGACTTTGGGTAATTGGCCTGTAGGCAGCGTACACACAATAAAACTGAATTATTCTTGCAGGCTTTTGCCCTTGTTTCCTTAAAGGCTGTGTATGATTTGTAGCTTCTGGCTGTACTGTATTTTTACAAAATGTATTAAGAGCATTAAGAGCGCAGGAACCAACTTCCCACCACCACTCACATAAATCCTTACCACCACCACCACCTTAAAGACTGTTTCAAGGATTGCCAACTTGGAGCCCAGCAGTACCTCCTATGGTGCCTGCAAAAAGGTCTCAGTAAATATCCCCTCAAAAATAAACAAGACTGGAGGAAGCATGCCCACCCATTTGGGGCTCTTGTCACCTTTTCTGTTTTTTCAGACATGCCACCATTTTGTGTTATATCCACCCCACAGCAGGCATTTATATCACACACCCCAGAGCTGACATTTAGTGACTGATGGTGCTCGCAGGACTTTCTCAAAACTCCGAATGTACCCGCTAGTCCTCAAAACACTGGTGATCCCTGGACTCCTTCAACATTGGGAGAGAGAGAGAAATGGAAAGTGGAAGAAGATGGAGTGCAAGAGAGAGAAAAGGTGAGCAGGGCTGTTCCACTGACGGCCTTTGCACATCCCTCACCTGTCACCTGGAGGCAGCTGTTGCACCAGGCTACCTGGGCTGCCTCCATCCCAGCTGCCCATTATCAAACGTCCCCCACCCCGCCCTCAACTTTGCTTTCCCCTCTAACTCCTCTTTTACTTTTGTGTTGTGTCTTTTAGACTGCAAGCCTGCGGGCAGGGACTGACTTACAGCTGCTCTGGGAATCTTTTCGGCTAAAGAGCGGGGCGAAAATGCTCTAAATAAAACAAGATGAACGAAGGAGCTATGAGAGGCATCAATGAGATGGCAATACAATGTGGAGAAACAAAAGAATAATCTGGCGCTGCACCATCTGTCCGATGGAACAAAACACTTCTCTGCTTCTCCCCCCATTCTGTCATCTCTGCCGCTATCAGAATTATTGATGGAATATTTAACTTATCCATTCAGTTTCCAAAACAGAACTCTTTCCCAATAAAAGTAATGCCCAGAATGGAAGCCTCTGAGACTTCTTTTTTCCTTCTTCCCAGAGTAATAATGTTCATTTTAACCTTGATGGGGGACTTAACTAATTTATGAGGTAATTTCAGTAATAACCATACATTAATTTTACATCTCCTTTTCTCCTGTTTGGATAGGTTTGGGCCACTAGGAATTATGTAAAGACAGACAATAGGCTGCTAGGGATTTCAAGTGAGTAATGCACTGTGTTTAAAACCTTTCAATCAAATTAATAATGCGCAGAGCTATCCACTGTGTAATTGCTTCTAATATATTCAGATTCAGAAGTCAGCATTAATAGACTATATAGATGGTATTTTTCCTGCAGGAAATTATACTGGTTTAATTTCACATTCTCACTATAAATCCCAGGCCAACATGGTCCCTCTGCAACCTCTGGGTCACAATCAAAAATCAGCATTTCATGAGCACAGTCCTAATAATAATTTTATAACGTCATTCTCGACAAGAGTGGAGATATGGGATTCTCAGATTATGAGGGCAGAAAAAGTTGCATAGTGAAGTGGGGACAGAAATGGGCCTTCTGAGGTGAGAAGAACAGTTAAGAAGCAAGTGCTACAGAGCTTAAGATATACAGTGTGGATGAGACAGAAAGGGCTTGCATATCTGTTCAGGAATGGAGTTCATTGAATGACCTACTTCGTAGGGTTGTTGTGCATGGAGGAAAAGAGAAAATTATCCCCCACATAGTGCCTTGAAAGAAGGGTGGGATGCAATCAAGGAATTTTTGGGAGACAGGTGAGGTCTGCTTTCAGCCATCAGTTCAAAACACCGAACTGTAAGTAGGATTTTTATATACATATTTGGTTAAGTGTAATAAAAGGTTGGTATTTCTGAGTGAAAATTTCAAATATGAAACTACTCTAATTTCCAGTGATTAATTGCACTAATTGCACAGTTTTTGCAAATGACACCCTTAAGCAATCATCTAAGCCTATATCAAGGTTGATGGTAAATTTGCAAGTAAAGTATACAATTTAAGCATGTCAAATTTTTATTTTCTTCCCAGTTCGAACTTGTGGCTCAACCTCATTTGTTTATTAAAACATTCATAGACCACCATTCATTAAAATAGCACAGATAAAATCAATACAACAAAACAGTTGAATACTAAAAACCCCCACAAATACCAGAGATAGCCAGAATTTCCAAGAGAGCTGGTACTAAACATAAGGGATTTGTTTTTTTGTTTTTTTTTAAAGAATCTGGACAAAAGGCCCTCTTTAAAGACTCACTTTTTGTTTTTGTTTTATTTTCTCACCACAATGCAAATTTCCAAATGCATGAACACAAGGGCCCGCACAGTTCTGCTCATGTATAATCCATCCTTTAAATATTATACATTACTACTATGGGTATTTTTGGTTTCCTGGGACAGCCCAACACTCTTGATAAATTATAGTTAGTAAATGTATTTCCAAATGCTGCCAGCACCAGCATGGTTACTTATATTACACTGCAGTTCCAGTGTCAAGATTTTACTGCAATCAGTGATTTGAGACTTGACAGGATGAAACTGGAACTTGTATGCCTATAGCATAAAATTGTACGAGTCATCCCTTGCACTGTACTTGATAAAGTGTCAGAAGAGATTTTCGTAGGTTGCCTTACTATCCTTCAGTTGTTTCAATGCATTTGGGGAAAAAGAAAGAAGAAAGCTTCCATCACCAGTACAGAAGAGTTGGCTATCTATGGCTGTTTAAACCATTCTGGACTCTTCCAGTTCTCAAAGTTGATGCTGCACTGCCAGACCCAAGAAGTCTCTATATTAAGGTATCTGCCACATATCCTAATCAGGCCTTCATCCCCAACAAGACCATAGGAGATGTTCTGGAAACAGTGGGGGCTTCTCTGTGCTGACATGTATTTTAAACAAATACCTAAAAATAGACACATACAGTGTTCAAACGAGACCTATTTTGTCCTTCAGTATCATTCTAAAGTACCAAAAAGCATCCATTGAGCAGCTCCAACGAGTATGTTTTCAGGAGAGTGTCTTCATGTTCAGCCTGAAAAGGGTGTCCCCTTATCTGCAGTTTGATCATTTGGGTGTCAACGTTTCCAAAAAAGAAAGTAGCAAATTCTAATGGAGAGATGTTTCCATCATTTGAAAAGGAGACAACCATCCACATCCTGTCAAGGTTTAGTGTATCATGGGAGAAGAGGACCAATCTAGAAGGGACATAACACCAACAAGACCATTGCAGGGTCCAGCTAGCTCTGATGTCACTAAGAATGTCACCTCCCAGTTCTCTCCGGTCATGAAGAAAAGCAGATATCCTTCAACTCACTTAAGGATATACCTTCAACTATGGTGTTTAGCAGTGGGTAACCTTTTCCCCATTGAGGGATGGATTCCCTTGGAGGGCTATGAGTAAAGGTGGATGAGGCTAGGAATGGAAGAGGATGGAGCCAAACTACTGTTTCCATCTTACACAAACACATGTCCGTCCACCCACATCTCATCTCCCTTTTCTCCCTCACTCTGCTTTTGTCTCTCCCAGGAAGAACTTGCCACCTTGTCCTTAAAAACATAAGAACAGTCTGTTGAATCGGGCTAGGGGCCAATCTAGTCCAGAATGCTGTTCTCACCGTGGCCAACCAGATGCCTGTGGGAAACCCTCAAGCAGGAACCAAGCACAAGACCAGTCTCCCGTGGCCTCCAGCAGCAGATACTCAGAAGCATCGCTGCCACCAACTATGGTGGCAGAACACAGCCATCATGACTGGTGGCTGCCTCCTATGGGAGCATGTTCAACTATGCACTGCATGAAGAAGTACTTTCTTTTATCTATCCTCCTTCCCTTTCCCCAGAAGTCCAACCTTCAAATGCAGCAGCTATAATGTATATTTCACGTCAAAATGTTAGAGGTTTTTTACGATTAAGATGCATACAAATTTTGTTAAATGGATAAAATGGAAAAAGGGTCTCCCTTCTGCCAATTCATGGGGAGTTTGGGAAGGCAGAGCAATGTGGCCAATAGGCATTGGGTGTTGTGAGGATCTATTTCATTGCTACCTTTAGGTAAGAGAAAGGTGTTGTGCACTTTTGTGTAAATAATAAATTACTGTTCCAGGAGTGGGAGAAAAGAAAGCACTTCAAGAACACAACTGGCCTGCGAGGTCCTCCAATCTCTCTCTGCCTACATCTTAGGAGCCCTGGACATACAGAATGAGTGAAAGGCTGCCCAGAGGATTACACCATTTGCCACAAATTACCTCTTTATGGAAGAATCAATTTTATAGTCTTCTGAATCTCAAACACTTGGTGCTTCAATACAATGGAATTACTCTTTGGAAAGCCAGACCCAAGACGGATGACTCTGGAGAGCTCACAGACAGGCCGAGGGAGCTGTCAGCCATTAAGACCATCACCTACGGAGAGCTCATGCATCATAGGGAAAAAGTTTGGCGATGGAAAAGATGCAATCAGTCATTAACACCAGGCAGCTCAGAATGACATCTGGACGGCCTGAATACGCAATTCATCTTTGAACACTTAGCCCAAACTCAAAGCCAATGAATGTACAACAGAAGCAAACAAGTACATCATTATGGGAGTTAGAACTATTGGCTTTCTGATTTTACCACTTTCTTCTATAGCAGTTTTGACTGGAACCCACATGGATACCTAGCTAACTACTCAGATCATTTGCGGGGGGGAGAGACATATGAGTGATGATTTCCAACGTATTTTTCAAGTACACCTATGAACCTTACAATGCAACAGGTCCAAATGAAAAACGCAATCTCTCAATTTCCTTTTTGTATGACTATCCCAACATAATTGTCCATGAAATCTTATACAGGTTGCCTATTCAGAAGTAAGCCTCACTGCTAGTGTCTAAACATGCTACAAACTTGGGTGTTGCTGTTGGGACTCTTAGATTTCTAACAAATTTCTTAGTTGCTGGGATAATATATTCAGTCAACAACAGCTAACTAGATCTAGATATGCACAGAGCCACCTCAGACTTGCAAATCAGAAGGCATGGCTTTCAAGCTACTTAAAGGTTATTTGCTGTAGTTTCTAATACTTAAAATAAATTTCAAAAGTTTTACTTGCTGATATGGAAAGTAAAATAGTACTACAGGCCTGAATTCTATGTAATAAGAATGTTTGTTCTCAGAATGCTGAGAGAGTTTAGCCAGGAACAGAAAGCAGAAAAGACAGTTGAAAGACAGGCAGTAGGATTTTTGTTCAGGGCCCTATATATTCTTATCAGAAACTGTCCCACAGAGTTTCCAACAGTTGAGGGTGGGGGGTGGGTTTGCATATAACTTCTCTACTTCCCCACTCAACCCAATGGATGTAGTTTTAAGCATTCTTTACATGCATTAAGTTTGTTTGGATTCTGAATAATTAAAAATAAATATGTTCTTTCATCAAGCCAAAGAGTTACACAAAGACTGCCAGGAGATGTGAATATACATATTTATAAATGCCTGTCACACCAGCTAGGAAAATCCACTTACCCTCACTAGATCTTATGATCTGATCAGAATTGCATATCTTCGTGTTCAGAGAAAAATATTATAATTAATATTTTAAAATGAGCTTAACATCACACTGTCTATTTTAAGTAAACAGTAATTATAATGTTTGCTAATCGAGTTTCCTGTGCAATAGCTCAAGTGGCAATTTGTCCCTGAGAAGTTACGGAAACAAAATTAGGAAAACAGAATTTCGGGGTGGGGGAAAAAGCAACAATGATTAGTTTGCACATTCTGCTAACCCAGCCAGCCTTCCTCCAAATGTTGATGGGCTCATTCTATCAGTTGAAGCCAGCACAGCCAACACTCAGGGGAATGATGGGAGTGAGAGCCCCAATCATCTGGAGGGCACCACCTGTGGGGAAGGCTGACCTATAACTTCCCAGGGAAGGGAGAGAAGGGGGAAACTAGCCCAGACCAGATTATGCACACACCACCATATACTTTGGCTCCAGTGTGCTCCCACTGCTGGTGTTTGAAACAGAGAACAACGAAACTATTAGCCACATTCCATCTTTATCCTGCAACTTCTGTTTGATGCACTTTCCCTCAAACCAGCTTCCATCTAATTTGAAAACCGAAGCTGCGGTCAACCACACGGAAGTACACAGCGTGTACAGTTTGGACAGCCGTAATGCGTAGGTGACAGCTTTGGCGAATTGTCGTTCAGCTAGGGGTGGGACAATGTAACTTTAAGAGGCTTTGGGGATTGTGAAGTAAAAAAAAGCCAAAGAACTGAAATCCCTGGCTAGAGAAGAGCAACTGTGGTGAAGAGAAGAACTCCCAGGAGATAGCCTTGGTGAGACCTTGCAAGCCAAAACTCAGTGGGGAGTTCATGAGGGAGCGATGGAACTGCTGGACCAGAGAGAAAGCTTTGGCAAGGGTCCTGAATAGAAGCCTGGGTGTCTCTAATGGCAAGCAGGCAGCTCAAAGATTTCATGTAGAGTCCTCAGCTCTTGGGTTGGCGGAATGGCTTAGGTACCTGGGCAATAGGTTTTGAATACTGTATATAGTTGTGTTGTATTCCTGAAGCAGCAGTGAAATGCTGGACCAGAGGGAGAGTTTCAGCAGGGGTCCTGAATGGAAGCCCAAGTGCCTCCAGAGGCAAGTGGAGAACTGAATGGCTTCATGTATAGGACTCCTTGTTTGGCCTTGGCGAGAATTAACTAGGATGGAGGGTCACAGAGTAATCAGCAATTGGTTTTGGATAGAGGGAGGAACTGAAACTCTCAAAACTGCCCTTTTGAAAGCCAGCCGCCTGGTCTAGTAAACATCCTGATTTAAATCAATAGCAGCCTAATTTAAAGTATCCTTTAAAGCTAGCACAACTACTTGTTTTATTAAATTGATATTTCAAAATAACATACCTTTTGCTTTGCTTTGTTCACTTTGAAAAGCATTTTCTGCATGCTGAAATTACAGGCTTCTGGTGGGGGGACTGAGCTTTATGACCGACTGGTAATATAAATAGATGGTGGAAAGGGTTGGGCAATAAATAAGTAAATAACAGTAGAGGTTTTTTTAAAAACAAAGCAAAACAACTGCACAATTGGTGGTAGTGTTGGTAGGATAGCAATAGATGGGAATCCTCCATGCTGGGATAATACAGAGGAAAAATCCTCCCCAAGGGGTTTTTGAAATATTTTCCTTAATGTGACATGCAACAGTTTTGGTGGTGGATAGGAAGAGGGGTGCCATTGTGTTCCTTCTGCTGATTCCCATTTTCCTTTTCCTACTTGGGATGATCACCCTTTCTATGCCGATTCCAGACATTCAGGGATTATGCGCCTTAACCAGCGACACCACAATATGCCAATGCCACTGGAGAAAGTCAGTGCAGAGTGAAGACAATGCTTCCTGGACTGGTTATGTGGGATGATCATAGCCAGATTGATCCACTGCTGCCCTCACTCTGTCTTGGCAGACACCATCTTTCAATGCAATTCTCAAAAGGGGCAAAAGGGATTGTTGCTACTGCCGCAAATGCATTCATAAAAATCTCCCCCTACGCTCTGGTTCTTTGGCTCAGCCCTAGCTTTGATCTCCCTGATTAGATGCAAAGAGTGCAAATGGATTTTCAGTCAGCAACTGTATAGAATGGCCATTATTAATAGCTGCTACAGTACCACGGCAGCAACCGGGGGGTGGGGGTGGCGTTGCCGTCCTTGATTTAGACTAGATTACGTGAAAACTAGCAGAGAGACCTTCCAATAACTTTTAAAAATTCAATTCTGAAGGCGAGCTTCTTTTGCTGTCACAACTGGTTAGGCACAATCACAAGACTGTTTGCTGCAAAATGACATATTTTGCTAAATGCATATGTAACACAGACATATAGCTTTGCACAGGGAGAAATAGGTCAATTTTGCTATTCGCAATATAATCACTAGCAAGACACTCTGAAAAGGAGTGATTAGAGACTGCAACGGATTAAAAAAACAACAACCATAAGAGGTCACAAACAAACAAAATGCTAAAATCCACAATGTATACTAATGTGCAACATCCTATAGTCTCTTTCTCCCTTACCAACTTTTTCACTTTGCTATAACTGACTACAAAATAGCATTTATACTAGGAACAAGCTTTGAAGAATTTAATACCTGTCATATCAATGCACATTATAGAAGGATTGGGGAATCTTTTTCAACCTGCGGGACACATTCCCTTCTGGCCAACCTGGCAAGGGGCACATGCCAGTGATGGGTGAAGCCAGAGGGTTTGGGGTTTTTTTTTTACCTTTGTACAGTAAGCTAGTTCCTAAACATACCACCCATCCAGGCAAGCAAGCGGCATTATCAGGATTCAAGGACACATACCAACCAGTCAAAAACACTCAAGGCAGGTGCAAAGCAGGGCTGCTGGTGGTGGGGAGGTGGCCTGGAAGGAGTCCCAAGGGCAGCTGCATTTGGTTGGCCCCTAGGCCTGAGGTATCCCCTCTCACAGTAGAGAACCCAAAGAACAGATGCCAGAGGGAAAGTAATAAATAGCAAGTCATGATGCATCGCATGAAAGTAGAGCAGGGTTGGAGAGAGGAATTGGCATGGATGATTACAAACAAGATTGCCCACAGAAGCTTAGGGGTGAGGACTCCAAGGGGTTAAGTCAGAAGAGGTTGGGTTTGAGTTGAAGATGTACCAATCAAGCGAATTTCTGCAAAACTGCCTAAATTCACAAACTTTCAGTTGAATACGGGAGCTTAATTCCCTTCATGAAGGATTCAGATGTGCACACAAAAGGGATAACTATCCTTTCTATTCAAACAGCTGAAAGCTGCAAACACCCGTGGCACCATCGGAGCAGGATACTGGGGCAGAAATCTAGAGCCCCACTGAGGCAGATGAGCAGGAGGTGCCCAAAATGTGCAACAGGACCGGCTTGCTACGTTTCGAAACAACACACAGAGCCCCGAACCCCAGGTAGAACTTTGGATAAACTGTATTGAGAGCCTTGTTTGGTCTGACTGGCAGGATATAAAGTTTAATAAAATGTAATAAAGCAATGACTGCCCTTTTTATTATGTGAAGTTGCAAGATATTGCCTGACCTCCGTAGGACTCACAGCTAATCTTTAAATGCTTCCTTGATTAAAAAAAGAAGTAGGAAGCGAATCCCACATCATCTGGGTTAAGACTGCAACCTTAATTTTACAAATCCATGATCCAAGCTCACCTGCATTGCGAACTCCCTGGCTTAGTGTTCATTCTGTCTCTGCACTTATTTGACATTCAGAGACTCCAAGATGAGAAGATCATCTCAGCCCTAGTCACTTGTGGCATTTGCTCGGGCAAATCGGAGGAATATCCAAAGGCAATAGGTATTACGAAAAAGGGGTAGGCCCTCCAAGGCACCCTTGATGGCAAGCTGCCCTCTCCCCCTCGGCATGTTAACACTTGCCCCACATCCTGATGTCATTACACGTTTCTTGGCTCTTCCAAGGAGCCTCTTCCAAATGCATGCAGAAAATTTACTGGCCTTTTTCTAGTCGGGTGGTCCTTATTACATTTGCCATTCCAGGTTTGAAAAGAAAAGAGGGAGCTTTCTTTAAAACACAGGCAAGGGTGGGGCAGGGAAGTTTAGTAAAAATGTCTGCAGACTAGTAAGTTGCTGACTTATTTTGCAAAGCTGTTCCCCTGAACACATAAGGTTTATATATTACCCCTGCCAAAGTTTGTGCCTTGCCACCATCTAGCTATTTCTAAATCAACATTCCCCCCTCTCTCTATATAAAGGCACTATCGCCCTGGGAGGGGAAAAGAAATAAGTTGATTCTTGTGCATTTTTCCTGGTAACAAAGATGTTCCATCATTGCTTTCTCCACGTAAACACTCTAATATTCTGAACATTATTTTCACTTTAGGGATCTGAATTGGCTATTAACAGAGTAAACATCAGAACACCCAGCATTTCAAGGCTTTATAGCCCATGAATGAAATATTCCAAATTGCAAAATAATGACGGGGATACTGGAAACTAACAAAACCCCAGCATTTTCCTTGGATAGAAAATCAGAGAGGGAAGGACAGAAGAAGCCACAGAAACACAGTCAAAGGCTCTCTCACAAAAGTCTGCTTGCGAGAATAAAGATGCATTATGCAAATGCCACCTCTTCAGCATTCATGATATTCACACAAATTCACTCAGTACATACAGAACCCCTTTGTTGCCCACAACAAAATCAGTTCTACCTCAAGCATAATTAATTATTGCAGCGCATGAATGCAAAATAAAAAAATAAAAAATAAAAATGCAAGGAAAAATAATGTTTGAGGCATTGCAAAGGATTTGAGAGGGCCAATGACTCACATGAAAAGCAAGGACAGGCTAGAGTGAGTGCGTGTTTGTGTGTGTGCGTGAGTCTGTTAAAACACCTCTTCAGCTATTTACTGAAAAACCTATTTCTTTGGACTGGAAAACTGAAGATATCATGTACACGTTACTGAAAAACCAATCGCTTAAGAACAATGCTTGACAAAAATGGCCCACTTACTCTGTGGATGCTTACTCCTGAACAAGTGCTCTTTAGACAAAAACTGGCAATCATTTCCCATGGATGACGACAACTAAAGGTACAGATTGCACCATCCAGCCCTCTTATACGGAACATGAAGTAGCTTTCAGCTATAGAACAGCTCTATACGCCACAAAGCGAGACGGTTGCCTATTCCTCTAACCCACTGCATTGTGATTTGGGGGTCATCTTTTACGGATGCTGACCAGAGTGCCAGTGTTGTGCAGCGGATAGTGAGACCAGGGTTCAAACCCCCACTCAGCCGTGAAGCTCACTGAGCAGCTGAGGCAAGACAGGGCAAACTCGTTTACACAACACATGAAAACAGCAGTGGAGGACCAGTGGCCCAAAGCCACACCCATCTGCCCATCGTCTGGTGCTCTATGCTAGGCATAGGCAAACTCGGCCCTCCAGATATTTTGGGACTACAATTCCCATCATCCCTGACCGCTGGTCCTGTTAGCTAGGGATGATGGGAGTTGTAGTCCCAAAACATCTGGAGGGCCAAGTTTGCCTATGCCTGCCCTATGAAGTCAGGTGTGGGACAGGGAAAGCTGCACCTGCAAATAGCACCCGATTTGAGCTGCCAATGCTCCCTTGTGGCAGCTGCAGCTTTACCTTTGAGGCTATTCAAATTTAGCAACCTAACCTGACAAGCTGCTTTCACCAGGGAGAGGATATGCTGGGGAGCTCCTGATCCCTGATGAAAGCAACTCCACAGGGAAAAGCACCACATCAAAACCACATTCAAAAGGTTAAGCCTCAGCTGCAAAGGAACAATTGGGAGTGCACATGTTCAATCCCTTTGCAGCCATAGTTTTACCTTTCCCAGCATCCAGGACTGTGCTTTCTGGTGAATCTGTGAAGCTTCAGGGCAGGGTTTCCCAAACTTGGGTCTCTAAGCTAGGGATGATGGGAGTCATAGTCCAAAAACAGCTGGAGACCCAAGTTTGGGAAACCCTGCTTTAGGGATTTCCCTTAGAACCGTATTGACAAGACGCTGGGCAAAAAGAGAGATGGGGGAGGGGCAGATCACTGCTGCGGCTCTCAGCCCCACAGGGGCATGGAGTGGTGGCTGCATTTGACACGGTGGTGTAATATCTCAAGGTAGCTTCAGCCCATCCCATGGTTCATTCATTGGCCACCCAGCATGTTGCTGGGCAATCTCGAATATAAATTGATAATCAGGGCTTATACAGTGGTACCTCCGGATGTGAATGGGATCTGTTCTGGAGCCCTGTTCGCAACCTGTGTAGAACGTAACACGCGACTGTGTGTCTGCGCGTGCACGGGTCGCGTTTTGTCGCTTCCACGCATGACATCATTTTGAGCGTCTGCACATGCACGAGCGGCGAAACCGTGTTCCGTTACTTCCGGGTCGTCGTGGAGCGTAACTTGAAAACGCTCAACCTGAAGAATATCTAACCCAAGGTATGACTGTATTATATCCAGAGAGAGGCAACGATTGTCAGAAGGGAGGCTTGGAGATCAGGCTCTTCCTACCAGCAGGACTTTAACTAGGGGTTGTTGTAGCATCTTCCTCTGTTCCAAGAAGAAAGGGGTCCAAACTAGAATATGAACGCCTTGAGATAAGCAGACGGCAATTCAAAGCAGCCTGAGCAAAGAAGGAGGGTTGGGCATGCTCTGTGCTGAAAACTTTCTGCATGTAGAAATGCTGAGTTCTGCTACCTCTGAAATTCTGCAACCACATTAAAGCACATTTCCATAATGCTACAACACAGAGCTGAAGCTCCAGAAGTCTTACTTGTTAGCTGTCTGGCTTTGGAGATTTCACCATCCACACACTTTCAGACTATAAGAGCGAGAAAGATGTTCTTCAATAATTATACATACGCGGATGTTCTCAAGTCACTGAAAGAACACCTGTCCTTCTGCAACTGTGAGATTATTGGGGAAAATTCCTGAATGCACAGAGCTCTGTGAGCATTGGTGTTAATCTGAATACAGTGGTGCCTCACAAGACGAAATTAATCCGTTCCGCGAGTATCTTCGTCTAGCGGTTTTTTCGTCTTGCGAAGCAACCCTATTAGCGGCTTAGTGGATTAGCGCTATTAGCGGTTTAGTGGCTATTAAAGGCTTAGCGGCTTAGCGCCTTAGCTGCTAAAAGGCTATTAAAGGCTTAGCGGCTTAGAAAAAGGGGGGGGGGGGAGCGAAAAAAAATCTCAAGACTTGCAAGACATTTTTGTCTTGCAAAGCAAGCCCATAGGGAAATTCGTCCTGCGAAGCGCATTGAAAAACGGAAAACCCTTTCGTCTAGCGGGTTTTCCGTCTTGTGAAGCATTCGTCTTGCGGGGCACCACTGTAGAATGGGAAAAGCAGATAACTACTCAGCCACAGGGCCACACACCAGAAAGCCAAAGCATGTGTGCATCATGTTGGATTGTCTGGTCAATATAAATAATGTGCTAGGCAAATTGGGAGGATATGCTCAGAGTGTCCAGTTGGAGACTCCGTATTCTGACTGAGCAAAAGGCAAAATCTCGTTTCCTCTATTTGCTTGCGTGCTCTCTCCCCACCATGTGGAGCAAATATGCAGTCTTTATGAACGTCCTCCATCCAGCAAACACTAGCATGTATGATACAAGCATTTCAATCGTCTCCAGCTGAACTTGCATCTGGGGCACCAAGGCTCTCAAGCTCTACATCAGCAGGACCTATTGCTCACTTTCAAAACCCAGCCCTTCAATCCAAGACACCACCTCAGCAGAGCGCAACAGCTAATTGGGGAGCCATCCCCGTTCCCCTGGGAGGAATCAGTTCTCTTCAAAAGCAGACAGACAGATTGTAAAGCCAGCGCTGAAAATCAAAAGGAAGTCACTCCTCATTATCGGCTTAAGAATTTCTCCGGTTCTCTGCAGAGAAGCTATTTCACTGCCGCTTGATCTCAAAAGCCACCAGCAATGTCTTCAGGCACACGCGACGTAGCACAACAGCTAAGGCTCATTTTCTTTCTAGCTCCTAAAGCCAGATGAATTTACATCTTCAGCCCATTTGAAATAGTAATAATAACTGGGGTGGGGGTGGGGGTGGGGAGTGGGCACTGCCAAAAAAAGACAATTAATCAACCTGGGAACTGTTCCAGGTTCAAATGAGAGAAAAAAATATGTAAAACCAGCTTGACACAACCCCAGAGTTAAAAACAACAACAACAAGGTGGGGGAAGCTGCTACTTGATCCCAGCATGAAATGCAGGGTAATAATATATGTGTGCTTGTATGTGTGTGATTTTTGGAGAGCAATAGGGAGTTATTGTGATGCGTCAGCATGGGTTTATCAATGGAAGGAAATCGGAACCAGTAGCACAATACGGTTCTTTTAAAGAAGAAAAAGAGAAATGAGATGCCTGTATGAAGCGAAATGGTCCTGCTCCTACACTGACTCTTATACCCGATACATAGCGGGCACTAGGATGGCAAATGCAGGCATAGGAGAATCAGGTGTACCCTTATGCTAGGGAGGCATCCGTGTCTTGAATTAATTAAAGTTTTTAACGACATGATTCCCAGTGCCATTCACAATAAGGAGAAAATTATAATTATAGGAAGGAGAAAAATACAAATAATACTCCAGTAAAATCCGAAACAGCACAACCTCCCTCCGTCCAACAAAAAAAAACTCACAAGCAACTTCACAGTGCCACATTTTGAGCTCAAATCATCTCATAAAAGCTAAAAATCATAGGGAGAAAACAGGGACAATGCAGCAGCATCAGTCTTCCATACTGCTAATTAAGAAAGAAGAGAGTTGAAGAATGATGCAGGCAGTGCTTTTCAAGCATCCACCGCAGAACACACAAAGATGCCCATAGGATTTTTTTTTGGGGGGGGGGTGAGCTAGGAACATAAGAAGAGCCTGCTGGATCAGGCCAATGACCCACCTAGTCCAGCATCTTGTTCTCACAGTAGCCAACCAGATGCCCCTGTGGGAAACCCACAAGCAGGACCTGAGTACAAGTGCTCTCGCCCCTCCCCACCATGCGCAGTTGCCAGTAGTTGGTGTTCAGAAGCATGACTGTCCGGCTAACTCCCCCTGCCCACCTGGCTGTGCAGTTGGCAGAACCTGAAGGCAGTCACTTCACTGTAGAAAGGGATGGGAACCATCACCAATCAGGGTTTCCATCCCTGGGCTGGAGTGTTTCACACAATGAACCCGCCCCCCTTCAGACTCTGCTAATCACAAATCTGGGATGGAACTGTCAGCACATGTTATTCAGGGAGCAGAGCCAGCCCTGCAAGCTCCCTCACATGCCTTGTCATATATGCCTACAGGGCTTCTGTCACACCAGCACCCATTAAACCAATTCCTCACACAAAAGCATGTATATATCCCAACATTTCAACAAGAGATGCGCAAAAGCCAATCAATCAGTTTCTGTTCCATGTCAGTTTTGCCAATACATCTGCATGAGATTTGCATTTAAATAAGTTCCGAGAAAAAGGGTGTTTGCAGCACCTATTTAAATACTTCTTCCCTGCCCTGCCTTGCACTTCAACACATGTAGACAGAGGATCTTACGGGTATATAGGAAAGGGATCCCGATTTGGACAAGTAACGGTGCAGGTTTGGCAAAGGACATAGAATACAGGAGATATGATTCGGAAGTTCAGGAATCGGGAAAGATGTTTGGGACTGGGTGGAAGCAACTAAGATGTCCCAACAGCTTCCACACCACACCCACCAAGCTTTTAAAAAGACGAGGCATGGTGAACATGTTGGGATTGCAAACATGCATTCCTCTGGGGTGGGTGGCTCTGCTCCCATCTGTGAGGTGACAATTAGTTCTGCCCCCTTCCGTTCAGCCTCCTCCTCCTCCTAAGTTATCTACCCCCTGCCCTCAGCATCCAGTGAGACTCTGCTCTGCTGGGAGGTAGAGAGGAAGAGATGGTTTCCCTGCTCCCAAAGTTGCTGAAGTTGAGGCACACAAGGGAAAGCCCCTGCCCCCCCAAACCCTATTTCCCACTATTCTGCCCCTCACCCCATTTCTTCCTCCTCCTCCTCCTGTGTTGGGGCCTGCCAAACTGATCCCGACTCCAGCAGAGCTGCAGGACTCATTACATTTTCTTTGATAATGCACAAGCTTTAAAGGTATTCTGATACGGTTTTTGTTTAACTGCTATGTAAAATTCAAGAAGTACAAAATCCAATAGATCACTAGGTTAGGATCTAGAGATCAGGTCAATTTTTACGGCACTTTAAAGACTAGGATCCTCAAGCAACCTCTAATTGCAATATGGTAATGAAAGGAGCCCAACAATGTCAGGAGGCAAAAGGTTTTGATATTTTGGAGAAGGGAGGGCAAGGGATAGAATCATAGAACTGTAGAGTTGGAAGGGACCCTGAGGATCATCTAGTCCAACCCCCAGAAATGCAGGAATATGCAACTGTTCCATATGGGGATCGAACCTGCAACCTTGGTGTCATCAGCACCACACTCTAACGAAGTGAGCTATCAATGAATGGCACAATTTGGGAATGGAGAATGTGATTTAGTAACAGCGCAGCCTCTTTTGCAAAATGAAATTTAAAATGCCAATTGACAACATAAAAAGAGCCCTGCAGATGGCTGGACTCACTCAGTCCAGCATCCTGTCCTCACAGTGGCCAACTAGAAGCCAGGAAGAAAAGCCCGCAAGCAGGACCGGAGCATCACAGCATCTCCCTCTGTTTCCCAGCAACTGGTATTCATAAATATACTTCCACTGACAGTGGCGGTAGTACATAGTCATCACTGGCAAATTGTTATAATGGTGACAGAGAAAGCTGGGTGATCCCCTCCCCCGGTTCCATTTCCAAAGCCATACGAAAGAAACTTGGTTTGACAATAAAATAATACAAAATAGTAATAAATGCTGGAGATAGCACTGACCTCCAAATTCAGGGAAGGCTTTCAAGGTTGCCCTGGAGAGTGAATGCTCCATGACTTGCCCTAAGTGTTTTACTCCACCTATCTCTTGTAGAAGACAAAGTGCTTTGTCTGCTGCTACCGAGAATGAAAGCAAAGAGTAGCCCTCCCCCCTTTAATCTTCCACACATTTCTTTAAAAAAAATTTTTTTTTACAAGGCCAACAGGCTCAGTTCCATCTGAAACAGCTTATCTTTTGTTTGAGAAAAGCTGTAAGATGAAGCGTGCGTGAGAGAAAATTAAGACGTTGATCGTGAACCAAGCAAGGAAGTTCACTCGGCAGCGCAACTGAATTGGATCAAACCCAACCTCTACAAAAGGAGCTTTTCTCTCAAGAACCTGTCAGATTCAGAAGAGATTTCTTTACTACCACAGCCGGCATTGTCATCGGCCCGCTAATGCAAACAGGTGGCTTTCTATTCCCTGCTACAAGCTAAGAGGACAGAGAGACAGAGAGATGTAGGTCAACGTGACAGTGCCACAATGAAGAGAAACAGAGGGAGAGTTATCTGAAGCTCTGCCATAACAGCATCACACACACACCCCCACACACACCCAGAGCCCCCTCAAGGGATCGCAATGACCTTTATTGAGTTTTGTTAAAATGTAGGAAATGTACGATCATCTCAAGGAACAACACGAAGACACACAAATGGAAGAGAAATCCACTAGGCATTCCTCAAGCCGTACCGGGAGAGAAAAAGAAGGTAACAGTCGACATAGAGTCACCTGAGTTGGAGGTCATTGGTCTGTGCATGCTGGCAGGTCCCATGAAGGTCTAATACTGCATGTAAAAGTGGGGCTGGAGAGTGGAAAAGAATGGCAATATATCTCACATTTGACAACCAATACACCCATTGGGTTTCAGATAGTACCTGGGTAAAGGTAAAGGTAAAGGTAAAGGGACCCCTGACCATTAGGTGCAGTCGTGGCCGACTCTTGGGTTCCGGTGCTTATCTCGCTTTACTGGCCGAGGAAGCCGGCGTACAGCTTCCGGGTCATGTGGCCAGCATGACTAAGCCACTTCTGGCGAACCAGAGCAGCGCACGGAAACGCTGTTTACCTTCCCGCCAGAGCAGTACCTATTTATCTACTTGCACTTTGACGTGCTTTCAAACTGCTAGGTTGGCAGGAGCAGGGACCGAGCAACGGGAGCTCACCCCGTCACAGGGATTCGAACCGCAGACCTTTTGATCAGCAAGTCCTAGGCTCTGTGGTTTAACCCACAGCGCCACCCGCGTCCCTTCAGCACATGGGTAGAAGAGTCTAAAAAGCCCAAGGCACAATTTTTCACAACCCTCTAGTGGCTATGGTGACTGATTTACCAGAAGTAATGTATTCAGCATTAAATCTGGAAGTACCACTTGTGGAGTACCGAGTACAGTTCTGGTCACCTTCCCTCCAAAAGAATATGGTAGAGTTGGAAAAGGGTCAGAAAAGAGCAACCAAAGCGATCAGGGGGATGGAGCAAGTGCCCTATGAGGAAATGTTGCAGAGTTTGGGACTTTATAGTTTGAAAGCGGCAAGCAAGAGATGACATGATAGAAGCTTCTTATAAAACTATGCATGGCATGGAGAAAGTGGACCGAGAAGTGTTTTACTCCTTCGATCATAAACAATACAACTCACTAAAGAAGCTGAATATTGGAAGATTCAGGACAGATAAAGGAACGGACTTCACACAGTGCATAGTCAAATTGCAGATCTCTCTCCCCCAGGAGGCAGGGATGGCCACCAACTTGGACGGCCTTAGAAGACGATTTAGACAAATTCATGGAGTGGGGGTGCTATTGATGACTACTAGCCATGATGGCTATGCTCTACCTCCACAGTTGGAGCCAGCAATGCTTCTGAACAGCAGTGGCTGGAAACCACGAGAGGGGAGAAGGCTTGGGTCTTGCTTTTGGTCTTCCTACAGGCATCTAGTTGGCCACTGTGAGAACAAGATGCTGGACTAGATGGGCTGTTTTCCCGATCCAGCAGGCTATTCTTATGTACTTAAATTGTTTTCCTGGTGCTGTGGCTAGGATATCAGCCCACATTGCTACTCCGACCTCCCTGCCCACATGTCATGCGTGCAAATCTTTGCCCTACACAGCAGAGCGCACAACTATGCTTGCTCAGGGGCAGCCCAGAGGCTGCAGAACCCTGCTGGCATGTGTTAAAGAGCAATTCATTTACAAGCGTTTTTATACTGCCCTTCAAATATATTCCCAGAGTGCTTCATAAAGCAAATAAATCGACCAATTTAAATGCACATACAGAAAATATTTAGTAAGATAAAAGCCAGAAAAAAATATAAAAGCAACATAAAACAGTCAGCAGGATTAGAAATATATCTATCAAGCTTGGGGAAAATAAAATGGTATCTGGCTAGGACAATAACAGTAGCCAGGCCCTGCCTCACTGTTCTAGGAAGAGCTTTCCAGAACTGGGGCACCCCAGTGAGAAGGCCCTGTCCCTTGCCTCACCACACAAAGAAAGGTCTCCACTGAAGATTTCAGGGTACATGTAGGGGTGTACATAGACAAGAAGGCCTTCAAGTACCCTGGTACTCCCTGGTGTGGAGGGCTTTATATGTCAACACCAGCTCAGACTGGGAATCTCTTAGAAAAGACATAACACCTGAATGCCCAGTTGGGTATCCACATTCTGCATGAACTGCAGTTTCTGAACAGTCTACAAGGTCAGCTCCATATAGTGTGAATTACAGTAGCCTACCCTGGAGGTTAGCAGAGCATGGATAACCAAGACCAGGATGCCTCTGTCCAGGTAGGTTTGCACCTGGCATATCTGCCCAAGCTGGTAAAAGGCACTCACAATACCAATATAAATCAAGGAGCACCCGCAAACCTGTTCCTTTATTGGGAGAGCAACCCTGTCAAGCACAGGATGAGCAGTGCTTCCTCAGGCAGATGAACCACTGGCTCTTCTCTGCTTTGAGCTTTAAATGTTGGCCCTCGTCTAGTCACCAATTTAGTACATCCACCATTTCAACTTCAGTTTAATGAAAAGGAGAAAGAACTGGGCCTCCTCTGTATATTGATGGCGCCTCGTCCCAAATTTCCAAATGAGCTTACTTAGTGGTTTCAAACAGATGTTAACCACAGGTGTTAAAAAGCATGGGGGATGAAAGATGCAATGCCATAGCATTAATTCCAAGGAGTTTACCCTCTTTGGTGTTTCCTCCTTTGAAGTCAACTCATTGCTGGTGACCCAATCAACCTTTAAATGCCTTCTAGGACCAGGTGTTCCAGATGTCCCTGAGGGACAGCAAAGCTCTTCAAACCAAGACTGCCTAAGTGGATGAGGCAGAACCCTTTGGCTGCTCACATGTTCTTCAGCAGAGAATGGGAGAAGGCAGAGGGTGTGTGTGTGTGTGTGTGTGTGTACATCATATATTTTGGAAAATTGTTTTCCATTTGTTTGTTCGTGTATTCAGATACCTCCTGAGATATCACTGCCAAAAATTGGCACAAGGATTCCTGAGGTGAGGTGGCAGTCTTCATTGACGTTTATATGCCGGGAACCATTTTGAATCAAGAGGGCAGACCAGAATGTGACTTCGGAGTGACTTCATCTTTTTTTTGGACCTAGGTTCATCTGCCTCTTGAGGTATCTTTGCTGAACTTGGCATGAGGGATCCCAATGTGGGGTGGCAGACTGTGCTTCTGTTTGCAAGTTGGGTGCCATTTTTATTCAAACTGGCGTACTGAAATGTGATTTTGGCATGACTTTGACTATTTCTCATTATAGGTTCAGCCACTTCTTGAGATCTCATTCGGCACAAGGGTTCCTGAGATGGAGGCAGCGGTCTTCATTGACGTTTGGATGCCGGGCGCCATCTTGAATCAAGATGGCAGAACAAAATGTGACTTTGGAATGACTTCCCCTGATTTTTGCTGTGATGGGTCTAGACACAAATATTACACCATCCATTTAAAAATCATGACATCTTTTTGGTTTCTAGAAATTGCTGGATAGTGCTGGGCTCTCCCCACTAGTGAAGGTAGATAGAGAGAGATATGGAAATATAGACAGATATAAGGAATAAAAATAAAAAATAGAACCAGCTTAATCACAAAGCACTTGTACATGCAAGGATTAAAATTGGTATTCGTGCCAGCAGGTATGGAAACAGACTGTTAGAGATACTGGGTTAAAATTTGTTCCTGACATTTATAATATTCAGTGTTTAAAAAAAAGGGGGAAGAAAGAATGAAGGAAAAAATAAGAACCTCACCGAAAAGAATAATTGCTCCCACAGGGACCAATCCACAGGTCAAAGGGGGGCTTTTTTGCACTTGACTGCAACAGAGTCTTGACGGAGATTTTCAGTAAAACCTGAACTTCAGCTTGCAGCATAATTAAGGTTTGCCCTCGTGTGCACAGCTGAAGGAAAAAGTGCTACTTCAGTAGCTTGGAACAGCTGTCCCCACAAGCGAGAGGGAAGTCTGTCTATTCCAGGGAAGGGAGAACAGAATGAAAATAAATGGATTTTTAATTCAACTATTTTTAAAAAAGAATAAAGTGGAACTAATTTTCATTCTTGTCATGCAGAGCTTGGAGGCACAAAAGGGGAGGGCTTTGCCCCGAGAAATAATTAATTACCTGAAATTTCATTAGTTACGCTTATTAGTAAACTCAGAAGTTTAACACAGAGACTTATGCCACGCGGAAGACAAAGACGACGAAACTGCAGTCGCCAGGCACAGGCCCTCCAAGCTCGGCTCTGCCAACTGCCATTCCCTCCACCCCACTGGAGCTCTTCTATAAAACATGTCCTACCGAAATTAGTGTGGGGGGGTAGTGGTTGAAGGGTCACATTCTAAGTCTCTGCTCCAGACTGAATATATAATCTTCTGCCCCCTTTAACAGCTTTGGTGGAAGATTCAGGACACATAAAAGCAGTGCAGAGTTGAACTATGGGACTCGCTCCCACAGGAGTCAGTCATGGCCAACAGCCTGGATAGCTTTGAAAGAGGATAAGACACATACATGAAGGAGGGGGGCATTTGAATTCCCCACAGCATGTCACACCCTACTCCCCTAAATACCTGAAGGAGCATCTTCACCCCCACAGTTCAGCCCGGACACTGAGGTCCAGCTCCGAGGGCCTTCTGGCGGTTCCCTCACTGCAAGAAGCGAAGTTACGGGGAACTAGGCAGAGGGCCTTTTTGGTAGTGGCACCCGCACTGTGGAACGCCCTCCCACCAGATGTCAAAGAAATAAACAACTATCTGATGTTGAAAAGACATCTGAAGGCGGCCCTGTTTAGGGAAACTTTTAATATTTGATGAATCATTGTATTTTAATATTCTGTTGGAAGCTGCCCAGAGTGGTTGGGGAAACCCAGTCAGATGGGCGAGGTATAAATTATTATTATTATTATTATTATTATTATTATTATTATTATTATTATTATTATACTGTAACTCCTTTTAGGCAACTGTCATATAGATGGACCTGGTTTGCACAGCATGGTAAGCCATACTACAGTTGTTAACTCATGGTTAGTGAGGAGGTAACTTAGCATGTTCCCTGGACAAAATAGGACCAGGGAGAAGCAAAGCAGCTGAAAGCAATTCCTCTCTGGGAGCCAGCAGGTTCATACTGTCATCACAGTATGGAGAATTTTGGAGGTGGTAATTTCTGACTGGCTGGCACCCTGAAGGAGGACATTCCAGCTTGCAATATTTTGCTGTGGTATCCATTTGTGGCTTGTGAAGCCATCGCCTTGCCATGGAACATATGTGTTCACACCGCTATACCTGGTGAATGGCAAGGCTAGAATGACTTATATGGATAATTCAAAGCTACAGTTAAAAGGGTCAAAGGAAAATGTTGATGGGGTTACCAGATAAAACGTACAGACCACAAGTTTTTTAGGAAGAAGGGAAAGGGTCAGTTAGTGAGAAAAGGAACCTTGCTCCAGTTTCTTTTATCACTTTCCAGGAAAGATTTGAAGTTAAGGTTGCAACATCTGACAGCTTGTTATTAATGGACAAAATTAATATTCTAGACATCCCACTCGGGAGCTGTCGGCATTCGTGCCCACAGAGCTCAATTATGCAGCATCTGTGGTCGCGGGAAGAAGGAGGTCGACGTGTGGAAACTGTTGAATTCCCCAGCTGCTGAGCAGGTAGAGCGCAATGTCAACGAAGGCTCATCCGGGGCACATCTTGGCTTTCACCTGTCTGAAGGGACAGGAGGTAGAAAAGAACACACCGCCAGCGAGAAGGCTACACAGTTGGTTGTCTTTCCCAAGAAAGAGAAGAGCCACTCAGCTGCAAAATTCGTTTTTGTTAGTAAAACAAAATCAGGCCTATAAATATAGAACTGTGGAGTTGGAAGGGACCCCAAGGGTCATCTAGTCCAAGCCCACACGGTACAGGAACTCCAACTAAAGACTCACCACCAGATGGCCATCCAACCTCTGTCTAAAACCTTCCAAGGAAGGAGAGTCCATCACCTTCTGAGGTAGGTTGTTCCAACTGACTCACAGTTCTTACTGTCAGAAGGTTCATCCTAATGTTTACTGTATGTTGCAATTTCATGTATTGACCAAGGAAAAGTGGAGGAAAAAGTGAATGGGAAAACCTGAACTAGTTGCAGCTCAGTGCCTGGAGGGCAGGACACAAATACAGCCTCAAGGGCTACGATGCCGATTCTGTGGGATGCGCAGAGTCGGTGGGGTATGCAATAGAAAATTATTATTATATCATTAGTATTGCAATGCACTCCAAGTTCAAGTTTACCATTTCCAATTAATGCACTAGCTGAGCCCGATTTCCCCGAGGTGAAGAAAAGGCAACATTGGAGGATATAAAAAGGCAGCGGGAATTCCTTTAGGTTCTGCTGGCTGCACTTGTTTATTTTTAAGATTGGCTTTAACCATTTGGGCATGGCGTTTTATCTGTTCGTTGGGCTTGTAAGCCACCACGACACCCCCCAGGTGGGCTAAGAGGCAAGGCAGCCATTTCAAACTAAAATCAATATGTTCTCGGCTGAAGTTCAGAGAGCCTTGTGCTGCTGGCAACCTCTGGAACATCCTAAGCAAGCACGGAGAGAATAGTTCCAGCATGGAATATCAAAGATTCTTCCCTCTTTAAAAACTCTGTATGCTATCATACACACAAAACAGGGCAATGGAGGTGGCAGTGAAGGCGGCTCCAGCGGCAGCCGTTGTAGAATCCCAGCAGCTAATAAGTAACCTGGGAACATGGAGCAACTCAGTGAGATGGTGGGGTATGCCATATTTACGCAACTGTAATGCACACCTTTTTTGGCCAAATTACTTTGCAAAAATTAGGGTGTGCATTAGATTTGATAGTGCATTAGATTCGCATAAATACGGTAAGTTGTGGTTGTTGTTACAACCCAAAAATGGGGGGGGGGGTCCTAAGGCGTTTCACAAAGTAATTGCAAGATTACAAAAGATAAGTCCACCCACTTCCAGCATTCCTGAGACAATGATACTCAAAAGGCCTATGAAAACAGCCACAAAGCTCACTGGGTGACCTAACCAAACTCACAGGGTTGTTTGCATGGATAAAATTGGGAGATGGGGGGAGCAGAAGCCACTTACACTGCCTTGCGCTCCATGGAGGAAAGATGTAAATAAATAAAATGTTTTCTTTTTCATTTCCTCCATTGTTGTTCTTGCTTTTCAAAAGGATTTTGTTTTCCCAATAAGCAGTAACATAGAATATTCACATTCTGTATAAAGGCCTCTTCTTCAACCCGTTTTATATGAAAGGCTTAGCTCTCTCTTTCTTGCATAGTCGGAATGTCAGAGTTCAGGTGGAGGAATGGGAAGCCAGACGTTTATTGTCTATATCCTGCTTCTGCCCCCCACCAGTTTTGTGAAGTTCGCTTTCTTGCACAAATGGCAGGGGACACAAAGTCAACTTGCACCTTTCCTGAAATCTTTGAGGCAAAAGGGGATATCAGAAGGCTCCCACCAGTGACGCCCTTGAAAATAAATTTTCACTTCTCTGCCTCAGAGGAGAATGCCGAGAACTGGAGGGTGAGGGAGGTTTCAGCAGCCCCAGAAGAAGGGGAAAGGCACTTAGAAAGTGGAGGGGTTGTGAAAAGTGCATCTGAAACTTTCTCCCATCAACAGATTAAGGTTACAGAGTGGCAGGAAATAAGTATATCCTTCTTGAGCATAAAGAATCTACCGTTTAGTAGCATGGATTCCCAGAGTCATTGATCAGCTAAGCTACATGTTATCAAAACTAAAACTTGGGGCAATCAGGAAATCATAGAATAGAATCATAGAGTTGGAAGAGACCACAAGGGCCATCGAGTCCAACCCCCTGCCAAGCAGGAAACACCATCAGAGCACTCCTGACATATGGTTGTCAAGCCTGTGCTTAAAGACCTCCAAAGAAGGAGACTCCACCACACTCCTTGGCAGCAAATTCCACTGTCGAACAGCTCTTACTGTCAGGAAGTTCTTCCTAATGTTTAGGTGGAATCTTCTTTCTTGTAGTTTAGATCCATTGCTCCGCGTCCGCTTCTCTGGAGCAGCAGAAAACAACCTTTCTCCCTCCTCTATATGACATCCTTTTATATATTTGAACATGGCTATCATATCACCCCTTAACCTCCTCTTCTCCAGGCTAAACATGCCCAGCTCCCTTAGCCGTTCCTCATAAGGCATCGTTTCCAGGCCTTTGATCATTTTGGTTGCCCTCCTCTGGACACGTTCCAGTTTGTCAGTGTCCTTCTTGAACTGTGGTGCCCAGAACTGGACACAGTACTCCAGGTGAGGTCTGACCAGAGCAGAATACAGTGGCACTATTACTTCCCTTGATCTAGATGCTATACTCCTATTGATGCAGCCCAGAATTGCATTGGCTTTTTAGCTGCCGCGTCACACTGTTGGCTCATGTCAAGTTTGTGGTCAACCAAGACTCCTAGACCCTTTTCACATGTACTGCTCTCAAGCCAGGTGTCACCCATCTTGTATTTGTGCCTCTCATTTTTTTGCCCAAGTGCAATACTTTACATTTCTCCCTGTTAAAGTTCATCTTGTTTGTTTTGGCCCAGTTCTCTAATCTGTCAAGGCCGTTTTGAAGTGTGATCCTGTCCTCTGGGGTGTTAGCCACCCCTCCCAGTTTCATGTCATCTGCAAATTTGATCAGGATGCCCTTGAGTCCATCATCCAAGTCGTTGATAAAGATGTTGAATAAGACCGGGCCCAAGACAGAACCCTGTGGCACCCCACTAGTCACTCTTCTCCAGGATGAAGAGGAACCATTGATGAGCACCCTTTGGGTTCGGTCAGTCAGCCAGTTACAAATCCACTGAGTGGTAGCATAGTCAAATATCCAAGCTGGCATTGTCAGCATGAAGAAACACAGAAGACAAAAAAAGGAGGAAGATAAAGGACTAGATCCAGCCTTTTCGGAAGACTGCACCTCCCACCACATTAGTTCTTACATTGTTTTGATGGCGTGTTGATCATTTTTGCCTATCATTGCTGTCAGCCACTTTGAACTTATCTATAAGCCACTTTCAGTCTCCTAGATGGAAATCATGCATGGAACCCATTTCGAAATTGAAGTGGGGAAAATAGAAGGACTAGCCATTTAAGACCACAGCCATATTTAAATCTCTAATTTTCCCCAGAATGGTGATTACAAATTAAATCCCAACTCAACACACATCGTCCCTGCAAAGGTACAATGGGACATCTTGGGCCACATCAGGAACTATTATAAAAAGAATGTCCCTTGCTGCTCACTATAGCAAAAAACAAAGAGTCTATTTCTACCCCCTCCCATTCACTTCTGAATATGAAAAGGTTATTTCTGATTTTGACTGGGATCATAGCATTTGAAAATCAGAAGACTATCCCGAAGATGGATTTTTTTGCCCTCTAGCTTAAAACATGGAAATAAATATTTGAATAACTTAAATAGCAATATCTGCTATGAGATAGGAAGTCATAAATCCAGAACATAATCAGGAAGGTGGGGGGAAAGAGATTGGCTTCAGCTATTCACTCTTGGATGTGCACAATCTTCATTTTATTTTTGTGCCCTTGAAAAAAGGGATAAATGAAAAGGTGTGAGCCGTAATCCGTGAGAGCTCCACAGATACGGAAATTTAACACTGACAGATATGACAGAGACTCATCTGATAGCCTAAGCCCTGCTTCAGAAACCAGGGAGAGGACAATGAACTGAATACCGAATAAAGAGCCAAATCTGACCTCTCCAGCAGTGGAGATGCAGCCAGTGGGGCGGGGGACTGAGCCATGCAACAAATATCAAAAGCTAAAGAAGGGCGGCGGTGTTAGTGGGGCTCTGCATTAACATCACTGCCACTCTAAGTAAGTCACAGCTAAGTCCTTCTGGCTTCGGAATTCTTTTATCCCACTTACACTATTTTCAAAAGGCTGGGATAGATGGCTGCCCTGGAATCAGATTAAGGCGAGAAAAGGGGGGACGGATGGACCCAAAGGAATTAAATTCTGGGAAGGGAGGGTAGAGAGGGGAAACTGTTGGAAGATTAAAAAGAGTGTGTGTGTGTGGAAGAGAGAGGGCTTTCCAGACACAGATTGGGATATGAATAATACACTCAGGAATGAAGGGAGATTTCCTACCTGCCTTTCCGAGGAGCTGGTGGTGCTTCCATGACCCTGGAGCATTACAGGAAGTCAGACCAGGCAAATGAAACAGCAACAAAGAAGGATAAACACTGGACACTTT
The DNA here is from genome assembly GCF_965112155.1 of Podarcis liolepis. Classification (NCBI taxonomy): domain Eukaryota; kingdom Metazoa; phylum Chordata; class Lepidosauria; order Squamata; family Lacertidae; genus Podarcis; species Podarcis liolepis. The sequence goes on along the minus strand of NC_139561.1, from coordinate 56,402,456 downwards.
GGGAAGGCCACAGGTACAATGGACAGAGTTGTGTTTTATGAATCAGAGAGGAGATTCCCCAAGGTATCTCCAAAGGGGCTTGCATCTGTTGGGGGCTACTGAACATCACTCTCATTCCTCAGTGAAGGAGGGCCTTGATCCAAAACAAGATGCAAAAGGAGAGAGGAGCTTACTTCGTGCATTGGACCCCAGAGAACATAATCTCTAGCACATGCCCAAATCCATGGGAAATCTACTCCAATACAGCAGAATAAATGGAGCCAGGGAACTCCAACATCCCAATACTCTGCCTCAACAAGCGGACTTTGCCAGCTCTGTGCTGGCTTCCATCAAGAAGGAATTGACGCAGTCTTGGTCACTGATCTCACAGGTTCCTCAAAAGGCTTCAGGGGCACTTGGTGGTCACAGAAAATCCTCCAGCTCCACACACAAGGCTCCTCCAGCCAGCCTGTCCCTCCGAAGCACCAGCTCTCTTGGACTACCATCATGAAGTTTCAGATGCCTGGCTAGTGTGAAAGTACCCCAATATGTAGCCAAACATTGCTGGGTGGGAGCCACAGCCTTGCACAGCATCCGCCTTTACACAAAAACAATTTGCCGTCCCTTAAGAGTCAAACAAACCTTTTATTAAAGGGGGATAATAGTAGTAATAAAAAGCTGTAAAAGGCACGAAGGCTGGATGCACGCACAGTTAAGCCTTATGATATTCCTCCACTCTATTGATCTGACATTATTTATGGCAACTTTACTGGGCAGAATATCGTCAGCCTCTTCCCAAATTGAGTTTTGCGGAGACTGCAATAAGGAGGATGAGGCTCTGCCTGAATTCAGCTGTGTCACAGGCAGAGATGGTTGGATTCTCCTGGGTCTTCTCAGAACACCCCGGAAATGAACTAATTTGTTTCCCCAAAATAACTGGAGATAAATTTGGTTTCCTGAGCTAATCTGAAGGACTCAGGAAATGAGCACATGACCTGAACCCGTGAGCCAGTGTTGAGAGCACCCTTCCTTTATTAGTTATTATTTCTTATACAGTGGTGCCCCGCAAGACGAATGCCTTGCAAGACGGAAAACCCACTAGACGAAAGGGTTTTCCGTTTTGGAGGTGCTTCGCAAAACGAATTTCCTATGGGCTTGCTTCGCAAGACGAAAATGTCTTGCGAGTTCCTGCGGGGGATTTTTCCTCCCCCCCTTTTTCCCAAGCCGCTTATCAGCTGATCCTAAGCCGCTAAGCCGCTTAACAGCTGATCCGCTAAGCCACTTATCAGCTGATCCGCTAAGCCGCTTAACAGCTGATCAGCTAAGCCGCTTATCAGCTGATCCGCTAAGCCAGCTAAGCCGCTAATAGCGCTAATCCGCTAAGCCACTAATGGGCTTGCTTCGCAAGACGAAAAAACCGCAAGACGAAGAGACTCGCGGAACGGATTCTTTTCGTCTTGCGAGGCACCACTGTATTTATATCCCTCCCCTTCTCCCAAAGGAGCAGACTGGGAAAGGTCTCTACTGAAAAGGCCCGTTGAAAGAGGAAAGTCTTCAGTAGGCACCCGAAAGAAAACAGAGATGAGGACTGCCTAATTTTCAAGCAGAGGGAATTCCAAGGGGTTGACGCCACAACACCAAAGGCCCAATAGCTACTCGTTCATTGGATATTTTTCAACAGGGGTTGGATAGCCACCTGTCAGGGATTCTTTAGCAGTGATTCCTGCATTACAGTGGGTTGGATTAGATCAGAATCTGTATCATCCAGGACCATGCAGGTTTTCTGTCCCCAAGCTATTCCATGTTCCCACAAGCAAAGAAGGAAACGTCACAAGCAACTTACAAGGAAGTCTTATTCTCAGCTTCTGTTGATGCTGCTTTAAAGTTTTCAGTACTAATCTTTACAAGGTTGGCAAGAGCCATTTGGAGCTTTAAAAGAATGCTTCCAAGAGGCTTTGCAATGATAATCCACCTACCCTAAATATTGCATTTCTCTTTCTACTTAAGGAAAAAGCGACTGAGGCCCATTAACCAAATGTTGGTTCTGCACCATCCTCCCCATCTTTCTTCTCCAACACACTGAAAGCAAATATGTCATGGGATGCGCATCAAACTGACCCATTTTGCCTTGCACAGCCAAACACATGTCAAGTACACTTGATGATACTAAAAAATGCCCCAATTGGACCTTTTAATTCATTTTAATGCGACACCGACTCCTATGCCAATGCCACTTGATTGAAATTATGAATCAAGTGTTAATTACCTCATTAAAAAGGCAACATATTTTATGGCATGATGGGGAAAGTGAGATTAGAATAGAAGGAGCCTAATGACAAATGTGAATGCCAGGCAAATTTAATCTCCCTTCAAAACAAAGAGGCTACGTTTAGCTGCAAGGGATCAAACTGATGCTCAAATAACGTTGATGAAACTTCTAAAAGTGAACTCAGGTGGTGACAGCCAATGGCTTTGTAGGGGCCACAGAGAAACACAGGGGAGGTATCAGTCAGCATCCTTGGCGGAACCCCAAGGTTCACAGATGTACAAGAAGGGAGGATGGAGGCAAAATCCAACCCACAGCCACACGTGTACTGAGCATGCTCAGTAAATACAGAATGCTGAATGTCATTTGGAAAAGAAAAATGGGACAGCTATCCTGGAGCACGAGACACCTGGCTGGCTGGCACACCTGCAACATCTTGTGGAGATCCCCCATTAACACAGACCGCTTTAAGAAAAGTCCCAGTGTGAGAATATATTGTTACAAAAGCCCAGTGCCGGTCCCTCTCTCTGCCAAGCCATGGCAAGAGTGCATGGGATCTCAGGCACCCACACAGGGTCTGTGTCCCTTTGGAGAATAGAAGACACAGTGGAGGCTGTCGTGCTTTAAGAAATAGGGTCTATTTGCCTATTTACACCCTCAGTCTGCATGGAGGGGGTCCAGATCTTAAGATAATGGCCCAAAGCATTGCAGGCAGTCCTTTCTTCTCCCTCACCAAGATGGATTCAGCGGCGGAGCATATGCCCGTGCTGCCCAGGGCAGGTGCACTCCCGAGAAGGGCAGGGCACACTACCAAGAGGGGCGGGGCATGGAGGGTGCCCTCCCAGGCGCGGGATAGCTGCTCAGGTGCATGGAACAGCGCCCGCGCCCTGCAGGAAGGGGCGGAGCAAGCCGTCCACAGGGGCAGAGCGAGCCGCCGATGGTAGACATTCAGCGTGCCACCTGCCTGCGACGGCCAAATGTCACCCCCCTCAGCGAAGACACCTGGTGCGGTCCACCACCACTGTACCCCTCCTTCCTCTGCCCCGGATAGATCTCCCCTCTTCTTCTTCCCAGAAGCCCCTTGTCCTCCCCCAGAGCAGTTACCCTGAAAAACTTCCAAATTTCCAGTCTCTGGTCACACTTGGAGCAAGGAGTTGTTGACGACCCTCAATGGCTCTCTATTGTAATGCTAAAAGCTCTGCTCTTCCCTCAGCCAGCCAGACTGGCTTGCATAAGGCAGCCCTGGAATTCCTTTGCAGCTTATATTCTTTCTTCATATCAAACATAACCCGAAATCCTAGCATTTATTATTTTTTGTGTTTAGGGGGACACCCCCCCCCAGCAGTTCTGTAACACCATTCATACAAGGACATCTTCTTGCAGAATTAAATAAAAAGTAAAATAAAAGGAGATGCCTTAGTTTGCTTAATAAGAAACCATGGAGTTTTAAGGAAAGACACTGCATGCATATGAAACCCTATTAACACCAGTGTGCTAAAAGAGGCTTAATTGGTCGCATTTATTCCATAATTATAAAATTGGATAATAAAGTTGGAACATTTATGAGGAAATGGGCCAGAGATCTATAAGAGGAGTAGACTACGGAAGAGCGGAAATGGATTTGGGTTAAATTACCACCACCAAATATGTAAAAGGAGTTTTAAAATAAGATTCAATATCAACAGTATTTGATCCCAGGTAGACTTAATAGGGTATATTCAACAACACAGGATAAATGTGTTCTGCAGCTGGTTGGTAATGCAAATATATTGGACTACTATTTGAAATCTTATTTCAGAAACGACTGGACATCTATTACGAAATGACCCTAAAATACTAGTACTGAATTCAGTATCTGGAAGGTATAGTGTTAGACCCAAGTGGTTGGCACCAATCCCACATAGAGCAGCAGAGGTGGGCAAACTTCATGCTAATCAGATCCACTTTGCTTTATAGTAGAGTCCCAAGATCTACCAGTTGGAGCCACGTGTAAATGACAGAGCATTAGGAGTAAATAGTCTATGATTCTATGATGAGAATGTAGCAAAGAGGAAGTTCAAACACCAATCACCCTGAAGCCTGGCTGGACATTCACTACTGCACACATGCTTCTCTCAGGATGCAAAGCCATATGGGCAAAGGAAGGGATGGAGGAATCTAAAGACTCATTAGGGAAAGCAACACAAACAAACGGAAATCGAAATGCATAAACAAAACCACCAATATTTGCTCCAGCTGTAGCAGAGACATTTCACCAAACACTCCAGGACATTTTATGGCCCCCATAAACACTCATGTACGTAGGAGGCATAGCTGTGATATTCACACACATAAAAGCTGCTTTATTGGATGCTATCAAGCAATAATAATGGCTATTAGGTATAGTTTCTGTAAATTACATAAAAGACTGCAAAGAGAATTATACTGCTTTAAAACCATACCTAAAAGCAATTGCCATCTAATAGCACGGAGGAAATGTGGGAAATGCCTTCTATATAATAAAATATGTCTAGCCCCAGCCTCGAAATGAGCACGTGCAATTGCCATTAAATCAGTGTCGCTCAGAGTTATCTGGGGGCATTTCCTGCTAACAGAGATGCTTTTCCATAGTTTTGTCACGTTGAAAAGGTACTCACCTCTCCAGCTCATATTCCTTCATGCCTATTTTGACGGCCTTCATTACCTGTTGTCACAAACATAGGACACACCCTAAGAAATTTGGATCACAAGAACCTTAAACACTTGACAATTTTGTGGTTATCTTGGGAGCTACCACGATTTGATGTATAATGCACTTAAATTGCACCTCCTGGACATAGCAAAGAACATGAATGTACTATAAGTGTGTGATGATCACATCCCGGATCCAAAAAATTCTGTCCCCAGGGTGGAGCTGAATGCACATCCCCACAGCGCTTCCCTACCCATGCCCCCCCCACCTTAGGGTAATAAATGTCTGATGAGGGTTCAAGTGATGATCTGAATATGTGAACCTACCCCTCCATGTGAGAAGGCCACCCAGATGCCTTAGGAAATGTGCTGAAGGCTTCTGCGGAACACAGGAGCACATTTACAGCATGTTGAGTAAGCCTGAGCCTACCAGGTCTTCTCTTGAGAAGAAAGGACCATAATGATCAAGGGGATGCAGCAAATCTCCTTTGAGGAAAGGCTGCAGATTTTTGGACTTTTACTTGCCTTTTCTCTAAACGAAAGAGGTATCATGGTTTATAAAATTATGAATCACATGGAGAAAGTGGCAATATATATACAGTGGTACCTTGGCTCCCGAACAATTCAGCTCCTGAACGCCGCAACTTGGAAGTAAGTGTTCCGGTTTGCAAACATTTTTTGGAAGCCTAACGTCTGTTTTGGCTGTTGGCATTGTTTCTGGGGCCAGTCAGAAGCCGCGTCTTGGTTTGCGAACGTTTTGGAAGTCGGACGGACTTCCAGAACGGATTGAGTTTGAGAACCAAGGTACCACTGTATATATATTTAACCCTCTGTCATAACACTAGAACTCGTGGTCACCCCATGAAGCTGAATATTGTAAGATTCAGGACAGATAAAAGACTTCTTCATGCTGCACAGAGTTAACCTATGGAACTCACTCCCACAGGAGGCAGTGATGGCCACCAACTCTGCTGGCTTTAAAATAGTGTTGGACAAATTTATGGAGGGTAAGGCAACCAATGGCCACTAACCATAATGGCTATGTTCTCTTTCTACTGTCAGAGGCAATACACCTCGGAATACCAGTTGCTGGGAATTGCAGGTAGGCAGATTGTTGCTGTGCTCATGTCTTGCTTGCAGGTTCCCTACAGGCATTTGACTGCACACTGTAAGAACAGGCTGCTGGACAAGAGAGGCTACTGGCCTGATCCAGCAGGGCCCTTATCTTCCTATGTGTTCCAGCATGATAAGTGAAGACATTTTGTTCCCTGGGCATCAACAGCAAGTTCAAGGGCAAAGCAATGTGTATTATTAGGATTCTATTAGAAGGAACATTATCCTCCTAATTCTGTCCCAGCTCTTCCATTAGTTTATTACTAAGCAATTCAAGTAGCTGGGAACATTTTCTGAAAAGCCACCGTTACACAAAGAGCAGAAAAAATTATTATCTGTAAGAGATCCATTACCTCTTTATGAGCTTCACTGGAAATTTTATTGGTATAGCGCAGGACTTCCAACTCCATGTCCGTCTTAATCACACGGCTTCAAAAGGAAAGGAGAAGAGGAGAATCAGGTTAGTAATTCCCCCTACAGCTCAGCAGTGATTAAGTTGAGAGCACAAAGAATAACCAGGTAACCTAATTGGCAAACCTGCCGCCGACCAGATGCGTTTCAAAAGCAAGAGGCTATTACGAGATTGCAGCAAATAAAGGACATCAGGAAATAAAAGGTATGTGTGGCATTCAATTTACTCAAAGTAGGATGAGCTGAAAAAGCACCTGCAAGGTTGGTATAAGAGTTCGAGTTTGATCACCCTAACTGCAGCCCCTAGACCGTAAGTGGGGTGCAAGCAACTAGAGTCTGTGGACAGGAAGGAGAAGATCTAGGGCAGCCTTCCTCAACCTGATGCCTTCCAGATGTTTTGAACTACAACTCCCATCAGCCAGCCAGCAGGACAGCAAAGCCCAGCTGGCTTAAACTGATGGGAGATGCAGGCCAAAACACCTGGAAGGCACCAGGCTGAGGAAGGCTGGTCAGTGGACTTGGCCATGGCTGAAGGCAGGAGACCAGTCAGGCTAGTGCCTGCCATTGTTAAAATTATTTCAGAGAAACCTGAAGCACTTTCTCAGGACCATTTAACAGAATCATTGGGCTCTGAATGTGAATAAATCCTGAGTTTATACTCTTGATTTGTAAATTTATCACATCAGTACACTGTGGGAATTCTACTTCAGTCTGGTTTTTAAAACTGGCCAGGCAAGACAGGGTCAGACACAAGTTAGACGAGGGAGCTGTTCACTGTTTCCAGAAACTCTCTTCTCATTGTGAGACTTTTGTGGATGAGCTGAGAGTTTGTTGGACCTTGGGGCTGAGAGGGAGGGAGGAAAGAAAATGAACGAATATTGATTGATATATATTAGTAATTTTGTATTAATGTGACATTGTTTACATGTACCTGTGCATTTTTGTAATATTTTGTTTAAGTTGTCTGTTGTTGCTTCAGTTTTCTGTACACCACTTAGAGATATTTTTAATATATCAAGAGGTTAGAAATTAAATAATCAAATCAAAAATAACCATGGATCCCCCATGCTGTGTCTAGTTCAGCTTACAGTGTCAGTATAAGTTAAGGACGAAGGAGCCAGATAATGAACTAACGGAATTGTATTGAAGAGCTCAAACACATTTCAAGCTTGAAAAACTTTAGTCCTGGGAAGTAAAAAACCTTTCACAAGATGCTATCTATTTATTTGTTAATAACACTTCTATACTGTCTCCCATGTCAAGTCAGAGACAGCTGGCTGCTTTCAAGGCATACTTAACGGTGCACAGAATTCCCTCACTCTGTAAAGTGCAAAGCAGGTTGGTTTATTCTAGACCTTCCTGTTCACATCTACCAGGCCCACCCCCATTAGACACCCTGAGAAAGTTGACAGAAAAAAGCTCCCCTCCCCACTCTCCTAACACTAGAACTCATGAGCATCCACTGAAGCTGCAAGTTGGAGATTCAGGACAGACAAGCAGCAAAACATATTGTCCCAGGCCAGACATGCTTTACTGACCTTGCTTTGCCTCGACCTGCCACGAATAGTCAATCCCTCTGCCTGCATTTACTGCACAGGGTACACAATTGTGGGGCCAGGCAGTCCTATGAAGATATGCATGTTTTATTTAGCCAACCCTGCACTCTTTACCAAGCACAAGTCACAGGCTCACAACATGGCAGCTTCCTGCCATTTCTCAAGTTATAGAAATGGGAGTCCGAGGCACAGTAGCAGAATATGAATGAATCCTTGCCTAAAGCTATGAAGTCCTTTGGGTTGCTGAAGCTTGTTTCGCAAAGGTAGCAGACGGAGAAGGCGGGCGGGGGAGTGGGGAGAGAAAATATCCCCGCACACTGTTTTGGCTCAGAGCTGTATTAAATTTATGAACCCCTGGATGAAGAGTTTAGCAAAAATCGAAAGCTTGCACGTCTTCAGGCAGGAGCTGGGGTGCAGCATAAAAGCCAAGGAAATGGTGCTTGGGATCAAGGAGGCCTAGCACAGATCACACCACTGCCATGAACTCTCCTGGTGGCCACCCAAAATGCTGTTTAGTGGAGGCCTCTGGAGTGCTTGGCTAGGTCAGCCTTTATGAACTGGAAGCCCTCCAGTTGTTCTGAACAGTCAATGCTGAGTGGGGCTAATGGGGGTTTCAGTCCAAAGCATCTGGAGAGTGCCAGGGTGGGGGAAGGCTGCTCAAGATCCAGGTTTGCAAACCTGTTTGATCACAAAACCATGGTTTGTATCAACTGACATGCACAGTGAAACCATGGCTGGCAGAGGATTTCCCAGCTTTTCTGACTGGAGTCTTTCCCAGTTCTTATTGGAGATGAACCTGGGACATTCTGCATGAAGGACAAGTGTTGTGCTCACCAAAACTTGCCCTTCCTTTTTTAAGGAGCAGGCAAGCAGAGCCTTAATCTGATCACCTCCCATGATGAGACTTGAAATTGCATCTCCCATTTTCAGTAACCAGGACATCAGAAGTTGATTCCAAGAGACGTGCTTCCTGTGCTGGCATATGGGTCACTGTTCGGAGCATGTCTCTTGACCAGAGGGAGGCAAGTTCAAAGCCATAAATCCTGCAGACACACAAAGACCGTCTCTACACTAGAGAGGTGCTTTGGGGCTAACAAGAACATTTCATTCCTTCCCTAGAAGGCACGAGCAGTTCTTTCACCAAAGTTTGGAGCAGCTACTTTTAAAGTCACCTTGCCTTAAATAGCATCCAAGATAAAGAACGTAAGAGCCTGAGGAATCAGGCCAGTGGCCCATCTAGCTCAGCACCCTGTTCTCACAGTGGCCAAGCAGAGCCCTGTGGGAAACGTGCAAGCAGGACCTGAGCACAACAGCAATTCTCCCTTCTTATGTTTTCTTGCAGCTGGTATTCAGAAGCATTTCTGCCTCCAACTGTGGAGGTAGAAAAAAGCCTTATCCCCCAGAAATTTGCCCAATGCTCTATATTAAAAGCCATCCAAGTTGGTGGCCATCACTGACTTCCAGTTTCAAATGCATATATTAGTAAAATAGAGTGCAGAAATTCTTTAAGGAAAATGGCTGTATATTAAGAGAAATATATGAAGAGTTCTAGCATCATGAAAAAGACAGCAAGTCTTTTTTCTATCCACTTCCTCCTTGCCATGTATAATTTTATAAAGTCCAAAATGCTGCAAACCTTTCCTCATATGGAAATGGATTCTGCCATTTTGAACATACCAGCGTTCTTATGGTACCCTAATCTGAGTTGAATGTTTTAACAGAGTCTGAACTGCATGTTACGATATTGAAGCAATGCAGCCGCAAGCTGCTGGTAGCTTGAAAGCTAAACAAAATGGGAATGTTGGGACTGTTCTGTGGGAAACAGAGGTACAGTCAATTCACAGTGCAGAGGGCACCGGAATTAGCTCAGAGTGTAATATGAGCTGGACAGGAAGTGTTTGTTCTTTCTCGACTGCCGGAGTTTGAAGAGAGCAGTCATGTTTTCTGTAACGCTGCAAAGACAGAAATAAAGGCATGTAAATACGTTTCTGTCTATCTCTTTCCTCTGCCTGGGCAGGGGGGCAGGAAAGAGGGGTGTGTTCTTCTCACACTGAGAAGGATCGCCTATCGCGACCTCTGCCTGGATCTTGCCGGGAAAGCAGACAGGGAGGTCAACAGGAGACCAAGCCGGGTGCCTGGGAGAGTTGCCAGTTTCTCCTGATAAAGGCTTGATTTCCAACACTGCAGCCTTCCAAAATGTGTGCCCTCCACATGCTGTTGGACTCCCATCAGCACAGACAATTGGCCATGTTGACTGGGAGGTGGAGCCCAACAACATCTGGAGAATCTTCTGTAAGGAAAGGATGCTCTTCTACAGGGTAGCCAATGTGGGTACCACCTATCATTACAGTACTGCATCAAACTTTCTGGCACTGTCTCCCCCCCCCCCCATCTCTCTCTCTCTCTTACACACACACACACACACACACACTTCAAATCTGTGACCATGGTGCTAGCAGAGCATTCATGCATCCAAAGATGTCCATTACATCCCAGCTTAGCTCTGATTGCTTTAGTTTACTAGACCATTTTGAAACAGGTTATCCATTAACAATGCAAAAGAACTAGCATAAAAACTCCCTGATTTAGACAATACAAGAACTACAAACAAAGCCCCAACCATGTTGAAATCAGCAGGAGAGTGCCACAAGAAAATGAGAACCAAACAGGCCCATAAGTACATTCTGTGAGAGGAAAAGATCAGCCCAAACTTGACTTAGCAGCCAGCTGATCTGGTCTAAATAAAGCATCACGCAAAAGACCAGGGCAAGTATAGAGTCTCAACCCCACCTGAGCCAGGGTAGCTGTCCTGCAAAATCAAGAAGTAACTATCCTTGGTACCTGCACAAAGAATACATGGGGGAGAGCTGGCCAAAAGAAACAAAACCAAGAACTCATAACATCCTCCCTCTTCTCCTCTAAAATGTGCAAAAATGGAAACACTCGATGCAACGTTAAAAGGTTTCCAACAAGCCTTTTAAGTAAATATCTTTCCCAGCCTCCATCTGTATTAGAACAGCTTTTAGATGCTTTATCTTTTATGTGTTTGCTGCCCCGGGCTCCTGTGGGAGGAAGGGCAAGATATAAATCTAACACATACATATATACATACATATATAAATAACACTGCCCATTTCTCCATCCCTCTTTCTTATCAATCCCTACTTTGGGCGGGGGGAGGGGGGGAATGGAAGGATGCAAAAATGTCCACAACAACTGCATGCATTTCCATTTACTACCCTTGCATTTCTAGTGAAACAGGGAATGCAGAGCTGCAGACTTGCAGAACTTACATGATCCAGTTTCTGGGCTAGGTGTCCTGTGGTCTCCCTGGTTGCCAGGTTTCCCATGTCCCAACTTTAGGGATGGGATGCCTTATTTGGAACTGGCTGCCTCTTTCTAAAAACGTTCTCCTTGGCAGACCTTATTCTCAGATCTTTTAGGGAGCAGATATAATACGTCCCTGCAAATAACAGGTGCTAGCTTTACACGCTCTTTTTAAGTGCGGTTTATACCAGGGGAGCTAAAGAAACTCTCTCTGCATCCCATTGTACATTATTTGGCTGGCTACTCTTCAAAATCTCCATTGGTCATTTTAACAGAGGGCTCCAATTTTTCAAATTGCAAAGCTCGCAACAAAATTCCTAAATATAGCAATCCCACTTAAGAAATCTGATTGCTTCTTTTATTTTTTCCCTATTATGATCTTACACATTTTATATCCTGTAACATTTTTTATTTTATTTGTGCCTGGTGGGCCATAAATAAATCATGTTCGCCAATGAATATCCCTTGGTTACAGGTTCTGGCTTGGCCTGCCTTTAATCATCTCATGCCTCACTTAAATATTTTATAAAAACCTAAAGACAGAAGAGAGATTTTATTGGCACATTTTAACTACAAAGCTTTCGGTGGCAGATTTGCTAGAGTTTCCTTTGCAGGCAGATGTTGCCCCTGCAATCATATATATTGAGGTGGAAGCGTTCATCAATGTAGTTATTACCAGGGGGTTAGAGGAAGTATAGTCAATCCTGTCATGAGACCGTTTCCAAGCCAACAGTCATAATCAGTTTTACCAAGGCTGTTATTTTCTCCTCTGTGTTACTGGTCAGTTGACTCAAAACAAATCATTTCGAAGGGTTACAAGTAACAGCAAGGTATACTGGACACCTGAATTTCCTTTGTCGCTGCTGCTTTGACTTGTAACTGAATGTTGCATTTTGCTTTACGCTGTTTCAATACGATTGTTTAATTCTTGGTTTGGAGTGTGCATGGTTTCACCCAGGAACCTTCGACAGAATTATAAACACTTTTAATGAAATAAATACTACTACTCCTGTTTCCGAGGGAACAGCAGGTTCTGTGATGCTTTTATTGTTATAGTCTGTGTTTTTAATGGATCTTCTTAGATTATGTTAATTCTATTAGTGCTTTAGTACATTTTAATGGTTGTCTTTTCTATGTTTTTAGCTGTTTTATCTATGCAAGCCGCCTTGAGTCCTGGACAGGGCAAAAGGCAAGATATTAAAAAAGTATAATGCCACCATACAGATGGGTTGAAATGAATGTGTAAAGGCATAACTGGGGAGGAGGCATCTGCAGGACCCCCTCCCTCCATCCCCTGCACCTGCCAGAAGCGGCTTGCTCCATTCCCAACCATCCCATTTTGAGCAGGAAGGCCTGTAATTCAGCTGAATGTGGCTTCAAGTCTCCTCATCACTGGGAACCTTGGGCTAGTAGCAAACTGACAGGCAGTGCAAATCCCACAAGCAAGGTTTTATATGCTGGGGGTTGTTTTCCCCTACAAGAAACTTAGCCGCCAGGTTCTCCACCAGCTGCAGCCTCTGAACCAAACGCAAGGAGAGCCCCACACAGAGAGCACTGCAGTAATTCAAACACCCTTCAGACCTGCCAGGGCAATATGAGATGGCTGAGGGGTGGAATAGACATACACACTCCCCGCCCTCAATCTAAGCCCTCACAGATTCTCTTAAGCTTATGGACATATATGTTCCACCTGAGAAGAGGGGGATGTCCTGGCTGGAGATGATGGGAGCTGCTTTCAAACACACCTGGAGGATCCCAGGTTGACAAAGGCCAATCTCATTCCTCCTCCAGGCCGCACTAAACTGCTCGTGGCATCTCCATTTCCAACAAGAGGGCTTTTATAACCCCCCACAGTGCAGAAGAGTCATAACATCCACCTTATTGAAAATGAGTTTTAAAATTAAGAAACATCGCTGTGGTGCAACACACTTTAGGACTTGGGTTCTTCTCGGTTTCGCTCCTGCTAATGTCAGGCACCATTGACATTCAAGTGTAATTAAAGAGAACATCCATAAATTTGCCAACGGAATGCATTAGAATTAATGCTTTTAAAATGAATCCCAAAAGGAGGCAATAATCGCCTGACATTTATATAACATTACCCATTCTGCCAGACATTCAATTAATTCTTCTTTGGGTAGTCTCTGCAATAGTATCGTAATTAATGTATTTGTATTTGAACCTACACAACCGCTAACACTAAAGAATTTTGCAAGAATTATTTCAGTGGCATTCAGATCCTTTTCTTCCTTGTGGTATTACGTCATGGCTGCAGTCCAGTTGGGGGCTGTAGAAGGGCCTTCACTATAGGCTGTGCCTTGACAGTGGCCCAGGCATCAGAAATTTGGCACACAGCAACCCAGGAAGAGGGTGTTCTCGGTCTCATCTGAACCCAGGCTTGTGGTTTGTCTTAATCCAGACAAACCCCGAGCTGTAAACTGAAGGACAAACCTTGTTTGCAGCTCACAGCTTCTCTGGAGTGAGGCAAACCCCAAGCCCAGATTTGGACAACACGCTAAGCCACATCCCAGACATGGGATTTACTGCGTTAGTTTTCCTGGTTATCATGCCAGTGCTTCTGCTCCTTTTTCTAGCACCCCTTTCACACAACAGCCCTTGTCGTGTTATGGAACTGTGGCTTTTTCACTGATATGCTGACACGACACACTAAATTTCATTCACACCGGTGGGTGTGGTCTGGCATGACAATGACCAACATAGACAACATTGCTCCTCCACCCCAACTTTTCTCTTCCATCTGCCATAACACTCTAGTTAGAATCCAAGGTCAGTCCCACGGCTAGGATTTGTTATGAAGTGGAAAATTCCCCTGGCCCAGTTGTTATTGTAACAATGTCAAACCTCCTCTAGGCGGACACAGTAACAGTCAAAACTCGTAACTTTAAAGAGAAAATAACCTTTTTAAATCCCCCAATTCACAAAAAGACGACAGTTTCAATTGCACTTGATCTCCAGTTACTTTAAAACCAGGAGAAGTCCAGAAACACTGTATCTCTCTTGCAGAGTTAGCTGTCAACAGTACTCTATTTACCAGTAGTGCTTTTCACAGTACGGCATTCCTATTGTCCCTAGGCAGTCCGTTCCCAGGTTCTAAGCGGTGGATTTTAGCTTCTTTTCCTCTCTTTTTTTTTTTTGCAGAAAAATGCAGTTCAAGCCTTTCCCCCCTCCTCTCCTGCAATCCGGAGGGGAGATCGCTTATCTGATGTTAGGATTTGAGTCCTTTTTCAAGAGTCTTTCAAAGTTTTAGCTTACAGTCTCTTTGCTTTGATCTGTTTACAAGAAACAGAAGGCGGACTTCCTGTTTATGCCTCCCCGCTTCGGTGCCGAATTAATTATTTTTCTCCCTTTAAGTCCAATTTTATCCTACTCACAGGTAGTTGCTTTTGTAACCAAATTGTCCCAGGAAAAAGTCAGCGCTCTCCGATAACGGCTGTGCGGCTTCACTCCGCGGAAGAAGCAGTCAACTCTCAGCACCGCGCCGCTCGCCCCGTTTCGCTCCAGAGCCCGTAAATGGGTTCCTTCGCAAATTGGGGGGAGGGGCGCGAAAGGTGCCTGCCAAGTCCCACATTCACAGGCTCCACCCGCCTGTGATTTTTGAAGGGTCCCTGCTTCGCCGCAGCGGTGCAGACCCGATCCCGCGGAGCTGGTTCCTCAGAGTCAGAGGGAATCCACCATTACCGATGGCGCCAACCCGGAAGTCCTTTTTTTGTGACTTTACTCCCACAATTTTCTGGGCTGATGCAGTTGCAAACTGATTTTTCTCATGAAATCAAATAACCTGGAAATGAGTGCAGAACTTCCACTCCATTCCACCAGATGTCCAGATGTGACTTTTACGCCATGTGGAAGCTCAAATGTAATGCAAAAATTAACAGTTAGGGAAATGTCAGGGGAATGGGATAAAATGCTCTGTGATTGCAGCCATGGTCTCACACAGAATGTTGGGGCAAGCTTTGGAAAACAAATGTGAAAAGACAACATACCATTCAGCAATTTCCGGATGAAGAACTGCGTTGTTAACCACAAATCTAAAAACGAGAGAGATAACAAAAATTAGCTTGAAACTCTAGACACTGGGTGGGTGTCCAACTCTGGCATCCAATGAAATGTGAGCATGCTTAAAGGGGGCTGTTAAATGAAGGAGAGCCCAAGTCAGTGCAAACAGGAACAGAGCAGAAGGAGCAAACAGTCTTTAGTGCGTTGTGGATTTCTGAGGTAATATTTATTGAGACTTTTCATGGGCCCCATAGGAGCTACTGGATGGCATATTGGTGCCCAAGGCACCCCATTGGCGGCCTCTGAGATAAAGGGGGAAAGGGAGTTAGAGTGAAAGTGGGCAGCCGTGATTTCAGGTGAAATGAAGATGTATTCATATCTTTTCATACAGCAAAGCAAGAGGGAGAGAGAAAGAGAAATAAAGGTGATGAATAAGCACCCACAAGAGAGATAGTGGCCACTTTGCCAGGAGATGTAGCAACCCAGGGCTTTCTGTGGTGGCATTCAAAATTCAAGGCTTTCCCTCCCTCCCTCCACCAAAATGGACTGGAGAAATGTACAGTATTACAGTTTCTAAGATTCCATTGCATGCTTGAATTCAAGCTCTGCAAAGTTCTGAACAGATATTTCACATTCTTAGGAGCCAGCATCCAATTTCTGGATGCAAGTGGGATTTTTCCAGCCTCGCTGCTCAACACCTCTGCTGCAAGGTGTTCTGTTTTAGCCTGTGTTCCATCTCAACACCTCACTGCATGAGAAAATGAAGCCAGCAAGCCACACAATTCAGGCCCTCTACAGAACTCAGCCAGGCACCAGGAGGAAAAAAGCAGCTCGGCTAATGAGATTTGCCTGCTTTGAACACGAATGAAACACTTTCCTTTCCAGTAGGTAGGTTTAGGGACTATTATTCCTGCCATGCTTCAGCACAAAAGAAAAGGGGGGGGGGGAAGGATGCAAAAGCCAGTTAAGCATAAAGGCAACCTAGTACAAAACCCATTGATGAACAAAATGGTACATTTAGTCTATGAAGTTCAGTGAACAAAAGCCTGGATTCCATTTTGAGTTGGAGCGTCCCACCATGATCTTAATGAGAGGCGAAGGAAACCAGGAGATACAGGCAGGTGAGCTGCTCACAGAATAGCAGGGTGTAATTCTGGCATCAAGATCAATACCAGAGAATTGAACATTTAAGAGATCATTGTGAGAGCATCCCAACTGAAAGCTGGGAAAAGGGAAAACAGTGGTGACCTCACAGCTATCTGGCTCTCCTGTTCAAGGGAACAGCTTGGCATTGTTCAGGTGACAGTGCAGGTTGGAGAAAAATCCTCACAGTACACCAAAGGGGGGAAGACCTACTATCTCTGGCTCTTCTCCTGTGACCAGGGATCACTGTTCTGAATTTACGAAACCCACAAGACAGAAGAAACCTCCTTACTTATGACACACTGGCCAGATTCAGATAGCCACCTTCTCCCCCATAAGAACATATGAAGACCCTGCTGGATCAGGTCAGTGGGCCGCCTAGTCCAGAATCCTGTTCTCACAGCAGCCAACAAGATAACTGTGGGAAATCTGCAAGCAGGATTCAAGCACAAGAGAAGAAGAGGAGTTTGGATTTGATCTCCCGCTTTATCACTACCCAAAGGAGTCTCAAAGCGGCTAACATTCTCCTTTCCCTTCCTCCCCCACAACAAACACTCTGTGAGGTGAGTGGGACTCAGAGACTTCAAAGAAGTGCGACTAGGCCAAGGTCACCCTGCAGCTGCATGTGCACTCTCTCCTACTGCTGTTTCCAGGAACTGGCATTTAGAAGCGTTGCGTGCAAGAGAGGAAGCACGTGTGGATGTGAGTGAGAGAGAGAATGTGCATGCATGCAGATGCCTGTGTCTCTCTTCCTTCCCTCTGCCTTTGTGTGCCTGGCCTGAGCCTCGCTGTGTGCGTGCACACACGGCAACTTACCCTCACGCAGAAAAGAATGAAAGGTCAAAGACCACCAGCAATCCAGAAGCTGTTTAACCAGAGGCTGAAAAAGGGAACCGCAGGATAGCAAGCAGCACAAGAAGAGACAGATTTCGACAGAAGACAGAGAGCGAGAGCCTGGAAAGCAGAGAATGAAGTTCAGCTCTTGAGAGAAGTACTGAGACATGGCAAGGGTGGAAGAGGGCAAGGCTTCGCAGGGTAGGATAAAAAAATAAAATGGGGACGGCCATGTCAGTTGTAGTCAAAAAGGATCTGCTGAGACCAATGTTGAAATAAAACTTTTGCAAAAGCCAAAATAGGTCTTTTGCAGCACTAGGAAGGGGCACTGTCTACCGCTTCCCTCAATCCCCTTAAGAAGGAACAAGGAACAGAGAAGAACACATCCTGTTCTTTTTAGTAGGACTGGGCACTGCAGCCACAAGAACCAAATTGCCCAAAGCCTAGGCTCCTTGCAAAAAGTCAAATAAATAATCCGAGACAAATCCCTCACCTGAGAGGGAGCCCAAGAAGGAAAAACACAAAAGCTGCCTTCGCTAACTTAGTGCCCTCCAGATGCTTTGGACTACAACTCCCATCAGCCCCAGCTTCACTTGGCTGTGCTGTCTTGGGCTGATGGGAGTTAAGGTACAAAATTTCCACAGGTTGCAGAAGGTTGAATTGAAGCCCACCGAACAAAACACTGAATAGTATTTTTAACAAGAGAATGAATTTGGGAGTAGAAGAATGGAAAGTGATGTTATTCACCCTAACACCACATGAGAATAGTTACACCAATTTGTATTTTTAGCTGCCTTCAGCAAACAAGGATGGCATCCTTATCTATGATTCCTGCATTGCAGGGGGTCAGACTAAATGCCCCCTTGGTTGCCTTCTGACTCTACAATTCCATGTTTGTAATATTCATTGCACTTCACATTTCACAAAAAGCCTTGGGAAGTGCTTTAAATAAAAGAGGAATAAGGGGGATAGAAAAAACTCTTTGCTTCTTTTTTAAAAAAATGCAGATCAGTGCATCTATTTCCTTTTCTTTCTTTCTTTACATAAAAAATGACAGTTCAGGAGCACAGCGCTTTTGCACAGCGGACAAAGCAACAAGTTTCCTCTCAGCAGCAAAAGTTGAGAGCGGATTCTAAGCTTCCTCCCTTGTAGCTTCATTAGTTGCAAAGTACTCCGTGTCAACTCTCTCCAAGGCAGTCAAAGGAATTATATGCCTTAAATGACAAAGCTGACAGTCTGTTGAGAGGCCAATGCCAAGACTGGGAGATATAAAGTGGGGCGGCGAGAGGAGAGGAGAGAAGCACTCTAACAAGCGATTAAGGGCATCAATTCTGTCATGCAAAAAGCAGCAGGGCGCTCAGTACTACACCAGTGGGTATCCCGCTCCTGACACAAGTGATCTACAGCTGTCAAACAGCAGTGAGAAGATCAGTTTTTTCTGCCCTGCAAACCCATGGAGAGGAAGGCGGCGGACAGCTGGAAGTCTCTTTCCAATAAGCTAAAGATCAAAGGGCAAAGTCACACTCTTCCAAGAGGCGCTTGGGCAGGAGGGAGGAATGGCAGGTAGCACATGGAAATGGAAGCTACCACCATCATCTCCAGAATGACCCACAGAATATGGAATTCTGGGTGTGTCAAAATAGTGCATCAAAGCTGCCAAAACTCCAGGAAGTTCCTCCCGTAGGCACACTTCATGCCCAGAATTGCAAAAGTTACACACTTATAAGCTTTTTGAGAACAAGCTTTCGAAAAGTTCAGATGTTTGCCCCAGCTTTAGTTTTAAAATTAACAAGTTTCTGCCCTGCCGTCCGTGATGGTGTTGTTTTGTATGCGCTGCCTCCACAGTCCGAGGCTGTAAATGCTTCTGAACACCAGTTGCTGGGAACCACAGGAGGGGAGAGCAATCTCATGCTCAGGCCTTGTTTGGGGGTTTTCCCACAGGCATCTGGTTGGCCACTAGGAGAACAGGATGCTGGACTAGATAGGCTATTGGCCGGATGCAGAAGGCTCTTCTTATGTTCTTATGCATGATGTGAGCATAATACTTGATAATGTTGCCATGCAGGGGGGCCTAAACTTGTTGAGGCCAAAGTCCACATTACTGCCTGGGAGGAGCCTGGGTGGGGGTCATTAAAAAACCAGGACTGGATTCAGCCATAGGTCGAAGCCTATTTAGTCTACTACAGTGTTTCACATAACTGGCTAACTACTATCCTGGGACATATTGTCAGGTCAAACATGTATTTCTTGTGGTCAGGTGCCTATGCAACAACTTAAAAGATGTACAACAAATCACTTTTCAAATGCAAATACAATGTATATAAAACACAAATAATAAAAAGTATATGTATATGTATATGTATATGTATGTGTGTATATATATATATGTATGTATATAAAACACAATATTCAACTACTTTTACACAGAGTAGACTCTTTAGACATGTTCATTTCAGTGGGCTACTCTACTCTGAGTAAATGTTGGTTGAATACCACTCACAGTATATAAAGCCAGAATAAAATACATCATTGTTTATATAATCAAGCCGCCATGATAGGCTTACAGTCCTTACATCAGGCCATCTTCTAATGGACACCTGATCATTTCCCCCACTCGTTATATGGTGTTCAAATCATTATCTGGTTAACAATTTGTTTGACACACAAACCCACAAGGTAACTTACTGGCTGATTCCTTCAAACGAAGCTTCCCTGGTAACACTTCCGCTGTCAGTGTTAACTCCTCTCTGGAGAAGAAAGGCAAAAGTATTTGAACTATGACTATCAACAAAAGAACAGTTGCTTCAGTCTTAAAATTACAAAAGAGGCATCCTACTCTGTAAGGCAGCCTTCCCAAACAAGAGACCCTTCAGATGTTCTGACTACAACTCCCATCCCCCCGGCCCATCCCCTTTTGACACCGAAAATGGCATGCATGTCAAAGTGAGCGCATGTGCTGATCACGTGCAAGTGGGAAGTTGCCTGTAGCTCAAACCACCCAAAGGGTTGTAGGTAGGCTATGGTAAGTTATTCTGGTCACACAGGGCATGTGCTGAAGGGTACCTAAGCCTATGTCTTGATTAGTGACTAGGAACCAAGTACAGGCCATATTGATTTCCCAGATGTAAGAATGGTTGGAAACCAAAGATGTGGGAAGAGGCCATGTAAATTAAGCAACCTTATATCTTGGTCACTCTTCCAGAACACCCAGGAGACAGTGGTTTTCATATGTTCAAAAAGCACAGGGTACAAAGGGCTTTCCATTCCTGGATTGCATACAATTCTCAGCCATCATCACCACCCTTTGAAGGTTGTGAGACTGCCCTCATTAAGTTCCATGGAATTTGAACCTGGCTCCCAGTCAAAGCAGGTTAACTTGGGAAATTCCCCTTCCTCCAGACTTACCCAACAGCCTGAGCTTCTCCTAAAATCAAGCCTGACAGTGAGCAATAACTACCACTGAATAATGTTCCCAAACCTGTTAACACACAGGCCAGAAATGGCCATTAGGAGCCATTTCCATCTGGCTACAGGTGAGGTTGGCTGGTACCCAGCCATGGCTGTTGTCCTCTTTTCTCCCCCATTTTCTTTATGGATTGTGTCTCTTAAGAGTGCCTCATTAATAATAAAATTAACACACTTTTATTTGAAAACAGCAACAACCCTCCTTCTATTACAGAAGACTAGATTATCGCATTTAGTAAGATCCCCAGATGTTAGTGGACAACAATTCTTGCAGAGTCTGATGGGATTTTGGGAGCCCAACAGTAGGTGAGGACCCCAAGTTGAGAAAGGCTGCTCTAGTCTGCAAGTAAGTTTCTCCAAAGTCAATACTTTCTAAGAGCACAAGATGTCACTTACCAGAGTAAGAAGAACTGAAGGGTTCTTTGAAGCCAGAACACTGGAAATCTGCAAAGTAAGAAGAATCATTGTGGTCAGTTGATCGCTCACCAGCATTGGCCACTAAGGAAGCTTCACAATGGTGCCAACTTGCAAGAGCTCTACTATCCATGCCCAACCACCTACTGTGCCCTATTCACACTCACACTACTTCTGCAGACCATTCCCACATTCCATCTAGTCACCTGCTGTCATGATTATACTCTTTCAGCAACCGATCCCATCAAATTCCTGGGACGACCATTTTCTGTTTTCCTTTTAACATTCTAAGGAGATGGAATGTTCATAAACATTTCTTAGCATCTCAATAGATAGATCAATGGATAGGAAGGCACTGCATATTTATTTTGTGGTTTATATCCTGCCCTTTTTTATACCACGGGCATACGCAAGGTGGTGTATAGGATAAAAAGAAAAAAACACACACTTATATACAATTCTAAAAACAGTCAGCAAAAGAAACAGCACACCAGGAACAGCAGATACATACACATACACATGTCCAACCAACGGCTGCAGTTAAGAAAAGGCCCAATGAAATTATTTGTGTGCTACTTTCCCAACAAAGCTGAGCTCAAAGCCACTCACAGCAAAGTTGTTATTAAAAAAGACAAAGGACATTTCCCTCCACATAATTATACGTACACAAGACGCAGCAGCAAACCATTCAACGTTCACTAACCATTAACGCAGTGTAACACAAACTCCTAATTCAACAAAAAAAGGGGCTGGGGAATCCATTATGCACATTAAGCATCAAAAGCCTTTCTAACTAGACTGGCAGGTCTTCAGAGCCCATTTTTAAAAGTCAATAAATCTGGAGGATCTCAGCAAGGCAAGCCTGAAGACTAGAGGCAGGGCCATAGCTCTGCAGAAGAGTGTCTGCCTTGCTAGCAGAAGGCCCCGGGTTCAAATCCCGGCAGCATCTCCAGGTAGTGTTGGGACAGACTCCCTGCCTGAAATCTTGGAGAGCCGCTGCCAGTCAGTGTAGACAATTCTGAGCTAGATTGACCAATGGTCAGACTCACTGTAAAGCAGCTTCCTAGATTCCTATGTAGAGGCTGTATCAGAGATGGAAAGCTATTTCAGTATCTGTGGAACGGAAACATGTTTAAAGGACTTCACGGCAGCAGATCCCCCAGAAAGTATTTCTGCAGCTCTGGCAACAGCCACTGGATTTCCAAAGCATAAAGGAAAGCCGCATCTCTTGAATTCCACCCACCCCCAGCCTGGTCCCACACAACAGTTTAAGCACGGAATCAGGGTAAGCACAGCGTTTGCTGATGACACTCTGACAAATTGTCAATATAGCTGATACTAAGCAACAAGGCACAAATTTCTGGCCGGGAATCACTTGTCATCCACTCTTGCAGATAAGAAGCCCTTAACTAGCACTTCTGTATTCGACACATGAAGCCTGATAACAAGAAACCACGATTCCAATCCAGATATGTCAAGCAGCAAACCTCCTCAGTAGCTGCAGCAGAGGGAATGAATAGATTAGCGCAATGCTATTTCAGAGGGATACTCATCTCAAGAATCAAACTGCGTTTCAAATGCCAGCCCCCCAAATATGGTTTTTTTAATAGAATGGTACACACCAGGGTTAGGGCCCTGAAGAGCGAGAGAAATTGTTTGTTTTGAAATCTCAGTCTGTGCCCCACAACGATCACAGACAAAACGTAGGTAGGAAGAACCCAGAACACATGAAGGGGGCATAAGGAGAACACAGCAATTGCCTGGCTAGATAGAAAAGGGCAGATACAGTATATGATATTAATAAACATCTTTATAGGGCTTTAGGAAAGTGCTCAAAGCATGTCATGTGCACACAGGTTTTTTACAATCTTCCTTTTTCAGGCCAAAGAGGTTGCCCAAGGCAAGTTCACATCAAGACGCAACAATTGAACTGAGGCTTACTGGTTCACAGGCTCTCTGCCACAACAAGCTTGCACCATTGCCATCAAAAGCAGCTTCATAGGAACACATAGGAAGCTGCCTAATACTGACCACTCGTCCATTTAGCTCAGTATTGTCTACACTGACTGGCAGCAGCTCTCCAGGGTTTCAGGCAGCAGTCTCTCTCAACCCTACCTGGAGATGCCAGGGATTGAACATCTTGCAAGACAGATGTACTACCACTGAGCTATGGCTCTGCCCCATGTGATCGCTTAGGGCCATAGCTCAGGGCAGAGCTCAGTGCTTTGCAGGCTGAAGGTTACAGGTTCAAGCCTTGGCATATCCACCTAAGGCTGGGGAAAAGACCCCTGCCAGAAACCCGGGAGAGCCAATTAACAGTACGACAGCTTTTGCTGTGAACCACTCTGAGGTCTACAGATGAAGAGCGGTATACAAATTTAATAAATATCAGGCTCTGTCAGTCTTGGTCCAGATATTCTGAGCCAGCGTTTAGAGCAAATGGGAGTTGTAGCCCAATATGTCTGGAGGTTGGCAAAGGTTGGTGCGGACAGCACTGAGCTCAGATACTCCAAGAGGTCTGACTCTGTTTAAGGCAGCTTCAGGGGGGAAACGGCATGAAAAGTATCAATAAAACACTGGTGTCAAGACGTGTTTGTTGAGCCCATGTGAACACCACATCCAATGGGTACTAGTGCTCAACCCCAAAAAAGTAGGTGGTGGTGATAAGGGTACCTACACAGACTCTCAGAAACCAGAGCCCCATGGAATAAAGGAAGCTGCCTTACACTGAAGTCAGGTCACTGGTCCACCCAAGCTTCCATTATCTATACCAGGGTTTCCCAAACTTGGGTCTCCCAAGTTTGCTTTTGGACTACAACTCCTATCATCCCTAGCTAGCAGGACCACTGGTCAGGGATGATGGGAACTGTAGTTCAAAAACAGCTAGAGACCCAAGTTTAAGAAACCCTGATAGGCAGCAGCTGTCCAGGGTTTCAGGCAAAGTCTCTTCCAGCCTGACCTGGAGATGCCATTTAGGATTGAACTTGGGGATACTCTGTATATAAAAAACAGATGATCTACCACAGAGGTACACTGGCCCTTCCCAACCAGTCCTGTGCACCAAGAGAGTTTGGGGTATCTCTTTGCACAAACTGCAAACCTCTCATGCAGCAAAGCAAAGCATTTCCATAAAAGAGAAATCTTTCAAAAGCAAGTAGGGAAATAGCAAGGCGGGTTTGTGGGTGAAAGGGGGAGAGATTAAAAATATATATATTGTAACACACTTGCCTCAAGTAGTTAGTGGGATCCCAGACAGTGACTGCAACAAAGACCACTTTCCAACTGCTTCTCTTCAAACTGGAAAGGCTAATACTTATTTACCCAATATTTTTGCCTCTCAAAAAGCTTCACAAGATCTTGGCAAAGGCAAAACACTCACCTCATCTGTATACCGAACTTCATTGACAGCATACTTCTGCCTGAAGAATTCAGGAGGCTGGATCCTTCAGAATGCAAAGAGACAACTGGTTATTTTGCAAGTAAGAGAACAACTTGATATATTATTATCAGCTTTATGTTACTATACCCCATTTTCTTTTTACAAGACAGATTCAATGCACAAAGGAAGAAAATGAAGGACAATGAATGCTACAGATATGAAAACCCAAAGAGCAATTACACATCACCACCAGTTTTGGGCTACAATATACATATTTTGCCTAGTCAACAACAGCAATTTGGTATATTAGCATATGGTACAAGCGTTCCTAGGACCCTAAACCCCATTTTTAAGAAACAGTATCTAAATAGGGGTAAGACGCACAGGACTCTTTTCAAGGGATCATTAACACTGGGCATCCACATTTGAACAAAGTCTTAAGTTACCACATTTTTCTAAATTCCATGGTCAGGCATGGTATTTATTAGGACCAACCAAAATGTCCCAAAATGGAGCTTTAAAAAAGTGTGTATTGAGTTTTCAGAAATAACAATAAGATTCTGCAAAACAAAGTTTTGGAAGCAGGAGTTACAATTTGGAAGAAAGCAAGCCTTGGCACATAGAGGTATGCGCCATTGGGGGTTGATGCAGAATTCTATTGTTCTTGCTAAAGCATATTAACAGAAGCCATACAACATCAAAATGCTCTCATTTTGGAACCCTCCAGTGACGGGTTAGATGCTCAGGTAAGGCAATGCCCCATGCCCTCCCATTCACCCCTAAGAGAGACCCCATGCAGCCTTCCAATGTCTGACAATTTCGAGTCTGGCTGCAACCAGCAGTAGAGCAAGCAACTCTTTGTGAACAAGGGTGGGATTTAAGGGATGTGAGTCGCTTACAGTGGCCAGGAAAGCTAATACTGGGTCCAAGATCAGCAACTGGTTGGCTATTGGAGACAGGTCCATGAATATAAACTGCCAACAAAGTGCAAGTTTTTTGCATCCTCATCACATATGAAGAAAGGTGCCCTTGCCATCCCACGGTGTCCAGCATAGTGGCGAGGCATGTCCAGAATATGTGACAATATAGCAAGGGTCCAACGCCAACATAGTAAAAGCTTGTTCTGAGCAAACTTTTTAGTTTCAAAAGACCGGTGAAGGAAGAAGAAAAAGTCTGGCTTGGTATTGAAGCCACCAAGTCTCATTTTAGTCACAGGACAGAGTTGTTGTAGTTGTAGAGCACACAGTATACAGACAGTAAGAAAGGTGGGAGACTCAGGGAGAGCTACTGCCAGTCAGTGTTGACAGTAATGCAGTAGACGGGCCAAAGGTCTGACATATTCCTGAATTTCAAACATGCACAAATACCATTGCCAAAGCCCTCCAGGTCAGCTTCTGCCTCGTGCCGTGTGGCAGAAGGGCGAGCATTGCAGACTGGAAAGACATCTGAAGAGGAATAGCTACCCAAAACTGAGGAAGTGAGGAAAATTGCATCCAGGTGTCTTCATTCTGACACACAGAACCTAATTGTAATAATACACCCAACTCCCTACCCCCATCCCGGCATTATGAGCTATGTTGTTTTCTTTTTTTAAAAGGGCGAGCGTAAAAAGTTGAAGAGCAAATGGGTTCTTTTCAAATGCCAATTATTATTTTTTAAAAGTCATTTAAATGTCATCTTGTCAACAAAATATGATAGGGGAGCAACCTGTTTTAAAAAGGCAGCTATAAAAGCTGCTTAACATAAGCACCGTTACAAGAAACATTAAAAGAGAAAGCAGGTCATTATCCACACTTGTTTCCTTTATGGCACCAATAGCCTTTAATCAAACCCACCCTTCAGCATTGCACAGACACTTGCTCTTTGGGATGCACAGAGCAGATCAGCCAGGAGATTAGCCACTTCACTTGGGCAACAGGGAATCACTGAGAAGGCCAGCTGGTTAAATTCATGGGAGAAATGATCGCAGACTCCAAATATGCCAAAGAGGTTCCCTGTTACTCCATATGGGAGACTGAGAAGATCCAAGAGGCTGCCCACTTCCCAACAGACCCTCTTGTGTGCTAAGATGGGCAGAGGGGGCCTTGTTGGCTGCTCCACTGCCCTCAGGGCATTCTCTGTGGCAGCCCCTGAGTTGTGGAGCTCCCCACAGGGGTGTGTTTTGCACCTCCAATGTGCAGCGCTGAGTGCTGGAGACACATCTCTTTACTCTCGCCTTAGACCCGCGAGTTGTGTGTTTTTCAGGACCCACCTTCTTCTGGCGACTGCAATTTGTTTTAACTGTTTTTAATTCTGAAATCTAAATGGTTGTCACCAGCCCTGGAGCCTGCTGGGTGGCGCCAGTCATTATGGTGATGAAAGAACTAATGGGTGGAAATTGCAGGGTAGCAGTGTAAACAGCTGTAGAAACCTCCTAAGGATAACAGCAGTTTTGACAGTGGAGCAGGTAGATTGCACTGGGAGGTGGTGGGCTCTCCTTTACTGGTGGCATTTAAGCAGAGGTGGGATGGTGATGCTACAGTTAGACCCTGCATTGCAGAGTCTGCACAGGGCACAGGGGATTGGCAAAGATGGCCCCCATAGTCTAAGGTAATCAGATTTTTTTCAGTGAATCCAGGGATACTTTTCAACTTCCAACTAAACAGATGGATTTTGTCAGGGGACTGATTTGTAAATCTGGCAACTGTCCCCCGGAAACGGGGACGTCTGGTAACCTTACCATAGTCCCTTCCAGCTCCATGATTCTAAAAGGAAAGGAGAAAAGGCAGCCGAACAATACAAGGGGGACTAAGCACATCTCTGTGTTTAAGGCCCAGCATCCAGGAAATCCATATCCTGGAACAAGTGAAGTCTGCACAGACACATTATGCAAACAGGACAGTTTGCACACGCGCGATTTTTGTACAATTTATCCTGCAGGGTTTTTAGGGGTTTTGCATAATTTATTCTAGTTTTGCTAGCCTTGCAGCTGGGCAAGAAGCCATGAAGGGCAGAGCATTCTTGCTTCAGACCACCTCTCTGGTTCCTGAAATTCCAGCATGCATTTCCATGTATATTTTTCAAGTGCATCTCCAGAGGCAGAGGGCCAGAAACTTGCTTTTTTAAAAAAAGGGAAGTCAAGTTCTCAAGGAAACTGATTTTAACCCACTTTCACAATCTGCAATCCTGTGCAGTTGTAGCATATTTATATCTAGTTGCTGACTACTGCAGTTTCCCCCCCAAAAAATCAATAAGTAAATTTAAATGCAACAAGTGTTGTACAGCAGCACAGGAAAAAGGAGGGTTGCCGCCATTTTGCTTAGAACACAGAACATTTTAGAGAAGCCCTGTTTTGCAAGAGTGACCAACAGCCCAATGAAGGCCCTCCATGTAAAAACTGAACTGAATATAGGAGTGTAGCAAAAAGAGGTGCAGACAAGATTTTCATTACAGCAAACCAAAGTGTCCACTAATGCACTGCTCAGAAAAGAGAGAGACAAAATTAACGACCCATCACGCAGGCTGAAAACAGAAGCCTTTCAAGCAGTCTGACCACCTGCATGTTTTTAATGAATATGTAATAAGGCCAAATTACAGCCGTCACTTATAATCTTGAATCCCTTTGGCTGGAGAAAAATATACGTTGTCATACACCTAGCACATCTTAAATGCAATGAGCAGAGATAGCTTTTGAAGTCAGCAACCGTCCTAAAAGTAACATTAAAATGTCATAGAGTGGGACTAAAGACATTCAGTGGCTACAGACAATTAAAACTGGTGATGCATCCTTTGTCCCATTTACTTACTATGCAAAAGCCCTGCAATACAAGTGTTTCAAGAACTGGAGGGCGGGGGCGGCCAGGCAACCATAGCATTTGTTAAAACACAATTAATGCTGATGGAAAAGAATTGGTGGGATGTAGAAGAGAAAGTTTTTGCAATAACCCGCCCCCCAAAAAAGTATAAAGATTCCTATTCAGAATTGTTGTTGCTGAACAGACAAAGTTCCGCGAAGGTTGTCAGTTTTTAATAAAAAGGGCAAGATTATGTTGTTTAGGGGTGCACACTGGAGCAGGGGTGAGGAACTTTTCTGGTCTGGAAGCCCAGATCTTTATGTCCCACCTCACCGCATGGGTCAACTGTTACAGGTGATCAGGGGAAAGCCACCTGCCAATCATTTGGCATCAGGTGATTGATAAGCTGTCAAAGCTGACCCCACAGGGGTGTGGGGAACAGCCTGCTTCTCCAGCACATTCCCCACAGGAAATATGCTGGCAAACCAGGACCCAGGAGGACTGAACTCTTGAGACTTCAGGGATGTGAGCAGGATTTAACGCCTACTCATCAGCTGATGAGCAAGGGTTAAATTGTGCCACTCTGGCTGTATGCCAGTGGAATGCGGCCAAAGAAAAATGGATCGCTCATCAGTTGACCTTACTCAGCAGCATTGGCTGATTGACAAGGTAGGTGATGTTTGGGGGAAATGGCCTTGCAGGCAAAAATGGACCCCTTGGCAGTTCTCCACTCCCACACTAGCATCTATTTCTAGGCATTTGGCCAATGGTACAACAATCTATTATTGCCAATGACCAATATTCAAAAAGAAACTTTGCATAACTTTGTATAACTATATAAAACACTGGACAAAACAAAATAGAGAACCATAACAACAACATTATACAGTACTAATAACTACATCTTACTGCACAAAACAACATACACAGAAAACAAAACTCCAAGTTTGCTAAAATTAGTCCCTGCAGAGTTTTACAGGCGGCGATACAATGTTTTGTGCATTCTGATCTGAAAAGAGTAGGAAAGAATAAAATGCATCTGATCATCCTGAGGCTTTCTGTAGAACTGGTTCAATAAAAATCTGAGGTATAATACAATAATATAATAAAAAAGAACAATACATAAGGAGGTGAGTTATTGATTCTACTTCTCCAGATTCACAGCGATATACAGTGGTACCTTGGGTTACCGACGCTTCAGGTTACAGACTCCGCTAACCCAGAAATAGTACCTCGGGTTAAGAACTTTGCTTCAAAAAGAGAACAGAAATCGTGCAGTGGCGGCGCGGCAGCAGCGGGAGGCCCCATTAGCTAAAGTGGTACCTCAGGTTAAGAACAGTTTCAGGTTAAGAACGGACCTGCAGAACGAATTAAGTTCTTAACCCAAGGTACCACTATATAAGTTGACCATAGTGGATCTCCAGAACTGCTGATTAGAGAACATTTGAGCACCCCAAAGTAAAGGCTCTGTGATGTCTTTGAACAGAGAGCATGTAAAGATAGCTTGCTGGTTTACAGGGTTGAGGTGCTCTGTCGATTAGCATGTTATTCGAGGCGAAACCTAGATGATATCAGTGTTTAACATCCACATTACATTCCTTAAGTATTCTTCTGGCCAATTCCTATCCAATAGGGATAAGGTAACCCATGGAACAAACCATATACCAACAGTGGGGAATCTCATCCCCCCCCCCACCCCATTCGGGCCAATTCATGCCCACCCAAACATCATCTATGAAATGGGCTGCAGGAAGCTTTGCGGGTATCACTGACCAGATGATGAGTGGCACTTGCAATAATGCTTTGCAAGCACAGATCAGCTGATCCCTGCAACTTGCAAAACTCTGGATGCCAGGCCAGCCGATGGTTAGAGCTTGGAAACAGCAGCACTTTTGCCCACATGGGTGGATTTCAAACTATACAAGAATTATGATGTCAGGTGATTAACAGGGCTTGATCCTGCAGCTGTGACATGTGCCATCTAAACATTCTGCCTCCCCCCCCCCCCGCTATAGAACTACTTTTCTCATATGCAAATTGAATCCATTTTGGCTTGCAAATGAACTTATCAAACTAGGCCCATGGGGTGTGGGGCTTGCTCGCCCAAGTTCCCCACTCCTGCTGTAAGTCTGCTGCTGCAAATGCGTTGTGGCACCACATGAGCACAGCTCCTGCACCACTGCTCCCCTCCATACTAACTGGTGTGAACATGCACACATTGCACCTTCCAGAAACAACACTAGGAAGTCATTTGTTTGCACCAAAGGAAACTGGCAGAAGCATCTGACAAGCGTTGGTTCCTTGGACACGAATTATTAAGCATGGGTACATATGGGAGGTGGGTGTAGAACTTTTGCAGGCTCGTTTGGAAAATGCTACATGACAGAGCAAGTCCAGCCTGCTGCTCCCCCACCTCTCACAGAGGCTGCTTTGGAAGCTTTGGAAACCCGGATGTCCATCTATGTCCGGAAAGAGCTATGGATATCGATTATGGTGGGGATTTGCTTACATTGTATTCAGGGCTACAAGGTACATGTTTTGCAACAGGGCTGGGCCACTGGTGGCCCTCCAGATGTTGCCCTAAGCCCATCACTGTTAAAAATAATAACACCTAGCACGGGGATCTGTGTATGAGAAAAATAGTTCTTTATAGCAAAAAAAAAAAAAAAAGGGGCAACCTGTTTAAGCCTGCGTGGGCATGGGCCACAGGAGGGATCATCTGAGTGGCATCTTCCTCTCTTATACAGGAAAGAATGTATCTTGGTGCTTCCTTGAGTGGTGGCTCAAGTTTTGGATGATGTCCTGGGAGATCAGAGTGCAATTCCCCTCAGCCACCAGAGTCCCTAGTCACTGTGTCTCAGCCTACTGGAACTGACAGGGCTTTTGGGAGGAGAAGGTGAAGTACTCCCTTGAACTCCTTAGAAGAAAGGTGGAAAATTTAAAAAGTAGCCTCTTTTTTTAAAAAAACAACAACCCTGTATTAAGCGTATTAAAAATAATTTTCAAAACATGAAAAAAATCTGCCACCCTATTAAGAAATTGGGGGGGGCCTCTTTCCAGTCAACATTTTGATTGATACGAGTGAACAACTATGCACCACAGCCTCATAGCTCTCATCTAATTTTCTTTAGATATATTTTCTCACACAGCGAGCATCTTTCGCGGACACACAACACACACACACACGGGGTGGGGAGCAATCCACAGACACTAGGAACAGCTGATCAACATCTTAATTTTTCATGAGTGAAAATGTACAAGGAAGAAGCTTGAACGCAAAGGTAAGGGAAGGTTATGGTAATTCGCCGCGCCAAGCTGGAAGCCATCAACAAGGCATGAAAAATTGGAGCAAGACGAAAGGGACGTTTAAAAGCTGTCAAGATGCTCGCCAACACACTCGCTCCTCGTTACACTAACATCAGATGCACAGATGGCAAAGTGTTAACTAAACAAGAGGGTGTCAAACCCATCTAGCACGCGCAACGCGGGAGACTTTAGGAGGCACTAACAGATGTTTCTGACAGTGCCAAATATTTAAAAACAACCTCTGTTATGTAGAGCAATGCAACTTTTATAAAAAAAAATCCCCAGAGTGGGGGGGGGGAGAGAGAGAAAAGATCTGCAGAAGAATGACGCCCCCACTAAATTGTGTTGTTCCACGAGTCATTTCTCACGTTGAAGATGCACCTCCATTTGCAGAAATAGGCAGCCAACGGCTCTTCAGCGAAAAGCTCTAAGCGGTGCCTGTTGGCTGCAATAGCCCAATAAAAAGCTTATTTGGGTCGCCCCATCTAGTCACAGTCAAAAATGGATCGCTTAGGCTGCTGCACAAAGATGGGAGGCTGCTGGGGTTCCACCAGAATGAAATATGTTGCTTCAGAGAGAGAGAGGGCTTAGTGCTTTTATATGTGAGCGCAGATGGCACACCTGTGCCCCACACAGCTCCCCCAAAAAGGAATGCAAGGCTTAGTGGCACAGCCGAAACCTGATTACGAGTATAATGTGCCGCATCGCAGAATGTCACGAAAGCATGAGCCAAGAACAGCGAAAGGGGGGAGTCTTGGCAGCCAACTCTTCTCCCCTGCCATCCCAACCAAATATCCTTCAGCCAGCGCCTCTCCTCTCCAACGGTGGCACTTAAAACAACTAAACATATTTAAAAGTCATTGGGGGGGCGGAGAGACAGAGAGCATGGTTCCTCATTCTGCCATTCTTACCGAGGCACCTTTGTTTTTCTTGTTTCCTCACCGTTCTTCTCAGTATCTTTTCCACAGAAACATAGAACTGGAAGGAACACCCCCCCCCCAAGGGCCAACTAGTATGACCCTCTGGAAGCTAAGGAGCAAGAACAGATATGCTTTGGTAAAAGAGAGAATCAACCTCTTGGGCAGTCCAAACTCAATACTGAGTTCCAACAACCAGGATAAGAGCTTGCTCTGGATCTGGGCCCCTCTCAGTTGACTGATGAGAAAGAAGTATCATATTGTTCAGGGTGGGGGGGGGATGAACTCATCAGTGCTTCAAAGATTAGGAGTGCACCTGACATGGGTATGCTTGGCAGTGGCCCTTGGTATGCAAGTTGTAACAGCATGAATGCTTCACGTTATGAGTGGTTGGCAGTAATGTCTGTGGTACACTGAATGGTTGCAGTTGGTTGCATGAAAGGAGTGGTGTGTGAGATTGAGAGAGTGATAGCATGCATGTGTGTTGACTGAAATTTTACACTGTACAGTGGAACCTTGGTTCTCGAACGTAATCCGTTCCACAAGTCCATTTGACTCCCCAAATGTTTGAAAACCAAGGCTTGGCTTCCTATTGGCACAGGCACCCAGGAAACAATAGCCGACAACCGCATTGGACGTTCGGCTTCCAAAAAAACATTCAAAAACCGGAAGGCTTAATTCCAGGTTTTCAGCATTCGGGAGCCGATTTGTTTGTCAACTAAGCCGTTCGAGAACCAAGGCTCCACGAAACTGCCTTGCAGGGCTCTCCAATTTTATTTATTTCGATATTATGTTTACGAACATGGGTATCGCCTATGTATTTTGCTATGTGACTCATTTGACATAGTCTCATAACATTTATTGTATTGCAAACTGTTTCAAGGCCTTTCAGATATTAAGTGGGCTACAAATGGATGTAATAATATCATCATCAAGAGTGAGATTGGTGCTGAGCTGTTGCCACATCTCCTGTTCACTTGTTCAATGCTTGACCCAAGAATAAATGTGAGCCAAAAATTTATAGTATTTCAGAAGCACATTTTTTTCTTGGGGGGGGGGGAGACTTCTGAGAGCTGGCCTGGGAGGCCTCCCTCTCTATTCTCTTTTCCTTCCCTTTCATGACAGGTGTAAGGTTGGATGCCAATATTCATTCACACCAGGACATTCCAGGCCAATGATATCCCCCTGTAAAGCAATTACATTGTTTTGCCATATGTGGCACACAGACCAGCTGCTTTACAGTACGTTTTCCTTCAGAAAATCACTTTAATCAATACACCAACTCATTCTGTCAGTTATAATTAAGGCAAGGTAAATGGCAGGTGCAACATTAATCAACAAAACGAAAGCCTACAAGCACCAGATGTAGGGATCTGGCTTAAACCTTAACATCAGGGATTCACATTTATAATCCACCTAATTTCCAAAAGATTGGTGTTAGTGACAGCAAACTCAAGTAACAGAAGACAAGTGCTCCAATCCAGCAACCCATTCCAGTTGCCTTATTCATTTCCACTAGTGACACACTATTGTCCAGAAGCAACAGTAAACGATGGTTTACCATTATGTCAACAGGCCTGAACTCATGCTTCCTCCCTCCAACACAGCTGGAAAAGGAGCTTGGAAGTTTTTCTTCTTATATTTCAGGCATGTCCAACTTCCAAGAGACTGCGATCTACTCCCACTATTAAAAAACCCCAACAAACTGGCAGTGGTCTACCCATTGTATTGACCAAAGTTGTTGAGCTTTCCTTGTAGCTGAATCAAAGGAGAAAAGGGAGGTGGAGCACCCAAGTTTTAAACTCATGCACAAAACACTGGTGTTCTGGGCACCACAGCGTAAGGCTATTGATAAGCTGGAAGGTGTGCAGAGTGTGATCAAGATGATCAAAGGTCTAGAAACCAAGCCTTAAGAATGGAGTTGAGTATGTTCAGCCTGGAGAAGAGAAGACTGAAATGTATGAATACATCTTCAAACGTATGATGGGCTATCAAATGGAAGACAGAGCAAACTTGTTTCCAGCTGCTCCAGAGGGGTGGACCCAAATCAGTGGATTCAAAAGTCAAGAAAGGTGATTCCAACTTAACATTAAGAAGGACTTTCTGACAGTAAGAGCCATTTGACAGTGGAATGGTGTCCCTCGGGAGGTTGTGGACTCTCCTTCCTGGGAGGCTTTTAAATAGAGGTTGGGTGGCCATCTGTCAGAGATGCTTTAGCTGTGATTCCTGCATTGCAGGAGGTTGGACTAGATGACCCATGAGGTCCCTTCCAACTCTACAATTCTATCATTCTATTATTCTGATATTAAGTCCCCAAAGAAATCACCGTGTGGAGGAGGTACCCATTTGTATACATAGGCCAGGTCACCCCACAGAATTTACTGGGAAAGCTTGCTACATATTTCAGTATCAGCACCAATTTCTGAATCAAGGTGGCAGGATGCATTAACTGAAACACACACACCTTAACAGGGTGAGGTTTGTGTTTCCCTTCAATTTCTACATTGCACTTTCCTCTCTCAGCACAACTCACATTATATGCCCCTTTCCCAGGTATTATTATTTCAATAATTATTTTATATTGCATTAGCCTCCCAGAAGCCCACTGGCACAGAGACAAAATTATCTTCATGGGGGAAATGTATTGCAGCTGGCGAGGAGAAGATAATTACAATATTCATAATCAAATTTGTAATCTAACACTGTGTCCATCTGTAAGCAAGTTCTATTTTAATACAGATCACTGCTTTTTGAGAGCAACTGAGTGCAGCAACAGAAAGAGAAGATTAACACCCCTGCTGTCCGTGAAGCAACATTTGAACAGCCAGACCGATCTACATAAAAGTCTACGGCAAGATGGGAGTTTTTATGGCGTCTGATTTGTTAAGGAATTGTACATAAAGGCATCCGTTAAGTGGGTGTTAAAACAACTTGAAGGAAGGCTTTAAAATCTTAAAAACACACTGTATCAAAATAAACAAGGAGTCAAAATTCATGAGGAATTCTTGTTATGGAGCTCTTTCACTGAGACAAGACTTCCTGTGGCAGGGTACAGTGGCCATGGCTCAACTCAGGTATTAGGTCACAAACCATGGCTTATGCTAGCCACTGGCCTGGTTCATACTACACAGTAAGCCAAACCATGGCTTACCTGAACTGAACAGACATCCTGACTCCTGGAAAGAAACTGAGAGCCACCACAGACCTCTTTGCTCCTGTGCCGCGCTAAGCTAAGCCAAGGTTTGTCTTAGCATATCATCCAAATGTAGGCATGTTTGAGGAGCGAGTTTAATCACAAGCCCAGGTTGGGACAGAACACTAAGCCAAATCTTAGCTTGGCACTGTGTGGGAGCAAAAAGGACCAAGAAGGATCAATGAAGCCTTGGGCTCCTATCTGGGAGGCCACATGTTCATGTCAACAAGAAGAGCCTGCTGGATTATGCCAAAGGGAGCCCACTTAATCCAGCAGTATGTTCTTGCAGTGACCAACCAGATGCCTGTGGGAAACCTGCAACCAGGACCCGAGCACAAGAGCACAATCCCCTCCTGTTGTTTCCAGCAAGCAGTATTCTACAGTATTGATGCCTCCATTGGTGGGGGTACAGCATAGCCATCAATAACCCTCTCTTCCATGAATTTGTCCAATCCTCTTTTAAAGCCATCCAAGTTGGTGGCCATCAATGCTTCCTGCAGGAGCACGTTCCATACTTTCACTATGTGCTGCATGAAGATGTCCTTGATTTTATCTGCCCTGAATCTGCCAACAATCAGCTTCACCAGATGACCACAAGTTCTAAAGGTGGTCTTGCTAAGTCCCAGTTGGGCTTGCCATACTGTGCGAACCAGGCTGCAGTTTAGAATCCAAATCCTGGTTTGAACTTCCCAGAGTACAACAGGCAAACCCTGTTTGGGTTGGGGCTGCTTGACTGCTTTTCATTTTTCATCCTCTCCGCTTTCACCGCCTTCACATGCTCCCACCTCCGCAGCATAGCAGACTCTGGAGGTGGAGAAAGAGCCATAACTTTGGCCTGTCAGTTTAGTAGGGTTTCTAAACTTGGTTTCAGTGGCTGGACGCAAACCATGATTTGTTGATGCAAACATTACCGGGGGGGGGTCACATCACTGTCAGTGTGAAAGGGCTTTACATGTAGACAAATGTACACACCCAGGGGTCTTCCATACAAGGGGCAAGCCTGGGCGAAACAAGGAACCAGTGATGTGACTCCCATGTAGACGCCTACAGACTGATACAGATTTGTTCAGAGAATGTCCATTTCAGTTTCTAATTTTTTCCATCTAAAGTTCACCCCAGTTTGGATTTATTTATTTTTACAGCCCCCCAAAAATGTGAACACATTTTTTTTGTATACATTTCCCCCCCAATACTCATATTTTTTGATTGAAGAGTAGCACTGCAAAATTTGAAGCACAAATTTCTAAGGTTTCATTGCAATGAAGACCAGAGAAATGTTGCCGTGATCCCTAGACACAGGACGCCAAGTACACAGCCAAGAGGAGGTGTCCACTTCCTGTGTCAACCCCTCTGTACTGCCGTCTCTTCAATACAAGGTGGGAATAAATACATTTTAAGGTGTTGCTGTGAAGATTTCTAAGTGTTATAGCATCATTATTACTCCATATGTTTTATTTAACCAACAGAAAGCCATCATCTTTATGAAGGCATCTGCAAGGGTGATGTTTCCTTTCTATTGCAGATTTTTAACTGTAGGCTATCATTTCGGTCTTGCATAAAGTTCTATTATGGTTTTCTTCAAATATTATGCCTATTTTGGGTTTTTACTGTTGTGTGCTTCTTCAGAGCAGTGTGTGAGAGAGATGGGGGTGGGGGGAGGGAGGGAAAGAAATATTTAAAGTGTGGGTGGAAGATTGATGAGATCCAGTGCTCTGGAATGCATCCACTACACCAGTGGTTTTTTTCACGCTGTGCCCTGGAGGGTTCCACAGAAGTTTGTCACCATCGGCCATTCAATGAGATGGTCAATTATGGCAAAAAAGCTTCCCCAAGAGGGAACTTCCCTTGCCCACAACTATTTATTAAAATCACTTGTTAGCAGGCCTTTTCACATAGTGGTATGTATATGTGTGTATGTGTGTGTGTGTGTGTGTGTGTGTGTGTGTGTGTGTGTGTATCATCCTCTCCAAAAGGACAATAGGAGAGGAGAGTTACCAAACAACCTAGCCATGATGGCTACATATTACCTCTGGGATCAGGGGCACAATGCCTCTAAACATCAGCTGCTGGGAAACAGGAGTAGGAGACTGCTATTGCAATGAGGTCTTGCTTGTGGTTTTCACAAAGGATCTACATGGCCAGTGAGAGAACAGGATGCTGGACTAGTTGGGCCTTTGACCTGATCCAGCCACAGCGCTCTTCCAACCTTCATGATCTCAGGGGGAACTTCATTCAACAACCAAGGCAATCAATGTAAAGATTCAGGAGTATTAGGGCTTCTACTATGGAGTTCTCCAAGTCACGGGCTGGCAATGTGACACCCTCAGGCTGGAGGGGTACTGCTTCCAGGGGTTCATCTTGTAGCCTTGCATCTGGGACTGGCCCTAGGGGCAAGGCCTCCAATTAATTTCTAAGCATAAATTGAGCCCAGAAGCATCTTGACAGTGAATGCAATTGGCCCAAGTCCAGCTGGATGGGTTCTCTATATGCCATATCCTTAAAGTGGCACACAATTGCATTTTGTGAATTTTGGACTGGATGGAAAAGAACTCTCTTTTTGGCATCAGGTTGAAACCATCCTGTTATCTCAGGCAGTTGATGAAATACAATGAGAAGGGTGCTATTGTCTGCATGTTTGGGATCTCTCCCCCCCCCCAAGTTGCAACTAATATAAAAATTATTTTCCTGTGGTGGCTAGTGCCCATTGAAACTGGTAGGGCAGAAGTCAGGGAGACAAACAGTAGGTGGCACCAGAGCCATCTCATTCTACTTTAGTGCTCATCCTCTTCCCTGGTAAGCTCTACAAGAGCAACACTGAGACTAAGGAGGAGGCAGACAAGCAGGATAAGTCCCGGAACTGGTTGTAAGTAAAAAGGGGAGGCAGATGAGGCTAGCCTCTGAAGTTGTCCAATTTGTAGATGGTGCTGATTTTTGTTTTATTACAATCATTAATTGCTTTTGCCTGCACTTTTAAGGTTTTGCTTTCAAATTTGTTGTAAGGCACCTAGAGACAGGCTGGTATTCCACATCAAACAAACTAAATAAGTAGCAAAACAAAATACTGCGACTGAGTGCCAGTCCAAAACAGACCAAGGCTAGTCAATCCGCCCCTAGCATGAAGCACCATCTGGAGAAGTACAGCTTAGATTCCTATTCAAAATCTTTCGTGCCAGAAATTTCTCCAACACTCAAGCTTGGAGAAGACAAAAGGCAGAAGTGGGAGTGAGAGGAGAGGTAGGTTCTCTGCTAACATAGGTGGGCCTTCTTACAACAAAGGCAACCACAAAGCAATCTTGGAGCCAAGATAGTGCCAAGACAATCACGCTCTCCATGCAGAGACAGAAACCCTCCCTGGCCATATGGTCGCTCCAAAACACTTTGCCATGCAGGAACGGCTGCAGACGTATCTTTGGGCTGGAATTAGTGTTTAAAGAAGAGTAATTGCTCCAATTAGAAGCTATCCAAGCCAAGAGAGGTAGAGAAAGTATTAAATTAGAAACAATCCCAGATTCCAAAAACAGCGCAGAGGCCAAAAAATTGTGACTTGTTAGGCACAGCGTACATATAATTACGATGCAGAGAGAATGCATTACTACTGATGTGAGTCCAAGCTCCCAAAGAGCTATTGATAGTTTCACTAAGGAAGCAAAGAGAAAGACAAGAATTTGGGGGTGGACATGAACAAGTAGGCTGACAATCGTAGGTGAGGGAGAGGAGAAAGAGAGGCCAGCCTGCAGACCACATTTAGGAAAGAAAAGACGCCTCAGGGTCTCTCTGCAGCTAGCCCTTGCTGGCATCTATCTGTCTGGAGAGGCAAAGGAGTGCGTCTTCAGGGGTGAAGTCTATTCACCAGGTAAGCAGCAATGAAGTGACCTCCCTGGGGTGCAAGCCTAGACAATGTGTATGGAGGTCCTGCGCTGCCCAGATGACAAGACCCCCTCTCAGCCATGCTGATGTGGTCCAAAGGAAAGCAGAGCAATACATTTGGCTCCAGCTTGGCTGCAGAAGTTGCTGGAAGGAGGAGTACAATGAGCCATCCAACCGTCTTAGGGACCGGATTTGTGCTGGGTTTATTCCTTAGCTTTTTCTAAGCTTTTTCTCAAGCCTTTCTCAGGAATGAAGATAGCCACAAGGCAGTGGAGGTTTAGGATCAGTTTCCCTTCTCCTAGGTGGACTACCTTCCCAGGCTGATGAGTCCTGCCTGCCCCTCACTTCCCTCTACAGCACGTGCAAGAACTGCCTTCTGGACCACTGGAGTCACTATTGGTCTTGTCCGCTCAATCTGCCAGAGCCTGTGTCTTTGCACGAAGAGGAAGTCCTCAACTCACTGAAGGATTAAGACCCATCGGCTATCCTCACCTGGTTTAGCTGGCCGTAGAAGCTGGGGTGTGGCCACTGTTGCATGCTGACAATTTCTAGGAGCTACAGGTGAGAGCGGAGTGCAGGGTGGGGAACAAAAGTGGACAAACTGCTCCAGAAGGAACATGACATGTCCCCCACCAGAGGTTTTACCCTTCCCCTAGCACTCCATACACCCCAGCACTACTGACTTAATAAATATCCCATTTATTCTGCACATGTTTTAACAATCCTAGATAATGAACAAAAACCACCAACCTTCACCACTCAGTGATTTAAGATCATCGTTTGCCCTACCCTCTCATGTCTTAGAAAGGCAGCCAAAGCTGGCAATAGAGGAGGGGAAATGTGAATCGCCCTGTGATCTTTGGATGAAGGTCGGAATACCAATTTAATAAATATAAATAAAATGAAACTCCAAAGTTGACACTAACAGATACATAATAGAAAAATCCTGGTGTGTTTTTGAAAATAAAAAAGAGTATACCTTTCAAACTGGCAGACTAATGATTAACGATGACGTTGATGGCATGTAATTTTACTGCGGATTTTAATGTTGCTCCACCACAATTATATATATTTTTAATGTTTGCGGTGTAGACATTTTTGCAAACTAATAATAATAATCAATACAGTTAATAAAAACCATTAGCGTTCATCTCACAGTTTAATGTTTCATCAAAAAAAACTTATTCTACCCGTTGCTGCCTGCATAGAAATAATAATGCAGCAAACAACCACAGACCCTTCAGGAAAAGGTTGCTTCTGCCACTCATTTCTAAAGAAGCTTTATGCGCCTTTTAAAAATTTGGAATAAAGTGGCGAGGCAAGCAAGGTCTGCCCCTGCTTGGAGGCCTTGCCCACTGGCCTTGGTGGGATCCACCGGACAACAACTTGATCTGACATGTGTGAGGCAGACAACTGCTTTTATTGCCAGATGGAAATGAATCTTATGTTCAAATCTTTCTTTGGTCTCTCCCCAGATGAAGGAAGGAAGGAAGAAGGAAGAAATCTTACTTTCCCATCCAAACTGCGTAGCTGTCAGGGAGTCTCGGGATGAAGAGGATGGAGTTTCCGCTGTCAACCTCAACTGCTCCGTAGCAGTCTGCCTCAGTCACTCCAAAAGTCCAGTGGAAGTAGGATTCCTAGAACCAAGGAATTTAAAAGCATTCCATTATGCCAGTTCTCCGCTCTTGCCTTTTTTTTTCCTTAAGGGTATTTGGAAAGATGTCAAGGTCAATACAGATTAGCACTACCTCCTGCTTGGCAGGGGGTTGGACTCGATGGCCCTTGTGGTCTCTTCCAACTCTATGATTCTATGATTCTATGATTCTACCTGTGGCAAAGGGACCCACCGGGTTGAAAGGTTTTGAACATAATGCAAAACACCCTCCAAATCACCTCTATCGCCACTTCTAAAAAGGCAATCTGATTACATGGATATACTTGCCAAAAAAAGTGGGAGGAACTAACAAAAATTAAAATGCTGAGCACCCTGAACTTCAAGACATTTATTCAGAAGTGTAGTGTTTCAATGGAACTCTGATCCCATTGGAGAGGACAGAGAAGTAACAAGAGCAAGGGTTCACTAATGTGACACTCCCAGGAAGGAGTGCCTGTGAGTACGTCCTTCAATGTTCACAGAAGGTCTCAGTAAATACCCGTCCCAAAATCAACCCTGTGATGATTATTTATATAGTGCCCTTTGTCAGAAAACCACAGGGAGGTTTACAACATCACACGCAAATGCCAGCACGTAATAGGATACCTAGACAATATAAAGATCAAAACAGTTGTATAAATACAATTATAATAAGAAATACATAATAAAATACAGGTGTTCATAATACACAGATTTTCTTAGCAGCAAAATATGGGAGAAATCTCTGTGATCCTGCTCAGTTCCTGTCTGCACCAGCTTGGCCTCTCCAAAGTGGAGCAACCCCACTTAAACATGCCCACACAATTAACTGCCCATCAGGATGGATGCCCTCCAGATGTCCTGCAACCCCAGAGATTGATTGGCTGTGCTAACTGAGTATGACGGGAGGTGGAGCCCAAGCAGCCTGGAGGGTACCACGTTAGGGGAAGGCTGCCCTGCTCATCTGTCCTTCCATGATAGGAACCCTTTGGCTGTACACTGACAGTCTGAGAATTCTACATCTTCCTTCCTTCTAACTGTGAGCGCTGCACTCTACCAGCACCAACTACACTAACAGAATTGATTTTTGGAGGATCAAATTGCAACTACCTATTTCTATGGGCAGGGCAAACTCTCCATTCTCTTTCTTGCCCCACCATAAGACTCCCATCAACTGAAGAGGGTCTTCAAGAATACATAAAGCAGGAGTCCCCTTTCTACTGATTGCAGTGGAAGCTGACTGGCAGCTTAAGGGACAAGTTTAAAATTGTGGCTCTTTAAGGGTATTGCTGCTAAATCCTAAATCCTGACTCCTCAGGCAACACCTATTGGCTGATGAGAGGATTACAGTCTCATACTGAATCAAGCCCCAAGACCAATGATAAGTTGAAACAGGGCATCCTGCCTGACCAAATGCCCACACTAAACCTCTGAGCAAGTTGATAATATCTGGCTTTCCGTCAGCTACCTTGAATACGTGCCTAACTGCAACCCACTGAGAAGGAAACATGAACTGCACAAATTACTTAAGTTTAACAACGGTTCATAAGAGGCACAACCTTTGCCCATTTTGTGCCTCAATCAACCCTGCCTACATAACTGTAAAACAGATAACCATCCTGGAACACATCACCAGAGATTAAACTGAGAGCAAAACTGAACTACAACCTCATCCCCACCTCTAAGAGGCTGAGAAATCTCACTTGCACTGTGGTAGAAGAGACCAGGGGAAATAGGTTAACAAGAACAAGAATGCTGGGGCAAGAGATTCTGCAAGCTCTCTGGTCTTTTCTTGTGGGTTAAGACAAAGACAGGAAGCAGCTATAGAGCAAGTCCCTAGGGGGAGGGTGGTGATATATCAAGGACTCTCAGAGACATGGATATATCCAAGCTGGGTGGTCAAAAGCTCCTGGAAAGGCAGAGGGGAAAGAGCCCACCATGAGCCAGCCCACACGGGACAGTGATTCTGCAGCATTGAATTATGCATTGAATTAACTGATGTAGGACAGTAAGAGCCATGTGAAATAATTCTTGGTAAACACTGCAGAAGAAGGCCTGGACTGATCAAGCATTTGCTGTATTAACCAATGCACAGTTCAAAAGGGTGGAGGGAGAAAGGAAATCAGAAGCCCACTAGCTGACTCCAAGCACACCAGTGTTTCAGGAAAGATAACTATCAAGAATGTAAGAACATAAGGAGAGCCTGCTGGATCAGGCCAATGGCCCATATAGTTCAGCATCCTGTTCTCACTTAAGGTGGCCACCCAGATGCCCCTATGGGGAACCCCTAAGCAGGACCTGAGGCAGAGCCTTTGGGAACTGACTGTTTTTGAAGAAAGGCCTGGTGCTATGATGTTTTTATTATTGTTGTCTGTGTTTTTACTTGATCTTTTAAATTTTAATTCTATTCAAGTCTAATTACATTTTCATGATTGCCCTTCCTAGGTTTTTAGCTTTTTCTATTTTATTTGGGTAAGCCAGCTTGAGTCCCAGACTGGGGAAAAGGTGAGATAGATAGATGATAGATAGATAGATAGATAGATAGATAGATAGATAGATATAAATCAATCAACAGCAGCAACAACAACAACAACAACAACAACAACTTATAGGTATGCGATGTGTGTGTTTTTCCACTGGTGGACAGTAGCCAGCAACTAATAAAAGGGGCTGAGATCTGAGCTAAAAGAGATAAGTCTGTTGTTTGTTCATGCTAAATCTTACCTGGCGAAACAGAACGCCTGTGTCAGTGCAGTATCTGTTGGTCTGCTCCCCGCCTTGCAGGAGGACAATGGACTTCTTTGGCACATCCTTGTTTGATCTCAGCCGCTCGCACAAGCGAGTTCTGTTCAGGGCAAAGAGCGCTGCTGGAACCTTCAAGGTTTCGTTCCCCAGCCAAAAAGACGGCCTGGAAAGAGGAAGGAAACATTAGCTTCTGCAACAAGAGCAGCCCTCCCCTAAGCTGGGGCCTTCCAGGTGTTTTGGACTACAATTCCAGTCGGGAGTCATCAGCACTCTGATGGCACCCAATCCCCAAACCCTTGATGACCTCCCCCCAGCAAATGTCAAGCAGCACAGCGAAGGAGATGAAACCTTAGCAGGACCCAGTAGGCTCTCCACCCATCTTGCACCACCGTCAGCGATCGACCAACCAGATAGAACAGTCCATGGCAAAACAGGGTGTCCAAGCCCCACACTGGCCAGTCACTCCAGAAAGATACCATGGCACTGGAAGCCACCAAGAAAGTCAACAGGAATGCATGTGCCCTGCCCAGTTCCCACCACAGTCATTTCAATTCCCAAGTTGGCCTTATACCCAGATGGCAAAATCTCATCCTGGGCTTGAATTGCCACCAGTG
This sequence comes from Podarcis liolepis, assembly GCF_965112155.1. Taxonomy (NCBI): domain Eukaryota; kingdom Metazoa; phylum Chordata; class Lepidosauria; order Squamata; family Lacertidae; genus Podarcis; species Podarcis liolepis. The sequence goes on along the minus strand of NC_139561.1, from coordinate 56,357,834 downwards.
GCTCTATTTAAAACAATACGTTAGATTAACTAAGTGGCCTGTAAGCATCTCAAAGGGACTCACACCAGAAGGTGACACACACATTCCTGCATGGCAGGGAGCTGGACTAGAGGACTCCTTGGGTCTCTTTCAACTCTACAACTCGATGATTCTACGTACCGGTACTACATCTGACTTGAGCTGCACTTCCAATTCCATTCCATCTCATCGCCTCTTCACTTATTGACGGGAGGATTGTGCTACACAGATGCTGCCCTCGACATCTGGAACCTTATTTCTGTGCTTTTGTTCCATTGTCTTCCCAGAGGCAAAAATCAAGTTTGCACATTCATTTCTGCATAATGTATTCTGCTTTTGCTAGCTGTTGGCTGTGTGCACGCCTGGAGGAGGCCTCTGGAGAATAAGCATTACGCCCACTTGGTGGAGGAGTAAAGGATGGATCCATGAAAGCAAACTCCCAATTGTCCACACGGTCCTACTCCCACCGAGAGATCAGTAATGGTCAACTTTAGCACCAGCCAACAAACATCTCACATTCTCAGGTTCAACTTATTTCAGCTGAGCTACATGGAATGGGCCCCTCCAGCAACTCAAGAGTAGAAAATAAGGAACAAACTTAGTGGTTATGCCTTCAGCCAAAACCTGTTACTATGCTCAGCTGTTGCTAAGATGTAGATATATATTTTCTATCAACCTGCATTAACCCGAGCGTGCTCAGTGAAATGTTCCCTCATGTATTAATTATTATATGGCTTTCTCAGAAAACAGAAAACGTGCAAAAGAAGGTAACCTTTGCTTCGTAGCCGGCAAAGAGCAAACTTCAGCGCGGTTTCAGCATCAAAAGTCCAAAATGCACAATTCCTGCAGCCAACGCAGCATAAAGGAACTTTTAATCTGTAACACCTGGAGACAATTCATGAAAGCCAAAGGTCAAACTTCTTCAGTGCACAAAAATGGTGTGCGCATGAGGGAGAGCTCTGTGTGCGACTGCGTTTGTGTGAGTGAGACACAGACAGAGAGTGCTGTGTCTGCATGAGTGTTGAGTGACTGTGGTGAATGTAAACACCTGTATACACACATGCACGTGTGTTCACCACACCCACTGTTAGTGTGTGGCCCTTGGAAGGGTGGCTGACTCCTAATTTGGCCCTCAGACTGTAAGAAGGTTAGCCCCTGCCCTTTTCTAAAGCCCTGGTTGGCAGCTTATTTTTGCTAAAAGGCCAGCAACGTTGGTTCTTACTTGTCCCCGGATTCAAGCCAAAGGACTCTGTGGCATCTCTTTCCCCCCTGGTGTGGACAGCAAGGAAAGCCCTTGCAAAGCCTATCCTCCAAGCAAGCAAGGTCCACACATTGCCACCTTCCCACCCTGCCTCAGCTTCTGTGGAGTGAATGGCTGTATTACATAACCAGGGAAGTGCACCGCCAACACCCCTCGCCATCCACACTGGGAAGGGTTTTTGCTCACGTGAACATAGAAGGGACTGTGGTTGCAGAGGAGGTTCTCAAGATCAAGGGGCCGTGAAGGGAGAGGAGGGGTAGACAGATTCCGTTCCAGCTGCCCATCCCAAACCTAAGGCAAATTCTCAAGAATTCATCTAAGAAAGCAAAGATCCTGTTCTATCACCTTCCTGCCCTTCCCATGATTAGGTGGCAACCACATCTATTTATGACTTGTTAAGGCAAGCATGGTTGAGCAATGAAATGTCATCTGGCAAGAGTCGCCCCTGTAGAATCCCTGGGGGAGCCAGACAGTGACCGTCTTGCCAGGACTGGTTGCATATAAACCACTAAGTAGCAGGGGAGACAAACTCTACTATTTCTATATAGTGCATCTGTAGAGTTGGGAAGGACACTGAGGATCATCTGGTCCAACCCCTATACTGCAGGCGTAGCAGTTTCAGAATCTGTTGGGAATTCTTTAGCTGTGATTTCTGCATTGAAGAGGGGTTGGACTAATGACCCTTGAGGGATTCCATACAAACTCTACAATGCTATCATTTCTCTTTATAATAAAAGTCAACCTAGTCAGAGTTCAAGCATGTTGGGAGGCGGAGAACCACTTATGTCTTACAGAATTTTTAAGAAGTTACAAGGCCATAACACACACATTTGACCCAATTCAGACATAACACTGCTGCTGCTCCAATAAACTGTGGCTTGTTGGGAGTAGGGAATAAATGGGGTTTTGGAGATAGAGTGTTCCCTCTGATCTCGGCAATGGAGTTAAAGCAGGGGTAGGCAACCTAAGGTCCGTGGGCCGGATCTGGCCCAATTGCCTTCTCAATCTGGATGGTCTGGGAATCAGTGTTTTTATATGAGTAGAATGTGTGCTTTTATTTAAAATACGTCTCTGGGTTATTTATGGGGCATAGGAATTTGTTCATTTTTTCCTTCAAAATATAGTCCGGCCCACCACATGCTCTGAGGGACGGTGGACCAGCCCACAGCTGAAAAAGGTTGCTGACCCCTGAGTTAAAGGATACATTTCTATTTACGGGAGCAGAAATGGGGAAAATCTCTGACTTTTGAAGTTAATCATGATAAAACTTGATAAATGCCACAGTTACCATATTTTTCTGTGTACGACTAGGTTTCTTAATTAAAAGAAAGTGCTAAAAATTTGGTGTCGTCTTATACACAGATAGTGCTGAGATGGGATGGGGGATTGGTGGCTGCCGCGAGCAAGAGATTGTCATCGGCGTTTGGGCGGGTGATTGGTGGCTGCAACAATGTCTCCTGGTGATTGGCTGCTGCGACAATAGGGCGTGTGATTGTTGGCTGCTGGTGGCAAGTGGGCTGACGATTGGTGGCTTCATGAATACACCCCCTCCCCCAAAAAACTGAACAAGTCTGGGCAATCCCCCCAAAAAAGCTGAACAACACGTGGCAATTTCCCCCCATTTCCTCAGTTTTGTGTCCCCAAAAATAGGGGTTGTGTTATACATTGGGGCGTGTTATACATGGAAAAATATGTTAAGTCATATATATGCTTATTGTTGCTTGCTACTAGACCAAGGATCATGGTTGAGCCTGTCCACCCACTGCAGCAAAGATACCAGAGTTTTGTTGCCCTAAGAAGCCCAGGAACTTATCAAATGGAATCAACTTATATATGTTCAAGGATTAGCAAGTCTGCCTAGGAATTGCCACCCTGTGGTTCACCACAGAAACCCACTGAGCCCAGCTGAGGAATCTTTTATTTTCTCACACCCTCCCCACTCCCAGAACTCTGCGTGTTCAGTTTGAAAGCAAAAAATAGCTCTCACGGCCATCTAAAAAGGCATAGACTTTTTACCTCTCGGGTGCTTGCCCCCCCCCCAAGGTAAACACTGTTGCCTTTTAAATAAATTGGCATGTAATCATGAGCACCTTGCTCCTAGAAAGGGCTCGGCCCTCTGCGCATGTTTTACACTGAAGTCCTCCAGTACCTTTGCTGGAGATTACTTTCAAATCAGAGAATTGTAGAGTTGGAAGGTACTCAAAGGGTCATCTAATCCAACCCCCTGCAATGCAGAAAAGAAGCGTACACAGGGCTTGCGTTTAAGCAAGCAATCCTTACTGGAGAGGTGGGTTATGCCAGCCATGGAGTTGGATATGCCTCCCTCCCAATGATAAGGTAGTCGAACCAGAGAAGAAAAGGGGTTGGCAGAGAATGTAAAAAGCCACCTCCCCACCATCTGCCCTGGCCAGTGTGAGCCCAGAAGGGTTTTGGAAGTGGCAGTTCTTCCATCAGTGACTCTCCAAGGAAGTAATTCTATTTAGTACCTTGGCCAGTGTCTAGAAAGGACCATAAATATATCTGCCTCTGGTCTCCAAGCAGATATAATTCTGGAGCAGGCTGCATGACCACAGGCTTCAGATGGTGTTCCTAACTTGTTTAGGGATTCAGCATAATTATATTTTTGTTATGTTTAGAGCAACCGGTTAGCATGCATTCTTGTTCAGGAAATACATGAATTGCAACATGGGAAAGTTCAGCGAAGTAACAGATTTTAAATCAACAAAAGAGAAGGCAAATTTTATTCAACCTTCCCCAAGAACAAGGCTTCGCTACACAACAGCAGAAAGACGACCAAGCAAATCCATTGGGGCTGGCCTCTCACATCATTTATCTCAAATCTTGTGTTGAATTTAAGAGTCTGAATGTGCCATTCTCCCTCATCCCCAAATGGGTAAACCAGCTTATAAAAAGAAGGGAGATTTGCATTAGCAATGCAAGAGAAACAACACCACCTGACCGAGTCCTTGGAAAGCGAACTCTGTTATCCACCAAAGGCAGCGCAAGTTGGAGACAGAGAGCAATGATGAACTACAGCTCCCATCAACCCCCTGGACCACTGGGCATGCTGGCTGCCGGGTGTGCTGGGAGCAGGAGTCCAGCAACATCAAAAGGGGCTCACATCCCCCTACCCTCACCCCAGTTACAACTGCAGCCGTGAACATTTCAGAGGAAAGGCAAGATAAAAATGTAAAGGGATAGAAGAGGGCTCCACTTTGAAGAGGATTTCAGCCAACCCTCCTTGGGAACAAACAGCAGCGGAAAGATACAGCAACTGCCTGAAGCAAATAAGCAACTTCACACCAAAAAAAAACCCCCTAGCCCTGACCTTTCGCCTTTAAGACCAGCATGATCTTAAGCTTTGTGTAGATTAAGCCTATGAAAAACAGGGAGGCAAGAAAATATTCCTCTCCTTATTTTCTCGGTGTTGGTCAGCTGAGAAAGTCACAGGAACAAGGGCATTAGGAAAAATTGGCAAGTGTATTTCTAAGGGTGGGAAGTGAAAAATTGGGCTGGAAGTGCCTCATTGGTCTGCCAAGTAGATCTAAACAGTGGAGGGGGGATCTCTCTTTGTCTGGAAATTACATCTCCTTTCACAGTTACGACTGTAAGCCAGGAGAACAGGAAAAGCACAAGAAGTAAGACAGAAAGACATGCAGGTTGTGCAATGCATCCGTGAAGCAATGCAGCTCCTGAAACCTCACACCCCAACCATATTCTTACAACAACCTGGATTTGCACATGGCACTAAACTGTGGTTAGTCTGAATGTCCAATCCCAGCCCAGCAGAATAACCATTATGTGCAACCATGGTTTCTTGTTGGCCTACAAACCATGGCTTGATTTAACTAAGGTTTTGCATTATGTCTGAACTCAACAGTCTTGTTGAGCTACCCCAGCAGATGTCAAGGCAATAAGGAACTATTTTACCTTTATTTTTAAAAATATATATATTCAAAATTAAAACAAAACATATTATACAAAAACGTATCATCCTTATTTTTTCCCCATTTTTCCTTTCATTTGTTTTGGGACTGGGATTCCTTAAAATGTATCAATGAATTGCGAATTTTCTGAAATATGTTGGGCCTTCAATAAACTATGTTTCTAACACCTTGAGAAAAATCCCCTTTCCACCATCTGCTTTTTGCTGGTTGAGAGAATGGCTGCTTCTTGAAAACACTGAAGTGTTGGACAATGGCAGACGAAGTTGATGGACTATATGGAATTGGCGGAAATGACTGGCAAGATCCGAGACCAGGGAGAAGAGTCGGTGGAAGAAGATTGGAAAAAGTTTAAAGACTATTAATAGAAATATTGTAAAATTAAGGAATGTTAGAAAAATGTTGGAATGAAGTTACATGGCTTTAGTAGAAATGTCATAAGGAATTAAGTATAAATAGATTAATAGAAAATTAAAGGAAAAATAAGGCAAGAATGTGTTAAGATAATTATAGGATAGAAAACAGAGTAAGATGGAAAGGAATTGCTGAAACAATTAATAGAAGTGGAATACAAAAAGGGAGGTGTGAGGAGGTCGCTGGAAACAAGTGAATGAAATATAAGATATTGAAAATGTTTGAGGTGTTTTTAAATTGTTTTTGTTGGTTTTTGCTTTGTTTTGTTAGTCCATGTAGTGTTTTTGTATTGTATTTGTATTGTTTTTTCTCTTTTCTTTTTTGTTTGTAGTGTTGTGTTGAAAATGTTGAAAAAGTAATAAATACAAATTTTTTTTTTTAAAAAAAAGAGAAAAATCCCCTTTCCTCTCTTTTTTGGGGGGGGAGGGAGGGGTGCTCCATCCTTGGGTAAAAAACACAGATTTCATGGTACATGGGAAATGGGAACTAGGTAGTTAGTACATTTTTTTGTAAACCACTTTGCGGTTCTTTTTTTCCAATCAAGCAGTGCATAAATTTTATGAAATAAATAAACACACACAAAGCTGTGTGTAATCTCACTCCTTGACCTTTTTCCCACCCACATCCTCAACAGGAAGATTCTGACCTCTCTTATGGGTTAAGATCATTATGTGCAGTACTTTGTCAATTCAGGAGGCGCTATATTAATGCCAAGAGGAATGCTTAAACTTTAACAAAGTCATGATCACACCAAAGCAAGTCCCTCTTTTCATGCCACTGCAATTGCAATGGAAGAAAGGAAATGTTGAATACACTCATTCATACTATACAATGAATGGATGAGCATATTAAACACAGTTAAAGTTTCCTCCAAGCTTCCCCAAGATCTGTGGGGCACAGTAGGAGGCAGCAAGCTCTTCTGCCAAAGATATATTCAGCTCTCTCAAGTCTCTTTGCAAAACACTTCGCAAATCCCACAATGTGAACTTAATGTGCTCCTCTAGTGACATACTTTGCAAATCTACTGAAAAATAACAAGGTCAGGACTTTGATCGTCTTTATCAAGAATCCAAGTTTTGTATGGACAAAACTTACGATTCCCTTAATCAAAAGCCTTAAGACTGACGAGGTCATTTTTTACAGTATGAGGTTTAACATTACAGCAGTAATGAATAGATCTGTGGCACCCGCGATGAAGCACAAAGAAAGCACGACTGATTTTTAATAGGATTTTGAGCGTCCAACAGTTGCTTTGAAAAAATGTTTGGGGTAGGAAAGCAACCAATTTTTTTATTAAATGGGGAAAATGAAATGGAAGCAGAAAGCAATTGTTTACACAGAAACACTGTGTTGCTGCAATTCAAAAATCACTCACAGCCCAAGAGATATGCCTGCATATGCCTTACTCTCCCTCAGCCTTCCCCAACCTGATGCCCTCCAGATATTTTGGACTTTAATTCCTATCAGGCCCAACTAGCACAGACATGCTGACTGCTGATGGGAGTTGCAATCTGAAACATGGAGGGCACCACATTGGGGAAAGCTGTTCCACCTGAGCCTAGGAGGACATTGTTAGTTGTGCTGATACACTGGGATGTACTGGGAAACACAAGAGAGCCAATCCTAGAATCAAGAGGTGCTGCATTAGGTCACCAATATCTCCCTTCAAGGCAGGGATGGATAACCTGTGGTCCTACAGATGTTCTTGGACTCTGGGGCTGACTGGAGTTGTGAGTCCACCCCTGCTTTAGTCGATGGGTCAGGAGGAATCTTGCAGATGTGCACCAGGTCAGCAGGATTCAGGGAAAGTACAGTGGTGCCCTGCAAGATGAATGCCTCACAAGACGGAAAACCCGCTAGACGAAAGGGTTTTCCGTTTTTGAGCTGCTTCGCAAGACGAATTTCCCTATGGGCTTGCTTCGCAAGACAAAAACGTCTTGCGAGTGTTCCGATTTTTTTCCGCCTCCCCCCCTTTTTCTAAGCCGCTAAGCCACTAATAGCCTTTTAGCCGCTAAGCCTTTAATAGCCGCTAATCCGCTAAACCACTAATAGCGCTAATCTGCTAAGCCGCTAATAGGGTTGCTTCGCAAGACGAAAAAACCGCTAGACGAAGAGACTCGCGGAACGGATTATTTTCGTCTTGCGAGGCACCACTGTACAGCAGAAAGGGCAATAGGTGTGCCAAACTTAGCCAAAGACAAGCCTGGCAGAAACCATGGCCGGGCAGATCCCTTAATTTTAAAATGCATCCCTATTCCACAGCTATATGGAATACACTGCACCTCACATGTGGAGACCAGTTTTCATCCCATGGATCACTATGTGAGTTTCTCTTTGTTACAATCTTCTCTTCCTACTGTACATTGGACTTGCTTAATCACCCAAATCAATTCCGGCTGAGAGTCCCTTAAAAAAACCTGCCCTAGAACCTTCTTACACAGGAAGATCCTTTATTCAGAGTCAGACCATTAGTCCATTTAGCTCTGTACTATCTACACTGGCCAGTTATGGAGCTCCAGGATTTCAGACAATATCTCTCTCAGCCCTACCTGGAGATGCTAGGGATTGAACATGGTATTTTCTGCATGCAAATTTCTACCACTGAATTTAACCTAGAGATCTTGTTGCTGTTACAGAATAGCTGGAACGCAAACACATTTAGCAACATTTACTGTTTGGGACAGCCACACATCGTATTTTTAGGCCTGGGAGTGGTGGCTAAAACAAAAAAGAACTCTCTCTCACACACAAATACTTGGAAAAGCTACACCCAACGTCTCCCCAAGAAATAAAAACAACTGCAGATTATGCCCATTGATACAAATATTGAATCTGAAAAGAAGTACTGTACTAAAGTCCAGTTCAAACTGTTAACATCAAAATAAGGACACCCACATATCCTCATAAGGAACTAGCAACAGCTCTCCAAGACTTTTAGGCAGCGATCTTTCCCAACCACACCTGGAGATGCAGGGCATTGAACCTAGGACCTTTTGCACACAAAACAGCACTGACCTTTGGCTCCCCTCCACCCCTTTTGGCATTCCTGTGCATTATCCATAATAACTTCTGAAGTGAAAGCAATGAAACGTCAGTACAAAGCTGCCCATAGTAAGGTTATAAACAGATGGAAAAGGGAACAGAACAAGAGCATTGCATAGAATACTATAAACTTCACAATGGCTTTCACAGCTGAAAGCACACATTTAAAGCGAATTCTTCCACAACCCAGGATTAAGGGTGGCAGAAACGGCAACTCTCCAAGGGTCAAACTACATTTCCCAAGGTTCTGGGTCTGTGTGCTTTAAACGTATGGCATATACGCAGCGTAAAGCTCACTCAGCCACGCTTGCTGCCTATATGGATAGAGAGATGGGGCGAGAATAGAGAAAGCCAAGGGACCCGTGGCATTGGCAGCCACGGGCGACGTGCACGTCAGGAGACACCCCATTCCCACTAACTCGTAGGAGAGGTCGCAGAGAGGGAGTAAACCGGAGGGAATCTGGAACACGTGTGAATGCTTCGCAGCAGCATTTCAAAGAAGGAATCTCCCGCAAGAGGCAAAGAGAGTGCTGCTTATTCCTCCCTCCAGCTCCTGCAAGGAATCTTGCAAGCCAGCCAGCCACCCTCTGCCTCCGGCCAGCCGTCGGTGCTGCCTGCCTGCTTTGCTCCGCAGCCTGCCAAGCAACAGCAGCAGGAGCAGCACCTCTTTCTTACCCCTCGGACGCAGCCATGTTGCTTCGTCGGACTCGGTCTGTCATGTGACCGCCGCTGCCCTTGTCAGCCACTAAAAAAAGGGAAACCAGGAAGGGGCGGGGCAAAGGGTGGGGTTTGGTTGCTCCTGGCGACGGGGAACTCTTTGGCCAACGTGGAGGGGGCGCTGCGTCCTCTTTATGTTTCTAGCCCCTCTGGAGCAAATTGGCTGGCTCTTCTCTGGGGAGGAGAGAAACGGCCCAGGTGCCACTGCTTGCCACGGCTTTTAGCCTGCCCACAACCTGTTCTCAGTACCAAATACGATGATGGGTGGGGTGTTTCTAGCTCATAAAACTGTAGCGCTGAAAGGGGTCACGAGGGTCATCTAGTCCAACCCCCTGCAATGCAGGAATCTTTTGCCCAACGTGGGACTCGAACCCACAACCCTGAGATTAAGAATTTCCTGCTCAACCAAGGGGGAACTGTCACGCTTCCTTGTCATTTTTGCAATGGCCAGGAGGTGTGATGTTATATTTATAGCGCTGAAATTTTGTGGTTTTTAAATGTTGTTACATTTGCTATTATGTTGCTGTTTCGTTATGTTATTTAAAAAACTGTTCTTGTGATGGTTGATTTTGAGATGCATCCCTGCTTTCTGTGTTGTCAGCCGCTTTGAGAATGAGTGAGGTAACCCCACAGCAGATTTCTTTCTGATATAAATTGTCACCTGCCATTGCACTATAATTATTTCTTAATACTGAAGATGAAGAAGATAATTTAAATAACGTATGTACTTCACTCAGTCACAGTCATGGTTACAGTTTTCTCAGTTTTCTTTTGTTTATCTGTACAGTGGTACCTCAGGTTAAGTACTTAATTCGTTCCGGAGGTCCGTTCTTAACCTGAAACTGTTCTTAATCTGAAGCACCACTTTAGCCAATTGGGCCTCCTGCTGCTGCTGCGCCGCTGGAGTATGATTTCTGTTCTCATCCTGAAGCAAAGTTCTTAACCTGAAGCACTATTTCTGGGTTAGCGGAGTCTGTAACCTGAAGCGTATGTAACCTGAAGCATATTTAACCCGAGGTACCACTGTACATCCTATTGACTTTTTACAGCTGTATTCTTAAAAAATAAATAAATATATGTTGTTGTTGTTGTTGTTTTAAAAAAATAACACCAAAAAAGGTTTGCTGGGCTGGAGGTCACTTTGTCAAGATATATATGCTGCATTCTCCTCAATCTGTAAATATATACAGTTGCACAACAGAAACAAAATGTCACATTTGTTTTGCAGGCAAGAAAGGTCCAGGTTCAATCCCTAGGATCTCCAGGTAAGACTCGTGGGAAATGCTGCCTGAAATTTTGGAGGGCCATTGTCAGTCAGCATAGTATTTAGCTAAATGAACCAACAGCTCAATGCACTGTAAAGGCAGTTCCTTAAACTCTTACTGAAGCAAATTATTCCTGTCCCTGTAAAACTTGCAATTGCTTGCTATTCCCTGAACTAGGGTGAGTCTCATTTCAATGGGAATCACTACAGAATATTACAAGAGCAGCAGACATATTTCCATAGAAACAGGGTGCATCATCACTGGAAGTGTTAGTTGAGAGGGTCTGCCACTCAGCGCAGAGCAGGGGTGGTGAACTCTTTGGCCTAAGGGCCATATTCCCTTCTAGGTAACCCTCTGAAGGCCACATACCAGTGGCAAGAAGGGACAGAAACAAAATAGGATGGAACAACAAATGCAAATTCTACCTTAGTGCAGTAGGCTGGTGTCTACACTCACACACCCCTATCTAGCCTCTTCTCTGCCAGGAAAAAAACAAGAGAGTGCAAAGTAGAGTTGGTGACAGGTGTGTCCTGGTGCTGAGGAGGATGTGTAGCCTAGTGAGAGCCCCATGGGCTGGAGAGAGAGAGAAATGGAAATCCGCATTTGACCCCTAGGCATATCTTGAGGCACAGGAGTTGGTCAGGTGCCTGTGTGAAGGAAATTATTTAAAAAGCATCTCCCTCGCCCACCCAACTTCTTCCCCAAAAAGGCAACTGGGGGTGATTCAGGACAGTGTTTTGGTACTAGAGACGAGTATCAGAAAATCAGCACTGTCATAGTGAACAAGAGCAGTTTGAGCATGTTCTGGTATGAGGAGCAAATTGATCCCGCACAGTTCCTGCTTTTTAGATCAAAAGAGAAGTAAAAATAATTCAACTGAATGTTTACACCCTTGCAACATCTGGTTATTTGTCTAAGAATAACTGCAACTCAAACACACTTAGTAGCAGTTAGTGAACAAGGGCAGTTTGAGCATGTTCTGGTATGAGGAGCAAATTGATCCCGCACAGTTCCTGCTTTTTAGATCAAAAGAGAAGTAAAAATAATTCAACTGAATGTTTATACCCTTGCAACATCTGGTTATTTGTCTAAGAATAACTGCAACTCAAACACACTCAGTAGCAGTTATTATCTGGAGAGACCTGCATGTTTTTCCAATTAGGACAAACGGCAGCTTGTGTAGGCGAGGGAAGTTCAGAGGAAAACAGCTTGTTGGTGGAGAGTATTACTACCTGCACACACACTGTATCCCATTCCAGATCTGGACTGCTTCCAACATATATAAAAATATAACAAAACATTAAGCATTAAAAAACTTTCCCACTACAGGGCTCCCTTAAGATGTCTTCTAAAGGTTGTATGGTTACTTACCTACTTGGCTCGGGGGTCACATAACTCCATACCCTCCAACATCTCTCCAATGAAAATAGGGACGTCCTAAGGAAAAGCGGGACATTCTAGGATCAAATCAGAAATGGGACGGCTTCTGTAAACCTGGGACTGTCCCTGGAAAATAGGGACACTTGGAGGGTCTGGATTTAACCAGCAGTCCCAGGCAGAGCCAACCTGCCCAGGAGGCTCAATGAGGCAGTCACCTCAGGCGTCAGGCTCGAGACAGCTGGGGGGCCAGCAGATCTGGGGCCCCGAGCAGCATGCCACTTGGGTAGCAAAGTGTCTTGGGCTCTCCCTGGCCAAAGAAAGGTCTTAGTAGTTATAGCTGCTGCACCATCAAACAAATAAACAAACAAACAGTACTTCAAAAAATATTGTGTCAGCAACATAAAGGGAGAGATGCCCATTTAAAAGTAACCTTATAAAGAAAATGTGGGGTTTTTTATTTAAAAGTCCATCTATTATCTGCCCAAGAGACAGCAACAACAGTAGCTGTGGTTTGCTGAGCTTGTACAAGGAAGTGGTTTAATCTCTGCCAAATTTACAGAACTGCTTTTCCCTTTTATGTCTTGCTGGTTAAGCAAAAGTTAATCTATTTTCCGATTCACCGACATCAGCCAGAAACAAAGCACTTGCTGTTCCCCACACACCCACTTTAAATCCAAATGTTGTGTTTCTTTGCTGCTTCTCTTCTTTCGGTGGCTTGTGGCACCTGGCCTGGGCATTTTCTCACATGGCATTAGGCTTATATTGTATTGTGCATAATAGAAATAGAAATACTTTATTGTCACTGTACCACTTGTTTACAGTGAGATTAAACGAGCCCCACCCCCAATCTCTCAGTCCTTGTTACACTCTGTGTGCTGTCATACGACCACCAACCCCAAACATCAGCAATGCAATGTTGCTGTCTTCCACTCAGCAGCCTCATGGCCCACAGGTAGAAACTGTTCTTTAACCTGTTGGTGTGGCTTATCATGCTTCTATATCTCCTGCCCGAGGGCAGGAGATTAAAAAGATGCTGGCCAGGGTGTGAGTCATCCCTGAGAACGTTCCTCGCTCTTCTGAGGCAACAGTCTCCTGCGATAACATCTAGCAGACTCAGGGGACAGCCCACGATATCATGTGCTGTCTTCACCACCCTCTGTAGGGACTTTCTGTCCAGGCTGTCAAACCAGCGTACCACACCGTAATACAGTATGAGAGAATACTTTCTATCGTGGACCGATAGAAGGAAATCATCAGTTGCTGTCTAACATTGTTCTTTCTCAAGACCCTAAGGAAATGAAGTCTCTGTTGGGCCTTCCTAACCACCTGGGCTGTATTGACCTTCCAAGTAAGGTCTTCACTAAGATAGACTCCCAGGAATTTAAAGGAGGAGACTCTCTCCACACAGCCCCCCATGATATACAACGGGGCTAGCTCCCCGCACTTCCTGCAAAAGTCCAACACCATCTCCTTTGTCTTGCCAATGTTTAGGTGAAGATTGTTCTCTGAGCACCATGTGGATACCTTTTGAACCTCCCCCCTGTACGCAGATTCGTCTATAAGAGCCTTTTGCTAACCTGGTGTCTTCCAGATGTTTTGGCCTGCAACTCACATCAGCCCCAGCCAGCTCAATGTATAACACAGGCTGATCCTGTGCCTGATTGCTCATTATAGGCGCACATTTAATTGCCGTGGTCATATTTTAACAATCAGGTTGATTGCAGGATTCTTTTCGTATTGTACCTTTCAACAATTCATATGTATGAGTGAAGAGCGGATTTAATTAAAAACGGTGCGGAGGGAGATAAGTGAATGAATGAATAAGTAAATATTTGTTGCTCATTAATTAATGCAGTTACAAGGGTCTGGTCTTGGGTACGTAATTCTCAACACTAGACTGTGGCAATGCACTGAGGGGGTGGCTGCTCCAGCTGGTGCAGAATGCAGAGGCTAGACAGCTGATGGGGACAAATGGGCGAGAGTATGTGATACCTCTGCTATAACATCTGCCCTTGCTGCCCATATGCTACTGGGCCAACTTCAAGGCTCTTGTGTTAATATACAAAGCCCCAAACAACCTGGATCCATGATACTTTACGGACCACCTGAGCCCTTATTTCCCAGCTCAGTCACTGAGATAATCCAGAGGAGTGCTGATAATTCTCCCTCATGTTACCGAGTCCCCCCTGGCTTCAACTAGAAGTTGGGCTTTGTGGGTTCATCTATATTGTTGCTTAATCATAGAATCATAGAGTTGTAGAGTTGGAAGGGACCTGGAGGACCATGTAGTCCAACACCCAGCAATACAAGGAATATGCAGCCCTGCAACATTGGCATTCTCAGCATCACAGTCTAACTCACTGAGCTATCCAGGCTGACAGTGAGCTTCCTGTACCCCTATTCATTCTTCATTATGCACCAGATATTCTCCAAATCACCTGCATCCCACACTTTCCTCTTCCCTTGGTCTGGATTGTCTCACACTAAGGATGTTCTGAAAAGGAGAGGGCATGAGAAAATCCAGACTGAGGGAGGGGAAAGTGTGTGAAGGCAGGGATTTAGAGGAGAACATCAAATGAGCAATGGAGAATTAATGGAGGTGCACATTAAAGGACAGTGTGTATGAGCACCATTTGTCCCCGATCCCATGCTGTAGAATACTGCTCACCAGAGATTTGGAAGGCATTGCCGCTTGCTGATTTCCCAACATCTCTGATAGACCTTTTTATGCCAACAAGCCTAGTCAGCCTTTCTAATAGGAGCCATTCGGTTTTATGATTATTCTGTGTTGTTTTTATGATATTTTATCTTTCATTGCCCTTGTGTATATTATTGTATTCTGCTGTGATATTTTATGTGAGTTGGTGGCGTATCAAAAAAATATTATTTTTGTAATAATAAAATAAATAGCATGAGGAGCAACTCTCCAAATACTGCCATGAATTAATAGTCATGTTAGTGCCCAGAGTGTGGTTCTCCAAGTAAATGCCACCTCCAGTTATCAAAGGTGCAAAGTTAGCTGGAGATGCCCATTTGTGCAGAGAACACAAGCACAGGAGAAGAACCCTGCTGAATCAGGCCAGGGGCTCATCTAGTCTAGCATCCATCCATCCTGTTCTTTCAGAGGCCAACAACCAAATGCCCAATGGGAAACCCACAAGCAGGACCTGAGAGCAAGAGCACTCTCCCCTCCTACAATTTCCAGCAACGGGTAAAACCTGCACAGAGTTATGCACATATAAATGCCATTGATTGTGGTAGCAGTTAAGGATGATATCCCTTATTTGCATGTTGAATGCTCCAGATAAAGCAATTCTAGGCATGTGTGCATCATGCAAGGCTGGATCCAGTAAGTATTTGCAATTGTTCATCTCAAGGCTCAGAAATCATTTGGCAGGAATCTCTCCTTGGCAAGTGTCCCCCAGTAATTGACAACAAAGTTCTTAGATCAAGGCAGATGCTTCCTCTGAATAGGCCGCAGGTGATGAGGAACAGCATCTGTACAATTAAGGAGCAAAGAGGTCCAGAGAATGTCATACAAATATTAAACAGTTATTCATGTCCTGTCAGCTCTGAGGCTGCTTGGCAATCAAGAGGGGGAAATTAATTTTTTTAAGTCCTAAAAGGACTGTATAAATCAGAGCAAATAGAAAATACAAGGGATGGTAAAGCAACTTAATATATTTACATACCACTTTTTCCAAGTCAGGGAAACCCTTTTTCACCAGTCATCCTTTTAACTGTAGTTCTCAAGCTTGTGCAAGAGAACACTGGTTTGCTGCAAGGGGATGGATAGTGTGCTCCTGTAGGCTCAATTTATTATCCGCCCTCAGAGGAGGAGGAGGCTGCCTACAGCCTCTCTGCATGTCACTGGTTTGACCTTGCCCCCTTCCAGTCAGCTTCCACTGGGAGCAGGGAATCCTGCATCACCTCTGCATCAGGTAAGATTTGATTTAAATTGAAGGCAAAGGCACAAAAGTGGTGCCTGTGTCTCTGCATAGATCATTGCTCTGGTCAATCTCTAGCTCAAAGTTGTAATTATGTTACATGAAAGACTGGAAACCAGCCACCTATGATTAGCAAGCACAAGCTGGCCTGTTGTGGACCTGGAAGAGCACACTTGGATTTTCAATCGCTCCTCAATCTTCAACTTGACCCACGTTTAGCAGAGTCGTACATTCCAATCTTGGGCACTTTTGCAAAGGCACACATATTAATATGCTATCAAAAAAAGAAATAAACGATTGCTGAAGGACCGAGACATGTCCTACATCTAGCTGGTCAAGTGGCCACAAGTCAAGCCTTTTAATTTAAAATGGGGGAGGAAAAAGCTTTTTCATCCAAACTGATTGAACAAAAGCGGTTGCCTTTGGCCTCTTAATCATGAAGCAATTTTACACTAAATGTATTCTACTGCATTGATTGTTGGGATCGTGAAATATGACCACGCTTTCCCCAAAGCCTAAATTATTATAAATGACAAGGGATATAAAGCAGTGTTACCATTGTCTTATTACTCACCCGGATGAGTCTGGTTTCAGTTTCAAAAATCGAAATGCCCACTCCATCCAAGATTTGAGCACCCAAGACAGCTCCTCACCGCATTGATTGTTTATTATGAATGCTTATTTTTCTTCTTATTGAAACTCTTTCTATTTATATTTTACTGCACAGGAGGAGGGATCCTCTCAAGAGGAGAGTGCTTCGTAAATTATTTCCCAAAGTTGCTTGGAATTTTTGTTCAAAGAGTATTATCTATTGCGGAGACTATACTGATGTTTCCCTGGAACCACTGGGTAGCTTTAGGAAATCAATTGTATATAAATTATAATACACTATATCCTTGAAGTAGAAAGGGACCCTTCAACGATTTCCCATAATTTCTTCAGAAGCTGAACTGGCTTTTTCTATGGGTGAGAGTTCAAAGCTTCAAAAGTCTGCTTCCTCTGTACTGAGCCAGCTTGTTTTTGATGGTCAGTTGCCATCAGTGATCTCCAAAGCTTTGTATATAGTATTCTGGGCAACTTTCCAGGGGCCACAGGCCAAGGATCAGCAGGGCCAGAGAGAAAAGTAGGGAGAGCAACAAATACAAGTCTTACCTTTGCCCAGTGGGCTAGTTTCTACATGCACTAACACCCCCCCCCCTTTCTGTCCTCTGTCCAGGCAAGTGAAAGCTATGGTTGGAGCTTCCCTAGAACCCAAATGGGGAAGCAAGATCTCTGGGGTGTTAATGCTCATCCTGTGCTCAGGTTGTATATATGTGTAAAGAATACCATATATCCTGAAGACAGCACAGTCTCTGTTGACCTTGAATTCTGGGAAAGGGTAGGCACCCCTCATGTCTGAGAGATTGGGGTTCCTGCAACCTGCCAGCAGGGCATGTGTGGAATGTCTACCCATTGCCCTTGTCATATTTGTCTTTGCCCTCAGTGCAGAGACAGGTGAGGAGGAAGACCTTCTCTTCAGGAAGAGAAGATCAATGTGGCCAGCCAATCAGGCAGGAGGGATTTTTAACAGAGTTCTAGGCCACCATTCCAAAACCAAGCTGGTCCTCATGGCAGCAAGCCAAATGAAGACAGGATAATTATGGGACCAAGTACAAACAGCAGCCCGGTGACTGAAGCAAGCCTTCTGCTCTCCTTATCTCCCATTGTTCCTCCCCTCCCCACCCCAGTGTACGACAATGAAGTGAGAGCCTGGTTGCCATGGATCCTTGATTGCTACAATATGTGAGCCCCTCTAATGCATCTGAGCCTTGCCATAAGCCATGGATGCTCCTGGCCCTTGATGAATACGAGGGGCACATTTCTCAGCTCCTGACTGCCACATATTAGAACACAACTTCTCATTAATGTAACTTGAGCACCTAATCCCCTTTTCATCTGATGGAAAATTTTTTAACCCAGCTGCCTCCCAACTTCAATTTAGAAACAAAGTGGCAAGCAACTGCCCATAAGACGGTCTAATCATATTTTATATTTTCCTGACCAGAGCAGCCATTCCACCTTGGTCCAAAGCAATTATGCCTCCCTGTATCTCTCTGCAATTGTCCCTTGAGACAAACGGTAATGCGAGGAGGCAGCCTGCAAGGCATCAGAGAGGACGGTGTACAACATCTGGTACAAGGTGCTGTGACTAACAAAAATCCTTCTGGATCGGAAAATTCGATTTTTCCCCCCTTTAGCAAATTTCCTTAGATAACTTACCGTTCCCCAAGCTAAACCATGGAAATTGCAGTGTGGGGAAGGGCAGATGGAGGAAAAACTGAGCGGGTCTCTGTTCCAAAGTGGGGAGTGAAAAGGTCCTGGGACTGGGTTTATGCAATGGCCCCATATTGGTTCTGATCAAGTCAATCTTTTATTTTTATTTATTTATTGTATATTTTCTTTCCCCCTTATTACTGCTTTTCCTCAATTGATTACAGCACTGTTTAAAATAATTCAAGCATCAGGAAAGCAATGTGTGACACATTCAGAACCAGAGGAACAACACCACAAAGCTATAAACTTAAACGCTAAAACAGCAGAGTGTGGAAACTCAACAAAATGTAATAAAATATACGTCATTAAACATACCTAAAAACACTTGAGAATTGTTTTTAGAAGTGCTTTCCTAGTACCTGAACAACAGCAAAGTAGATGCACTCGCTTGGCTCAGGAGTTTGCTTAATTTTATTACAATCACACACCCTATTTCTTCCACCATGAAACCCAGGGTGTAATCCCAGGGGTTAACCCATTGAGGCCCTGGCTCCATCCCTTGGATGCAGTACCTGGACTCTTGACTCAAGGAAACCTGAAAGCATTATCTAAGAAATCTGCACATGCTCTCAGCATCCACTCAAGATACATGGTGCATGGTTCAGAAGTCTACAACCTGCGTTCTAGGATGTATGGTGAGGCATTGGCAAAGACATTATCCCAATGTTTGACACACCCCTCCTGCTCTACTTCTAAAGAGTGGGGCAGGACCAGTCACTTGCACAGTTCTCCTCCCAAGTGAGAAGACTGGTAACAAGCAAGTGCTCTTACAGGGGGACCTGTTTGTGGCACTGCTCATAGTGGCACGTCCTTGGTGAAGAGACCTGAATCCAGGCCTCTGACTCTCCTTCCACCTCTTCTTCAGTTTTCCAGCTACGTCCTTGACTACTGCTGGAGCTTCTCTCACTGGAGACAGGTTGGGAGCCTGGAGGCTCCCTCTTGCTTACTGTGACACCCTTAAGCACCCTCTTCACTGCTTGAGATGTCCCCACCCCAGCCTTGAGATCCTCCTCATCTGGCAGGTCCCGCCATCCTCAGTCTGTCCCAATTGGTGCCAAAGGACTCAAGACACCTGTTGAGTCCAGGTGGTGACATTGTGTGGCTTCAAACCACACCCCAGGATCAAGTGTCATAAATGCCCTTGCTCTGGTTGCCAAACTTCTCACCTATGCTGGTGGATATACCAGAAGGAGACCTTCACCAAATGACCAATATTGGGACAGGTGTTCCTTTAGGTAACTGGAGCCCCAAGACTCATAGAGCTTCATAGGTAAGCACCAGATTCATTTTCAGGCAATCTTCAATGTCTGAATCAGAGGTTCCCAAACTTATTACACCCAGGGCCCACTTGGGACAGTTTTAAATTGCTGTGACCACTGATCACAAAATGGTGATCGACCACTCTCAGAACTGTGGAAGGTGGAGCCAATTTCCCCGCCAGCTGGCTTCATAAGTCTTTCTTGCCTACAAGGGAAAACATATGAGGACCTCATCTATTTTTCTCTGCAGGTGGAAAAGAGGGACTAATTTTGACCGAGAAATCAGTCAGTGCAGAAGGGGTTAATCAACCCCACCTCTTGCTCTGATCAAATGTTCAACCCACCACAGGCAAACAACAACAACCTAAGATGGAGAGGCTGGGCACACATTTCCTGCATCTCCTCTGAACTGCCTCTGAATTTCTTTAAAACACAGAAGTATGGGAACCTACTTGGTGACTGTCTTGTGCTGCTGTTTGTTTGTTTGTTTGTTGTTAATTAACTGGCTAAATTTCCTTGTCTGCATCAACACTTTGTAAAATGTGGGAAGTCTCCACTTTGGAAAAGGCTTTTCCCACTGCTTCAAAATCCTCTTTAAAATCCTGGCATCCAAGTTGGGAGAGGCAGCTGATCCCAGCCTCATCATCTCCCCCCCCCCCCCGCCCCCCAATAACCTGCCATCAGTTCTGTGCCAGCTTTGGATGCTAGGAGAGCAGCATGGTGGAGGCCTGTTGAGAGGATTAATTTGATTAGGGTGGGGAAAGATTTGGAAGGGAACCTGAGACAACATTTGCAATTTCAAATTTCACTTTTTCACTCTGTGTGTGCCATTCCAAAGCATCTTCCATTTCATGTGGCATCTGTCGCACACGTTGATTTAAAATAATTCAGAGAAGGTTGTCCATCTGTCCCCTACCCTTTCAAATATGGCAATGCCTGCCAGGTGCCATTCCCCCACTTTGAGCTTTGACAAGTGCAGTTTGTTTACTTTTGTGTGAGCAGGAGCATCCCTTGAACTGCTCTCTGGCACCATTCCTTGCCATTCCCCCCCCTTGCCCAAAAGAGTGAATTTGTTTATTTGCAGAAGACATGCTTACTTCTGTGGCCTGGCTTTCCTTGATAAAAGCTGTCTCTTTGAAGTGGGTGCCAACAAACAACAAGGGACCCAAAGGAGCTGGTGTGGTCCAGCAGGCAATTAGAACAGGCAGGAGATTATGGAACATGCAAGATCCATAAGGACTCAGCAGGTGGGTATGGATAAGGCAGAGAAAACCCATCAACACCGCCAGCCCCTGACTATAAACACCGGCAGTGGCAAAACTGGCTGCCCTGAACCCTTGTCATTGTGCATGCTTGACCCAGCAAGATCACCACGGATTTTACCCCCATTACCCCTTTTGTTGGGGTAATGGAGCACAGGCAATATAGCACCAGTAATTTCATGAACATAAGAAGAGTCTGCTGGATCAAACCAAAGGGGGACTCATCTAGTGCAGCACCCTGTTCTCACTATGGGCAACCAGATGCCTAATATGGGAAACCCACAAGCAGGACCCAAAATGCAAGAGCATTCTTCCCTCCTGTGGTTTCCAGCACCTGGTATTCAGAGGCATATGGTCTCTGACAGTGGAGTCACAGCATAGCCATCATGGCTAGAAGTCACTGATAGTCTTCTCCTCCACCAATTTGTCTAATCCTCTTTTAAAGCCTTCTAAGTTGATGGCCAACACTGCCATATATTTGCCACCATATATAGCTAGGCAGAAGGTATCTGATCAGGGATGGCTGATGTCACAGGGGTGGAACTCTT
Organism: Podarcis liolepis; assembly: GCF_965112155.1. Classification (NCBI taxonomy): domain Eukaryota; kingdom Metazoa; phylum Chordata; class Lepidosauria; order Squamata; family Lacertidae; genus Podarcis; species Podarcis liolepis. The sequence goes on along the minus strand of NC_139561.1, from coordinate 56,336,464 downwards.
CTCAGCCAACTGGTTTAGTCCCTCCCCTGGATCCATCTCTCCACTCCCTAACCTATTGGCCTCCTCCCCAAACTCAGGCATGTATTGGGGTATCTAATTCACACCCCCACCATCCTACTAGGACCCTCTCAAGGGATATCCAGCTGCAATTCCCTGAGCTCCTCTAATCTTCCAGCATTCAGCTTTATTGGATGCCCCTGAGTTCTAGTGATATTAGAGGGAGAAAAATTGTCCATGTTTCCCACACCTTGTATAATCTGGAATCCCCTACCCTTAATTGTCTGCAGACATGTCCCCTCCAATGTATTTAGATCAGTTTTCTTCAACTGGTCCAGACCTGAGAGCCACCTCTTACTCCCAAGCTGCAACATGGGACTCACTTTCATGTTTTCACTTTTGATTTATAATAGTGCTAACAGGGCACAGCCTAATGGCAATTCACTGAGCAATATGTATAGTGTTATCTCAGCATTGCTACTAAATGAAAATCAGTGCTGCAATATGGCAAGAGAAAGGCATGAGCATGTGTTTGGCCAGAAATATGTATCTTATTTTTTTAAAAAAATGGCTTGTGCCTTTTTCCTGCCACATTGCACCACTTGTGCATCAACAGAAGTCTAGTGTCCAGGTCAAGGGAAGTAATAGTCCTGCTCTATTCTGCCTGGGTCAGACCCCACCTGAAATCCTGTGTCCAGTTCTGGGCACCACAGTTGAAGAAGGATATTAACAAGCTGGAATGTGGGCAGGAGAGGGCAACCAAACCTTATGAGGAACAGTTGAGTGAGTAGGAGATATTTAGTCTGGAGAAGAGAAGACTGAGCAGTGATACTGTAGCCACCTTCAATGTCTATCACATGGAAGGTGGAGCAAGGTTCTTTTCTGCTGCTCCAGATGGTAAGACCTGAGACAAATGACAAGAAAAGAGATTCCAACTAAACATTATGAAGAACTTTCTGATGGTAAGAGCCCTTCAACAGTGAAATCAACAACCTCGGAAGGTGGTGGACTCTCCTTCACTGGAAGTTTTAAAAAAGAGGTGGGGGGGCATCAGGGATTCTTCAGCTGTGAGCCCTGCATTGCAGGGGACTGGAACAGGTCATTGTTGGGACCCTTCCAGTTTCATGATTCTATGATTCTATGTGAATGTTTCATCAGAAGAATGTGTCTTAGTTCAGACATGCATGCAGTGCTCTGTAGGTCTGGTTAGCCAAAGCTGAAATCCAACATGGTGGAAACAGCTTTGCTGATACCCATGTGGTGTGGCCTTGTGACACACTTATCCTGACCTACTAGTTGAAGACGTATGAGGCAACAGATTAAATACACTTTTTTAAAAAAAGCTTATCAAGTTGTTAATGGTATTTCTCTTTATTGCTAGCTGTCAATTCAGTCTGTCTTAGCATTTTAGCATTGGATTTGTTTTCATTAGCCAGCCAAATCATACTCAAAGTAGACCTGCTGAAACGAATAGACTTAAGTTACTTAAGAAAACAAAGAACAAGCAGCAAAGAATGGAATTTGAGGAAGGTATCCAGCTGCCCTTGTAACAGTGGTGTAGCGGGGGGGGTGCGGGGGGGCAGCCGCACCGGGCGCAACATCTGGGGGGCGCTCGCACTCGCAGCTCTCTGCCCCTAGGGCAGAGGGGGCGCAAATTACTTGCCTTGCCCTGGGTGCTGACAACCCACGCTACGCCACTGCCTTGTAAGCCAATATTTAAGAGCAGACCACGGCAACAGCAACGTAGCAATAATCTGCTGCACCTGAACTAAAGGTTCCATATTTTAAAAAACAAAGAGCAGAAAAGTACAGCTTCTTTCAAGGGGAACGGCTCAGGGGACCCTGCCAGGTGTTTATGAACTAGATGTGTGAACTTTTGAACTGCATTTCTTGGTTGCCACATGTATATATGAAACAGTTACAAATGATACCAGCTTTGAAAGCCACATTTCAAAATTTGCAGATGAGATCAAATTACAGCAAATCAACCCCCATCTCTTACAGTCTGGAGGTGTTAGATTGATTATTATGCTCTGGGACTAATAGTTGGCAATTGCAGATAAATGAAGACTTTAAAGTCTCAGAGCTGGGAAGCAACAGAAGGAATAGCTATTATATGAAAAGCTGTGGCAGCAATTCTTCCCGGGGAAGATGAATGAGAATCACAATGGGGATATCGTGCCGGTTCGCCAGCATGCATTCAGAAATGAAAAATTCAAACAAGATCAGATTGCTAAAGGGTATGGTAAATAAAGATAAACACACTGGCAATTTTGCTGAAGGCCGCTGGCTGGGTGTCATGGACACTCTGAAGAATTGTGTGTGTTGCAGGAAAGTATTCCCAAGGTGAGTGTTAGTGGAAGAAGGCTGGAGTGAACTTGAGGGTGAGCATGTATCTCTAGCATGTGCAGAGGGCATAATTTTCTCTAATGCTGGAGCAAGTCTGAGCAAGGCAGAAAGGTTTCATGAATAAATGCAAATCCCATCCCATTAAAGAAAATGGCAGAAAATCTGGTGAAAACCCACTTTCTTAAGTCTCAATGAACTTAAGAAAGACAATGTTGTATAGCGGTTAGAGTGTCAGATTTGGGGAACCAGGCTTCAAATCTCAACTCTCCATGATGTTCATTAAGGGACCTGGGGCCAGTTACAGTCTCTCAGCCTAATCTACTTCACAGGATTATTTTGAGCATAATCTGGAGAGGGCAAGAAACATATACACCTCCTTTGAGGACAGGTGGGATATAAACACAGTAAATATAGAAATAAATAATCCCCTTAGAGTTGAAAGACAAACAGAGTGAACATATTCTGGAATGCCCCCCTTTGGGCAAGTCTTGAAACATGCAAAGGAGCCCCACCAGAGTGGATTGAACCTGTCAAAGTTCAGGCAGATCCATGCAGGGAACCTTTTAACATTTAGTTATTTTAATGAAAAAACCCACCCCACTCTGACTTTTATATTTTCCGCCAAAACTGGTTGCAAATTGCAGGCACAATCTGCTTCATTATTTGGGGTACACACAAGGCCAACACACAGCCTTAGTAGACATTGCCCTTTTCCTCCAGTAAATCGAAATGCATGCTGGAACGGCTATGTGACACTACAACCCAAATGACTTTTACAAAAAAAGGTTATTCTCATTAAACCATAAACTCTTCCGCAAGTCATGGTTTCTCCAAGACTGTTCCTATCTTTAGCGGTGATTATGCTGTGCATGTTCGCCGAAAGCAGTAACACAGCAGCAATCAAAATATTTCCTCCTTAATTGAGACCTGTCTCTGCTCCCTCACAAAAGTGAAAATGCTTTTGCTGAAGAGTTGACCGAGCAAGAAATAACACACACAAATGGAATCTGAATCAGAGATTACCTGCATTGGGGGGGGGGGGAGAGCAAAAGAGTTTCCAAGCAGGAACCAGGAACCACATTTACAAGGGGGGGGGTGTTTTAAAGGTTGCAAACTTTTGCAGTGATGGCCACCAGTTTGGAGGGTTTCAAAAGGTCATTAGACAAATTCATGGAGGCTGAGGCCATTCAATGGCTATTAGTGTGGATGACTATATGTCATCTCTGGTACCAAAGGTGCTATGCTTCTGCTGGGAATCATGAGCGGGGAGAGCACTCTGGTGCATATGTGCTGCTTCTGGGCTTACACAGCAAACAAATGAACATTGCATTGTTGCCAGCATTTTGTTTTCAAGTCCTCAACTGCTAAACAAGCTGCTGTTTGTTAACAACAACAATCAGTTTTTCATATTTGTACCATGTTATGTTCCCATCTCTTTTATTTTTCTCTTCTGGAGGCAGCAGCCATTTTGTGTTAGGCCACACCCCTGGCAGTAGTTATCTTGTGACTGGTGCCCTCGGCGCTTTTTCAGAATTCTAAATGTTCCCCCAGACCCCAAAAGGTTTGCTACTGTGGGCCTAAGGGATGGCAAGATTGCATTTTGCAAAGGGCCTGTGGAGAGCGGAGGTCTTGGAGGTGGTGATTATATAATTTAGGAACAGGTGGGTTCCTTTTGTAGGTGGAATGGTTGTGGAGATATGTGGGTGGTTAGCTGCTACATTTTGATTTGTGGGCAGGTATGTGCTTCAGCATCTTATTGGTTTGTCTGTGTCATTTGTTCTGTTATATTTTTCTTGCCTCTGTTTCCTTTTTTTCCACATCAAAAGCTGGACAGCAGGAACAACGGTAATAATGTTCTATGCACTTGTTCCCTAATGCTGCCACTTGCTTCCCTTTTCTATGAAAATATCAAGACTATTTCATTGCTTTAATAAGAACTTCAGAGATACCATTTGCACAATGGAATACAAGCTGGAATCTCGGAAGATTGACTTCATATTTTTGCAAAGAGCAGAAGGTAAGTAAGGCAGGGAATATGCACGCTGAACATAATTGACTCATGCATTATCTTATCCAGACTAATGTAAATGGGAAAGCACCCTCTGCATCCTTGCTCTGTGCCTGGTCCAATTTGTATTGCCATCTCTGCAGTGTCTTTCGAAAGGTGCTGTGATGAGGTAATTACTAAGCCAATCAAATGGATGGGGAAGACTTTCAATATCACCAGAAGAAACTGGCGGGCCTTGTTCATTGCTTACATATATTGTCAACCAGCAGAATACCAGGCTCTGCACACACAGATTGCATTCTTTGTGAGATCCCAGCAAGACCAGCCCAATGCCTTTTGCTGCCAGAGGCAGAAAAGCAAATAACACTACCCCTTTCCCCATCCTGCCTGTCTGCTATGTCAAGTCAAGGTTGAGTGTACCCAGAGCCAGCCAAGCTACTTTTGCATCCGAAACGGGGGGGGGGGATTGATTATTTGTTTTAAAACATTTCTTTATCTCTTCATGAATATAGAATGATAGGAGTGGAGGCGATGGGATGACTGGGCACATCTGATTTGTAGACCTGGATACGGAAGGCACTCCCTCAAGTAACCAGGTCCCAAGTTGTTTTTTATAAAGTTGTTTATTTATATACACCACCTTTAACTCCAAGGAGCTTAAAGTGGTGTACATGGTTCTCCTCCTCCCTGTTTCATCCTCACAGCAACCCTGTGAGGTAGGTTAGGATGAGAGATGGTGACTGGCCCAAGGTCATCCAGTTAGCTTCATGGCCAAGTGGGGATTCAAATTCTGGTCTCTCAGGTCCTAGTCCAATGCTCTAACCATTGCATCACACTAGGAGCTTGTAAATCAACAAACATAAATCAACCTCCTTGAAATTTAAGCTTGGGGAAGGAGAGCAGCAGGCTTGGCAACAGAGAAGACTGGGGATGGCTGGGGCCAACATGAGCCACTTAAAGATGGAAGTTTCTTGAAAGAGAAGGTTGACTCAGCTTGTGATTGATCAACTTTTCTGAGAGCTTGTTTCCAGATTCCAGAGTTTAGGAATTCGGCTTCATCCTGACCCTTAAATTGCTTTGCATTGCAAGCAGCATGCAATCCCTCTCTGCACACCGCAGGGACTGGCGATGTGACAGAAAATATCCCTCAATTTGTTTTATACGCAGGCAGTTCTGGTGCTCCTAATCTTCCTTTGGGTTCCTGCAAACAGGGAAGAGAACATATTAGCAGCATTTATTTAGCAAGAAAGTAAGTTCTCTCTTGATATGCATATGTCCCCAGGTCTGCATTGGCTGAGGCAATGTGAACATTCCTTTCCTGCACGTATAACACACCTTTCTCTAAAAATAATCACTGTGGTGTGAACTCAATAAGACAACGGTAAAATCATAGCTGGTGACCTAAGGAAGGACTTTGGTGGAAGTTGTAAAAACAGCAGCAAACAATCCCTTGTTGCAAGCAAAATCCATGGAAATGACTTTGCTATTTGCAGGGAAATGAGTGGCAATGGGGCCTGGCCAAATCCCTTGGGGAGGTTGTGGGTGCCACAGCTATCAAGGCCCCCTTGCTAGTGCTCAGCTACCACACCTGTGACAGCAGGGCCTCTGAAATGGAGCAACATGCCCAAGTGGGTTCCTATAGGGGGAGATGGTTACTGAGATAGTCAGGTCCTATAAAAATGTGAAGAAAAGTGCCTGTGCATTTTGCCTCGTGTCTCAAGTTCTGCAAATGCTAGAAACCTAGGACTTACCAGTGCTTCCTCTTGACCTGTTGCTTCCCCCCTGGGGAAACTGCTCTTTAGCGCAAACGGCAACTGGGTTTTCCACAGATTACCATTTGTTTTGAATTAAAGCTTGTGGGTTTTCCCTGGGAAAGGAGAAAACTGCTTGGACCTGTGCTTTCTAGGCACAGGACAAATGAAAGTGTGGATGAGCCCTTACTCCCTGTTTAAAAAGGAAGTTAGGAATCTGTGGAACAGAGGGAAATGCCCCACTTGTGTCCCCCACGTTCCCACCTTCATGTGAGCTTGGGGACCTTATGTTTGTCTCCTAGTGTGTCATTCTGCCCTTATTTGAGCAGTAAATGGGGCTTTTATTCAGCTGGAACTTGCCAAAACACAGTTTCTGTACCTCTCAGGTGGGCGCCATTGCCATTATAAAAGAACAAGGTGAGTATTCATGGCGAGTTCTGTCACCTCTTTTTCTAGAAAAAATAGCATTGCTTTTCATGCGGAAGGATGAAGATTCATTCTCCAATCAAATATCTTAGATACCAGAGTTGCAAGAGATCCTGGGAAGCTGCTCCCAATCAAAGGAGACAAATCTGGTTCAGGTGATGGTAGAATAAGACAGTTTCTCATTCGTGTCACTATAAAGAATTGTGCTGTAGAACACAGCCCTTGAGTGGGCTTTGCCCATCTGCATATCTCAGATTTTTAAGTGTTTGCTCCTCCATAATTGTGCTCTTGAATACGTTTAAGTGCCCATGACAACATACTACACAGAGATTTGGATGGAGTTCTTCTTTATGTAAGCGCGCATGGGGAGAGTAGCAGCATAGAATATCCACACAATGGAAAGATATTTCAAATGCTGGATGACAAAGCATCTGGGTCTTCAGCACAAAGGATAACCTTGCCATGTCACTCTGCATAGTCAGTCCCATCTGCTAAAGTGACTTTCCATTTGTCCTATAAATAAATCATTGCAGCTCACAAGACTCATCCAATGAGACAAAGAAGGTGCCTGGTCCTCATAGCAAGGAAAGGGCAAAAGTGTGAGTTGTTGTGGAAGCCCATGGAGCTACAAATTTAGCAATCCAATCCTACCTCTGCAATTGCTGTCTAGCAGGAGGAGGAGGACATGTGATGTGGCACAAGGCTTCCAGCACCCACACAGAGCAGAGTTGTGTCATACAACTCCAATGCTGTACCCCATCACTGGGCCTGGGGGACACGGTGGTGCTTTGGGGGAATCATGAGAAGCTAAATTCACATGCTCTGCCCCCAGCTTCTCTGGATGCAGTTCTGAGACAGAGAGAGACTGTCCTGGTTGTCATCCCAAAGCGCAACAGAGGTTCTTATGTGTAAGAAAAACAGCTTTCTTTGAGGCTTACAATGATTCAGATCCATCTACAGTACACATTGCCAAAGGCATGACTAAGAGTTCAAGAATGACATCAGGGATCCAAGCCAGGATGACAGCTGCAAAGATGCAAGGGGATTTGGGAAAGGCTCAGTTGTACCTGTGTTAGCTTTTTGATGTTAGCTAACATGTTGTATGCTCACTGGAAGGACAGATCCTGAAGCTGAGGCTCCAATACTTTGGCCACCTCATGAGAAGAGAAGACTCCCTGGAAAAGACCCTGATGTTGGGAAAGATGGAGGGCACAAGGAGAAGGGGACGACAGAGGACGAGATGGTTGGACAGTGTTCTCGAAGCTACCAGCATGAGTTTGACCAAACTACAGGAGGCAGTGGACGACAGGAGTGCCTGGCGTGCTCTGGTCCATGGGGTCACGAAGAGTCGGACACGACTAAATGACTAAACAACAACAACATGTTGTACCTTCTCTGCTGTTTCGCCTTGTTGAAACCTTGAATAAAACCCTCAGTGTCTCCCCTTCCCAACCCACTCAAACACTTCCAGTTGTTTTAAACCTGCCTTCTCTTTTTCTCCCCTAGTCTGCCCTGACTTCATACAAATCCAAGATTGTGATGCAGCACAACAAGCACTCCAGTGCAGACTGTGTGAAGACAATTTAGTGTAAATACAGTATAGAGAGGAAAAAGCAAAAGTGGGGGTGGTGAAATTCCAGCTTGCAAGCATAACTAGGCTCCCACTTTGGCATGTATGAGGCAATTTTGTTCAAGCCACACCACCTGCCCTTCACCTGGCACCATATGTGATGTGAGTCTGGTAAAGGTGGGGCTTTGGGGGGAAAGGGAGCTTTGCAGACATCACCAATAATCTAACTGGCAGTGCCTGCAAAGCCCCCTGAACAGCCCCAGTGTAATAGTTTGAGTGTCTGTGGCTGAGGGTTACAGTCTGGAGAAATAACACTGTGCATACTGCCCAACTTTTTCATACCCCAAACCAAGATGCGCATATTCCAATACATGTTCCCAGCCCCCAAAAGCGCTTTTCCAGGGCAAGAGTGCAGCACGAGAGAACATGAGATCATGGCAGCCAAAATGGCCGCCGTGATCTTGTGGAGAAAAATGGGGTGCCTCTTTTTTCCGAGGCACTTGGCAGATATGTCTGTGGTGTGTCTCCTTTAACCAGGGTTCAAACCACCACAGATCGGAGGCTTTCCTCCATCTGTCCTTATGAATCTCAGCCAGCAGAAGGACCCATTTTCCCCTAGTTCACTCTTGATAGTCTAGATAGATCCCTTGTTTCCATGTCTGTGTGTCACACAAAAAGATGGAGCTTTCCATGCCTCAGGCTTTGTATCAAAACCAGAACCTTTGAAGGAAGTCAAATGTCTCTGCAAAATAGGCAGGAAATTAACCAGTGTTCCTGGGATGACTCAGCCATCTACTGCCCAGAATAACTTCTCTGTGTTATACTTTGCAGATGAAAAGTTAGTGGAGAAGAATGGTTTCTTCATCACTGCCACAGCATTCCTCTCTCTATCTGCCTGTCTTTCTCTTCCAGATTCTGTGTAGCAACCAGAGCGGACTTGTTTGCAGGATATCCAACTGCTCTGCTGGTTCACCAACCTTCTCCTCCATTAACTCCACTAGTGGAAGTCAGCACAATGACTCCCACTAGTGCAAAGGGGCTTCCCCTGTCTCCCCCCAACATACCCCCCTGCACCTCTCCCAAATCTGCTCTGGAGGGCTGAGAGAACCCCCAGAAGATAAGGGGGTGGGGGAGGAGAGGGAAGATGGTTTTGTCAGGCCAGCAGAAATGAGCACCCTAACAGACATATCTCCTTGGTGCTACATTGAATTCCACCCAGTGCATTTTTGCTTCCAGGAAGAGGCACTTGCCAAAATAATGGCTTTCGGATTCTGCAGCTTGGTGCATTGTACCAAAGGTGAACTGCTCTGGAAGTTGTACATATGTCACCTTGGCACTCAAGATAGCCCCATAATTAATTGCTATGGCTATGAGCTCATATATATATATATATGCCTATTTTGATACACTAATTGACCTGTTTTGATGGCACTCTTATCTGTGGGTCTGAGATACTGGACTCTGAGCCCAGACAGGGGAAACATTGGTAATGTTTTGAGTACTGGCCACCTGTGTTCCCATCTAGTTAGGCCATGTTATGTACAGTATACCACTTCAAGGCACCTGGCTGATCTTGAACCCCTTTCCCATAGCTCTGGAATCCGCGTTCAGTTCACAACACTTGGTGGAGTGGAGATTAGGCACGCTTTGCTCCTCTGCCTCAGGCTGTCTTGGGCCGGCCCTGACTGCAGCCTGTGGGGCTCTTGAGAGACTCATACCTTTTGCCTTGCTGAATGAAAGAGAGAGCAAATGGGGGAGGTTTATCACACACTTTAGAGAGCCATCCCATCTTGGGATGAATTTCACCTGAAAGCTCACAAGTCAGACAGGCCTGAGGTAGGGCATCAGCAGGGGAGCCATCAAAGTTACGGAATCACTTTTCCTGAAGATTTGAAGAGGAGACTGGGCGATGGACTTGGGTATCTGATGGTGGTGAGGATAACTGAAGCCAATATGTTCCCCTTGCAGCTGGATGGGTGTGAGCTCCCTTCCAGCTCATGACTTCCACATTCCGTATTTCACTCATATTTCACAAAAGAAGCTCACAGCATGAGCACACACAGCAAACATTTATAATTAACACACAGAAATACATTGTGAGCTGTTGGAGATTTCACAACAGCTGTCCTTTATTCAAGCATTGGATCACAGGGTTTTTAGGGTCAAGGATGTAGTTCTCTGAAACTATATATCATTTCAAGAATATTATTCACAGAGCGGCTAAACAACGATGCAACAGTTTACAATCTATACCCCATAAAGCCCAGAAGCCCCTGATGACACAATAATGACCAGTAACACAATCATATGTGTATTTACTCTGAAACAACAACTCCTTTGTTGAATAAAGCTTACTCCCTTGTAGGGCTGCAGACAATGTTTCTCAGTAGGATTCTCTTTTTTTGGGGGGGGGGAGACTATTATTTATTTAACCTAGAAAAGGAGTCCTTTGCCAACCTGGTGCCCTCCAGATGTTTTGGACTACAGTTCCCATCAGCCCCAGCGTCATGCTGATGGGAGTTGTAGTTCAAGGCATCTGGAGGGTGCTGGGTTGGTTAAGGTTGGCCCAAACCATCCTAGTCACTGGAATAAATATGATAACATGATGTTCATACACCTCATCTTCAAAATATAGGGTTAAAATTGGAGCTCCAAATGCTTATTTCCTGGTAAACCCCTAAAACTGAAATTTAGCACACATATAGTTGAGGGCTCGTTGTTGATTACAGGGTGGGGAACCTGTGGCCCTCCAGGTGTTGTCAGATCACCATGCCCATCACCACCCCGTTGCCCAATGCTGGCTGGGGTCGAGAGGGTTTGGAGTCCCAACAATATCTGGAGGGCTGCCGGTTCCCCAGTCCTGATTTACAAAAGGAGTCTGGATGAGAAGCCCTTTCCCTGAGTGTCCCTGCAGACACTTGATGGATCCACAGAGAAGGGAATAGGGATGTGTGCCAATACATTGTCTTGATCCACTTCCATCCTCTGCATGTTTGATGGAAGGAGTGAAGGGGGGAATTTGGATGTGGGGTTAGTCATCACATGGTGGAGTCAACCTCTGGAGGGCTCTACATGTGTTGACTTTGCCCTTGGAAGCCTTGTAAGAAGCTGCTGCAGGAGAGGGACTGTGAGCAACATCATGGGACAGGTGTTTCTAGGACTAAGGTGAAGCTGTGAAGCTCCCTGTTATTTTTTGCTATTGGATGTTGCATGTTGCTTAAGTAATCTTGTTATATTTATAGTGCTGAAATTGTGGTTCCTTGTATCTTATTAAATTTTCCCTCTGCTATGTTATTGTGAAATTGCTTTTGTAGTGTTTGTTTGAAGTGTGTCCCTGTTTCTTTGCAGTAGCTGCTCAGAGCATCGTGTGTGTGTGTGTGTGTGTGTGTGTAAAAGCAGCATACAAAATGAAAATGAGTGACTAAGCTCACTGTTAAGACCTTCTTCCAAATATGCAGAGGTCAAGGGGCTGAGTACATTGGCACTGGGCGATGGGGGCCAGCAGGCACAGACCTTGCCCCCATCTCTCACATAGCAAGTAAACATACGAGGAAAGAGCTGGAGATGTTTGCAAATCTCTCTCCAGGTGGCTAGAAATACCCCTTCCAAATGGTTTTGGCACTTCCATAATGCTAAGGTTTTAGAATGAACATAGCTCAGGATGCATTGATTAAAAGAAGAGTGAAAACCAGATATTTCGGGACATGACAGTAAAAACTGGAGGAGGTGAAGCCCAATCCAGCATTCCAGCAGAATGCAAGCCAAAGTTGCTCAAAGGATGGAAGGTCAGTCTGTTGGAATTTTGTTGCTTCATAGAAGAGGGACTCCTGTGAGTTTGCAGATCGGTCATGATCCTGCTCACATTATTCAGTAATGTGAGGTCAGGAGGTTGCATGCAAAATTTGGCTGCCACTGTATTATTGGAATCAACTTGGCATGGCCCACAGTGGCAAGGACCTTACAGGAGGATGGAAGATGTCTCCATGTGCTGTGGGGGTCCATTCAATATGCACCCGCCCCCTCAGATCTGCCCATTGTGATGATTGATCATATGTATTCAGCATGAATGTTGAAATGGAAGGGAAAGTGAGGTGAGGCTGTCAGTCACCATCGCTGCATTCAGCCAGGACAAGTAAGAGTCACAGTCTGGCTTTAAATTAGAGAGGAAGACAAGCATTCTCTAGAACTGCCTGAAATGCAGCAGCAAAACATACAAATGAATTCTGAAAAGCTATTTTCCTTAATAATGAGCCATCAGTTCATCAGGACAAGCTTTTACAGTTCTCCACTAAGAATTAAGCAAAAAAACAAATGAATGAGGAAAAAAATAGGCATGGCTAGAAGAAGCCAGTTACAACAAATTGCAGTGCAGATAAAGGTTTATATATATAAAAAATAGAATATGTGTATGTGTGTGAATGTGTGTGAGAGAGAATGTGAGTTTTTTATATTTTAAGCAAACTGTCTGCTTTCGAAAGATCTGCCAAGGGCATAAATTAAACCAGACACTTTTGGGAATAAAATGCAATACAAATGACATGTGTCTCGTTGAAGGCTGGCAAAACAGTAGATAAAATAGAGACATTTTAATGCAAACATATCTAAACAATTTATGGCATCCAGGCTGAAAATGTAAGTGATCAAAAATTTTCTTTTTGCGTGCTGCACATCAGAATGAGCCCAAGTGAGTTGGTGGAGGAAGCCAGTGGAGATAACCGTGGTCTGCATGTCTTTGTGAAATTATTCTGCACCTCTGCACCACTGTCAAATAGCAGGAGAAACACCTCTGCACACTTTGACAGTTTATTATACCATTTACTAAGTTTTCCTATGAAGCGTGCAAGTTTTCCATGAGTCACATTAATGAGACTCCACTGTTCTTGCTTGCTTAGTGACTGTAGCCTTCTTCGGGTTCTATGCCCCTCACATGGTGAGTGGTGGTGGTGGTAAAAGAGTGCAATATCTGCACCTCCTCTATTGCATCACTCTGCCCTTCCCTATTGCACTTCACACACTACAGGGCAGCATAGGAAACTGCCTTATAGCCAAGTCAGACCACTGGTCCATCTCGCTCAGTATCCTCTGCAATGAATGGCAACATCTCCCTAGGTTTCAGGCAGGGGGCTCTCCCAGCCCTATCTGGAGATGTCATTGGGGATTGAAACCAGGAGCTTCTGCATGCTGTCAGGAATGAGCCAGCTCCTAGTGTAACTTCACAGCCTGCTGCAGAACAGAGAGTTAGATCTGACACAGGCTGAACAGCGCTCAGTGCACAGTGCAACTCCCCTGCCCCTTGGAATGCCAGTTGCAGAGGAAATGACAGAGAACAGGCTGGAACCCAGTGAAAGCTTTCAGGAAGTTCAGACAGGTGCGAATAGGAAAGGAGACAGTTCGTCAGAGCAAGAAGAGGTGGGAGCTAATCCAATCAGTCCGAGGAGTCGATGAATGCGAGGGTTGCTCGATAGGAAGCAAAACAAGAGATGTAAGGAGTGAAAGTTCAATATATTCTGTCGACATCGGAAACAGTCTTCAGAAGGGTCATCTCAAGTAATAGTGCTGGAGGCTTTGTTAGTGCCGTCCAGAGCTATCTGTTTGTTTTTGCAATAAATCCTCCTTTTTAATTACCTACGCTTACTGTGTTATCAAGCTGGGAACCTGGACTCCTGACACATGCCAATTGTGTGTTTTACCTGTTGGAGTTTGGTATATATGTTGCATCTGTTGGGAACTGCAGGTGAGATACCCACGCAGTGGAAGTTGCTCTCAGTTCCACTCACCACACAGAAGCTGAGAAAGGTTCAGATCATTTACAGTAGCAGAAGATAGTTATCAGTAAAACAATTATAGACATAGATATATACAGCTTGTAGGCTTTTGCAGATACAGATATATACAGATATACAGGTACAAAGTATCTCTGTTGCTTTAAAAAAGTCCATCAATTCAAGACATAACACCGAATAAATAACACCGACTGGTTAACCAACTAACCAACAGACAAACAGCAGACTCACAGACTGACACACAGAACTGACATATATTAATCACAGATATAGTAGGGGCACTGGGCCATTACCATAGCACAGGCATAGGCAAACCTGGCCCTCCAGATGTTTTGAGACCATAACTCCCATCATCCCTAGCTAACAGGACCAGTGGTCAGGGATGATGGGAGTTGTAGTCCCAAAACATCTGGAGGGCCGAGTTTGCCTATGCCGGCTATAGCAACTGGCTTGGTTGACTTTATACCTGCAATTTATGCTCATGAAGGAAATTAATCCCTTCTCGTGTTGAGTTACTCCAACACAAAGTGCAGAAAGGAAGGGAATGGAGGAAAAAATATATAAGGAAGGGTTGCCGTATTTGGGACTTTAGAGGAAAGTCAAGATATGATAGAAGTGTAATTATGCATAGCATGGCATGGAGAAAGCTGATAAACGTGTTTCTCCCTCATAACACTAGAACTTGTGGACATTCAGTGAAACTGAACCCTGGAAGATTCAAGGCAGTTAAAAGAAAGGCAGTTAAACAATAGAAGTCATTTCCACAGGAGGCAGTGACGGCCATCCATTTGGATGGCTTTAAAAGAGGATTAGACAAATTCATGGAGGAGAAGGCCATCAATGGCTACTAATCGTATGACTTGGCTGATGAAATAGATACAGTGACATGAACTGCTTTAAAACCAAGGCCAAGCCCTGGTTTCAATATGGCAGGACCCTACGCAAAACGAAGGATCTCAACTACAGACTTAGAAATTATCTCAAATTTAGCATGTTGCAATCCTTACATTCCATGACATGCTGATTCCTCAGGAAACACTTTGAAAGCCAGTGGCGTTTCCTCCTGTCAGCATTCGATGACTATAATTAGCATTTGGTAGCTGACAGCTTATGGGGTCTTGTTTCCATTTTGGAAGGTGTCAGGGACAATCAAGGGATGCCAACGAGACTAAAGCATTCACACTTCACATTTTGAATTATTATTATTACCATTCATTATTTCTTTCCTGCCCTTCCTCCTGTAGGCTTTAATACAGCATCACAAATGCTTTTCCTTACAATAGCAGCTTCAGTTTGCATCTAAATGTCATCAACGCAGAGAGTGAGCTCACTTCCTTGGAGAGGGCATCCCACAGCTGGAGCACTGTCACAACAAAGCTTAGCTTCAAGTCACTACCCTGTGAGCCATATCAATTGGGGGCATCCCCAGTGGGGTCTCAACACGGATCTTAACGTGCAGGTCCAGTAGAAATAGCAGGAGATGTTTCTTAAAATGTGTGGGCAGGCAGTTAGTGACAGTGCCGTATGCCAGCCCCTCCTTCTACCTGGCGAATTATGATTGTTCTATTAGCCACTCCATGGGTCTCTGGCTGATGCTAGGTCAGCTCTGAATAAGACCTCCCTCAGCCCTGATCTGCGTGTGGACGAGGAGGTCAGTCCGGTCTGTACCACTGAGACCTGGGTGGGCGTGCCCTAGAACAACATTGACCACTTTGCCAACACTTTGCAACCAGTTAAAAGTAGCATTTGACAGTCAATAGTGCAACTGCTATGAGGCAGAAGTTGCATTGGGATGCTGTACGGAAGAATAATGTGTGTAGCTGTCTTGGTAGGCAGGTGTCAAGACACAATGGAAAGTGACACGGAGGGGGGAATTATTCCAACTATTACATGGATTAGCTACAGTAAATGGGAGTCGGGAAGATTGAGATAGGGGCTGCGAGTGTCTGACACATATTAGCAGCCAAGTGTAAATCTTTGAAAGATGTAGGAGATAATGTCGGTAGCTAACACTAAAGTGCCTATAGTGCAGGAATATGAAAACATTAAACACAGAGTAAGAACTCAGAGGGGACAGGTGTGAGTTAGTGGGTAGACTTGAAGCAGTAGACTCTTGGTCCAGCTCTGCCTGTAACATTTCTCCCCAGGCCATCAACCATCCAGTTACTGCATTTTGCACCAGCTGGAGCTTGCAGACTAGACCCAAGGGCAGCCGCACACAGAGCACATTTCGGTAATCGAGGTTAGCAATGCATGGACTACAGTGGTCAGGCTATCCCTAGCCAGGAACAGCCATAGTTGGCAAACCAGACCAAGCTGGTAAAAGGCACTCCTAGCTGCAGATGACACTTCAACCTCTAGTGACAAATGCATGACATATGAAAAGCACACTAGGTTCCCACATATTTCAAGAAGTTAACCTTGCAAAGGCAGTGGTGCTAGGCATGAATTTGGAAATGTGAGTGCTCTTCCAGAGGACTCTCATAGCCACACCCCTTCTAAGAGTCTACAAACAAAATGAATTTTTGACCAGAAAATACATTGTACAGTAGCTTCAGTACCAAGCTAGAGACTTCTCAACATCATCAGTCTAGCCTGATTAAGAGTTCTAGTGGATGCAACAGCTTGCTTACTATTTTGTGAAGTCTTGGTTGGTCGTGAAAAATAGTTACTGAACTTTTCTCTAAACTAAAAAGTCCCAAACACTGTAAATATTCTTCATAGGGGAGTTTCAGTGCATCTTCTACAAGGGAGGCAGAAAGAAAGAATGATTTATTTCTAACCTACTATCTGACACTATGGGTCTTATAGTGCTATGTAAGATACAACCCACTTGCCAGTTTTAACAGCTAGGGATAGGGTTAGAAGTTAGAAAACCAACATTTTATATGTTTATTTGGCCACACCTCTAGGTTCTGTGCAGTATTTTAACTAAATCTGACTTATTGGCTAATTAAGTTGGAGTAGATTGTAATCAATTTTATGTCACTCTCATGTCAATACCTTGGTCCCCTCAGCCAAGTTACAGAAGCAGAATGCTAACTGTCCTGAAATGTTGGGCGCATGCAGGTTGGAAGCTGGCAGAGCAGTAACTCAGTACCCCAATGAGATGTCTTCCCCAGAAGAGTCCAGCCATTCTCTAAGTCGGACCATGATGGTACCTATTGGTTCTCTGGGTGTTTTAGAGCTGATGAAGCTGCAATGATGCAGCTGTAGCAAATTGCCCACTCATCAAATTTGGCTTACCTTAGGATCCTCCTGGGACGCGGGTGGCGCTGTGGTCTAAACCACTGAGCCTAGGGCTTGCCGCTTGGAAGGTCTGCGGTTCAAATCCCTGCGATGGGGTGAGCTCCCGTTGCTCGGTCCCAGCTCCTGCCAACCTAGCAGTTCGAAAGCACGTCAAAGTGCAAGTAGATAAATAGGTACCGCTCTGGCGGGAAGGTAAACAGTATTTGCGTGCGCTGCTCTGGTTTTGCCAAAAGCGGCTTAGGCATGCTGGCCACATAACCCGGAAAAACTGTCTGCAGACAAATGTCGGCTCCCTCGGCCAGTAAAGCGAGATGAGCCCCACAACCCCAGAATCGTTCGCGCCTGGATTTAACTGTCAGGGGTCCTTTACCTTTACCTTTTATGGGTCCTTCTAGGTTGCCAGAGTAAGAAGAGGGGAAGAGATTATACAAATTGCCCCAGAGACATTGTATCATGGCTCTTCAGAAGTTTATCACTGTTCCTTTAATGGCAAGATGAGATATGGTGGACAAATCTCTCTAAAAGGCAGCTCCACCTCTACTGCTAATTTCCCCTTCACAATGTACATCTTGCAGAGGATTGCTTGGGCTGTGTTTAAGGGAGCATCCTTCATTCACAGCAGGTAATGGTGAGGTGCCACAGAGCCTTGGGTGACCAGAGTGTGCACCCTTAAATGTGTTTCTGAGTCCTCTGCATGGAGGTGACATGACAGATGTGGCAGGGATGATCTTGGCAGATAGATAGGTCCAAGTGTTTCCTATAGGCTGGTATTTAGGCAGAGCCTTTGGGAGAGAATTTGTTTTAGCTCTTCGTGCCTATGAAAGAGTTAATGCATCTGCCAGCCCATAATTCCTGGCCCTATTGAGTGTGGGAGGGGGCTGGAAGAGTAGCAATCACACAATCTCAGAGACCATCACATTGAATATGCACCGAACGCTTTAGGCAAGGCTTAACTGATCTCTGAGAAGTCTCTCATTGCCCGGCAATAGAATTTCATTACTCCCCAATCAAACTTTAGAATCAGCCAAACTGTGAGCATTTGAAAAGGGCTCTCTGCCAGGAACCAGCCTGGCTTACTCTCATCCCAGCAGGACCGGCCCTGTCATTAGGCAGAGTGAAACTGCTGCCAAGGGCAGCAGATGCTGATTTCGCCACAGGAGGCAGCAGCATGATACTGGAGGGCAGAAACTCCATTTTTGTGTCCGCCCCCACTGCATAACATTTCCTCTCAGAAGAAGGGAAGTGCCACAAACACTTTTCCCATGGGACCTGGCACACATGTCCTCCACTGTCCTGAGAAAACCACTTAATCCCTATTTTATTTTATTCTTTGATAGATTTACAAAAAGAAAAACACACACCAATATATTTTTAAAAAGGTCAAGATTATTATTATTTTTAATTTTTTTATTTGATTTTTAAAAATACAAACATACAACAAAAAAACAAATCAGAATAACATATTGAGGTTACTCTGAATCTCCTGACTTCCCCCCAGCCCTTCCATGTGTCCTAATGGTAATACTTACAACTGCATGTTGAGGGCACAAGGAGAAGGGGATGACAGAGGACAAGATGATTGGACAGTGTTCTCGAAGCTACCAACATGAATTGGGCTGGGCCTCTGCAGCAGCAGCCTCTCGTCCTCCTCGCCCGTTCTGCAACAGCCACTACAAACTTCCCAAGGGAGGAGGCCAACAACAGTGGCCATGGAGAGCCATGGAGAGGCAACAGGATGCTCCTCCTCCTCCTCCTCCTCCTCCTCCCTGAGCTTGGCAGCGGCAGCATTGGCAGGAGAAATAGGGGCATTCTGGGATCAAATCAGAAGCTGGGATAGCTTTTGTAATTCTGGGACTATCCTTAGAAGATTGGGACATTTGGAGGGTATGCTGGTTGGCCACTGTCAGAAGAGGACAAGAACTGGCGTGGTCCCACAATTTCTTCTGATGTTTTTCTGAACCCGAAGCAGAGAGAACACAGAGTGAATGAGAAACAGCATGGATTTGGGGTTTTTAAAAACCCATATTTACAGATACAAGGAATATATTGGGAGTGGCGCACGCACCTAGTAACCTCTGGTGTCACTGCCTTACTACTGTAAAGTGCCAGCTTACATTGCTCAAGAGATTAATTTTGAATCCATCTTAATTGTGCAAGTTCTTATGTAACAGGTCACTGTTTCCTCTTCCACTAAAAGTTTTGCAATAACTTTTTGGAAACCCGCTGTTGCTGTTGTTGTTTTTTGGGAGGGGCGGATACTCCCTTAGCTATGAATATGCAAATATCCCTTTGGGAAGGAAAACTGAGTGTGTGCGTGCGGAAGACACTTGTTAAAGAAATTAACACCTCCAACAACAGTGTACAAGCTGGGAAAAGAGGAAGAAGCTGATCTGCTGAGCCTCTCACTCGACGACCCAGATACATTCTCATCATGCTCTATCATATGCATATTAATGTCCTTAAAAAAGAAGAAGAGTGTTTTCATTTAGTTTCAAAGGGAAATGCATGTTGGCAAGGCTGGTTGTGCTTTGTGCCAAAAATCAGATGTCTATGCTCCAAACATATTATGCAAACACACATGCATTGACTTGATTTGCATAATGCCTTCTGATTACACCCCCCCTTATTTTTGCAGAATTCTGAATATATCAACAAGGACTGGTGTGTCCTGTAGAGGTCCGGAGCATGCTGTTGGACATGTTCTCAGTCTGGCTCGGAGAAAGTGTCTGGAGGGGAGGAGACACCTCTTGAGGGAACCTGATCACCTCCCCCTCCAACCCAGCACTCTCTTCAGGCCTTTACCTGATTCCCATGCAGTTCTCACCACATTGACTCCATAGGAGCCAGCAGCTGCAGAAGCAGGCTGTGGGCCTTCAAGAAGCAGGTGGCCCCTCAGAGGGGGTGGGGTTAACAGGAGGTCCAGATCTGCCACAGAATCATAGAACTCTAGAGTTGGAGGTGACCCTGAGGAGCATCTAATCATTTTTCATAAGGTTTCAGCAAGCAACTGAGACAACAGTTATTCTGGGTGAGTTTCCAACCAGCGGCTCCCACTGTGACCAGCCTGGGTTCTGACTAGGGATAGGAGGAAAAATTCATTTCAGTTCATATGTATTGAATTTGCACTTTCTGAAACAGTATGAGAACCAAAACACAGCCATCCTTTGAAATTCACACTTATCTGAATTTTGCAATGCTCTTGTTCAGCCCAACAATGTTTACAGAAAAGCATATATTAGTGGAAAGAGTGCATAAACCAACACAGTGAAAAATAGCATATAATAATCCATTGTATTAGTGGAAATTGCTTCGCAAAAATGTGTATGCTAGTCAACACTACATACAAAAATGTGTTTATTATGAGAAATTTGGACTGAAATGCTTGGGATAATTCAGCTGGTAGAGCATGAAACTATTAATCTCAGGGTCGTGGGTGTGAGCCCCACGCTGGACACAAAGGTTTCTGCATTGCAAGGGGGTTGGCCAAGATGGCCCTCGTAGTCCCTTCCAACTCTACATTTCCACGATAATGAATAATTTTCACGAGGATTTCAAAAAAGAGAGAGAATTTGCAAATTACTGTGGAGATTTAGGGAACTGCATTTGCAACTGCAAAAATGAGAAACTGAGGGAACCTAAACTGACTGATCCTACCAGCCCTGCTTCCGAGTAACTGCATGGGATTGCAGCCTTGGAAGCGACTTGCTACTAAACATTTTCAGAAATTGGGAAAGAAAAACAATAGCAGGAGATACTGGGGGACAGGCCAGGAAATTGGAGTCTGCTGTTTAAATATCAACAGGACACGGTGACCCTGTGCAAGCAGATATACGCTGAGCTACTTTAAAATTGCTTTATTAACCACATTCACCTTGGAGACTTGTCTTTGTTTCTCAAGGTGGTGAGCAAATAATAATTTGAAGATGGAACCATAATGGTTTGCGTTACACCAAAGGTGGTATTAGAAGGGCAAAGATGGGCTGCCCTAAAAAATTGAAGCTGCGATTTTCAGAAACTGGGGTATTATGAGCACTTCATCTGGTAGGACTCGGTGACTGCTTAATTGTTACATGAATCTGCACCTTCTATTTGCTCTGGAAGGTTGTTGTAATCTGCAGAGCTCGGAAACCTCAAAAGCATCAACTAGAGCAAAATGGCTGGAATCTCCTTCACCCACGATGAAGATGGCAAGAGGGGAGAGGGACATAGCTAAGGGATGCAAAGGCACACACCACCAAATGGTGGAACATCAAGACCACATCCACACTGTACATTTAAAGCATTATAGTACCACTGCGACTGTTTAAAGTGGTATCATGGTGCTTTAAATGGATGGTGGGTGGGTGGCCTTAATCAGTTATCTCTGAGTCTTCATTCTGCAATTTATTACACCAATTGAGGATGAGCACATGCATTCTTGGTTGCTGGGTGGAGATTTTTAGCCCAGAGAACTCTCCCCCCCTCTTCCTCATTCCATAAGGGTCCACACACATAGAAGCCCACTACCATACACATGCAGACCAAATGCACACCATAAAAACAGTATCATATCACTTTAAACTTGTCATAGATTCCCCCAAAGAATTCTGGGAGCTGTGGTTTGTTAAGGGGGCTGAGATTTGTTAGGAGACACCCCTATTCTCCTCAGAGAGCTCAATTTCAAGTGTGGTTTAGCGATTATTCATTGTTCGCCGGGAACTCTGGGAAATGTAACTCTATGAGGGGGATAAGAGTCTCCTAAAAACTCTTGCAGCGTTTTAAATGTCAGGTGTGAATGTGACCCCTGAGAAAAAAGGTGGTTTGATTCTGCCACTGCAATTAGTGTTGCTTCTTGCTCCACCCCATTTTGAACCAGTAGTGACATTGCACGCACACACACACACACACACACACACACACACACACACAACTTCATGTTCAAATAATGATCATGCACCAAGTGGGGGCAAGGGAACAAATAGCTGGCATTTGTGCAGAGAAAGGTTTAAGCTCTGATGTTGCCTCTACCCCTTTCCTTTGGGTCCCCATTCTTTCTTGTTAGTTCACAGATGGCCATGAATTTTTATAGGAAGCCAAACCTCAGAGATCAAGACTGTGACAAGAAGACTGAACGTCCTTGGAGATTATGATGAGGCAGACATAGCAACCAATTGTTCACGTGGTTTCTCGATTCATTTGCAAATGTCAATCTTATCAATGCAAGAGCTCTTTTGTTTTTTTCAAAAAGGCAGTTCACTGTAATCAAATGTGGGAGTTTGCAGTGCCCACTCCGGCCATGAAACACGGCAGGCATTTCCTCCCTACTTATCATTATGTGTGGCAGCTTCCACCAAAGCTAGTGCCCTCCCTCCAGGTATTTTGGACTGCAGTTCCCAAACATCTGGAGGGCACCACTAAATTGATCATTTTGACTCAATTGCTCATCATGGGGCAGTGAGCAGCTGAATGCGCGACCTGTTAGGGAAGAGCCCTAGCTCAGTGGCAGAACAGCTGCTTTGCACAAAGAAGGTCCCGGTTCGTTCCCCAACATCTCCATGTAGAGCTTGGGGGAGACCTCTTTCTGAAACCCTGGAAAGTTGCTGACAATCAGTATAGACCAAGGGCGGGGAACCCTTTACACCCCATGGACCAATTTGTAAAGTGGGCAGGACTACCTACGTGTCACTCAGCTGCCATCACAATGATGTCAGGTGATTCGGTGCTTTGGAGTCCCAATGTCAGGACTTCAAAGCACCACACACAGCCCAGGCATTGGTTCTCCATGGGGAATTCCAACACCCGTTTGATCCATAAGAACAGAAGAAAACCCTGCTGAATCAGGCCAACGGCACATCTAGGCCAGCATCCTGTTCTCATGGTGGCCAACTAAATGCCTGTGCAAACAGGACCAGATTGCAAGAAGTGTCCCCTCCTGTGACTTTCAGCAACTGGTATGCAGAGGCAGCAACCATGGAGGCAGCACATAGCCATCATGGCACAGAGCCATTGACAGCCTTATCTTCTATGAATTCATCCAATATTCTTTTAAAGTCTGGAGACCACCACTGACTCCTGTGAGAGGGAGATCCACAGTGTTATGAGAGAGGGAAAATAACTTTTGTCTATCTGCTTTGTCTGTGCCCTGCATAATTATATAAACTTCTACCTAACTTCTACCTAGTAGTAGCAGTAGTAATAATAATAATAATAATACAGTAATAATAATAATAATAATAATAATAATAATAATATTTATACCCCACCCTTCTGGTTGGGTTTCCCCAGCCACTCTGGGCAGCTTCCAACAAGAGATTAAAAATGCATTAAAACATCAGTCATTAAAAACTTCCCTAAACAGGGCTGCCTCCAGATATCTTTTAAACGTCAGATAGTTGTTTATTTCCTTGACATCTGGTGGGAGGGTGTTCCACAGGGTGGGCGCCACTACCAAGAAGGCCCCTTGCCTGGTTCCCTGTAACTTGGCTTCTCGCAGTGAGGGAACCGCCAGAAGGCCCTCGGCGCTGGACCTCAGTGTCCGGGCAGAATGATGGGGGTGGAGACTTTTTCTCTAAAGCAAGAAGTCCCAAATGCTGCAACCTTTACTCAAAGGAGTCCCTCCATCCCCTGATCACTTTGCTTGCCCTTATTGGTACCTTTTCCAACTCTACAGTAACCTTTTGGAGGGGAGGGGACCAAAACTGCACGCAGCATTCCCATGCGGTCGCATCATTGATTTGTATAATGGCATTATGATATCTGCAGTTTTATTTTTAATTCCTTTCCTAATGTTCCCTAGCATGCAATTTGCCTTTTTCACCATCGCTGCACACTGGGTCGACATCTCCATTGAGTTAGCTGCTGTGACGGTAAGGTCTCGTTCCTGGTCAGACACTGCTATTTCAGACCCAACGAGCGTATATGTGGAATTTAGATTCCCACCCACCCCCGACATGCATCACTTTATATTTGTTTACACTGAATTGCATTTACCATTTTCAGAGATCCTTTTGAAGCTCTCTGCAACCTCTTTTTGTTTTAACAACCCGGAACATTTTAGTACATACCCTCCAAAATTTCTATGATGAAAATAGGGATGTCCCATTCCATAATGATAATTTTACTATTTATATCCCACCCATCAGACTGGGTGGCCCCAGCCACTCTGGGCAGCTTCAAACATATATTTAAAAACATAATAAAACATTAAACATTTAAAAACTTCCCTATACTGGATGGCTCAGCGGTTGGATAACTCCATACCCTCCAACATTTCTCCAATGAAAATATTTTTATTTATTGAATTTATATACCACCCTATACCTGGGGGTCTCAGGGCAGTTCACAAAATAAAATCAAGATATAAGACCACATAATACCTAATAAAAATAAAAACAACAACCCAATAGCCCCCCCTAAGGAAAAATGGGACATTCTGGGATCAAATCAGAAACTGGGATGGCTTCTCTAAATCAGGGACATCCCTGGAAAATAGGGACACTTGTAGGGTCTGTTAGTATCCTCAGCAAACTTGACCACTTCATTGCTCACACCTAACTCTAGATATGAACAAGTTAAAAAGCTCAGGATTCAGCAGACTTTGGCTCTGTATCCCATCAACAGTAGAATCAAAGCCTGCTTTCTCTGCCCAATGCACAAACAGGGACACACTGGCTCCCACTTGTGCATTGACAGCCACAACTCTACCTGATGTCACATGAAATCTCAAATGTGTAGTAGGTGGGTGTGATTTGGGGGAAATGGCCTCATGGGCCAAATTTCAACATCAATAAAACAGTTGAACGAGCTCAAAGCAAAAAGAAGGAAATAAAAATATATATCTGGGAAATCAATGGAAAACCCCCTGCCAGAAGTAAAATATCCAATGGCAGTATAACAGTGCAATAGTATAATGGTGTTGTGCTTTCTTGAAAGTCATGGTTTTCAGAACGTATTTCTAAAATAGGGTCTTTTTTGAAAATGGTGGGAATTCCTGCAGCCAGCCAGCCAGAAATGGCTTGTTCCACCACCAGAATCTCTAATGGCCTTTAGCAGGAGGGCATGGAAACACAAGGAAGATGTGGGAGGAGATCCCACAGATCCCTTGGAAATCTTGAGAAACCCGTCCATAAACAGTTTGAAAACTGGTTCATGAAGTGGAGCAAATCTGTCTTTGGATTTTCTGTGCACCAGGCAATTTCGGATTTTCACAAGGAAAAATTCCCCACAGCAGCAGAACATAGTGAAAAGCTCCCAGACACAGATGAATCAATAGGAACACAAGCGGCAGAAAATCCACATTAAGCCAAGGCATGGATGGGCCCTGGTTTGCACATAATCATAGATAGCTGCTGTTAGCTGGTTGCATTGGATATTGTTTAGATGGTTGTCATGGAGACTTCCAATTACAAGCTTTACACAGCTTTGTCTCTTTATACATTATGCTTAAGAAGGTCTTTATTTAGGGATCCCGGGCCATTAGGTTCAAAATTATGAAAAAGGTGTAGAAATTAGCTGTAGTCTAATGTGCATAAATACCTGGCTGTAAAAATCAGCAGCCAGGTTCCAACACTTCTCCACTGCTTGTTGTTAGCAAATATTAAAGTACAAAGAAATCCAGCCACACCCTTTCCAATAAAACTGACTTTTACTTTGGAAAGAAGAAGACATGTGAGGCAATGTGGGACCTACTGAGAACTTTATATTGTGTTTCATTTATACTAGTTGAGTGATCATTGCAAAAGCTAGATCATGGACCACCAATATTTTCTTCCAAAGACTTCCCAAAGCCTATTCATGAAGGATAAGGCTACACACAAGTCATGATGTCTACAATCTATTTCCAGAATTGGATGCAATATGCCTCTTAATTTGAGGTAGAATTGAAGGTAGTATGCTGGAACCCAACAGGCAGAGAGAGTGTTCTTGTGCATAGGATAGATCATTTTCCAATAGTAACATTGCAAAATATATTAAGAAATCAGAAATTGAAATGTAAACAGGATGCAGTGAATTTGGGGAAGTCTCTCTGCTTTCCTGTTCATAAGGAAGTCTGTCCTGCTGCCGCAGCTCTAATTTTCAGGAAGTCCCTTTTCATATTTAGGCAAATCATGCTTTACCTCTATTTTGAGCCACCCAATACAAAGTGCTGTGTCTACAAAACCTCCAGTGCCAGATCAGGCTGAGGAACAGCATGCGCAGCACCACTTTGCATGCCTGATTCCCCATCCAGATAGGCACGTGTTCATGGAAGCCTGCCTCTGTGTCCACATGTTCCCATCCTTCATTGGTGCCAGAGTGTGGCAAAATGGCAGCCTTCAGAACTGGCTTTCCGAAGCATGAAAATGATTAATTTCTTTGCTTTGCAAATTGAAATTTCTATATTTATTAAAATGTATATCCTTCCCCACATAGCAACCAATCTCAGGGACTGGCTGGATGAGGAAGAGTGGTGGGAGCTGCCCGCCCAAGAGCCCTCCCCCCCACAGATGGCACAGATGACGATGACTTAGATACCGTATCCTGGTGGTGGGATACAGAAGAGCAGTCTGCAGAATGGATGAGCTGGGAGGTGCTGGGAGAAGGGGATTTGTGTAATTAAGGGGAGTCAGGAGAAGGAGGGCCTTTCAGGACAGGGTTAGAGGCTGAGAGTCACAGTGTGAGCACAGACTCAGATAGAAAGGAGTCAGAGGTTGGCCCTGCTAACCAACATTAATGCTAACACAGCAACCGGGCAGTCCCAGTCCTGCTGGCTCACCTCCTCTTCTGACACCCCACTTGAGGAGAGTTGTGCATGTTGCTGAGCAACAGGCCAGACAGACCCAGAGGAGGAGCTTGCCCCCTTGTTGCAGCCTTCACTTGCTTGGGAGAAATCTAGAGTGAAAGGCTAGAGGGGGAATGGCGGAGCCAGTGGTCAGTTTCAGCAACGTCTCAGCTGGATTAAGGCGAACCAGAGGACTCCACTGTGTTGTTATTTTCTGTTAAGAAAGAGCTAACTACATTCCGTGCCTTCCATGTGCGTGCCTGCCCTGTGGTTGACCTGGCTTGTTGACAGCTCCTTGACAGTGGGCCGGATTAAAATAAAACAACATACAAACATATAGCAAAGTGAGCCAACATAATAAAAAAACCCTATCCTACCCAAATCTTGCAATCTGCTTCCCACAGTAATGTCAGGTGTGATTGAATGAGTCAGACCACCAGACTATGCCATTTAAGTATGATGTGGCTTTATTATTTTGAGACACATTTTGTTATATTTGTGGAGTAGCCCCCCAAAACGGTATGTCACAGGAAACTATTTTCTATACTGAGTCAGACCAGGAGTTCATCTGGCTCAGTCAACATTGACTGGCAGCAGCTCTCCAGAGTTTCAGACAGGGAATCTCTCCCAGTTCCACCAGGAAATGTTGAAGACTGGATCAGGGACCTTCTGTATGCAAAGCAGATGCCCTATCATTGAGCTACAGCAAATGGATGTGTCCACCCATGCCAGATCTTAAACCCACTGCCAGCCCCACACTACAGGCGCATAATTACACCAGGATTGGGGCAAGCACAAGTTACTTCCCATCTGCTGTACACAAGAGGAGAGCAAAAACTAGGCTCAATGCAAAACAATGGAGACTTGAATTTGGTGGAGCTGCCACAGTCACACCAGTGGTGGAGCTCAGGACCAGCAGGTTCCAGGGTATAGGATTGCTTTGGCCTGGCTGCAGTCACATATACTTACCTGGGAGCATGTTGAACTCATGTTGAACTCAGTGGGGCTTACATAGGATTGCACTGCATTTTTCATAGAATCATACAATTGTAGAGTTGGAAGGGATCCCAAGAATCATCTAGTCCAACCCTCCTGTAATACAGGAATCACAGCTCAAGAAACTCTGGCAGATGGCCATCCAACCTCTGTTGAAAAACATCCAGTGAAGGAGACTCTGCCACCTTCTGATGGAGTCTATTCCACTGTCCAACAGCTCTTATAGTCAGAAAGTTCTTCCTGCTGTTTAGCTGGAATCTCCATTCCTGTCATCTGAATCCACTGGTTTGGGTCCTCCTCTCTGGAGCAGCAGAAAACAAGCCTGCTCCATTTATCATGTGATATTTGAAGGTGGTTATCATATCACCTCTCAGTCTTCTCTTCTCCAGGCTAAACATACTCAACTCTCTCAATCGCTCCTCATCTCAGATCCAGATAGTGAATATTTAAATACACTATGTTGCATAGCCATTTATCAAATGCAGACCTTGCTCTTTTTCTAAACATCCCACCCTTTCAACAGTATTCATAATTCAAAATATGAAAAAAAAATGATTTACAGAATGAAAATGGCTGCAAGACCATTTATATCTGGGATGGAGTTTGGAAATTGACAATTAGGAAGAGCTGCTGAATTTGTTGCATTCTGGGGGTTTGTAATTTTTGTTGTTGTTTATTGTCACTTACTTCTTTATAGTTTTATTTTTTCATCACATATTTATGCAAACCCTTGAGTCCAGGCAAAGTGATATAAAAATATTTGAAATAAATAAGCAAACAACTTTAAATTTTTACAAGTACGGAACTTGGTTTGAGAATCCTACCTCCCCATCCCTCCCCCCCCAATCTTCCTTTCTGTTCTTCTCCACTTACTGGCCAACTATCCCCAAAGCAGATCCTATGTATGTTTAATTTATTATTTTCTCCATGGAGACGCACAACACAGCTGACCTTTCCAGATTCAATAAAAGTGGATTGTGCTGCGGGTCTCCTGTCAACTGCTGCAATAAGCAGCAGAGGGTTCTAATATGCAGAGTTTGGGGAGGGGGGAACCATAGCAACAACCCCCCCTAACATTAAAAATAATCATTTTGGAAAGGGTCGTGCATGAAATCATTTCCAGCAAGGGCAGATCAGGCCATGGATGAAGAACCTGCAATGCATCACATACATAAAGACGAATTAGCTCCATTCAGGTATTAGAGCAATCAGGAAACAGCACATGGGAGTGGGGAGAGCATGGGTTGAATATGCTGACTCCATCCCATCGATCTCCACAAATTAGAAGGTAGCTGTTGGCAGCAGGGAACCTCCAGTCTTTGTGGGGTCCTCAAACTGAGTTTCCAAATCACTCAGGGAACCTGCTTGAGAGTTCTAGTCTCTAGGAGCCAGTGTTGCATCGTGGTTTGAGATTCAGACTAGGACCTGGGAGACCAGGGTTCAAAGCCCCACTCAGCCATGAAGCTCACTGGGTGACCTTAAGAGCCAGTCGCTGCTTCTCATCTTAACCCATCCTGAAGGAGTGTCTCCACCCCCATCGTTCTGCCCGGACACAGAGGTCCAGTGCCGAGGGCCTTCTGGCGGTTCCCTAGCTGCAAGAAGCCAAGTTACAGGGAACCAGGCAGAGGGCCTTCTCAGTAGTGGCACCCGCCCTGTGGAACGCCCTCCCACCAGATGTCAAAGAGAACAACAACTACCAGACTTTTAGAAGACATCTGAAGGCAGCCCTGTTTAGGGAAGCTTTTAATGTTTAACAGACAATTGTATTTTAATATTTTGTTGGAAGCCACCCAGAGTGGCTGGGGGAACCCAGCCAGATGAGCAGGGATAAATAAATTATTTTTTATTATTATTATTATTATTATTATTATTATTATTATTATTATTATTATTATATTAACCTCCCTCGCAGGGTTGTTGTGGGGATTAAATGAGGAGGGGGAAACCACCTTGAGCTTCTTGAAGGAGAGGTGAAATATAAATGCTATAAATATTTTTTTTGAAGTCGGCTTCTCACTGCAGTTGGAAGTGATTGGGATTATAGGTTGACCCTGCTTGTCGTCTACCCAGGATTTGTTTTAATGAATATTTATATCTGTTTCCACTTGTGTGTTGCTTTTTAATTTTGTTCATTTGTGTTTTCCTTATTGGTCTGTACATCTTCTTCTGTGGCTTTGAACTTTAAATCAGGGGTGGAAACCTTTGGCCCTCCAGGTGTTTCTGGACTACAAAACCCATAATCCCGGGCCATTGGCTGTTGGAAAACTGCCCTTGGTTCTCCTACAGTCCCTGCTGTCTGAGCATCCTCTGGTATGTGCAGCTCTGGAAAAGGCATTTCCCTTCTTCTCCAGTGCACTCAGCGTCATGTACCAGATGGTATATGCACACTAATCTTCAAGCATTACACAGCAAGAAGCATGAGACTTCGTAGAGCTAATCTACGTATTTATTAACACACTATGTACAGACAAAGAATTATGGCGTTATCTCTCATCAGTTCCGGGAGAGAAAAGCAAAAGTACAGTCCAACAGTACCCACAATGGAAGAGAGATAAGGCCGTCTTCCGTTCCCATGGTCTCCCAGACAGGCATGTGAATCACACGAATCACATCTGCAGCATTGGATGCATGAAATACTAACATCGGCTGCCATGCTTCCTGGAGGCTGATAGGAGCTGGAAGCATCTGGCAACATCTGGATGGCACCAGGTTCTGATTACCTGCCTTGAACTCTACTTTTGATCTTGTGTCCTATTAACTTTTTATATTTCTTTATTTTAAATAATTTTATACCATCTTTCATAAAAATATCTCAAGGCAGTTCACAATAAGACAGGAAAAATATAATAAAAAGAATAACTACAGCAGCAACAAAGGCCCTATCTGCACTATACATTTAAAGCACTTTAAAAAGTCATCATTTCCCCCAAGGAATGCTGGGAACTGTAGTTTGTTAAGAGTGGTGAGAGTTGTTAGGAGACATCCTATTCCCCCCTTGAACTACCACTTCCAGAGTTCCATGGGAAGAGGGATTGGCTATTAAACTACTCTGCTAACTGTAGCACTGTGAGGGAAGTTTAGGTCTCCTAGCACCTCTCAGTACCCTTAGCAGACTACAGCTCCCAGGATTCTATGGTGGAAACCATGACTGTTTAATGTGTTGTTTATGAACATTAACATTCCATTAACATACAGCAAGGCAGAGTACACAAGAGAAAATCAACAAAATATCCATACAAAATAATAATTTTTAAATCACCCCCAAAATTAAGAAATATCAAGAAATACTGATTAAAGAAAATTTTATATTGTAAAGGCCTGTCTAAACAAATAGGATGCTGCTTTAAATGTATCATGCAGATGGAGCCAAAGTCAAAATGAACCCCTATGCTGGTATTAATGGCCAGAACAGGCTGTTAGCTGTATTGATTCTCAAGCGGGAAATGGGAAATAAAAGTTTGCAATAAAACACACATACACAACACATTTTGTGATGCCGGACATTTTGCTAACAATACCAACAACAAGGAGAACAAGAATGTATGGCAAGAGATGGAGCGGAGAATATATGTGCACAGAACTTTCCAATAAGCAGTGAAATGCTTACAGGTTTGTAGGCACATTAAGATGCTGTCTTTGGCAGCTTGACAAAAGGCAAAGGTTTGGCATGCTGCATTTTCTGCAGAGAATTTTTCTTTTTTTGCTCATCTCAACAGCTTACTGCATAATGGCTAATGGGTGGAAAGCAGGTCTGGGAAGAGAGGCAGCTAGCAGGATGCTGCCGCAAAGAGCCTCACAGTATGTGGCTCATATAATGGCACCCAAATGTCTTTTTGGGTGTGGCCCCAGGCCAATTGTAAGACTCCACTGGTTCAGAGCCATGGAGGAAAGGGGCTGGTCAACTGAGGGGCAGCATTCATGAAAAGGAATTGATGTGATCATATGATGCATGAGAGAGATGGACAGAAGACCCACAAATAGTTGGTGATGGGGCGGGGCTGTGCCTCAGGGATACAGGACCTGCTTTGCATCCCAAAGATCCAAATTTCAATATAAACATAAGCAGAAACTGCTGGATCATGCCCAAGGGAGCTCATTTAGTCCAGCATCCTGTTCTCACAGTGGCCAACCAGATGCCTCAATGGGAATCCTGCGAGCAGGATTTGAGCTCAAGAGACCTTCCCTATCCTGTGGTTTCCAGCAACTGGTATTCTGAGGCATTGCTGCCTCCAACCATGGAAGCACAGCATAGCCATTGTGGTTAGTAGCCATCAGTAGCCCTCTCCTCCTCCATGAATTTGTCTCATTATCTTTTAAAGCCTCCTGTAGGAGTGAGTTCCATAGTTTTACTATGTGCCATGTGAAGGACTACTCTCCATAGGTACAGTCAGAAAAGACTCCTCTCTGAAATCCCAGAGGGTTGCTGCTGCTACTCCATAAACTCATACCCTGTTTTTGTGTGCTTGAATTCCCTGGATTCCTGCTTTACAGTTGTACCTTGGTTCTCAAACCCCTTGGTACTCATACGTTTTGGGTCCTGAACGCCAAAAACCTGGAAGCAATTGTTCCAGTTTTCAAACGTTTTTTGGAAGCAGGACATCCGACGCAGCTTACGCTTGAGTGCAGGAAGCTCCTGCAGCCAATTGGAAGCAGCGCCTTGGTTTTCGATCATTTCAGAAGTTGAATGGACTTCCAAAATGGATTATGTTCAAGAACCAGGTACGACTGAATTTATTTTCATATGTTTTTATGCTTTGTTGCTTTCAACCTATATTTTTGTTTTAATGACGTTGCTTGTTTAGAGATTTTTCAAAAAGTCTAAAGTGGTTTATATATTTTTTTAAAAAATGATGTAAATGAATAGAGTGGCCATCCTGGTTGGAGCTGATAGAGATTTGTAGTTCAAAACACCTGAAAAGCACCAATTTGGGGAAGGCTGGTTGTAGGCAATGCTTAGGAAACAGGGCGACTGGCCTGATTCAACCAAAGCAGCTTGCTCCCTTTCACATGCTGATAAATGGTTACATCCTGAAATCAACCACAGCTGGCAAATGTGCCAATGTTTCAAAAGACTAACCCGGAGAAAACATGGCATGGAAGTTTCCAAAAGGAGAAGTTTTGAGAGCAAAGTTGTATCAGCACTGCTGGTCAGCAGTGGCGTAGCGTGGGGGGTGCCAGGGGTGCCGGCCGCACCGGGCGCAACATTTTTGGGGGCGCGTTTGGCCGGCCCCCCTCGAGGAACCGGGAACCTCTCCAACCGGGAACCTCGTCGCTAGAGGGAAAAAGCTGCGCAGCAGCAGCAGCAGCAGCAGCAAAGTTGGGAGGAGGAGGAGGTGGAGCGAGCCTGCTACATTCTTGCAAAGTCGGGAGGAGGAGGAGGTGGAGCGACCCTGCTACATTCTTGCAAAGTCGGGAGGAGGAGGAGGTGGAGCGAGCCTGCTAATTCCTTGCTGGGAATTAAGCGGCTGAAAGAGGCAAAAGAAAAGAGGTGGAGCCGCTGGCCCGAGGGAAGCTGGAAAGAGCAGCGCGCCAAGCGCACGTGACGCAAAGGGCCTGCCCACGTGCAGGCTGAGCTCCCCGTGGCAGGGGCGGAGGGAGGCGCTCTGCACATGCTTAGGAGGCGCTCTGCACGTGCTTAGGAGGCGCTCTGCACATGCTTAGGAGGCGCTCTGCACGTGCTTAGGAGGCACTCGCTCTTTCCAAAGAAGGACCGGCTACTGGATCAAGGCCACAAGGGCCCATGTAAAGTGAGTGGCCAAGCAGACGTGTCAATGAGAAGCACTCAAAGCAGGACCGGGGCACAAGAGCGCTCTCCCTTCCTGCTGTTTCCAGGGGGTGGAGGTGTCGCTGCCTCGAGGGCTTCCGAGATACCCTGTGGTGAAGTCCCACTTCACCTTCTTGGGAGTCCCTCTCTTATGCTTTGGGGGGGGGGGGATAGCAAGGGGGAAGAATAATGATTTCCTCTACCAGCAGCCCCAAATTCTATAGTAAGAGAAATTGGGGGCCAAGCCAACTGGGGAAATGGTGAGTCTCTAACTGTAGAGCTCAGGTACAATGGTGCCCCGCAAGACAAACGCCTCGCAAGATGGAAAACCCGCTAGACGAAAGGGTTTTCCGTTTTGGAGGCGCTTCGCAAAACAAATTTCCCCATGGGCTTCCTTCGCAAGACGAAAGCCTATAGGGAAATCTCCGGGACAGCGGGGAAGCGCAGCGCGTCTTCCCCACTGTCCTCGGACCTCCTCCAAAGCCGGGCGGTGGGGCGGAGAGCCCTCCTTCCGCCGCCAGGCTTCGGAAGGATGCTCCGAAGGCTGGCGGCGGGAGGAGGGCTCTCCGCCCCACCACCAGCCTTCGGAAGGCTGCTCCGAAGCTGGGCGGTGGGGCGGAGAGACCTTCTCCCCGCGCCAGCCTTCGGATGGCTGTCCTGAAGACTTGTGGTGGGAGGAGGGTTTTCCTTCCCTCCGCCAACATTCAGAATGCTGTTCTGAATGTTGGCGGTGGGGAGGAAAAACCCTCCTCCCACCGCAAGCCCCGGGAACAGAGGAGAAGTGCTGCGCTCCTTCCCCTCTGTTCCCGTACCTGTCCTGAAGGCTTGCGGTGGGGAGAAAAGCCCTTCTCCACACCGCCAGCCTAAGCGGTTTCCATAGGAACGCATTAATTGATTTTCAATGCATTCCTATGGGAAACCGTGCCTCGCAAGAAAAAACAACTTGCGGAACGAATTAATTTCGTCTTGCGAGGCACCACTGTATTTAGGAGCAAGCTGGCTCTGCCCATAGGGAGGAAAAGCACTCTGTGCAAGCTCAGAAAACCCACGCTACGCCACTGTGCGCTCGGACTCGCAGCTCTCTGCCCCTACCTGGCTCACTCACTCTCTCTCACTGCAGTGCTATTGACATTATACAATGAAGGGGTGCAAAAAGTGCAGCAAGGCAAGAAAGTGATTTTTTTTTCCTTTTCTTAGAATTTCAGCAGAATACTACACCTATATCATGCCATACAAAAAAGAATCTGGTGCACAAGGCAGGAAAAGGAGAAAGATAGAGACAGAGAAACAAGCTAAGTTAGCTGGAAGCCTTCACCGGTTTTTGGTGGGTACTGATGAAAATACAGCAGGACCATCAGCAGCACCACAGGAGACTCATAATCCTGATCCTGTGTCGGTGGACACTCCTGTTCCTGCATTAAAAGCGGAGACAGTTTCATCTAAGGATGTTTATACTCAGCCAGATCTGCCAGAAAATATTGACCAAAAGGTTTTTACTGATATTGGCTATTGGCCTGAAACCATGGATGAAACCTTGAAAACTGAACTCGTCAGGCGAGGGACAGAGGAACTGCAGAATAAGGATGCATGGTTTCCAAGAGACAGTAATGGCAGGTCATTTTCCAATGATTGGTTCTACATACATTTGGAGAATGGTGAGACTATGTTAAGGACATGGTTGGTGTTTTCTCCTGTAAACAATGCTGCATATTGCTTTCCTTGCATGCTTTTTCAGAAGGCTAAAGGGAAAAGTTCATTTGGAAAGTCAAGTGGATTTAATGCATGGAGAAAGTTAAGCCCTAGATTGGTAGAGCATGAGCGCAGTTCACATCACTTGAGTGCATTTACAATGTGGAAAGAATTAGAAATGCGGCTGCATAAACAGGAGACTATTGATGTTGCTGCCCAGCTTGCACAACAGAGGTCATTTGAAAAATGGAAGGCAATCTTAGTCAGAATACTTGATTGTGTTCTGTATCTAGCAAGGCAAACCTTACCCTTACGTGGTCACTCTGAAGATTTAAATACAGATGGTAACTGTGGAAATTTCTTAGAAACTTTCAAGTTACTCGCCAAATATGACCCAGTTGCCAAACAACATCTTCACAGAGTACAACACACAGATGGCTACATTGTGTCCTATCTCTCTCCACAGAGCCAGAATGAGTTTATTAGCCTGCTCAGTGATCACATTCGAACAGTCATCTTTCAAAATATCATAAAGGCCAAGTATTTTGCTATAATGTTTGACAGCACTCCTGATATTTCACACACTGACCAAATGTCCCAAGTGATTCGATATGTGCATATTGAAGATTCAGGAGTCCATGTGACAGAGTCTTTTATTGACTTTATTCAGTTATATGGGAAATCAGCTGATGTCATTACAAAACAAATTTGTGACAAGTTGCAAGCTGATGGCCTTAAACTAGAGCATTGCTACGGCCAGGGATACGACAATGCTGCGACTATGGCTGGACACATTAGTGGTGTACAAAAACGTATTTTGGATATGAATCCCAAAGCAATGTTTGTGCCATGTAACAATCACTCGCTCAATCTTGCTGGGATGCATGCAGTTGGTGTTGGGACAAAGTCTGTTACTTTCTTTGGCACTGTGGAAAAGGTGTATGCATTTTTCTCAAGCTCCACCCACAGGTGGGATATCCTTAAGAAACATGTACCAATTAGTGTAAAGCGATCGTGTAACACAAGATGGAGTTCAAAGCATGAAGCTGTATGCGTACTTGCTGAACACACTGAGAAAATAACAGACGCTTTGGAAGCATTGAGAGATGGGCCGGAAGAAACCTCTGAAACCAGGGGTGATGCAGGAAGTCTTTTAGTTTGCATAATGACATATGTTTTTTTCTCTTTCTTGCATTTTTGGAACCCAGTACTAACCGAAGTAAATGATACTCAGATCTACCTGCAGCAAGAAGGACTTGCGCTTGATCAATGCGTGCAAAAATTAAAAGCATTGGCTTTATTTTGTCATGAAAAACGTGATAGTCTAGTGTCAAAGGCAACTGAGAAAGCTCTGCAGGTATGCAAAACCTATTGCATACCTACAGAGAGAAGAGTTGGAAGACGCAAGAAGATGGATGGTGAGAAGAGTTGCGATGCTGGCTTGACCTTAATACAGGAAACAAGCAGAGAACAACTGGAAGCAATTGATCAGCTTCAGGCAGAAATTAAAAAACGTACTACACAGATGAATACACTTCACCAGCGATTTGCTTTTTTGCAAATCCAAACATTGTTGGATACTGGAAAAGATGATTTTATTAAGAAACAAATTCTGCACATGTGTGCTCAGTACACAGAATTGAATGCTGCATCTATGCTTACTGAAATAACTCGACTTCGGCACCACATTATCTTGTATAAGGAGGTCAATCCTGATGAGCAGGTTGCAAACTGGTCAGCTTTAGATTTGCTTCGCTGGGTGTATAAGTGGAAGCTGCAAGAAAGTTTAACTAACTTTGTTGTCACATTAAGAATCTTTCTTACTATCACTGTTTCTACAGCGAGTTGTGAAAGAAGTTTCTCAAAACTTAAACTAATTAAAACATATCAGAGATCTACAATGAGCCAAGAAAGACTGAGTAATCTAGCAATACTGTCAATTGAGAGAGACTTTAATGTAGATTTCAGTTCCGTTGTTGAAAAATTTGCGCAAATTAAAAGCAGGCGAATTTAAATTAATCTGTATATACAGATTGATATCTTGCACTTCTATTAAAGAATTACAATTAGAGGTATAGGATTGAGGAAGTTGGCTCCATCTAGCCCAGTCTTGGATCATCTCCAGGGTATGGTTCCATTTTGCTGTTTAGTTTTTGTTCTTGATATTTTTTGTCGTTTACGATGGTTGTGAGACGACATATAATAGCATGGCCCATGCTAGGTTACTACATTTGTAGATTTGTATTCATAGACCTGCTGAAAATGTGGAGAATGTGTGATGCATGTTCACACTCAATAAAGTGTTTGAAAATAAACTTGTATTTAGATGCATTTTACTTTAATTACATCAGTATTTTCATAACAAACAATACATGTGCTTAGGGGGTAAGGGTTTCTTTAACTAATCTAGTGGAAGAGACTCGAGTGCTAAAATCCACGGGTTAGGGGGCGCAAATTATTTGCCTTGCCCCGGGTGCTGACAACCCACGCTACGCCACTGCTGGTCAGGGTTCTGCTCCTGACTCTTGTGATCTTGAAACAAGCACCCAACTAGCATTTTTGCCCTCTACAGACTTTCTAATGAGCTGTCTGCCACCACCACTGTCCCATCTCTCTGAAACACATTCATTAGAGATAATCCAGTTCCTAACAAGGGCTCCTGGCACATCCGGTTACCTATTCTTCATTGGTATGGGTGGGTGGGAGATTAAAAAGTGAACAGAATAAAGCAGACCTTCAATAGAGTCTACTCAAATATCAGGGTGGTGGATTAGAAAGATGTTCAGAGACACCAGCTGGATGGAAGATCAGCCGAGCAGCCATGAATCTATTGGCTTCTAATCAGCTGCCAGGAAAGAGGACAAAGGCCTGAATGTTAAGAGCAGCCTTTAAAGGCATTCAAACATTAAATACATAAATAAATCAGGGCTGAGCCACATCTGAAAGAAGACAATGGCAAGCAAATGAAATGTGGAGCAAGAGAGACAGAAATCCTGCAGTGGGTGAAATCATTTTATCTGAGTCTTTGTCTCCATGCTCAGGAATCAGACAATGGTCGCCTTTTTGTGGGGGGAGATAATTGAGCCCAACACATTTTAGAGTTCTGGTGCCGAGACCTCATTCTCATCTGTCTCCCAAATGGTCCTTTGAAGTTGGCTTGATCATGGCAAGCCAGCCTGCAATTGCTCAGCTTGCAGTCTTGAAGAGTCTGAGCAGTTAAGTTGCCAAGTGAGACACGGGCAGGCAGGTAACACAACCAGGAGATTGAGTTTGTCATGCCTCCAGATATACTGTCTTCCTGTTTTTGCTCTAAAATGAAGGGAAAAACACACACCCCAAAATGCTAGGCAGAGCAGCTAGCACTGGATGCCTCAGGATCGCTGGCCTCCCAAGCCCCTTAGGGCAAGCCATGACTACTCTGACAGTGTGAGAG
This sequence comes from Podarcis liolepis, assembly GCF_965112155.1. Classification (NCBI taxonomy): domain Eukaryota; kingdom Metazoa; phylum Chordata; class Lepidosauria; order Squamata; family Lacertidae; genus Podarcis; species Podarcis liolepis. Next base: position 56,297,710 of record NC_139561.1, on the reverse strand, counting down.
TTTGCTGGGCCAGTGAAGCAGTGCTTCTGGGCCAATGAGCTGCTGTGGGAGGCATGGGGTTGCTCTGGCTCATGAGAAGATGCCCAGGAGGGTCTTGTTGTGGTTCCAGAGGCCCAGGTCCTAATGGGGGCTGTTCTGTAGACTATCAGCTTCAGACTCTGTGGTCTCCCAATCTCCAGCAGCACTCTCAGAACAACCACCATGAATGTAGCTCAGGTCCTTAGCTGCAGCCTCAGGTCCTTAGCTGCAGAGTCTGTGGTCATATCCACACCAGTGCTATGATAGCACTTATGGCTTTCCACAAAGAATTCTGGAAGCTGTAGTTTGCTAAGGGTGCTGAGAATTCTTAGAAGGTCCGTATTCCCCCCAGAAAGCTGCAATTCTTAGAGTTGCCTGTGAAGAAGGATTGAGTGTAAAACCACTCTGGGACTGAGTACAATCGTACCTTGGAAGTCAAAAGGAATCCATTCCAGAAGTCCATTCGACTTCCAAAACATTCAGAAACCAAGGCACAGCTTCCGAATCAGAAGCTGTGGAAGATGCATCGGACATCCAGGTTCTAAAGAACATTCGCAAACTGGACCATTCCCTTCCGGGTTTGCAGCGTTCGGGAGCCAAAAAGTTCAACTCACAAGGCATTCATCAACCAAAGTACAGATGTAATCTCCACAGATGATCATGTGTATTACCCACAATGCCTTAGAAAGGGGTTGGGCCAGATAATCCCTGAGGCATCTTCCAACTCTATGATGATGCTTCAAAATGTGGTCCTCCAACCTTGCTGCATTTGGGGGCCCTCATGTTGCTGAATGGAGACCTGGACTCTTGCCTCAGAGTCCTGCCCTGATTTGGATGCTTATTACTCATTCAAGAGGAGAGAGAGAGAAAGTGTCCCCCTCCAGAAGACCGGTTTATTCAGGCCCCGGGCTTCTCCAAAAGCTTCAGTTTCAGAGGGGCTAATAAGAGTAATGAAGAGATAGCAGCTAATAAATTGTAATTAATATTTAAAAGTGAAGTGTCACCCAGTGTGGGAGGCATCAATTAACACATAGCAGAGCTCCATCCAGGCTGCTAAGAACCTTGGGATACAGGAGGGAGCCAGAAAACACAGCCCTCTAAATATAGAAGATGCTGGACAGGATCCAACAAGCTACTTTAGGCCTTCTTTGAGGAGCTTTCTGTGGTGGAGGAGCAAGGCTTTTAGGGACTAGCAGGGCTCTGAAGAGTGTGTGGCAGAGCCAGGGGACCAGAGGAGAGACCCAGGAGAGGGGGCATTGATTTGTGGGCTGTCACGCAAGCTGCAAGGGGGGAGGGAGAGTCAGGGGAGTCCAAGGCCGAGGAAGGCACACAGGATGTGGCCATGGAAGGAGAGACTGTCCCACCAGCGAGCGACGGGTTAGTAGATCCCGCATCTTCTCCTATCCCACTGTATCCTAGAACCAGGAGGGGCTTCTATATATCCTCCTAGAGGGTATATTATATACCCTCCTAGAGGAGGGTATATAAGCCAGAGGAGGGGGAGCCCCTCCCCCAGTTACTGCAACTGTTCCATAGGGCCCAGACCTGTGGACAGCTGTCTAGAGGCTAGAAGCATGTGTGTGTGTAAGTGTTTCTCTTGCTAATAACAATAATTCAATTATTTGTACCCCGTCCATCTGACTGGGCTGCCACAGCCGCTCTGGGCTGCTTCCAGAGGATACTATATTAAATATAATAACAGCATAATAAAACATTGAACATTAAAAACATCCTTATATAGGGCTGCATTCAGATGTCTTCTGAAAGTTGTATAATTGTTTATCTCCTTGACATTTGATGGGAGGGCATTTCACAGGGTGGGCGCCACTACCAAAAAGGCCCTATCAATGTCTTCCTTATCTGGGACATTCCATGACAAAGCCCATAGTGTCCCATTCCTACATTTGGGCACACATTTGGGAACACACATGGGAATTGCTGTTTGAGAAACATAAGTCCCACCTCCCTCACCCTCATCTCCAAAGTTCTGCAGCCGTAGTCTGCAATCCTAAGGACACTTTTCTGGGGGTAAGTCCCATTGGACTCCGTGGTGCTTGCGTCTGAGTAGACATGCTTGGGATTGCCCTGTTGGTTGCCTGTTACTTTGGATCTAGTGCATTATCTCAGCCATTTGTCAGCTAGGGATGGGTGCACCTGCAAATGTTAGTCACAATTTCTCATTTTTCAAATCTGCTCACCACATTTCTCCATCAATTTGTATTTAAAAAGTAAAAAGGTCTCTGGAAAACTTATCAGCTTTAGTGCATATTAATACATTTTTATAGGCAGTTTCTCCCCAAATATGCACATCATTTGTGCATAAATTGCCCCTAATATAATGTGTGCTATTTTCCCTGCTATTTTCATTAATATACACACATTTTTGTTCACATTTCTTAATTGAAGAACTCCACTGCAAAATTCAGAGAAGTATGGGTTTTAAAACACAGCTGCATTTCAGTTCACATATTGTTTTGGGAAATGCAAAGTAGATTATCTATTTATTTAACATCCCCAGAGGGTGATGAGGAATTCTCTCGCAGTCCCAAAATGATACAGCCCCCCAGCTGTCAGCCTTTTGGCTCAATTCTGACTGCTGAAGCCCAAAAACCTTTCAGTGGAATTTATATTGGATGCTACCAATATGGAAGACAATAAATGAATAAATAGACCCGATTGACAATTCATTATAATAATCTAATCTAATCTGCCCTTGCTTTGGATAAAGAATTGATTCTATATTTATTATTAGCCACCAAGGTGGTTATCACAAGAAAATGTAAATAGTTAAAGAGATTAAGGAAGGATTTATGGTGTATTCAAATCTGGTCCATAGCTATCACCAAAAAATTAAGTAAAAAATAAGGTATATTAGAGGACAAAAAAAGATTTGTCTTCAAATAAGAGGCAAAACATTATTTTATACATTAATGGTAATAAAAATGTTTAAATGCTTCCAGTGAAATATGCTATTATTGGGAATTCTTAGTAACTTCAAGTCTGTGTGAGAATAATATTATGAGTTTTTGGGTGCCAGCTTCCCCTAAATTATTGGGTTCAGTAGATGTTAGAAGTTAATCAAGAGTTAACCAGTTTGCCAGACTCCTAACCTCTGGACTCAGCTTATCATGTTAAGGAGATTGCCTGGGAGATGAGCCATTAAGAAAACAAAGGAAAGGTGATGGGCCATTAAGAAAACCAAGGAGAATGGGTTATGTGTCAGACAGCAGTTGGGTGGGACCACCCTCAACTCGGAGTTAGTTAGAAAACAAAGCCAGAGTTTGCAGTAGAGTTTTGGGGGACTGTGATGTGACCTAGAGGGGGAAAGGTTGCAGGTTAGTAAAGGCAGCAAGCTGGAGAGAGAGTCAGAGCATAGTGGTTGATTTCTGTTTGAATCCCAAACTATGGAAGAAACAAAACCCTCTTGGGATGTTAATGCTGTGAGCACCTCCATTGTAGGCTCAAGTTGTATATATGTGTAAATACAGTGGTACCTCTGATTACGAAATTAATTTGTTCTAGAGGTCTGTTCTTAACCTGAAACCATTTTTAACCTGAGGTACTACTTTAGCTAATGGGGCCTCCCACTGCCACCGCACCACCGCCACACGATTTCTGTTCTCATCCTGAGGTACTACTTCTGTGTTAGCGGAGTCTGTAACCCAAGGTGTTTGTAACCCGAGGTACCACTGTAAACCATATATCATGAAGACACCACAGTCTCCACTGTGCCTCATTTCCAAAAGGAAACATAGACCCTGGGTAAGTGCATTGAACCCCTGGAATCTTACACTGCTGGGAGATTGGGGTGGTGTGCAACAATATCATAAGACCTTGAGAACAATACCCTGATATTTATAAATAAAACAAATATTCTTTGAAAATGTTACTACCCCAGCACTACTTCTTCTTCTTCTTCTTCTTCTTCTTCTTCTTCTTCTTCTTCTTCTTCTTCTTCTTCTTCTCCTCCTCCTTCTCCTTCTCCTTCTCCTTCTCCTTCTCCTTCTCCTTCTTCTTCTTCTTCCTAGGGGTGGTGAATGAAACGATCGTAATTTGTATGTGTGTTTAATTTTCATTCAATTGTATTTTTTTCTTTTCTTCTTATATGTCAATGAAGTATATGGTCTTCATTAAATAAATAAAAAGATTTTTTTAAAATAATAATAATAATAGTAATTTGTCCTTGCATGTAGGCTCTGTCTCTAAACAGATAGCAGGAGAGGGAAGTACGGGTGTAAGAAGGGTGGGATGCAGCAAAAGAGCAAATCAGGTCTCCAGAATCCCCCTTTGCAAGATCTGTCATGCATCAGGCACTTGCAAAGGTGAGAAGAGCAGCAGAGTAGGGCTAGACTGCCTTTGTGCACCAGACAAAGCTTTGCAAGGGAAGGCAATAATTGAAACAAAAAAAAAAAAAATCCACACAGACACACCTCCAGATGCCACATTTAAATTGTTTCCGATTAAAACCTTGCACAATCACATTTTGCAAGATTGTGTGGTGCGATGTACCCATCCTGCTCCTGTTGTAGTTTTTCTTTTCCTGTAAGGTGACCTCATGTGGCCAGATTTATATTTCACTGTGATTTTTTGATGACTGTAAGAAATATAAGTTGCTAAAGAGGACATGGGGAGGGGGAGATCCACCTGACTCTCCCTCTCCCTCTCTCTGGCATCTTCTCAAGGAAGCTGAACTCTGGACCTCAGGAGCAGGAAGTGCAGATGTGCTTGTTGGTTTGTGCTGAGATTTGTGCATTCTCTCAAATGGGGCACCATGAGGACCCCCCCCCCGGGCAACAGCCAGTCAACAATGCAGTATCTGTTTAAATTAGACATACCAGAAAAACATCCAGAGCAGCAGCAAAAGATGACAGAGAAACATTTATTAAGTTAAAGAACTATTGCAAGGAAAAAAGAAAGATTTTTTTTTTAAACAACATTATAACGCTATGGCAGCTGAGATCACACATTGATAAAAAAGGGGGAATGTACCATCCTCCCAAAAGGGGGGCACCTATTTGCATCAAATTTGCATATGCTAATTTACTATTCCTCTGTTGTTTTTGATGGCTTTAATCTGTGGGGTTTTTTTCTGATATTGTGTGTTCCATTCTAATTTTTGTTTTTATTTTTCTCCCTGCTAAGTAGCTCTGAATGCTCAGTGAACAAAAGTGTGGAGTAGAAATAACAACAACAACAACAACAACACATTATTGTTATTGTTATTGTTACATTTTTTAAAAAATGGGTCTTTGGAGTCCTGGCATCAAAGAAATGAATAAAAATGGGAAGGTTAAGGGTCTCTTCATTTGTGAAATTTTGGGGTGTTGTTCATTTTCAGGATGCTTCACACATCAACCAAACAGGCAGGTGGTCCAGCTGCTAATCAGGCAAAGTCAGGAAGACTCGATTTATTCTTCACAGGTTTTTTTCTTTTATTAGAAACATCTAATCCATTCTCCAAGGAGTACAACCCCCCTTATCTCTGACCACTGGCCATGCTGGCTGGGATGGGTAGAAGCTACAAGTCCAGCAACATCTGGAAGGCACCATAGTGGCAACAGCTGGGAAAGAGACTAAAAGACTGCAGTCACTTGTTCAAAAGAGTCTACGCTAATGTATTCACTAGGTAGCCAGAGACAACCACTCTCTCTGTTTCTCGCCTGTAGTATGGCAATCATAATGCTAACCTACTTACATCACAGGCTTGTTGCAAGGGTTACTAGAAGGCAATGTCTGTCAAGCTTTGTGCAGGTGCATACGCTTCACCAAATAGAGAAACTTTCCTGTACCATGGACAGCAACAGATTGGAAGCACCCTTGTTCTTCTAGGCAGGACATGTGAGCAGAACATGAACTCACTAGCTGAAGAGCCAAATGTCCTGTAGACAGATGTGAGAGCCTGTTCTCCATATTGATCCTTTGGCTAATAAAACTATCTACAGTCTTTTGATCTGGTGATGGTGGTGAGGTTGTATTATAAACTTCCTTGTGATCGTCAGATGAAGAGTGGTATAGAAAACAAGTAAGTAAAAGTAAGTAAGATCCACCCTCTCACGAGGCAGCCAGTATTCTGCCCCCTGCCAAATAATTTTGTTTTCATGCCCAGAGCCTGACATTTCCCCACTACTTGTGAAACCAGCATGCAGAGATGAAATGGAATGCTTCCACAGATGTAAGAGAATCTTTAAAACTGTACTCCCTCTGTGCAATATTATTTCCAGGGAAAGGCATTTCCAGATATCTAATACTTATTGATTTTTGGTGTTTTTTTAAAAACACTCTGTTGTTACTTTTCTTCTTGCATCTTTCCTGTTCCTATGAAAGGAAATATGGAAGCTTCTGGTGGGGATGGAGCAACTGAGAGTGCAAGTCTTTGCCATCTTGCGCACACAAAGCATGGGAAATGTGAAGAATCATTGAAGAATATGATGTGTGGGGTGGGTGGAGAGGGAAAGAAACACATCTCCCATTGACTTACTTGGCTGAGATTAATTAAAATGATCCCCCCACCCCCTTGCAATCCCTACAATCTGTTGCCTGCCTCTTCTTGGTGTGCTGATTTCCATTCAGAAGAATGATATTCTCTAATGAAATACAGTTTTCCCAGAGAGAACAGACTTCTATGACATTAAAAAAAATAAATCAGTTCATTTTGTTCTGGCAAGTCTGTGAAAGGTGACTGTGCAGGCATTTCTCTCTCTATGAATCAGAGACTTCTGTTCTTATTGAAATGCGGTTCCTATCAATATTTGATGCAATGGTGTTATCAGTGCAAAAGGCCTGCACTCTGAGAGTGGATGGCTGCATTGAGAGAGATGACATGGGCAGCAACACATCTCTGCTTGTTCCAGAGCTTGAGGTTCAGTGACCTCAAGCATGGCAGACCACCCTTTTGTCACTTCGTATTCACTAGCAGTGGGTGCTAAAGATCAGGCCCTTACAATTTGTGATGCACCAAGCTGAATGCATCTCACAGCCCTATACTGTGACCTGTCCAATGCTTAGCATATACTGTTTTTGGAGCCTCACATGGGAAGCAAAGCCAAGAATCATAGATACATATAACCGTAGGGTTGGAAGGGACCCTGAGGATCATCTAGTCCAACTCCTTGCAATGCATTAATATGCAGCTGTCCCATGCAGGGATCGAACTTGCAGCCTTGGCATTATCAGCACCATGCTCTAACCAACTGAGCTATCCAGGCTGACATAAAGAGGCATCCTGAAATTTGGTGAGAGGTCCTGACCCACTCCTTTCCTGGGTGAACTGGTCAGTTTTTGGTTTCTCTGTTTCCCATTTCCCCCACCTTCATTTCAATTCTCCACATTTCCAGGTTAGTTTGTCTATATATCTGTCTGTCTGTCTATCCATGTATCTAGTGTGCCATTCAGATTCACCAGGATTTTAGTGCAAATTTCTCCTAATATACACATCTGTATGCAATTTTGTCTAATATACATATTTTTGCAAAGCAATATTCCCTAATATTGTGTATGTCATTTTCACTAATATAGGCATTCCAGTGCAAAACAACAACAACAAAACAACCTATATTTAGATGAGTACCTAATAAGAAGATCCATAAAAACAACTATACCAAAAGGAATTATTGTGAAAATATGAAATATGGCAAGAGGGTGCAAACTATGCCCTCGCTCAGGGCACCATATTACCAAAGTCTAGCTTCTCGTTCTTGGAGGTCTCTGGCATCTTGTTTCTGGTTCAATGGTGGTGCTCAGCCCCAGTGCCTCCTTCACTGGCACCATTGGTCTCTCAACCTCTGAGTCTGGGCGATTGCTTAACTTAAAAAAATATATATTGTAGAGTTGGGAAATGTTCACAAAAAGACAGCCAGCATGAGGAAAGGTTACATTATTTGGGACTTTTTAGTTTAGAGAAAAAGAAAGGAAGAGGTGACATGACCTGGCATCTTATTCATGGGGATTCAACGCAGTTCCACAGTAGAAATAATTATTCAGACTGGAAAGACAATCTTCAGCTGCGCCGAACATTTCAAACACTTCCTTTTCAAACATTGGTTGGGTGAGTGGCAGTGGCAGATCACACAGAGGCAGGAATATCCCCTCTTGAACCTTTGGAAGTGGATGCTTGCTTACTTTACCTTTTTTTTGGGGGGGGGAGAACCCTGGGGTTTTCCATTTGCTTTTTGCTTTTAAACTTTTAAACAAGGCCCCCTGCTGTCCACAGTTGTGCAAAGCTCTCTCCAGACACAGTAAAGTAAGTGGCAACCCTCTTCTGAACATTTCAGATAAATCCCCTCCCACTTCCCAAAGTATCAGAGAACTGACCCCCACTTTTTTTAAAGGGAGAATATTTTCAGGAAACCTGGGTAGCAGGGAAGATCTCAGTTCAGCCTTTATTTCAGTGTGTGCGCACTAAACTGCAAAATGGGTGAGACATTCAGTTCAGTTCCATAAGGGTTTTTTGTTTGTTTGTTTTGTTATACTAAAAGACAAATGTCATTGTTCCAAAACCAGGAGCATCTATCTAGCACTGTATCTCAGTTGATCAAAGAGTCTTGCTCACCTTTGGTAGAGGAAACTGGACAGAGCGACCCTTTGGTTCTTCCTGCTCCTGTGTTCCTTCAAAGTATGCCATTGAGCAAAGTTGGTGCTGACATAAGGATAGGGTGGCTGAGCTGAATAGAGCTGCCCTTTGGAGGGGAAAGACACTTTACTAGGCACATGAGCAGTATGGAGGGAAATAGCAAAAGCAACATTATTTGGTGAATTTAAACTGAAGCACAGTGGCTGAATTCAGATGTAATAATGAATGGTGGTTTGTTTTATGAGGATGTCCTTGTGGTGAATCTCTGGTTCATATGCTCCAAGCTTCCAGATTGAATTTGAAGCAAAGGATAGCTGCCCTTGTTGTCTGAATGCACCGAGTGCTGCTTTGTGCAAACTATGGTTTGTAATAAAAGTACAATGTGACATGACAATTTGGTTCTGGTTTAGGGTCCTGGTTTGACTGCATACCGGTAGTTCAGGAACTTATACTGCCTTGGGCTTCTGACTTTTTCTGAACATTTAACATTGGTGACGAAGGTGGGATCGATGAGCTTCCGCTGGCTGCCAGAGGCCCAAGACCGCACCACAGCAGCACCACCTGCTGCCTCGCAGTAAGCGCAACCTCACTGCCACACTGGACTCAGCAAATAGTCTCAGCGTCTTCACAACCACCCACAATTGCACAAGCGACTGCTCTGGGTCCAAGGATGGCTACCAGTCATAGTCGGCCACCACCGTACTTCAATATGAGCCATCCTGCAGAATGGCCACAGTGGCTCTGCCGAATAAGGAGCTACTTCCGACTACAAGGCTTCACTAGGGAGGCAGACAAGGTGGATGTGCTACTGATGGTGCTGGGAAGTTCCACCATCACTCTACTGGAAGGTCTGATGGCACCCAAGGACATAGAGGCTGACACAGGCTATAACAAGACACCTCACGCCTCAGCCAACTAGGAACCACCGCCGCTACGACTTTGTGCACAGAGAGCAACAAGTGCAAGTGTCAGCGAGTGAATACATCACAGTGCTCCGGGCAATTGCGACGTATTGCCAATTCGCTGACATTGAGGAGCAACTTCTCGAAAGGTTCATCAGTGACATGCGAGACAGCCGTCTCCGCCGCAAGCTGCTGGCAAAAGATGATATCACAATGGTGGAAGCAATGAATATGGCCACAGCCTTTAGAAGGATAATGCCCACGAGGCGGCCCACAGCCCACATACCAAAAGGAGAACTCACTGCATCCAGCGAGACCGGTCGTCTTCCATAGATTCCCACAATGAGGATCTCCACTGAGCTTTGGACTGATCCGACCGACACTACCACTCCCAAGCTATGAGCGCATTGTCAAACCAGTGGTCATCTGACACACCTTGAGGAACCTGCGCCAGCTGCGGAGAAAACCACGAGCACTGGACATGCAGGTTTTGGGACGCCACATGTCGCCGCTGTGGGAAGACTGGGCACATTGGTTGAGTCTGCCGCCCCAAGACCTCGGTAGCATGCCCCAAGCAATGTGTCCACGAGGCCTACATAGAGAATAAGTTACAGTCCACCTCTCCAGCCCCGGGGTCCAATAAGCTTAGGGTACAACTCAAGATAGAGGGAACCCTATGCACTATGGAGCTGGATACTGGCTTATCCTACTCCATAATATCTGCTAAGACTCTGAAAAAGCTTTGCCCTAACTGCAGTCCTCCTCTTCGCCCAGCCCCTGTAGTGCTGTGGGACTTCCAGAGAAAAAGAATCCAGCTAAAGGGGATGGGCACCTTCAAGGTCCAGTTTAAGAAATACACAAGAATTTGAACCTCATCATAACTGAAGGCCCATTCACTAGTCTTCTAGGTGTAGCATGGTTCAGGTCGTTAGGCTTAGGTATTTCAGGGCTTAATCAGATTTCCCCAGGGGCAGATTTTGAATCGATCTGCCAAGAGTTTCCATCAGTCTTCGATGGAACCCTGGGCCTGTACAATGGATCCCCCAATGGAGCCAAGATCTTCGGGAAGCTGGATTTAGCACAAGCTTATCAGCAGCTAACTGTTGACGAGGCCACTGCAGACGCCCAGACAATTGTGACTCAGGGTGCTTTCAGGGTCAAACGCCTACAGTTTGGAGTTAGCGTGGCCCCAAGGTTATTTCAGAGCCTAATGGACTTAAAGGCATCCCCGGAGTCACACCGTTTTTCAACGATGTGCTGATCACCGCATCGTTGAGAGAGGACTTTGCCGCCAGGTTACGGATAGTACTCCAATGCTTCCAGGTGGCAGGACTTAAGGTAAAACTCAACAACTTTGACCTGAACCCCCCAAAAGGGGGTAGATCACTGCCAGTTTTTAACTCTGTGAGTAGATCGCAGTCTCTTGGGAGTTGGCCACCCCTGGGCTAGATGACCCTCATAGTCCCTTCCAACTTTAAAATTCTATGATTCTAAAGAGTGTCACTCTTTGAACTTCCTCCTTTTGCTCTGTTATTTTGAACTGGGGGGGCCACCTCATGATATTGGTGTGTGTGTGTGTGTGTGTGTGTGTCGGATGCTTCAGGATTCTCAAGGGTGCCATTGCATCCAAGGTCACCCCACTGGTGACCTCAGCCTTAGCTCTTTGCTCAGACAACTCTTTTCAAAGCTCAGCCAACAGGGCCATGGGGAGCTGTCCAGGGTCCTGACCTGCTTAGAGAAACTTACCTCGACCTTCTCGTCTCACTAGACTTGACCTGCTTGACCTGTTTCTTGCTTCCACTTCCCCTGTGAGCTCCAAGTGCCAGAAGAGCAGAACAGGCACCATGTTAGGGAAAGCTGCTCTAGTGCTTAGGACAGAAACACGGCCAGTTCAGGCCAAAACAACAGCTCTTCTCCCCTTATTGAGAAGGTTTCTGCTACAAATGGCCATTAATGGCCTGTGTCTGAGATGCTGCTGAAAGGCACTTTTTTATTTTTACCTTGCACACCCTTCGCATTTCATTACATTTCTTCCTGTCAGATTATTATGAGTGACACAGAACTGCTGATATAATAATGTAGAGATGTGGGGGAGAAAAACACCAGGTTCCTTTACCTTCCAACCGTCCTTGTAACCTGAATATTCCAAGGAAAGAGGAAGGTGGAAGTGACATACCAAATGCCTGTAACAGAGGCTATTTGTGTCATCAGACTTCTTTCACATATTATAAAGGGTTCCTGGAGATGAACACAAAGTGACATGGATTGCCATAGGACTAGGCAATCTGCTCCTCCATCACTGCAGAATCACAGACTTGGGAAGGACCATGGAAGTCAACTATTCCAGCCTTGTGTTCCATGTAGGATTTGCAGCATCCTTTACATCACAGGATGTGTGTGTGACTCCAAGGTTCATCTTGTAATTGCGCAAGGCTTTCCAAAGTATGGGAATTCATAGTCTGAACTCCTGCAGCACAGAGAGATAACATCTTTCTTCCCTGCCTTCTTTTAGTCAGACTCAGGGGAATAAGCAAACCAAACTGGCATTTATTTTTGTGGCTGAGTGAAACAGTTTGACAATCTAGGGAAGATGAATAGCAGCGCCAACATGATTCATTTCTTTCTACATGTGTCACACATCGGGTGTGTGTATGTGTGAGTGTGTTGTGAAATATAGTCTATTTTCCCATTTGTAATAGAACCATAGCATTAGAGAACATAAGAAGAATCAGGCCAGTGGCCCATTTATGTGGTCCATCATCCTGTTCTAATAGTGACCATCCTACTGTCTACAGGAAGCCTGAAAGAAGGACCAGAGCTCAGTAGCCTTCTCCACACTTGTGTTTTTCATTGACAGGCATTCAGAGGCATACTTGTTCCAATAGCAGAGGTGAAACATAGCCATCATGGAGAGTAGGAGGGCCAGCTCAAGGCAGTTTGGCACCAGAGGTGAACAGCAAAATAGCACCTTTTCACCAGGAGAAAGGGGTAAGTAAAAATCTACATCAGCAAGGAGAGGAGGATAAAAACTTACACTGGGATATGATGCCCCTGTGTTGCCTCACTGAGGCTCATGGCTGGGCCAGCTCTGGCTAGTGGGAGAGCCTTATCTTCCGTAAAATTGTCTAATCTTCTTTTAAAGCTATCCAGACATTAAACTAATTGACGTAGTTCCCAAGTGCCCCTCTGGATCCCTCTTTTAATAACTGGTGTTACATTGACCACTTTACAGTCCTTAAGTACATAGGCTGATCTTAGGGGAAAGTTGCATCTTTTTGGTACTAGACCAGCAATTTCACATTTGAGATCTTTAAGAACTCTCAGGTGGATGCCACCTGAACCCTGCAATTTGTTGGTTCTTATTTTGTTTCCAAGCCCTAGAACTTCATTACTCATCACCAGGATTTGCCTCAGTTTCCCCTGAGAAAGTTAGCCCATGCAGAGGGATGTGCCTTGTATCTTGCTAGTCAAAGACAGATGCAAAAACAGCTGTGTCCAGGCTGAGCATACCCAGCTCTAACAATCTTTCCTCAATCTTTGTTGCACTCCTTTGGACACAATCCAGTCAATATCCTTCCTATGGTGTGGTGTCCAGAAATGGGCACAGGACTTCAGGTGGGCAATGTCTATTTACTTCTAAGCTCTCCTCCCCCCCACCTCCTGGCATGTGGAGTTTATTCTCTTTCTGGCTTTGTAAGAACCTGTTATTTCTAAGCCCATTAACCTTTCCCTTTGTTTCCCTTTGTTTCCCTTTTCAGGTTTTATTTTATTTTTCCCCCACCAGCCAACTGGCAAAAATATGTTTAGGTTCCTCAGGGTGCAAAGCTTGCAGCTCCATCTCTAATGCTAGGTATATTTGGAAATTATTGTTTGAAAAGTTTACTTGCTAACTTCATCAGAAGTATGATTGTATGTGCTAGCTGCTAACAAAGTTAGATGTATTGCATTTTATGTTCTGAAAGTGGAAAATGCAATTTAGGGCAGCAGTCCTAGAATCAAAGAATTGTAGGGTTGGAAGGGAATCCAAGGGTCATGGGTCATTGCCCGAATGGGTCAATGCCCCATTGACAAAAAGATTATTCCATCTACTACACCTTCAGCTTGGTGACGCGGGTAGTGCTGTGGGTTAAACCACAGATCCTAGGACTTGCCGATCAGAAGGTTGGTGGTTCGAATCCCCGCAATGAGGTGAGCTCCCATTGTTCAGTCCCTGCTCCTGCCAACCTAGCAGTTCAAAAGCACGTCAAAGTGCAAGTAGGTAAATAGGTACTGCTCCGGTGGGAAGGTAAATGGCGTTTTCTGGTTTGCCAGAAGCGGCTAAGTCATGCTGGCCACATGACCCGGAAGCCATACACTGGCTCCCTCAGCCAATAAAGCGAGATGAGCACCACAACCCCAGAGTCGGCCACGACTGGACCTAATGGTCAGGGGTCCCTTTACCTTTACCTTTACACCTTCAGCTCCCTTCAGACTATTGTCTGCTTCTGCTGTAGCTTGTAGGTCTCCTTTTGGGGCATCTGGTTGGCCACTGTGAGAACAAAATGTTGGACTAGATGGGCTGTTGGCCTGACCCAGCAGAGCTCTTCTTGTGGACTAGGTATCAGGAGGAATTTGGAGGAACAAGTGACAGAAGAGGAGGAGCAGGGGCCCGGGGATGCTGTGGAGCTCTTCAACCGCCCAGAGACAGAGGAAGCGGAAGAGAGGGCAGAGATTAGCCAGGAGGAGGAAGGGCTCAGGGATGCTGTAGAGCCCTTCAACTGCCCAGAGGCTCAGGAAGGGAGCTCAGACTCTGGAAGGGAGGAGGCTTTCAAATCAGCACAAACAAGGAAGGAAATGAAACATAAGGGTCAAAGACATCTCGTGTGATTCCCACGCCTACTTTGTCAGCGCAGGAATCGAAGGAAGCCACTCCCCGAATCTGATTCAATGGGTTCAGACGCATAATCCTGAACTGTAGCTGTTTCTTGTACATATGTGATAAAGACAGTAAATATCAAGCTGACTGTGCCGGGGTGTTAATGCGAAGGGGAGACACCACCTTTACACTAGGTGACAGCGAAGTCAGCACTGTGTGGCTGCACCAGAGAAGGCCATCTGGGACTCCTGCACTGACTGGGCTTCATGGGTGATGGGAGTCCAGAAATCTGGAGAGTAGCAGGTCAGTGGAGGCTGGTGTAGATGTTGATGCTGAGCTAGATGGACCTGTGGCACCTTCCCATGGACCACTGGCTCTCTCAGCTGCTTGGCCACAGCTGTTACAACTTGGACCCCAGCGGTGGTGAACTTTGGGCTCTCCAATTTCAGTGGCGTCCTATGTGATGCTAAAATTCAGCACACCTCTACCTCTTGTGCTCTGTTCTACAGCATTGTTGTGGCTCCCCTGCAGTGCCTAGTGCAGCTGAACCAGCCACCTCTGACCCCAGAGCCATGGCCAGTTGTTACAGAACTTTGTTGCCTGCCTAAGGGTGGCTACCACTTCAAGCACCTCTCATTTGGGCCTAATTCTTCAAAAACTGGGATATATGTTCTTAAGTTTTGGTCTTGATGGATGAAGTCCTTGCAGGGTTTCCCACCCCCTTCTTCAAATCTTTCTTTGTGGGAACATCTTTACGGATGAGGCTCCAAATGGCAACTTTTAACATGAGCGGGATCAGAAGAGCAGGAGGGAATTAAATGAAATTCTGTCTGCTTAAAAGGAGATGCAGGATGCTACAGAAGCCCTTGAGACTAATGATTACATTCCACTCCTCAGTTTCTGCCTGAGCATTTTCCCTGCATTAAATAGGAGTGGGCAGGAGGTTGCGTCCTATCAATATTTCAAGCTTAGTTATCAGATCCAGAGGAATCCAAGCCTTTTCTGTTCCAGCACTGCGTTCTCGGGTTTCAGATTTTGTTTTGACATATTATCCCTTTTCTGTGCATTTCTGAGTGCCTAATGTTTTATTAAGTGTTATGTCAGATGGATGGGTATTTTAATATTTATTAATTTAATGAAGAGCCAACCAGGTTTTTGTCTTTCCCCCATTTAGAATAAAGAGCCACACTTATCTGTTATTGGTGGGTTTCTGATGTGGTGGGTGAAGGTGATGAAGCGAGGCACTATGTGCTCCACCACTCCTAAAAAAGAGGTTATGGTTAGTTTTACTTGTACCATGCACAAAGAAAAAAACTGCCCCAAGAATATGGATGTCACCACCAAATAGCATCTTCCTGGCCCTTACAGAGGAAAAAATCATTTTAATGATTTTGTCTCTCAGTATTTCCCAATTCTTGCATACGCATGGGACACCTGTGGCTGTTCAGATGCTGATGAATTCCAACTTGCATCAGCCCCTGTCGTTATTCCCAGTGGTCTCCGATAGGATGGGGACTGTAGTCCAACAACATCTGGAGGGCCACAGGCTCCCCATTCTTGTGCTGGCAGACCCTTTTATGTTGACTGCAATATGTAGGTAACCACCTTGGGTCAGTGCCATTCCTGTCCCTATGATGGGAGAAATCCCCACCACCACCCTTTAGAGGAAGAAGTCTTGAAGGACCTCCACCAAAAGAGAGGGGATGAGAAAGGCTTCCTTCAATCCACTGGACCAATCAGCAGGCAACTAGGGGTGGTAGCACCCCTCTTCCTTCAACACATCGTCTGCCCCCCCCATCCACCCTCAGGTAGTGTGGACTAAGTAGGAGATTCAGAGGCGTTTTTAAACAGAGTTTGGATGGCCATCTGACAAGGATTCTTTAGCTGGAGTTCCTGCACTGCAAGGGGATGGACCATATGGGGTACCTTCCAAGTCTATGATTCTATTATTACCATCAACTGGTATTCAGAGGCACATTGCCTCTGCAGGAGGGCAGTGCTATGTATGCTTAGGTGGCTTCTCCTGTAGATTGCAATCCTTCCACTGTGCCTACAGTCAGATTCAACTGCCATAGCTCAGTTGGCTTCTGTATGTGGAATGGTAAGGGGCACCATCTTGCCCTTTGCCTCAGGCATCAAAATATCTCGAGCCGGCCCTGAAAGTTGCCTTGTGTGAAGTTCAGATGCATTTTTACTTTTTGCTAAAGCAACGCAGAGCTCCCGCTGAGAAACAGGAGAACAGCTCACCATGCCAGGAATGGATTTCTTAAAAAAACACAAAAAAGGTCCACCCATTCAGATGAAAGCTGTTGCTATAGATCAAGGGCAGAAAGGAGGACTTGATGTACTCAGAAACTCGTAGACTTCTGAGCACAGTTTCAATGATGCAACACATTTGTGGATCACCTATGCACATGTTGAGGCTTCCAGGCCCTCTCTGTGGATCAGCCTCCACCAACCTGGTGCCCTTCAGATATTTCAGACTACCACCAGTCCTGGCTGAAGCTGAATCACTGGTGAGGGCTGCCTTGGAGGCAATGCTGCTCCTGGGGAATCCAGTGGTGGCAGGAGGGGGCTGATTCAGGGCATTCTCCCTATTTCAAGCCAAAACCAGAAACCCATGATTAGAATCTTGCATAATTTTTGCTTTGCTGATGTGCATCCCCAAAGGATTGCTTTGAAAGTGAGGACTAAGTGATCCAGGAGGCCCCCAATGTAAATCCCCCTCCACCCTAATTCTGCAAGGGGAGACAGACAAGCGTACCATTCTTTTATTTCCCCGGTGGTCCTTTTGCAAAGTTATGATGGCATAATTCTTCCGCCTGTCTCCACAAAAGATTTGCACTGGGTGTGTGTGCATTAAAATGTCCACTTAAATCCAAGCAAGTCCCATTGGTTTTGATAGGGCTAGATGAGACTAAAAGGATTATGGACAGCAGCCAGTTTTATTACGTGATCTGATAATAATTCTGTTCTCCTTTGGTTTGTCTGTCCCCTGTATCCCACCTCACCCTGCTCTCAGTTCCTCCTAAAGGAGACTCTCTTCTGCATCCCTTATGGAAGCAAATGCAAACACAGCAGTGGTGGAACGATGGGAAAGTCATCAGGAAGCAAAGTAGTGATCGATCTACAATTACCGCTGGGTCTGGCAACAGTGGAAGCAAGACTAAAAATGGCAAAGAGGAAGGGGGGGAATCAAGCTGGGGGGGGGGGAATAAATAAGGGAAACCAGGAGACTGATGCAACTCTGAAAGCTGCTACAGGATGGACCAATGGTCTGAATATTCATAAAAGAGCTTCCTATGGCCATCACTGCTATGTTGTGGCCTACCCTGGCTGGTTGGCTGGTGGTTAGGCTAAAAATACCACTCTAAGCTCCTTGACAAAAGGGCATGATACAAGGCTAACAAACAAACAAATGTCAGGGTGATAGTGGCTTTAGAAGTGTTTTTAACTGGATTTTGCATGGATTGATAATATTTTTAAAATTTGGAGACTACACTGAAGTACATTTGAGCAGAGTGATAAATGAAAAATATGATCAGTGCATACACACATGCCACATAAATGCCATTTTCTATCAAATCAATAGGGATATAGGAAGCTGCCTTATACCTTAGTCAGACCATTTATTCACCTGGCTGACTACTGTCTACAGCAGGGGTCAGTAAACTTTTTCAGCAGGGGGCCGGTCCACTGTCCCTCAGACCTTGTGGGGGAGCAGACTATATTCTGAAAAATAAAAATAAAAATGAATGAATTCCTATGCTCCACAAATAACCTAGGGATGCATTTCAAATAAAAACACACATTCTACTCATGTCAAATCACCAGGCAGACCCCACAAATAACCCAGAGATGTATTTTAAATAAAAGGACACATTCTACTCATATAAAAACAGACTGATTCCCGGACCATCCGCAGGCCGGATTTAGAAAGTGATTGGGCCGGATTCAGCCCCTGGGCCTTAGTTTGCCTACCCATGATCTACAGTGACTGACAGTTGCTCTCCAGAATTTTAGGCAGGGAGTCTGTTCCGACCCTTCCTGGAAATACCCTTGGGGATTGAAACTGGGACCTTCTGCTTGAAAATATATTGCAGATTATTAATATGTTGCATACTGCAATCTAATGAAGATATTTTACTGTTCTATATGTTCCCAGCAGGTGTCTGCAATCTATAGTGGCAAGCAAGATTCTAAGGATGGTGCAGGAGAGCAAGTTCATTGCAGCTGCACCCTGGATACCAGCCAGCTCCTGACAGATCCCTTTGCTGGGACCCCTGACTTGCAGAAGCTGCAGAATGTGGCACCAGGGCCAGCTTTTGCACGGATGACAGGCCACAGATCCAGCTCCAGTGGGAGAAGCTGATGGGCACTTCATGTAGCCATGTTGCACAATGTTGGCTGGTTGGGGCATCCAATGGGTGTGTGACAGAAAGAGGTCATGTGATTGCTTCAGCATGCATGCCCTGCCACACGGACCATGCCACTCTCAGCAGATTTGCAGTGGCAAAGTTAAATGTGGGTGGGCACATATGGAACCCCATGTTCACTTTCTGCCACACAGGCTGAGCAGAGGGACCAAAACACCTAGCCCACATGTATTTGATGCACCTGTTCAGTTGCATAGAGTGACCTCAGGTTTTGTCGGTAACATGCACTGCAGGATAAAGATAATCCATTTATTTGGCATCCCGATTGCAATCAGCCCATGTGCTCCTAGCTGAACTGATCCTACAAGGCATATTTCACTGTGTGAGGCCTTGTATTAAAGATGAGACATGAATCAAAGTCTCCTTTAAACAAACTTATTTACTTTATGACATGTTTTCCTAAAGCAGCTCCTGCAGAAAAAAACAGATAGGACCCTCCATAACCCACAGACCAGTTAAGTGACAGGTCTGTTGTTTCATCAAGGCCATGTTGAATGCAAAGGAGATGGGCTGTAGCTCCTTGGTAGAGCATCTGCTTTGCACGCAGAAGGTACAGGTTCACCCCCCAGCATCTCCAGGTCGGGTGGGAACATCCCCAGATTGAAACCCTGGGAGCTGCTGCCAGTCAGTGGACAATATGGAGGCAGGTGCTCCAAAGGTCTGACTCAGTGAGATTCCTATACAGTGGTACCTCGGGTTAAGAACTTAATTCGTTCTGGAGGTCCGTTCTTAACCTGAAACTGTTCTTAACTTGAGGTACCACTTTAGCTAATGGGGCCTCCTGCTGCCACCATGCTGCTGCCATGTGATTTCTGTTTTCATCCTGAAGCAAGGTTCTTAACCCAAGGTACTATTTCTGGGTTAGTGGAATCTGTAACCTGAAGCGTCTCTAACCCGAGGTACCACTGTAATGCTGTAGCATTGGGGACTGCAAAATGATGCTTCTGGTGTGAACAGACTTGCCTGTGCATCTTATCTACTGGGTTATAATTCTCCATTGCTACCTGTCCCAGCCCAATGCAACCTGCAAAGGATATGGAAATATCAGGACTAGGCAACGTTGCAGTTAAGGCAAGGAGGCTGCTTGTTCTTCTTCTTCTTTACATGATCTGCCAGTGACATTACATAAGAACATAAGGAGAGCCCTGTTAGGTCAGGCTAAAGGTTCATCTAGTCCAGCATCCTGTTCTCACAGTGGCCAACCTGATGCCCCTTCAGGGAAGCCCACAAGCAGGACCAGAGCACAGCGACATGTTCTCCACTAATTGGCATTATTCAGAGGCATATTGCCTCTAACAGTGGAAGTACAGCTGTAGTGGCTAGTAGCAATGGAGAGTCCCCTCCTCCTCCTCTGCCTCCTACGTGAATGTGTCTGAGCCCCTTTTAAAGTCATCCGAGTTGGTGGCCATTGACGCAATATTGGGGGAGTGAATTTTGGAACAGGACTGTGTGGGAAAGTACTTTGGTTCGTCTGTCCTGGATCTTCTAACAATCAGCTTCACTGAGCGCAGGATGGTGGGGCGGGGCAGGGAGGTGGGAAGAGAAATCATTTCAGAACTTAATAGGCTGCCAGATGAAAATTTGTCAGACAGGGTTCGTGATCAGCATCTCCATCCTTCTCCCTGCACATGCTAAAGGGGTCACGATCCAATGGAATTTGGGAACCCACGGATGGGTAATCTCTGTATGCTGCCCATTCTTACCCACTAAATGCCACCCTATACCTGGCACCTAAAGCAGCTGCTTCCACCTTCATTGCTGCCTAGGTCCGTGGTTATTCATTTGCAGTGAGGGGCATCCCAGGTGACCTTGGATCCTGCCCTTAGTCCCCACACTTTTGGGGCTGGCAGGGGCCACTCAGTGGTGGTGAGAGAAAGTTGCTCTGTTCATGGTCAGAAGTAGCTGCTGTCATTATTATTTCACAACCCACAGGGCTCCGCTGCAACCATACTACCCCAATGAAAAAGCCCTCTGGGGGTGTCCCCTTGGGGGCTGTTATAGTAAGCCAGGCCTTGGACCACACATCCCAACCCAGCTGCATTCACTCAGACAACAATAAACAAGAAGACACACTACAAGCAGCTCAAACTCCTGCAGGCAGATATCACACAGGTCAAGCAACTGTTGTAGTGCAAACACACACACTTGTTCCCAGGGAGAGCGGACCAAGCCAGGACCAGGGCAGTGCACAGCCAGCCCTTCCCTGTTTGTCTGTAGGTCTGTGGGTTTGCCTGCTGTGTTCCTATTATGGGAAAGGCTGCAGCTCAGTGGTAGAGCATCTGCTGTGCATGAAGAAGAGCCCAAGTCCTGTCCCTGGCATCTCCAACTGGGAGTGCCCCTTGTCTGAAAGCTTGGAGAGCTGCTGCCAGTCCGTACAGACAATACTGGCTGACTCTGTATAAGGCTGCATCCGATGTAGTTACACTGCTGGCGAGTTGAATGCCTGGAAAACGAAGTTGCTTTTCTGTAAAAGGGAGAAGAAAGTCTGTCAACAGGAGCTGCCCATTCTCGATTTGCTTCCTCCAACTTGCCTCCTTCCATCTCTCTCTCAGCCCCACAAATCTGGCCTCTTCCTTTTGTTTCTGCTGCCTTTGCCTTTTCTTTTCAAGGCAACTAGTCTTGCCTCCGCCCTTTGGGCTCTTACTCACCAACACGCCCCCCCCCCCTCGAGGGACAGATCCGGCCTTATTTGGTTTCATAACAATAAATCAAAATTTAGTTAACCGTTAAACTGGGAGGTGGTATTGCGAGGAGAGTTATGTCTGGAATAAAGCACAGCCCATTTGCTGAGGTTTTTCTGCTCCCAGCAAAGACATATTTTTCTGCCCAGGTAACCAGAAACAAACTGCAAATCCACCTGGGATTGCCTTCCTTGGGATTTTAAAATGTTTCTTCCATCAATGCATTCTGGGTTATTTTATTCGGAAACCGAATGGTGAGCCAGGCAAGCAAGGCTACAGATTTTTATTTTTTTAAAGAACAGAACACAAACAAAACCAGCAACATATAAATGATACCACCTCCCATCAAAATTAATTTCCTCTATGGGGAATTAATAATTCAGTAGTTTCTTATATACTGTGTCACAGGGGAGATGGGGGTGGGGACTACACTACAGTGTACACACACACACACACACACACACACACACACATATACAAACACACACACATATATACATATTTTAAATGTATTTTTTCTTAATAAACAACCACCTCGCTTTGATCAAAGTTCCCTGGCACATAATACATAAAAACAGTTCAAGCCCTGTTAATATCTTTTTTGTAATAAGCAAGCCTCCCTCTTTTGATCAAAATTCATTCGATCCTGCTGTAGCCAGTGCGTTGGAGAGTGCGATGCTTCACTCTAAACACTGAATGTAGATGTACAGATAGAATCTGCACATCACTCCGTATGTTAATCCCTCTGTCTTTCTGGATACAGGCAGATGTTTCCTTTGCACCTGCCTAGCTGAAGCCTCTTTATAGAGAGAGTCACACGGACTCAGAGGACAAACTTTGCCTGCATATTAACTTCTCCCAGCCCCCCTCCCCGGAATTAACGCCCCTTTCTAACATCTAGTTAAGTTCTTGGCAACTTTGGGTTGAGCAAGACCTAGTGTGTGTGCAAGCGTCTTCTTGTGTGTGCAAAACTTTAGCAGAGGAGGGGAAATGCTGCGTCTATCTCTCTCCGCCGCTCCCCGCCCCCAAGCAGGGCGCTGTCCGAGGTTCTCCCCGCAGGGAACAAGCCTGCTGCCCCGCGTGCCCTGTTCGTCGGAGGGGCGCGTTGCGCGGCGGATTTCTCTGCACCTGCTCCTCGGAGGGGCGCGGTGGCGGTTCGGGCAGCGGGGTGGGGAGTGCAGACTTGCCTTCGTCAGATTTGCATGAAGAAGGCAGGCAAGGAAGTCGCTTTCCAGGCGCGGTGCTGCACCATCTTAGCCATCCTGGGCCCCGGAGGACACAGAGCCGCATCCCAAAAGCAGGGGCTTGTATTTTTTTGCGGGGAGGTGGGTCTCAGCGTCAGCCCTATCTTTTCCCTCCCTCCCTCCCTCTGAGTGCAGGGGGTGGGTGGGCAGCTTTCCTACCATGTTGCTATGGCGGAGACGAAGAGGAGAGGGGGGAGGAGGAAGCCTCGCCTCGGTTCTGCCCTGCAGGCGGGGGGGAGCATCACTTCGCCGGGAGCCGCGGAGAAGGAGCAAGAGCAGGAGGAGGAGACGGGGCGGGCGCAAAGGAGGCGGCGGCGGCGCCGAGGAAGGGAGGGACGGCGGGCAGCCCAACCCAGCTCGGGCTCCGCTCCGTTCCATGCGCGCCCGGGTCTCCCGCGGAGTTTCCCCACTCGCTGAGCGCCCGGAGGCCGGGCAAGGAGGAGGAGGAGGAGGAGGAAGGAAAGCAACGCGCTGCCCGACGGAGCCAGACCAGGTTGTTGCTGCCGCTCCTCGAAGACGTCCGGGCGCTCGCCGGAGATGCGCGGTTGAGCGCGGGGCTTGCGCGAACAGCGGAGGCACACAGCTCAGGTCAGTGGCAGGTCCGGGTCGCGGGGCTTTGGGTGCATGGAGGCGCACGCGGACTGCAGGGCAAGTCCTGCGGAGTGTCGTGGAGCTTGGTTCCGGGAAGCGCGCAGTCGGGCGGGCAGGCAGACGCGCAAGCCCGATCCTCTGCCTATACGCGGTCTGCCTCTCTCTCTCTCTATCTATCTCTCTATCTCTCTCTCTCTCTTGAAAAGGATAAGGCTGCGAGCCGGTACCCACTTACTTGGGAGCAAGCCCTTTTGAATTCAGCAGGTTGCGTTACGAGCCCCGTGGGTTTTACTCCCGCGTAAACCACACGTAAAATCGAGCCGGGAAAGGAGAGGTAACGGGACTCATGCTTAGGAGCGAGTCGCGCCACCTGACGCCGGGATCGCTCCGGGATTTGGTGTGGGGGGAGCAACTCTGTACGAGTCCAGAGGCTTGATTCTTCTTTACCCTCTTCCTGGCTCGGGGCGGGGGGAGAGAAGTTTCTGCAGCTACCGCTTGAGCTTCCAGGGCTGCCCCGCGGCTCTCTCGCGCAACTTTTTTTTGCTGGAAGGCAGAACCGCGCGAAGTGCGCGCAAGACGGTTTTTGCGCTTGGGCGCCTTGCTTGTTTGTGTGTGTGCCGGAGGAGGGGGGGGGGCTCCGGGCCAGGAGGTGTGTGTTTCCCACATGCATTTCTGTCGTAAGTTCTGTGCGGGGTGGGGGCAGGTTGCACCAAGCGTTGAAAGGAGCTGGACGGGGCAAGGAATTTGTTTGAAAAGAAAGTTTGCAACGGGAGCTGGGAAGGTCAGAATGCCATCTACGCATGCTCAGGGACTTTGCGACCATAAATGTTGGTGATCGCTTTATCTCGAGATGTAACGAGCCTTTAGCTCAGAATCCATGCCTGCCGTGTGCCCGAGTCTGTGGTGAGGAGGAGCTGATGTTCGGCAACCCGAAAATCTGTAAAATGGGGATGTTCCTTGATGTCTCCAGGAAATATTATTATCCAGGCCTTGGACGAATATCCAGGATCTGAGGGGAAGGCTCCCATTCCGGAGTGTTTTCTCATGGGGTAGAAATTCATTCCCACCCACCAAACGGAGGAGGCAATGCACTCTGATGCTCCCCAGTACACAAATTTTGGAGGGTTTCCTCAAAAGTGCTTATGTCCAATCATCAGAATACTTGGCACCTGTATAATAATTACAGGTAGCTATTTTGCTTCGTTGTGGAAAGGGTTGAAAAGATGGGGGCAAAAGTTTATTAGGAACAAAAAAATTGTGACAAAGTAATGGCATTTATGTACTGCACTTTAGAATGTACAGCGACTGTGGTCTTGTCATCCTTACAACAATCCTGTTAGGTTGGTCAATGTTATTAGCCCCATGCTGCAGATGAGGGTGGCTTGTCCCAAGGCCACCCATTGTAGTCTCTTCCCAAGTTGGTGCTCTCCAGATGTTTGAAACCACAACTCCCGCCAGCCCCCAGGCAGCATTGCCCTGTTAACTGGAAGTTGCAATTCCAGGCATCCGGAAGTTGTGGAAGACTGAACTAGTGAATTCTTGATGGAGAGTAAAGATTTGAAGCATGCGCTCTTCCCGATTCATCCCTCAGCCTCTTGGCTACTTTGCATATATAGGACCTGCCAGCTAACAGCTGGATCCTAGCGGCATTTACTTAGAAGTAAACCCAGCTGTATCCCAGCACACATGCCATCTCCATGGCTGAGCTTTTCATTCCTAGCCTGTAACCATTCTGAATAAGACATTCCATTGCAACTGTCAGCCTTTTGAAATTCACAGCATGCATCAATGCAAGGATTCAAAATATCTGGGTTCCTGTAAGATGCTTTTTGCAAAAGGGGTATGTCAGAACTTTTAAGGGGTCAGGGCACAACTGGATGGGTGCTGTTTATCCACCAAACCCAGGGAAATGAATGGGAGATGGGCACAGTGCTCTTGCATAGATTTCACTCATTTCCATAGGGCTGGCACGGGAGAATTTGGGGTGGGGGGAGGAGCCTCACCTGACTTTATCCTTCCTTTTAAAGTAACTTCCCTGAATGTGTATTTGCAGACTGCAGCCTCTCCTATCCTATAGATAGATTTCCCCCCACGAAAAATATGGGCCTAAATCAATACACATTATTTGCAAATACATGTCCCTGAATCCCAGCTGACCTTTCTTCCCTTTTTCCCTCTAAGAAAAGTTGCTTTAGGATGGGGCAATTTAGAGCAAAGTGTTGAGGAGAGGGTTGCTCAAACCCTTTCCCCCACCTCTCTGCTTTGGGTGCAAACAATGTGTTTGGTCTGCATGTAGACTTGGAAAAGAGATGAGGTGGGGAAAGGGTTATTGTGTTCCCTCCTTTTGATGCCTCCGCACTCCAAAAATTTTTGTGTGTGCATTTCATAAGGAGCTGGCTTTCCACTGGCTAACTAGAGGAGAGTTCAGCAGGTTGATTTCAGGAATGTATCTCACCACTGGAAGCTCAAAGCACATAAATCGTCTCTTTTGAGAACAAAGTAGTGTAAGAATTTTTTTATGATCTGGATACATTTATGAAAGGTATTGTGGAGCAAAATGTACAGGGCGTCCAGCCCAGGTGTGCTGCTGGAGCGGATGAGAGTTGCAATGTATTTATTTATTTAATAGCATCTATATCCCTCCTTTTCCTCCCAGGAACTCAAGGCGCCACACACAATTCTTGCCCTCCCCACTTAAACCCCACAACAGGTAGGTTAGGCTGAGAGTGAGTGACTAGCTCAAAGTCACCCAGTGAGCTTCATGGCTGAGTGGGGGTTCAACCCCTAGTCTCCTGGGTCCTGGACTGGCGTTCAGTCCAAAACAGCTAAAGGACAGCAGGTTGAGGAAGGCTGTGATAGACTGACAAGTTAGGGCATGGTGTTGGTGCAACAAGCATTGTTGCTTCAATAAACTTAGCAGCTTGGAGTACAGTGGTGCCCCGCAAGACGAATGCCTCGCAAGACGGAAAACCCGCTAGACGAAAGGGTTTTCCGTTTTGGAGGTGCTTCGCAAAACGAATTTCCTATGGGCTTGCTTCGCAAGACGAAAATGTCTTGCGAGTTCCTGCGGTGGTTTCCCCCCCCCCCTTTTTCCCAAGCCGCTAAGCCGCTTATCAGCTGATCCGCTAAGCCCGCTAAGCCGCTAATAGCGCTAAGCCGCTAAGCCGCTAAGTCGCTAAGTCGCTAATGGGCTTGCTTCGCAAGACGAAAAAACCGCAAGACGAAGAGACTCGCGGAACGGATTCTTTTTGTCTTGCGAGGCAAGCCTGCTGTATAGCTGTATAGCTGTATAGCTGAAATATCCCCCCCCCTGCATCCCATAAAGCCCATACTTAAGCAGTCTTGCTGCATCATTCAGACTCCTGTCCTTGCCTTCAGCTATCTCACCATGCCCTCACCCATTGCAGCCTTCACCCTAAAAGATGGCTAGGCTGGCCCTAACCACAGCATTTCTTGTGAGTGGAACCTGAGAGCTTTTATTTGGGGTGTTCTTCTGTTTGTTTGGTGACCACATGTAAGGCAAGAATGGGCAAAAAGTTACAGTCCTACTTAATTCACTCTTCCAGAAATAATAAATACAAAATGCAGCCATCCTTTGAAACTCACACTCCTCTAAACTTCACAGTGCAGTTCTGCAGCCCCCCCCCAATGTGTATTGTAGTGAAAAGTATGCACAAAAATGCATGAATTAGTGAAAAAATAACATATAATGGGCAGTGGATTACGGGAGGAAATCACTGCAAAAATGTGTGCATTAGACAAAATTACATACACCCGTCTGTTTATATTAGGAAAAATCCACACTTAAATCCTGACGAATCTTCATGAGATGCTGATGATTTAATTGCAAATTGCTGCAAAATGTGGAGAACTGAATTTAAGATTGGGGGAAAGAATGAAAAATGGAAAGAATCAAAACGGACAAATCCTAAAATGCTGGTGAATTTTCATGAAGGCTTAAAACGAATATAACAAATAGATGCAGAAATAGGGCAAACTGAACTGAAGACAGAAAATGAGATGCCCTAATGGACATGTTTGCCTACCCCTCAGGGAAGCCTGCCTCAGCTCTATGTTCAATATGCAGAGGGGCAGCTCAAGTGTATGGA
Organism: Podarcis liolepis; assembly: GCF_965112155.1. NCBI lineage: Eukaryota > Metazoa > Chordata > Lepidosauria > Squamata > Lacertidae > Podarcis > Podarcis liolepis. The sequence continues at coordinate 56,270,305 of NC_139561.1, read as the reverse complement.
AAAGGCTCGCCTCATAAAAGGGAGCATTACTGCAGTGTTACCCTTTCTACACCAGAGCCCGCTTGCATCTGATGCATGAAGTTACATCAGTTTTGTTTTTTAGATCTGTGGGGTTTTTAGAGGCTTTTATTGATCGTGTTTATTGTAATTGGTTTTAGCATTTCTATTGTATCTGTAACTTGCTTTGACTCATTTCCATGAGTCAAGGTACACACACACAGTTTTGAATAAAAAATATTGTTGTATTTCATTAAAGAAAAAAATCCAATCGTTCACTATCAGGGTGAGGCTGATTTTCATCAACATGACGTTTTTCTCCCTAGAGATATCCAGGGATGGAGATGGATAGTGGGCAAACTGAGCAGATATCAAAAAACTAGGATGGCACTTGTTCCTCAAGTGTCTTGGTGGAGAGATTCTGTAATTGATACTTAGGGTTAGTTCTCCTAAGAGTTTCCTAGCTTGAGTCATGTGGAGTCTGTCTCATCTAATCTCCCCTAGTTGCATGTTTACATGGGCCCCTCGCATTTATGTCTCGTTTGTTCATTTTGTCATGCCAATGAATTCTACTATGTACATTTGACATCTCTCCTGTCTTTTATCCAGCGTGAACAGTGCTTGTGCATGACACAGATAATAGAGCAGAGGCATAGCTTTGTTGCAACCTGAGATGAGAGCGCTGCACTGATTCGGCATCAAAAACAAGAGCAGTCGTGTCCAAAGGATGGTGCAAAATATATTTATTTGTTAGAAAGCCCAGTGTGGTTCAAATGATGTGGCTCTGTCTCAGACATTTCCTTCCTTTCATCCTAAAAACATCTTCACTCGAACACTGTCAAGTTTTCTATATGTAAAAAATACTACAGCGGTATCTCGGGTTAAGAACTTAATTCGTTCTGGAGGTCCATTCTTAACCTGAAACTATTCTTAACCTGAGACACCACTTTAGCTAATGGGGCCTCCCGCTGCCACCATGCCACCGCCACACGATTTCTGTTCTCATCCTGAAGCAAAGTTCTTAACCTGAGGTAATATTTCTGGGTTAGCAGAGTCAGTAACCTGAAGCGTCTGTAACCTGAAGCGTCTGTAACCTGAGGTACCACTGTACTCTTTTTCTCTAGCAGGGACAACCAATGTAGCCCTCTGCATATGTTGTTAGAGTACAACCAGCACAACCCATTGTCAGGGAGGATGATGGGAGCTGTAGTTCAGCAGCGTCAGGAGGTGGAGACAGCAGCGTAGCTAGCCGCTTGGGTGCTCGGTGTGGTGCTCGCATCCAGCAGCCGGCAGCGGGGCGAGCTGCCCATGGGGGTGGGGCGAGCCAAGGCTGCGTGGAGCCTCTCCACAGCCTCCCCCTCACTTGTAGGGCAGCTGAGGTGGTGGTCAGACTCAAGCCCCGCACTGCTGGAAAAAGCAGCGTGGAGCTTGCAGGTAGTCCGCCCACCGCCTCCTGCTCAGGAGAGACGCATGGCTCAGGTATGCTGCAGGCCCTGTGGTGTGGTGCCCAATGCCCCCCCATCACCTAGCTAACAGTGGCATAGGAAGGGGGGTGCGGGGGTTGCAGGAGTTATTTTTTTAAAAAAAGTGTTGTGAGCCCATTTTCAAATAAAACACGCACACATATTTTTGCCAGGGTGGCTGGGGAAACTCAGCCAGATGGGCAGGGTATAAATAAATAAATAAATAAATAAATAAATAAATAAATAAATAAATATTTTGCCACCCCCCTCAGTAATGACACCTGGGGTGGCTAGCACTCCACTGGGTGGAGGAGGCACTTTGGCTTACACCCATGAGGCTTGGTGAGGTAACTACCTCAGGCTGGGGACAGCTGAGAGGAACAATAGAAGTCTGTGCTGCTTGCCGCCTCCTGCCATTGCTGCTGTTGCCACCTCTTCCTCTTCTGGCCACTGTCGCCTGTTCTTCTCTGGCTTCCTTTTTTCTCCCTCACCACATTCAGCAAACCAGGCCTTCCTCAGGCCACTTCCAGTCACCTCAGCCAGAGGAGATGTAGGGGGGGAGGGGTGGGTGCTATTTTCTGTTTCACCTCAAGTGGCAAAACGTCCTGGGCCAGCCCTGGTTGGCTTTTCCTGTTCCGTAGCATCTTTGGATAGAACTCCTCTTCTTTGTATTGTGATAGATGGTGGTGATGGATTAGTTTGAAATGTGTGGCATATGGATTATCAGGGAAGTGATGAGTGGGATCTGCAATTGGACGTTGCAGTGCAACCCCCCTTCCTACAAGGCACTTGCAGCCAGCCACTCTTTCCCTTGCCCCAAATTCTATTTTCCTTTCCCAGCTGCCATTCTACATCCCATGGCATTCCACACTCCGTTCCTCCCATCCACTACATGGCTACTTTTAAAGTGTACAACTGAAAGAGCCAGATGGGGTCAGAGGGTTGCCATACAACAGCTTCTCTCTGCTTTCCTTTAATGCCACCTTAAAGGCATACCCCAATAGGAAACCTTATTTAAAGGGCAGGTATAAGTAACACGGGTCTAGCAAAGGACTTTTAATAGTGCTGTGCTCTTTTTATTATTTGTATCTTAATAAATATGCTTTTATTATGTTTTAATCCTATTGGAGTTTAATTACTTTTGAACAATTATAAATATGGACAACGGTGAGGCAGTTCCCAGGGGCAATGTGAGGCAATGTGTTTTCTGAGGGGGCTGAGCCCCCTCGATATTCAGGCTCTGCCCCTGCCTCCTCGCGGCATTGTGCACACAATGTGAGGGCATTGCATGACATCATACGCATGACGTAATGACATCACATGGCATTGCAACTCCCCCACCCCCAATTCTATTAAGAAGGTGGCGCCTCAGTATGGAACCGTGCATTGTGGGGTGGGTGGGATTTCAGGGGCTTTTGGATACACTTTCTCTTTTTAGTTTGCTCTGAAACAATAGAGCCGCACTGACTTCCTCTGTCAGGGTGAAAGAGACTATTGACTAGATGCACAGTAAATTTTTGTTTAACAGTTTCCCGAACTTCTGAGAGCCAAGGCAAAGCTTTCCTACCTGCTTTGAATAATAAAAAATGGGGGGGGGGAGAGGAGCCCATTGTTGCAGGGCCAAGGCTTTGCTTTAACTGTTTGCTGTGATTCAGTCAGACACAATGGGCAGCCTCCTCTATGGCAGACCCTCCAAGTGTCCCTATTTTCCAGGGACAGTCCCAGATTTACAGAATCCAGTTTCTGTTTTGATCCCGGAATGACCCACTTTTCCATAGGACATTCCTATTTTCATCAGGGAAATATTGGATGGTGTGTTAAGACATCCCTATTTGTATTGGAGATATGTTAGTGGAAATGGAGTTCTCTGACCCCCAAGCCTTCTGAAGGCAGCCCTGTATAGGGAGGTTTTTTAATGTTTAATTTGTTAATATGTTTCTATATATGCTGGAATCCACCCAGAGTGGCTGGGGCAACCCAGTCAGGTGGGTGGGGTATTAATAATAATAATAATAATAATAATAATAATAATAATAATAATAGATAGGACATCCCTATTTTCACAGGAGAAATGTTGGAAGGCATGCTAAGGGCAGGTACTCAATCAGCCGGGTCTTTGCAACAGGGCCAACTGAATGATATAACCACAAAGATTTTAGCAGGGCTGCCTGCCCTGGGAGAAGGCTGGCTGGAAGGAATCCAGGCCAGAATTGGGTCTTTGTTCAAAGAGGCAGTGTGCCAGTTCGGGTGTGCGTGTGGTGCTCTGGGCTCGCGGGACCATTTAATTATTTAATCTCTTGATTTCTCATGGCACACCGGCCATTCTCTCATGCCACGCTAGAGTATGCACTCGCTAGCACGCAGCCGGGGGAATCACTGACCTAAGCAAAGCTCTCCTAAATTAGAACAGTCCTGGCCAAATCCTTGTTATTTATTGGTGGCGCTGCCATTTGATGAAAGGATCTCATTTTGTTCGACAACCACCTTCTCATCAATTCCCTTCATGTCTGTGGGATTTGCTCTTTATTCCAGGAGAAGGCCTTGAAAAGCTCTCTGTGCTGGAGAATAAGCTCTTTGGAATTCATGGGTTTCCAAATTAAACTTTGGCTGACACCTGCTACCTCGCCCAGGAGAGGAGAATGTCACTGTGAGCCTGAGACAGACTGGGTCTCTCTTTCCTAGCAAAGTGCTTTTAAAAAAAGAAAATTAGGCAATTATTCAAAGCAGAATACATACAGTAAATGTTTGAGGCCTAGAAACCAAACACAAGATTTAACAGCTGTTTCAAGAAAGAAATCAAATTGGGGAATGCTTGGAACAATTAACCTTCCTGGATGCCTTATGCAGAGATGCCTAATCGATAGTAATCCAATAAGCTAAGTAAAATCAAACTTATTACAATGTATGTATAAATGAATATTGGCAGCTCGTCCTTTGTCTTGTCTCTCTGACATGTGAAAATTTAGTACGCCTTAGTTCCCACAAGCTCTGTAAGAATTTAGACAGCACCATAACATAAGGTCGAAGCTTAATTATTTACGGGTGGGCATCAATCAGGTCATATGGATGATTTATTTATACACTGCCAGGGCCATAAAGTGAAATGGTGAATTCTGATTTTGCCTTCTTGTTGGAGCAAGGAGGGGCAAGTTCCTTGGCCTTTGGAAAGTGGTGGAAGTTATTATTATTATTATTGTTATTGTTGTTGTTGTTATTAATAATAATAATAAATATGTATACCACCATATAGCCATAGATCTCAGGGCAGTTCATAACATAAAATTACAAAATAATAATAATAAAACACATAATAAAAATAGAAACAAAAACAAACCAATAATCGTCCCACTTTAGGATCCCAATATGAGGGCATGAGGGTTGAATCCTGCCTCTGCTGCCCTCAAAGCAAATATTGAAAGCAACTTACAAGGTGGCCAGCTGTTTATCCAAGAAATAATAAAGACTCCTCAGAATCCTAGGATTAAAGAGTTCAAAGGGACTCCAAGGGCCATCAAGTTCAACCCAGTGCAATTCAGGAATCACAGCTAAAGAATCCCTGACAACTTTTGATTAAAAAACCTCCAGCAAAGGAGAGTCCACCACCTTCTGAAGTAGTCCATTCCGCTGTTGAACAGTTCTTACCCTCTAAAAGCTCTGCCTAATGTTCAGTCAGAATCTCCTTTCTTGTATTTTGAATCCCTTTGTCCGGGTCCTATTCTTTCGCAGAAGCAGAAAACAAGCTTGCTCCTTCTTCCATGTGACAGCCCTTTAGAAATGTGAAGATGGCTGGCATATCACTTCTCAGTCTTCTCTTCTGTGGGCTAAACATACCCACCTCCCTCAACCGTTCCTCATTAGGCTTAGTTTCCAGACGCTTGATCATCTTGGTCTCAGGGTGGTTTAACAAACAATTTCCAGAGTGGTTTAATAATTATAATCACTCCCTCTTCCAAGAGAAATCTGGGAACTGCAAGAGAATAGGAGGTCTCCTAATAACTCTCAGCATCTTTAAGAAGCTACATCACTTTTGAGAAAGTGATGACTGTTAAAGTAGAATTATAGTGCTTTAAGTGCATGGTGCAGATGTGACCCAAGTTGGGGAAGGCTAGATGACACAAGGAAGGGAGGAAGAGGAGATCCAGGGGTGCTCTGTTGTTGTAGCCCCACATTTGCCAGAATGCGTCATTGTTCAACCCATATCATCAGAATATACTGTCTAAAGCCTTATGCAACTCCTTTAAGAAACCCAAGAAGCTGCTCCGTAAAGAACATCAGAGCATTGCTGGAAATCAGCTTTGAAAGACTGACCTGGGGTTTTCTTTGTCAAGAGGTGAAGACACAGCCAGCCTTTTCCATCTCACAATTAACACCCCCAAATCAATGGCTAGCCTCCTTTTTATGCTTGCCTTGGTCGTAAGCAGGAAGGCTCTGTAAAAACACCTTCCTAGATATCTGGTGAGAAAACAGCATGTAATAAGCTGGCTTTGCCTTAGAACTGTCTTTTGCGCAGGGAAGGCTAATCTGGCCAGGCCTGAAGCTGCTGAATCCCAACACAATTTGTTGATTACCTGGGTGCAAGGGTACCCCCATGAGATAGTCTTTAGTTTTTGCTTCGGGGTCATAATTAGTCATTTGAATGAGGTTGACATAGAAAACTGCCTGGTATCCAGGCAGAACATTGGTCTTACATAGTGTAAGAAGATAAGGAAAGCCCTGCAGGGTTAGCCCAATGGTGCATCTATTCCAACATCTATTCCAACAGGGTGCTCATCAATGGTTCCTCTTCATCCTGGAGAAGAGTGACTAGTGGGGTGCCACAGGGTTCTGTCTTGGGCCCGGTCTTATTCAACATCTTTATCAACGACTTGGATGATGGACACAAGGGCATCCTGATCAAATTTGCAGATGACACCAAACTGGGAGGGGTGGCTAACACCCCAGAGGACAGGATCACACTTCAAAACGACCTTGACAGATTAGAGAACTGGGCCAAAACAAACAAGATGAACTTTAACAGGGAGAAATGTAAAGTATTGCACTTGGGCAAAAAAAATGAGAGGCACAAATACAAGATGGGTGACACCTGGCTTGAGAGCAGTACATGTGAAAAGGATCTAGGAGTCTTGGTTGACCACAAACTTGACATGAGCCAACAGTGTGACGCGGCAGCTAAAAAAGCCAATGCAATTCTGGGCTGCATCAATAGGAGTATAGCATCTAGTTCAAGGGAAGTAATAGTGCCACTGTATTCTGCTCTGGTCAGACCTCACCTGGAGTACTGTGTCCAGTTCTGGGCACCACAGTTCAAGAAGGACACTGACAAACTGGAACGTGTCCAGAGGAAGGCAACCAAAATGGTCAAAGGCCTGGAAACGATGCCTTATGAGGAACAGCTAAGGGAGCTGGGCATGTTTAGCCTGGAGAAGAGGAGGTTAAGGGGTGATATGATGTTGTTGTTGTTGTTGTTGTTGTTGTTTAGTCGTTTAGTCGTGTCCGACTCTTCGTGACCCCATGGACCAGAGCACGCCAGGCACTTCTGTCCTCCACTGCCTCCCGCAGTTTGATCAAACTGATATGATAGCCATGTTCAAATATATAAAAGGATGTCATATAGAGGAGAGAGAAAGATTGTTTTCTGCTGCTCCAGAGAAGCGGACACGGAGCAATGGATCCAAACTACAAGAAAGAAGATTCCACCTAAACATTAGGAAGAACTTCCTGACAGTAAGAGCTGTTCGACAGTGGAATTTGCTGCCAAGGAGTGTGGTGGAGTCTCCTTCTTTGGAGGTCTTTAAGCAGAGGCTTGACAACCATATGTCAGGAGTGCTCTGATGGTGTTTCCTGCTTGGCAGGGGGTTGGACTCGATGGCCCTTGTGGTCTATTCCAACTCTATGATTCTATGATTCTATGATCCTGCTCTCCCAGTGGCCAACCAGATGCCTGTGGGAAACCTGCAAGCATTCTCTCCTACTCTGGTCTCCAGCAACAGGTATTCAGAAGCCCTACTGCATTCAACTGTGGAGGCAGAGCATGACCATCATGGCTAGTAGCCATCGATAGCCTTATTCTCCTCCATGAATTTGTCCAATCTGTTTTTGAAGCCACCCAAGTGGTTGGCCATCACTGCCTCCTGTTGGAGTGAGTTCCACAGTCTAACTATGTGCTACATCAAGAAGTCCTTTCTTCTGTCTGTCCCGAATCTTCCAACGTTCAGCTTCGTTGGATGTCCACGAGTTCTAGTGTTAGCACACTGACTGGAAAAGGCTGCCCAGGATTGCAGATGGAGATATGCCCAGCCCAATATGGAGGTGCTAGAAATGGAACATGAGACCTTCAACACTAAGGTTACCAGATTTTTTTTCAATGAATCCAGGGAAACTTTTCAACTTCCTACTAAACAGATGGATTTTGTCAGGGGACTGATTTGTAAATCCGGGGACGGACGCCTGATAACCTTATTCTACACACAAAGCAGGCGCTCTGTTCCTGGGCTGCAGTCTTTCAAACTAAAAATATAAAAGATTCTAGGCCTCATGGGTCTGAATAAAGAACATGGGAAGGTCTTTTTGTTAGAATTCCTGATCTATGATTGCAGTCATGGGGTTTTTGTCTTTCACACGACGTGATATGTTTTGACTCCACAGAGTGGGAAGTGATGAAGACAGGACATTTGTCCATGAAGTGGGACTATTGTCCTTTGTTCTTTTCTCTTTGCTGTCTGATGCTAGAGAGAGAGGGAGCCATGTTGCAGTGCTCCGTGTGTGTTTATATGTAAATAAAAGTAGATTAGCCAAAATGCTGAGTTGCTGAGGTCTGTTTCGCAACTGCGCAAACTCTGCGGATCCCCAAGTGTGCCAACGTCTGTTGGCATCAGTCGCTGTGATGTTCGGGCTGAAGAAAGCTTTTGAAGTTCCCGAACGATTGACCAGGAGGGAGAGAACATGCCAGTTGAGCATGTGTCTCTGCCAGGGTCCTATTCAAGTGTAGGCTGAACTCCTGACAGCTTTATACTGCGTCAGAGAATTGGGGTCCCTCTAGTTTGGTCTTGTCTATCTTGGCTGGAGGCATCTCTCCAGAATTTCAAGCAGGGAGACTGTTCCAGCCCTACTGGGGATTGAACTTGGAACCTTTTGCTTTCAAAGTGGGTTCTCTTCCATTGAACTACAACCCATTTGCTCTTAACATGGAATATAAGACATCAAAAGACATTTCCTCCAGTGAACACTGTGTGAATATTGACTTTCCTTTAATCCCATTAAGTTCCATTGTTTGTCCTTGCTGCTGCTGATACTTTGGTGTGATTTCACCCCTGGCTACTCCTCCATCCTTTTTTCCTGGTTTCCTTTGCACATTTACCTGGGAGGAAGCCCCATTAAGCTCAGTGGGACGGCCCTCTGATTCACCTTGTGTAGGCTTTGGTGGTCACAGGTGTGATCCTAACCAGTCAGAGACCACACAGTAAATGGGGTGGCATTACAATGCTATATATCCAATCAGATTTGGCTGTGTGATGATGTCATTGAGGACAAGTGAAGGCAACTGAGAGTGAGCAACAGAGCAAGTGAGAGAAAAGCAAAGGAACGGATAAACATTTTTACAAGACGGTGGGAAAATCATTTTAAAAGAGGGGGGTTGTTTTGGCAGCCCCCAAAATGTTGAAAAACATCTCCCCTGCCTTCAAACCTTCTGAGGGTGTGATGGGAAGATCTCAAGAGCCACTTCCCCACTTCCCCCAAAACATTTTCTTTTAGGAGTGTCACTGGGTGTAATTACAGCGCAGGATTCACCCAGCTATCCTCAGTCAATTCGAAATGTGAGCTGCATCTTATTTATTTCCTTGAGCTCCAGAAATGTCAAGATTAAATTAGCTGTGGAGGAGAATGAAACGTGAAGAAAAACCAGGGCAGGAAAGAGGGGGAGACGCCAAAGAGGGAAGCTAGGAAGAGGATCTACAAAGGGAAACGCAGCACAAGGCACTCTGGTCTGCGCCTCATTTTTATAGCATCGTAAAGCTGGGAGGGATCCTGCGTGTCGTTTCATTCAATGAAACACTCATTGCAGGATTGCCGTACATGTCATCATCTCAGGGATGGCCAACATTGCCATTCAGTATGTTGTCCTCCAGATCAATAGTCCAGGGACTCCAGGGACCATATTGCAGCAGGTGGTCAAGCTTTAGAATCATCTAGCACAGGTATCCCCAAACTCGGCCCTCCAGCTGTTCTGGGACTACAATTCCCATCATCCCTGACCACTGGTCCTGTTAGCTAGGGATGATGGGAGTTGTATTTCCAAAACAGCTGGGGGGCCGAGTTTGGGAATGCCTGATCTAGCACCACCCAAGAGAAATGGCTTCATGGGTCCTTGCTGAGCCATTATCTTGTTTACAAAACTTTAAAAAAAACAACCCATACCCTGCCTGTCATGTCATATATGGCATCAGGTGTGGTAAAGCCGAGGTGTGGACAGAACATGTTTTGCAAGCCCCACTGATCAGCTGGTGGTGCCTGCAAAGTCCCTTGCATAGTTCCACCTGGTGATTGATAGGTGGACAACCCGCAAGGGGGTACCTAGATAAGGATCTGGCGCATCTGCCCAACCCAGTTCTGAATTCATCATGGACATGTATGAATTTTACACAAATAAACTGTGTATTTTATGGAGATATCTATAGACTCGGGGCAGATATCTATAGACTCTGTGTCTCTCCATCTCTGCTTTATTCAAACATCTGCTATTGTTTAAAACCACCATTTAAAAACCTTCTTTCTCTTGTGCTCCCATTCAGGACTTCATGCAAACCAAAGGTCATGATGAGACAGTACAAATCCTCCAATGGAGGCTGTGCAATGACAGCCATCCATTTTTATGTCCATAGGAACCAAAGTTTTTGGGATGGACAGAGGTGGAACTGGGACAAAAGAGTGACCAGGTAGCTCCATATCACAAAGGAAATGGGTGGGCAAGATGCCATGCCATCAGATGAAGAGGCAGAAGCCAGGGGCAGCTTGTGGAGCCAGAATCGCGACAGCAAACTCTGCATGGTGTCTGCCTGCATGTGGGACACTCAGACCTTTGTAGGCTGATGCAGCAAGCCTGCCCCTACCTTAGTAGTGGCAGAGCAGTAACATTATGGTATAGTTTTCACCTGTAAAGGGTGCATCAGAAATGCATTTGCAAGTCCATATTTCGAGATAAAATATGTTTGGAACTGCACATTTTTAGCAGAAATGTGTTTTAAAATACAGTGGTGCCCCACAAGACGAATGCCTCGCAAGACGGAAAACTCGCTAGACGAAAGAGTTTTCCGTTTTGGAGGTGCTTCGCAAAATGAATCTCCTATGGGCTTGCTTCGCAAGACGACAATGTCTTGCGAGTTCCTGCTGGTTTTTTTTCCCTCCCCCCCTTTTTCTAAGCCGCTAAGCCGCTTATCAGCTGATCCGATCAGCAGATAAGCCGCTAAAAGCTGCTAAAAGCCGCTAAAAGCCGCTAATAGCGCTAATAGCGCTAATCCGCTAATCCGTCAATGGGCTTGCTTCGCAAGACGAAAAAACCGCTAGACGAAGAGAATCACAGAACGGATTCTTTTCGTCTTGCGAGGCACCACTGTACAAAGTCTGAGGCATATTCAAAAGGATTTTTTTTAAAAAAAAAACCAACCAAAAACCAAAGATTAATGTGGAAATGGGATGGAACAGATTTATGATGATTTGTCCACCTCTGGTTCTAAGGAATGTACAAGAGCAACGCCCAACGCAAGAAGTCTAACTCAGCGCTGCATGAAGAAGGACTTCCTTTTCTCTGACCTGAATCTTTCAGCATTCAGCCTCATTGGATAGTTCCCAAATTCTAGCATTATGAGAGAGGGAGAAAAACTTCTCTCTGTCCGTTTCCTCCATGCCATGCACAATCTTAGAAACTTACATCACCTTTTACCTTTTCTCTAAACCGAAAGGTCCCAAACACTGCAGCATTTCTTCATGGGCGAGTTTTCCAACCCTACAATATCCAATGCTCTACCACAGAGCTACGTCCCTTCTCCAAAACATACAGTGGGGTGCCTTGTCCTGTTTCACCACCTGAGGTGGAATGGGAAGCTGGCACCGCCCTGGTGGAATGCTGTCACAAGAGACCAGACCCTGCAGGATTTGACATCTTTCCGCAGGGCCTGCAAGACAGAGCTGTTCTGCCAGGCCTTTGGTCTGGGCCCAGTCTGACCCCCTTCTTTCCATGAAACCCTGTATGTAAGTGGCCCTTTCTATCGGCCCATATGGGACCAGCACAGGTGACTGGGCCTGCGAATATTTAATATTCCTACCTTTTTGGCTGTGATTTGTGGGTTGGCCACTTAATTTTATTTTGATTTTACTGCGATTTTGAGCTGTGTTTTAATCAATTGTTTTGTGCATTTTGTGCATTTAATGTATTATATATTTGCTGAGCCCGACCTTGGCCGGGGAGGGCGAGGTATAAATAAAATTTATTTTTATTGTTGTTATTAATCTGCCACCACATATTGCCTGCTGTACGTCAACAGCCCCTCTTGTGTCCCCACCAAAGCCTTGTTTACTGGAGTCACACAGCTGAAGCTTCTGGTTTACAGTGAGTTCTTTCAAGAGCCCCATAAGATCACGAGAGCCCTGCAGGATTGTCTGCAGGCTTCTCAGCAATCTCGCGTGTCTCCTGCCTCACGGACAGGACGGCCCTGCGCCTCCTCCATCCTGCAAGGAACAAAGGGCGCGTTCCCCTTTTTTTGTCCTGTTCAGCTAGTGACACGACGCTGTTCAAAGCGGGCATCAGGCAAACCAAGGCTCAAGATGGCAGATTCTGCGGATTAGTCATGGCCCAAACAGAGGATTTCACACCTCCTGCCGAACAGGCGTTAAGGGATGAAACACCACCAAGTGATTAGTGCTGTTCTAATTGAGTGGAATAATAAATGTGCGAGCATTAGTCACCAGCAGGAACTGGCATTTCTGTCTGCCTTCGGATGAGCAGAGACACATGCACAGAGAAGTATATTCCAGTCAAGCTGATTTTTCCAGCATCAGCAAAGGTTTGGCCAAGGGGAGCCCATTGAGAGGGAATGTGTAAGGTTGCACGGCGGGTCTGCTGCAGGATTTGCCTCCTGGGGCAATGATAACCCTGGCTATGTACTTTAGGGCAGCAATTCCCAGCCTGCTCCCTCCAGTTGTCTTGGACTACAGTTCCCACCAGCCGCCGGGCAGCACAGCCATGCTGAAGATGTGAAAGCCCAAATCGTAGCTGGGGTTAAAGGTACATATAAACCGCACTCCAGGAGTCCCCACCAGCTGATGGTCAGTGGAAGGGAGGAAGAGAAGCATCAGGGTGAGAAGGCTTCCTGCCATCATTCTGTGGAGCGGAAGACCATAGCTCAGTGGAAGAGCATCTGTTTTGCATGCAGAAGGTCCCAGGTTCAATCCCCGGTGTCTCCAGGTAGAGCTGGGAAACTCCTGTCTGAAGCCCTGGAGAGCTGCTCGAGGCTAGTGTAGAGGCAGTTCTGAGCTAGATGGACCAAGAGTCTGACTCAGTAGGAGGCAGCTTCCTACGTTCCCCAGTAGGAATTGGGTCCTCTGCCTCTATGCTATTCTTCAGGAAGTTGGTATCATATAATGGGTTGTATATATACATACATTTATTACAAATTTCATTTTATTTATATTGAAAGCCACTCGGGGGAGAGGGGGAGTATTTTTGAAGGTTGTTCTACAAAAAGGTAAAATAAGGATTTCCTGTTATTCTAGATCAATTTCTTGGAGATGTGTCCCATCTTTCTGTTCAAGTATTGCAATTTGAGCAAGAGCATTAAGCTCCAGAAATGATGGACCATAACTATTGTCTTTTAATATTTTGTTGGAAGCCGCCCAGAGTGGTGGGGTATAAATTTATTATTATTATTATTATTATTATTATTATTATTATTATTATTATTATTATTATTATTATTATTATTCCTGAAGCTGGGATGGGCTGCACTTCAATCTCCCTCTGCCCAGCTCCTCCTTCCCACCACTTTTCGAGAAATTTACACATCTGATTGGATTTCTGGCAAGTCCCAAGAAAAAACTGTCTGGGAGGCTTGTCTACATGTATATAAAAAGAAAAGCCCTGGATTGATCTGAGAACTTGGCATATTTAACAAACCTTTCAGCGCCATTTTTCAGATCAGTTGATAATTTGATGCCCTGGATGGGTGCCTCAAGCCAAGCTTGTGTCAAAATGATATGAACCAGCCAGTTTTCTGACAAGGTTTATAGCCAAAAGGGCCATTAAATATGCCAAATTGATAACTGTACTACACCTTTCACAACACTTCATTTGAAATGGTTATCTCAGGCCTAGTTCTCATAGAGGCTATAAAACTTGCCATAATGATACTTAAGAATTTTGATCTTTGCCCGTTCTGATGCAAATGGACCTCATCCGCCCCTTTGGGTCATTTTACTCAGAGTAGACCCATGGAATATGAATAGACCTAAGTTAGCCATGGCCATTAAGAATTTAAGAAGAACCTACTGGATCAGGGTAAGGGCCCATCTAGCCCGGCATTCTGTTCTGTTTAATGTATGATGTATTACAGTATTTTAATATTTTTTTGAAAGCTGCCCAGAGTGGCTGGGGAAGCCCAGCCAGATGGGTGGGGTATAAATAATAAATTATTATTATTATTATTATTATTATTATTATTATTATTATTATTATTCTCACATTGGCCAACCAGATGCCTGTGGGAAACAGACAAGCAGGATTCCAGCATTTTCCAGGAACCGGTTGACTTCAATGGGTCTACTCTGTGTAGCACTAACATTGGAAACAACATTTTGGACTTGTGTGCAAACCGGCACTCGGCCGTCCCACCAAATTTTGCAGTTGTGCAAACATTGTGACACAATTCAAATGCAGCAAATGCATTTTAAAGTAAACATTGTTGAGAAAAAGATACCTTTAGAAATGTGTACTTGGAAAGAATATGCAGTTGGAGATAAATATTTAAATGTAATTTTCTGTGCGGTTGTTGCTTTAAATGGCAGATTAATGTAGGAATGGGATGGGGGAATAAAGTGTATATGATAATATGGAGCAGGTCAAACAAACTGCAATTCTGACACACAGCTGCATTAGAAGGAAGCAGGAAAAAGGAGTCATATCTACAGGATGCTGTTGATATAAAACTACATTCACTGACTAAGCTAAGAGATGCTGGAGGAATAATATGAAGAAGTAGAATTACAAAGGTCTGTCAAATTAGAATTATTTAATTTCCTTTACTACAAAGAAGGCACAAAGATTACAATCACCAACAGGGCCTGTTTTTCCTTCTTCCCTACACCCATGGGAAACATATATTCATTATAGCATCCTTCACCATCCTGTTGCCTTCCAGCTCATTTTCAAAAGGGCAGCAGATTGGCGGAGGCTGCCTTGGCATAGGAGTCCTCCCGAAACACAAATGTGAGAGAAGGGAGCATCAGATAACTGCTGCATCCCTTCTTGTCATAGGACCCCATTCACCCTCCGCCATCACTTCTGCTGCTTCTGCCTCTGGACAAATCAATAACTGGCCTTATGCCAACATTCGGTGCCACAGAAATAAAGGGAAGAGCCTAATGAGAAGAGGGTCTGCTGCATCCCAGCCAATTCTTGGCCCTGCTGGGTTAGTCTACTGACAAATATATAGAGGCAGGGGGCAGGTGTTATCAAACCGTGGTTTGTGGACTATGATCTTCATTTAGAGGGTCTGCGGATTTGCAGTTAAAGATGGGAGGTGGCACATCCATTGCATTTGGTATTCATATAGTCCCCCCAGTATAATTTTTATTGAGGGAGGTCAAACAAAGCAATATAGGTGACATTCCAGGGATGGTGCATTTATGCAAAAATGTATGCAGTCGTACCTTGGAAGTCGAACGTAATTCGTTCCAGAAGTCCTTTCAACTTCCAAAACGTTTGGAAACCCAAGCGCAACTTCTGATTGGCTGCAGGAAGCTCCTGCAGCCAATCGGAAGCCCTATTGGATATTCGGGTTCCAAAGAATAACACTCACTTCCGGGTTTGCGGCGTTCGGGATCCAAGGTACGCCTGTATTCAGACCCCTTGGAATAGCCTCCACACGAGCAATCTTATCTTCTGAAGTCAGAGTGCCAAATGGGTCTAACCCACCTGCCCAAACTCTCTGTCTTGCTAACTGGGCTCTGGGAGGCTCTTATGAGAGGTTGTTTTTTTTTTTTTTAAAAAAAGATATTTATTGGGAATTTAAAGTTACAGAAAAAAGAGAAGAAGGAAAAACAAAGAAAAAAGAGATTAAACAATACAAATCAATAAAAAGAAAATAAAAAGTACCAAACATACAATACACCAAAATCAAAAACAAGAACAAAAAAATAAATTTAAAAACAAATCCAATATTCCCATACCCTTATCTTCATTAACTTGTTTTCTCGACCTCCTCACACCTCCCTTTTCTGTATTCTAATTATTAATTATCTCAGCAAATCCTTTCCATCTTTCACTGTATTCTGTCCTTTAGTTGTCTTAATTTATTTTAGCCTTATCTTACCATAAAAAACCCCAGAACTTAATAAACTTATTTATACATAACTCCTTATAACATTTCTACTAAAGCCTAATAGTTTCATTCCAAGATTTTCCTAACAGTCATTAATTTTGCAATATTTCTCTAAATGAATTTTTAAACTTTCTGCCAATCTTCATCCACCGTCTCTTCTTCCTGGTCTCGGGTTCTGTCAGTCCTTTCTATCTTATGAGAGTTTAAAAGCCCTTTCTGTGCTGGAAGAACCCTGCTTTTAAGCTCTCCGCTTTCCTTGCATTTAATTTGTGTGATTTCAACCAGCCAGCCTTCAACTGCATAAAGCTGAAATCACACATATTAAATGCACATGTTGCAAGTTAACTTGTACAACAAAAATAATAGAAATACAAATACCAAAAAGAGCAGTGCAGTAATACTTGGAAAAGACATAAATCAGGTAGGTAGAGTAGTTAAAGACCATTAGGGAATGCAAAGATCACGTTGTACCACGGAGAGGGGGGTCCTGAGTATCTGTATTTGTTGTGTATAGGAAATTCATATTGATTTTTAATTGTATTTGTATTGCTTCATTTATTTTTTATCTTGTATTTTATGGAATTCAAACTTTAATGCAATACAACAGAATTTTAAAAAATACTATGCGATTGCTACAACAGGCAGAAAAATCAATAAGTGGTTCGGCAAGACATGCAGTATTTTTCATGGGGTCAAGCAGATGTTTTCCTCTAAGCGAGTAACACATATATAGCACTAAACTTGCGCTATATTCCACTACATTTCTGGAATTTGCTTTTAAATCATGTGAAAGGTTAACTATAATATGGAAATTAAGTTAGGGAAATGGAATAAACTGAGTCGAATCAAAGTACCCCTCTTTTTCTTGCTGAGGAGCACTATTGTGGGGGATTGGACTAGATAACTCTTGGGGTCCCTTCCAATTCTACAATTCTATGATTGTATGATCGTGGACTTCATGAAATCTAGCTAGCTAGCTCAAAGACTGAAGAACCTTCTTAACCTTCCAAACAGGCGCCGTTCTATTCTTGCCGGAATGTGCTTGTGAAGCTAACTGGAGATTATTTTAGAAGGCTGAAACAATGATCACCCCTTGACTGCCACATGCTGCCCCCTCAGGCAGGGAGGGACGGTGGGGTCTGAGTGGAACAAAAGATCAGATTTACAAATCTATGTAGCCATTTTCCTTCAATGTAACCCCTAACACCCCAGCATGACACAGACTTTGAAAAAGAAGAGATTTGCTATGAGATGCCCTGAGGGCTCTTGTGAACCATGTTGGCAGGCTATTAATCCCCCAAACAGATAAATAAACATTTGCCAACAGAACACACTTTTGCAAAGGACACATATACTGAGGAGAAGAAAATCCCTTCTACGGTCAAATAGATGATACATGATAGTTGCCAACCTGACAGCCATCAGTTTCTATGTTGAACGATAATGTTCTAAAGTACTGTGTTGCTTCATAAGAGAGATTTCAAAAGGTCTCCGAAATAAGATGCCTTAGGTGAAGGTGGCTTGGGTTTCCCCCGACACCTGGCACCATCCAAGAGGAATGGGTTAATTTTGAACACCACTTTCTGGAAGCCATAAGAGGGGAGAGTGCTCTTGTGCTTGAATCCTGCTCACAGGTTTCCCATGGGCATCTGCTCGGCCACTGAGAGAACAGGATGCTGGCCTAGGTGGACTTGATCCAGCCACCAACGCTTCTTATGTTCTTATGCAGTGCCGGATTTATGTATAAGCTAAACAAACTATAGCTTAGGGCCCCACTCTCTTGGGGGCCACAAAAAAATAAAGAAAAAAATACCTGGATGTACATTTCCAAAATTTAAGATAAAAAACAGAGAAAATAAAACCTACATACAGCAGCAGTGTTTTGTGTTGTGTAGGCTCCTATGATGTAAGTAATGGGCCCCACCTGCTAACCTGCTCCCTAAAATATCACTGGTTTGCTCATTTCTATATATAGGATGCCTACATTCTGCATGGAGTGGTTGCATGGCATATATTCAACACAAAAAACAGCAGCAATTTGTTGATGACAAAGGACAGCTGGATATATAAAGGGCCCCATTACCTTCAGTAGCTTAGGGCCTCATCAGACCTAGATCCGGCCCTGTTCTATGTTAATGTTGGGGATAGAGTGACTAAGCAAAAAGATTCTTAGTAGCCCAAGTTCACCCACTTAGCTTCATCACTGCACAGGACTTCGAACTCAGATCCCTTAAGTCCAAGCTGATACACCCCATTGGTAGGACCCCACAAGTGGTGTAAGAGGGACTGGGTGGTTGGAACTTTGCTTGGAAGCAGCTGCACGCCTGTCTTTCTTTCCTTTGGCAAGAAGCAGCAGGCTGATGTGCTGAGGATCTGCCATTTCCCACGAGTGATAAAATAATTAATTTAGGAAAGGACAATAATTTGACACAACAAAAAGGGAGAAATGGGAAGGTGGAATCCAGGCCAATAAAAGCATTTGCGCCTCAAGGCCCCACCAGAGCCAAGATGTTGCCGTGAGTCCCTTCTTTGTGCTGGGATTTAGAAGTGTAATTATATTTTTTTCCTTTTCATTTGGCCAGGTGCTGGGAAAGAAAACAAAAGACTTTTTCATAACACAGCTGCTTGGGTTCCAGGGAGCAAAGCAATATTGACTTGGTTGCTCAAGATGGAAGATTCCTTTAGAACTAAGTCTGGGGGTTTGTCACAAGAGAGGACCCCCAGAATAAGGGGAAGATTAAGAGGGGAGGCACAGATTGTGGATAGATTGCAATCCTGGACAGGGGATGGATTTGGCATGAGTCTGACAAGGCAGAGAGAGTAAAGGATGCAAGCAGCGAATGAAGAATACCTGAGATTTTTGTGGGGTAGTCAGTGTTTAATTTTGAAGGTGTTAAGTTTGCTGTTTTCAATATTATTTTTCTGCACCTTTCTTTCTAGATCCTATGTTTTGTGGGGGGGTCATTTAATTTTGCTGCGTAGTTTTGATACATTTTTCTTTATTGCTTAGGACTACTTTTGTTATGGGACGCAGGTGGCGCTGTGGGTTAAACCACAGAGCCTAGGACTTACCGATCAGAAGGTTGGCGGTTTGAATCCCCGTGACGGGGTGAGCTCCCGTTGCTCGGTCCCTGCTCCTTCCAACCTAGCAGTTCGAAAGCACATCAAAGTGCAAGTAGATAAATAGGTACCGCTCCGGCGGGAAGGTGAATGGCGTTTCCGTGTGCCGCTCTGCTTCGCCAGAAGTGGCTTAGTCATGCTGGCCACATGACCCGGAAGCTGTACGCCAGCTCCCTTGGCCAATAAAGCGAGATGAGCGCCACAACCCCAGAGTCGGTCACAACTGGACCTAATGGTCAGGGGTCCCTTTACCTTTACCTTACTTTTGTTATATTCTTGTAATCAGTGCTTTTTTTAAATAAAAATAATGTTTAGGGGTACTTTCATTTTGACTCAAGAAAATCACCATTTTATAGTTCAAATCGGGAAAAATAAATACAGTAAATGGACAAAGATACAAAGATTCACAAGATATGCGTACCCCTGTGCACCCCCGGAAAAAAACACTGCTTGTAATTATGTAAATTCTTTCATGTTGTAAGCTGCCTTGGGCATGATTTTAAGTATGGAAATGTGCCATTCAAATAAATGATGATGGTGATGAAGGATAGAGTAAGGTGTCTGTGTGTCCGACTTTAAAGAGGGCAGGCCTCCTCTTTGAAGGTCCTGTTTCCCCTTCCCCAAGACGATGGGCCAAGCCCCTAAAAGTGTCACCCTCCTCCCCCCTACCCTAGTACAATTCCGAAGCCTGTCAAGAGGAAACTGTGAACGATATTTCAATCCAGATGCACCTGTAACAGATTCCATTCAAATTCCATCCAAAAGTGAGTTAAGGTTTCATCCTGCCGTTCCCTGAATATGCTAAGTGTGCCTTCCCCAGGGCTTGGCTGCCATCCAGTCCTTGGCAATTTATAGCTCTCCTCGCTGGTTCTGGCAGCGACCTTGGCACCACAGCACCGTCTAGGCTTTTCTGTGAGCTCCCACACGGTTCTTGTTCGCATTCTTTGATGAAAATTTCAGCAGAGAATCCCCTCTTGATTAGGCAGCCTGCAACTAATATGATGACATCCCCTGTTAAATAAACAGCAAACTCCTCAGGCTACAAGAACTGAGAACAAGACTGGAGAATTATTCATTTTTTTTCTCTCACAGTCCGACAAGTCTTATGTCAGGTAATGAAATAATGAAGCGTGGTGGTTAAGTGACAAAAAATTACAACCTATCTCTGAATTATGAAACGCTTCTGTAAAAGAGCATTTAAATTATACCCGGCTGCAGCATTTTCCTATTGAAAATGCTACAATGGAGCTATAATTTTGACCTCCCATCAACTGCTGTGGCTAAATTTGCCAGAAATGAATGAAGAGGTTTCGGGGGGGGGGGATTGATAAATCACACTGTATTATTTGTCTTGTTTATTTACCTGGCACTGTAAGCTGTGGGTCTGCTGGAGAACTGAAGTCAACATGACCTCTTTGAAACTCCAGACTAGACTGTAAAATTAAATGAACTGGCATGGGCTGTTGGAGGTTGTAACCCAAAAGATCTAGAGGACACCAGGCTGGTGAAAATGGTTCAAAAACTATGTCCCGGTGGGGCAAACGTGTGTGAGTGATGATCACACCTGTTCAGCTCTTTCTCCTATATTGCACAGCAGCCATTGCAGGTAGGACAGTTGTCGGAAAGCAAAGAGGGCAAGGAAAGTAATTATTTGGGGGTCTCTTGTGACCCCTCACCTGGAAAATATCCACCAGTGCTCCATCCCCTGGGAACAGAAGCATTAAAAAACTAGCTCACTGCACAGTAAAGTGTAGTTGTGACTTCAGCAGTGTGTGTGTGTGTGTGTGTGTGTGAGAGAGAGAGAGAGAGAGAGAGAGAGAGAGAGAGAGAGAGAGTTATTCATGCCCCCAGAAGAGCTTGTAGACCCAGTGGAACAACCCTGTATTTTTCTCCCCACTCTTCTGTTTGTCTATTTTTCTGCTCGTTATGGCAAACAAAGCTCCCATCGGTAGCAGGCAGTGGGGCAGGGCAGTTGTGCTCACCTGACCTCTGGTTGCTTGTGTCATTGCTGCATACCAGGACAGAGAGGGGGAAAGCCAGTGCCACAGGTCAGTGTGGGGGCAAACCCACCATCTGCTGTAGCCACTGGTGTGTTTGCACCACACCCACCCCATCATGACTTCTCGTTCTCTGCATGCAGTGGAGATGTTGGTGGCCAGAGGTCAGGTGAGTGCTGCCACTCCACCCCACCATCCACTACTACCTGCCATACAGTGAGCTGAAGCAAAGTGACTCATGCAGTGCCTCAAGAGGGCATGAACTGGTATTTGAGTTCTTCCCAGTCTTCATGCATCAAACCAGATGTCTGCTGCTTTTATTTATTGCAGCTCGGAAGGGCCCTCATGCAAATGCGCATGAGTACAATGGTAGAGGCCTGGCTAATGCATTGAAGAAATGGAAATACAAATTGGCCCCACCCCATAGCTTGACCAATCATGGCTAGGAATGGCTAGGAGCTAGGTGGAGTCAGATCTAAAGGAAAGTGTAGACTGGCACACACTGGCCACCTTCTGTTTTGACTCGTTTGTTTTGGGCTCCTCAGAAATGCCTCAAGGCAAGAAGTGGGTGGGAGGGGCAGCGGCCCACAATGGCACCCACCAGAGAGCAGGGGCATAGGAAGGGGGGTAGACCGCCTTGGGTGCCCTCACTGAGGGAGGTGACATCTGGCGTGCTACCCACCTGCGACTCCCAAGCCTACCCGGAGACGTCAGGGTAAGGGGAGGAGCTGTGCCACTTTGCCAGTGGCACTCCCGCCTTCCCCCCTTCATTTTGACAGCTTGGGGGAGGCTTGGGAGTCGCAGGTGAGTAGCACACCAAATGTCCGCCATGGTCGGCTTGCTCCGCCCCTGTGAGCAGCTTGTTCTGCCCCTGGCTGCAGGGCACGCACGCTGCTCTGGCACCGGAGCGGCTACCCCACACCTGGGAGGGCACCCTCTGCATCACGCCCCCCTTGGGAGCACGCCCACCCTGGGCAGCACAGGCATATGCTCTGCCGCTGTCTGAGAGGTGCCGGAACTGTGCTGCAGCATGCTCTGGCTGTGAAAAAAGCACTGCTCATTAGAAATGCGATCTGAATATCCTCCCTAGATTTCTTGGTATCATATTATTAAACATTGCTCAAGTCTTGGAATAAGGGGGTCAGAGGAAGGAAGGTGGCTTGCAGGACCTGTTCTAGGAATAGAGGCCATCCCACTGTTGTTTAGGAAAACTGCGGTTTGATTCAGTGTGGCAAAGCACTTGTACTTGGCACTATCTGCATAATCCTGCTCCACCTCACTTCAGATAGAGAAGGATTTTGGGAAGACGCCAGCAGCAGAGCGGCTGAGATTGGCTGATTTTGTCGCATCGGCTGTGTGGTGGGGACCTGCGGGCTCCCAAAGGTAGCAACAGGATCCCCCAAGTTATACCCACATGTGTTCAAGCCAACTGGATTGTTGCTCTCGGGGACCCTGAGGAATATGAGCGAATTGTTATTTACCGTTGATATGCCAGGCAGTGTGCTCTGGGCTTCCTGTGCAGCTGTCCAGCAGGCAATGGGATTCTGCCGTGGAGTTGGCTGGATTCCACTCCATTTCTAAGGATAGCAAGGGATGTTGTGCTGGGGCAGAGGGGCGGAGGGGGAGGGATGTTGCATCCAAACAGGTTCTGGAATCCAAGTTCCCAAAACATTAGTCAGTTGTCCTACAGAGATAGCAAATGTCCTCAACAGGAAAGAGGGCTCCATCTGCTGCTTTTTCACCCTTGAAAAGCCTGAATGTTTTCGGAAGATACAGTTCAATGGGCTTTTGTGTGTCATACATCTGTGGAGTGCTGCTTGAGGGCCTCCCCCCAAACTCTGCCATTGGGTGGGCCCAGATATGAAGCTTTTCTAGACAAAACAGTCCCACCATTTAGTTGACTCTGTGCGCGCGCGTGTGTGTGAGAGAGAGAGAGAGAAAGAGAGAGATAGGGAGAGAGAGAGAGAGAGTTATTCATGCCCCCAGAAGAGCTTGTAGACCCAGTGGGACAACCCAAATATCATAAAAGTGTGGCAGCACCTACACTTTGGAAGAAGAAGATGAAGAAGAAGAGTTTGGATTTGATATCCCGCTTTATCACTACCCGAAGGAGTCTCAAAGCGGCTAACATTCTCCTTTCCCTTCCTCCCCCACAACAAACACTCTGTGAGGTGAGTGGGGCTGAGAGACTTCAGAGAAGTGTGACTGGCCCAAGGTCACCCAGCAGCTGCATGTGGAGGAGCGGAGACGCGAATCCGGTTCCCCAGATTACGAGGCTACCGCTCTTAACCACTACACCACACTGGAACTCCCTGCCTATTGACATCAAGCAGGCACCTTCACTGTAGTCTCATAAGGCTGTGGCTTATGGGAGTTGTAGTCCACCACATTGGGAGGGCACCATGTAAGCTATCCCTGCTCGCTGGGAAAGCTGCATTAACCATATTCACACTTAAAAACAAAAACCTTGCAGCAGAGGAGGGGGGAAAAGGTATTCTTAACATATTCTTATGAAGGCATCCTGCCCCCCTTCCACTCTTTAAAATAAAGGTATTCAGTGTTTCACCAGTCTCGTCACACTTTTTATATGCAAGCACATTCCACCTTCCTCTTCCTGCCCCACCTGATGCTCCTCTCTGGCTGCCACTCGTCTTGCTTGAGGTGCAAAGTGGAGGTTTTTGTTAGAGGATGGAGAATGAAGT
Source organism: Podarcis liolepis (assembly GCF_965112155.1). Lineage (NCBI taxonomy): Eukaryota > Metazoa > Chordata > Lepidosauria > Squamata > Lacertidae > Podarcis > Podarcis liolepis. The sequence goes on along the minus strand of NC_139561.1, from coordinate 56,246,438 downwards.
GGTTGCCTAGCAACCAGGGGTAGGGGGCCGTGTGTTTACAGAGCTGGACAGGATCCAAGATCTGGGCACCCTGTCTTTTACCCAGCTGGGAAAGTATCCGCAGCTTTTCACCTCCCCTGCCCCTGTTCCATTTTGGGTTTCTGCAGTCGATGGCTTAAGCATTCTGATTTCGCAATACTGTCACATGGTCTGCAATGTACTCTGAATTTAGGCTAGGGGTCCTTAATATTTGGTAGTATTCAAATAAGATACTGACTTGCCAGAAGCCTGACATTTGGTATGGAAACATAGTCACACCAAGATCTGTTTCAATATTCCTGAGCAGCTTACAGAAAAGTGAATCATTCATCTGAATATGTAAAAGTTATCCTGGTATTTGACATTTTCTGGAATATTGTACAGATTCCTTACCAAGTGATGTGCATCACAATTTGGCATCCCCATGACTGAAACAGCTTTCCCTGTCTGCCCCCATCCCTGATCTCTTGGATTGGGAAAATCTGAAGGTGGATTCTAAGTAGGTTTTTTTGGGGGGGGGATATTTATATTTTAAGTTTCCAATAGATACAAAACAAGAACAGCTTAAAAGAACAGCTTAAAAAGAGAACGGGGTGGGGGGCGGGAAAGAGTCCTAGGCATGAATAATAAGTGCAGTTGTCTGTGGGTTGAACGTCAGCTTCCAGATTAAGAAAAAAAGCATGAAAATCTTTCCTGTGTGAAGCAGAGTGTGAAGTTATCATTTAACCATCAAGTGTAAGTCCAGATTTGCCGGACTTGTGATGATGGTCGTCTTGAGAATGACAGTTTTGCTGGATAAAAGAAGGATGCTGCACCACAGAGCCTGGCAATTCTTTTTTAATTGTTATTTATTGTTATTTTTAATGTTATTTGTTATTTGTTTTTTAAAAGATCCTGGTGATTTTTAATAAGTGGTTCCACCTATCTAGTGTAAGATCTTGGGCTGATTCTAAGTACTTTTGCCTCAATGTGGTTCAGTCCTTCATGCAACTGGGAACCCTGATAGTTTATCCAAACTGGTACCCATTTGTTCCAGTCAATGTTCATGGGAGAAGGAGGCATCTCATAGGACATGGTTATGGTTACCTAATTCTCAGCTTCATGGAGAACCTACCAGGTACGTTGACAAATCTTTTTGAGACTAAGGAACACATTTACAGTTTGCTGGCCATTTGAAGTTCACGCAGCTGTGATGCACAAGGCCAACACATGCACACTCATTCTCCCTGGTATTTATACACCCACACCCATACATAAATGCCCCTCACATACAACGCACACAAGAAGCATACAGACAAACTGGTGCAAATGAGCTGGAGGGCAACCAAGATGACCAAGGGACTGGAAACTAGACTCTAAGAGGAAGGGTTGAGGGAGTTAGGGATGTTTAGCCTGGAGCAGAGGAGACAGAAGAGGTGACATGATAGCCACATCTTAAATATCTGAAGGGCTGTCACATGAAAGATGGAGCAAGCTTGTTTTCTGCTGCTCCAGAGGGTAGGACTCACGTGGATTCACGTGGCAAGAAAGGAGATTCCATCTAAACACGAGGAAGAACTTACTGAGGGTAAGAGCTGTTCGACAGTGGAATGGAGTCCCTTCAGTGGAGGTTTTTAAACAGGTTGGATGGCTATCTGTCAGGGATTCTTTAGGTGGATTCCATTTGTGGAATGCTGCACCCGGGGAAACATATCTGGCGCCATCAGTATCAGATTTCATATGACAGGCTAAAACCGTATTCATTCCCCATGCTTTTGGTTGCAAACATGGATCATGCTTTGGTACAGTTTCTGGCTTGATTCATAGCATTCATTTTTTAGTAGAGTGGGATAGGATTTGTCCTTTTTATACTTCTTGCTCGATGAGCACCCATGGAATTCTTTTCTATTGTGTTTTCGCTATGTATTTAATTTTTAAATGATTGCCAAGCCCTTTTGTATTTTATGGATTTGTAAGTCACTTGGAGACATCTTCTTGTAGAGATGAAATAATAACAATGGTAATAATAATAGTAATAGACAGTCACTGGAGTACTAGACACATACTAAAGACTGTGATACGAAAGACCTCCCCACTGAGCATTCAGTGTTTTTATTCATCCCATAATAACTCTTCTAACCTACCTGACTCTAGGAATCATTTCAAGGCAAGTCTTGCCTGTCTTCCTGGTACTTGATTCATATTCGGAGGCAGAGTATAAATTGTGGCTATTGAAAAGAGACTGGTGGAAGGAGAAAGGATCCAGTCTAGGGTGGCAAAGTGGACCTGCCTCATAATCCCTCTTCGATGTTTGTGCTAATGATGTATTGATTATTGATTAGAAGGTCATGGAAGTGTATTCCTTTAATCCAGTTGATGGGTTTTCCATTTCCAAACATCTCTTTCACATATTTCCCTCTTTCTCTCCCAGTTCTTTAATATCAACAAGCTGCTTCATATTTTACACCTGGGAGGGGAAAAAAATCCTGAGTATCAAATGCACTCGTGCATAGAGTAATTTGTTAATGTTGTGTTGATTTTATTAATATTACATTGAACAGCTTGGCTGTGCCCAGTGGAATGTTTGACTTTTCCTTTTTAAACAGCAGACCTCCGAGCCAAATGGCAAACTGCTTTTCACGCCCCCCCCTTGAAATTTCATAAGAACAGAAGAAGAGGCTGGATACTGGATCAGGCCAAAGGTCCATCTCGTCCAGCATCCTGTTCTCACAGTGGCTAGCCAGATGTCTGTGGGGAACTCACACGCAGTTTCAAACAACTGATATTAATAAACATTACTTCCCCTGACTGTGGGGACAGAGCATAGCCACTGCGTCTAGTAGCTATCAATAGCCTCACCCTCCCATAACTAAACAGTGCTTACATCTGGCACCATGGTCTGTGGAGAGCTGGCCTTAAATATACAAGCATTTGAAGTTTTTGTGTTTGTTTGTACACATAGTAATAGTTTGTGCTTCTTTAGATCCAGATGATAGTATCTTGGGTGAACTATAATCTATAGACCTTCAGTTTTCATTTTGTAATAAAGAGTAAGTTTCTAGCATTTGTAGAACCTGAGATATGATGAAACACATACAGGCACTATTATTTTCATTTTTATTTTTATTTTTGTGAGAAATTAGTCTGCTTCCAGCTTTCATTGTTTTACTCCCACCACCACCTCACCACCACCAAAAAATTTCTATAGGTAGTATTTAAGTTTGTCACAGATCTGAAAGAATGGAGAAATAAAGTATGGCATTGGACTTCCCCACACTTCCTTGACCAGTGGGTGTAGAAGGTTATTTGAGTAAGTAACAGCCACAGGTAACTGATCTGCCTGGAAAACAGCAATTTGGATGAGGCCTAATGTCACTAGGGATGACGGAGGAAATTGATTTCTGTGGATTCTAATACAAAGTGACATCCTAAGTTTTTGTGTGGATCAGAACTCATTTATCAGATTTCACTCTTTCCAAATGTTCCAACACCATTCTTGGCTGAAAACACTCTTATACTGAGAGAAAATATGGTTAGAAATTTATATTTTGAGAGAAAGTAATTTTTTTTAAAAAAATACATATTAATGTAATATTGAAATGCAAATTGGGTGTGTTGCATATATATATATATATATATATATATATATATATATATATAAAACACACAAATAAATACATTGCAGATTCATACAGAAATGGAATGGCAAGGGCTTATGAGTGTGAAGACATGAGGAGGTGACGTAGCAAAAAATATATAAATAAAAAATCCATCCCTAAATGTCTTCGGTGGGGAGCATGTCTCATCTCCCCACAGCAGAAGACACCCTGTTCTTAGAGTGGCTGACCAGATGCCCCAATGGGAAGCAGAACCCGAGTGCAACAGCATTCCTCGCACAATCAGGTTTCTAGCAACTGTTATTCAGAAACATTACTGACTCTAAAAGTGGAAGCAGAGCATATCCATCATGGCTAACAGCCACCAATAGCCCTCTCCTCCTCCATGAATTTGTCTAATCCTCTTTTAAAGCCATTTAGGTGGTGGCTATCATTGCCTCTTGTGGGAGTGAGTTCCATAGTTCCATTGCTACTTTGCATTCCAATCTTTAATTCTACATTCTTTGCACAAGAGGGGAATGAGGTCAGCCACTACTTCATGATCCATCCCGTGGCCTTGGCAGGATCCATGCCTTCTGAAACTGAAGTCGTTTAGATGTTTTAATCTGTCTGTTCCCTGCATTCCAGCCCCTTTTCTGGACTGTGTTTTTCTTCCTTAGCACACAGGGATGCAACCCCCCCCAAACAAGTCTTTACTTCGTGCCTGTGTGCGAATTAAGGGTTGAGTTGTGCCAAATTGTTCCTCCAGCTTGTTCCGCACTCTTTACATTTCCTCCGTGTTTCCCAGCAAAATGAAATCATTAAATACACAGCGCAAATTACTAAACCTGTTCCATAATCACACACACACACATAATTGACAGGGTAAGAAGCTCAGATTGCAGCAAGGCATGCAGCAAAATGTTTCTGGCTCAGTCTTCTCCTCTCCCCCCCCCCTCCCCCAAGTTTAAAGGTCAACAAGAATATTTTTCTATAATTTGACAGGCACACGAGAAGTAACGCGACTCATTTGTGGTCAGGTAATTCACAAAGAAATCTATAAATCAAGCTAAGAGGAATATTAGATCATGCTCATATCTGAACCCATCTGGCTCGGTTCAAGAAAGAAATCAATAAGAGACAGGATGCTCGGAATTACCAATGATTTATGCCCTTGCATCCTGGGAGAGGAACATTTGCAGTTTGAGAGTCTCCTCCTCTGAGGGATGGCCTCTTTGCCCATGCAGTCACTTGGGGGAAGGAAATATTTTCAAAGGCACCAGTGATGCCATGTGACTTCCCAAGTGGTGTGCCCCAGGAGCTCCAACAACATTGCAGAGGATTTTTGGGTACTCCTCTCAGATCATGTGGCACAGCCATTTGGACAGCATAATGTCTTGGGACTGTCCCTGCAACTACGCTCACAGGGATAGGGTGTGGGTGGGTGCAATGGTAACTGTGCGGTCTCTTACAGCAGGGGTCAGCAAACATTTTAAGGAGGGGGCCGGTTCACTGCCCCTCAGACCTTTTGGTGGGCCGGACTGCACGCATGTGGCAGAGGGGGGCTTCTCTTCCCCCTCTCTCCCAGCCAGTGGCGTAGCGTGGGTTGTCAGCACCCGGGGCAAGGCAAGTAATTTGTGCCCCCTAACCCGTGGATTTGCGCCCCCTAACCTGTGGATTTGCGCCCCCTAACCTGTGGATTTGCGCCCCCTAACCCTAACCCCCAGATGTTGCGCCCGGTGCGGCCGCCCCCCCTGCACCCCCCACGCTACGCCACTGCTCCCAGCCCCTCCCCTCCCCCTGCTTTCCTGCCTCCTCCGCCGCTCTGCCTGCAGTTGGGAGCGGGCGGTGGTGGTGGCGCCTCTCCTTTCCGGGCCAGCTTTCCCAGGCGCCAGGCACGGGGCCAGCAGGCGCACCAGGCTCCAACCAACGCCCCATGACATGCCCATCATGATGCCCACAGCGTGGCCATGGACAGAGAGGCCGGCGGGCGGGTGGTAAGTCTGGGCCATGCCTCAGCGCATGGGCGTCAAGACTTCAGATTGGCTGGCACCAATCAAAGCCCAGCTCCCTTCCTCCGCAGGGCAGGGAAAAGCCGGGAGGGAGGAGGTGCCGCTGCAGTGTGTGTGTGGGGGGGGAATTGCGCCCGAAAAAAGCAAAAAATAAAATAAAATGGTGCAGCCCAAATGATCGTGTTGATCCAAGCGTTGATTCCAGGACTGTCTGCGGGCCGGATCCAGAGGGCTATTGGGCCTGATCTGCCCCGCGGACCTTAGTTTGCCAACCCATGTCTTACAGCTTCTGGAGGGGCTGAGCTTGCCACTCTCTTTCCTCAGCCCTAAAAGGCTCTGAGAGTGGCTTACAAATCACTGGAGTAGGGTGGGGTCCTTCCCTCAGGTTTACAATCTGAAAAGACATGACACAAAAGGAAAGTGAATCTGGAGGGAGGATGAGATAAGCAAATAGTGAATGTGTGTAGAAGCTTACTAGGGCCAGGCCACCAATGAGGTGAGGTGACCTTAAGCAGCAGTTGTGGCCACCAGCTGTTCCTCTCTGGCCTCTTTTAAGTCTCCTGCTGCCATCAGGGCAGACAGGGTCTGTGGAGGAGGAGGCTGTGGCAGCAGGAGGACTGTGGAGGAGATGATGGCACAAGCTGGGCGGAGCAGTGGAGGAAGAGGTAGTGTCAGGGGGCTGCAGAAGAGAAAGAGGAGGAGGGTGGCATCCCCCCCCCCACTCAAGTGGCAAAACATCCTGGGCCAGCCTTGATGCTTACCCATTTGCAGAACAAGGAAGTAGTTTTTCTCAGTGCAGAATCATGCAAACTCATCCTTAATATGCTGCTCTCACTATGGATGGATTCTAGGTCCACAAAGGTAGGTGTGGTTCCTTGATACACATCTGAAAGCCTCTGGGAGGAGGTGTGTGATTCCTCAGCTGGAGTAGGCTTAGGACAGGTGAGGGTCACCTGCCTCATCAAGCCCAGATGCTGCAATCAGCATGGAAAGTATAAAAGGGTAGCAGAGCTGAGGGGCTGTGTCTGCTCAATTAGCCACATTGATGGACCTTGACTTGGACCTCCATGGGAATGTGCTTTGGGTTTGACTCTGGACTGTATCCTGACTGCTGGACTTTGCTACTTAAATTGATCCTAAACATTGTTTCCTGACCTTTGGACTTTGCTTGTGTGGATCAACCCTCAGACTCTGAACTTGCCATACTGACTTGCATCCAGGTAGGACTGGAGTTCAGGAAAACATGTCACAGATGAATGAAGAAGGAAGTGGCAATTGCAATCTTGATATTTACCCCCTCACAATGTGGACACAACCCCTATTGCTCTGGCCACTTCCATCCATTTTCACATGGGGGCATAATGCAGAATCAATTTCCGTTCAGCTTTTATTTCCGGAATGAAATTAGCTCATGAAAAAGAGCTTATCAAGGGCATAAAATATGCAAGAGACCCAGGTTATGTGTGGACTAGGTAGGAAAACCAAGATCTCAACATGCATTGAATGCAGAATATCATGTATGCAGTCTCAGGTTAGGTTTCTTTAGGTACAAATTCATCTAATGACCAGCTGGGGTTCAAGGAGCAAAGGGGTCAAAAAGTGCTAGTCTTTCAGCCTGGACCAATGCAGCCACACTGGGTTCCCATATCTCCTCTGCTGCAGCCCATATGCCTTTGTGTGAGGCTGGTTCCCCTCTTTCTTGCCTTGTAGGTGGGCTATTGTCATGCTGAGGCATCGGGAGGGGTGGGAAAGGAGGCTGTCTGACAAGAGCTTGGCATTTACAAATCTATGGTGTGACCACATTTGCAATACAATAGTTCTGTTCACCCCACTTTGAAAATGATACTGTAGCATGGAAAAGGTTCAGAAGAGGGAAACCAAAATGATCAAGGGTTGGAGTTTTCGGTTTAGGGAAAAGGTGAGCATGGCATGGAGAAAGTGGATGGGGATACCACAGGAGGGAAGAGTGGTCCTGCTCTCAGGTCCTGCTTGTGAATTTCCCACAGGCCTCTGGTTGGCCACTCTTAGAACAGGTTGCTAGACCAGATGGGCCACTGGCCTGATTCAGCAGGGTCTTACTATGTTCTTATCTTGCATATTATTTATTCATTCATGTGTTTAATGCATTTATATACCACCTTTCTCCCAAGTTGGGATTCAGGCTTAAACTGTGATGTGTTTATGCAACTATTCAAATATATCTGAGATGAGACGTGATATCACTGGTGGGGGGAGGGGGTAGAGAAAGAGAACACTCTAATTTTGTGGCAAGGTTAGAAAATGTGGTTGGCAGCTGTTCCTGCATCCTGAGATGAGACATTTTTACAACGTATTCACAGGGAAATAAATTTAAAGAGCAGTTTTTGATTACAGTTGCTGGAGAACAGACCATTTGTGCTGTGCCATTCTTTTCTGAATGACTCGGTGCTCTTGGGGCCAAACTGGATGTGACTGGGGAGTTCTGTGACTGGATCTCCTGAGTAGAGAAGGAGGAAAACTCATCCAGTTGCCATTTTAATACAATTTGCATTTCCTGAACCAATATACAAACTGAAACACAGCTTTCCTTTCACATCCCCACTTCTCTGAATTCTGTAAGATTGCAAAACCGTGTGTAGTGAAAAGTGCATGTAAGAGTGGCTATATTAGTTTTTTTAAAAAAGGCAGAAAAATGCATTCTATGCTTGCAAAAAAAAAAAAAAAGCATTTATTAGGCAAATGCCCATAAAATACACACACATTTTAAAGCAAACTCTGTTTTCAAAAAAGCTTTCCAATTTATGTAGAAATGGGACAGACTTAAGAGTGGGAAAATGAGAAACTGAAAGAAACTGAAATTGACAGATTCATCCTTCCTGAAATGAATAGGTTCATCCATGCCTAGCTGTAAGTTTTTGTCCCACTTATAAATGGATCTGGCTCACAGAACAGAGCAACGGAGTTTAAACCTTTCTGCCTTCCATTTTCCCAATGAAAACTCACTTCCCACAACCGGCTATTTGTTATAGGCACATCAGTTACAAGTTACAGGAAACCAAGCAGAGGGCCTTCTTGGTAGTGGCACCCGCCCTGTGGAATGCCCTCCCATCAGATGTCAAAGAAATAAACAACTATCGGACTTTTAGAAGACATCTGAAGGCAGCCCTGTTTAGGGAAGCTTTTAATATTTGATTAATTACTGATTACTGTATTTTAATATTTTGTTGGAAGCCACCCAGAGTGGCTGGGGAAACCCATCCAGATGGGAGGGGTATAAATAAATTATTATTATTATTATTATTATTATTATTATTATTATTATTATTATTGGTTCCCCTTCTGTGCCATATGAGTATGTGACTAGCCACTGTCAAAGCAGAATGCTGAACTAGATGGTAGGCCTTTGCTCTTAGAAAGCTGGACTTACTTGGATCCTTGCAGTATATTGGCTTTTTTTCTTTCAGTTCTTTTCTTTTTTACTTCAGAGTTGCTTAAAAACAGAATCAGTTTCTATAGGGTGGCAAGGTCAGATTCACACACATACCCCCACTTCAAGCAAAGGGTCCTCCTCCCCAATAGCACAACCCTTCTCAGTTTTAGTTTGCAGGGCACCTAAAAAGGCCACAGGCAGTGTGAACCAATTCACGATTTTCATGTCTTGCTTGTTCCAGGTTAAAGGGGAACCATGGAAGCTACTTTGTCTGAGACAGGGATGGAGAAAACTGCCAATTTTGCTTTTCCTTGCTTTCTTGTTTTTCCAAGCTTCTATTCAGTTCATATTCCAACTTCAGTTTGCTTTAAAAAAAAAAAGTCCTCACAGAAATTCACCAGCATTTTTTAAGTGTGCCTTTCTCTCAGCAAGACACATTTACCGCTTTCCTACAATCATGCGGCATACAAATTTTGTGAAATAAATAAGCTTTCTGTGCAACGTGGCCTATGTTCCCTAACAGCGAAAGTTTTTGTATGTTAGTTTTGCTAATTTAAGAATTATATGTACACTTGCCCCAGTATACACATTTTCTGGTCGGAGAACTGCTTTGCAACATTCAGAGTACAGAAGCTTTGGGAGGAAAGCTGGGTTTCGGTTTTAGGAAGTACAAATTAGTTAGACTTACATTAAAATAACCTTTTGGGGGGAAGGTGGAGGAGAGGGTAATGGCAGAGCAACTGCCCGTGTTTCTGGACGACACATAATATCTGGATCCAGTTCAATCTGGGTTTGGGCCTAGTTTCTGGACTGAATCCCCCTTGTTCGCACTGATGGATGACCATCCTTGGTGACCTCTCCTCCTACATTGGGAGAGGGAACACTGGGAGTGTGACCCTGCCTATCTCTCAGCAGCCTTTGATACCATTGACCATTATATCCTCTCCTGAATGGGATGGGTATTGGAAGCAGTATTCCAGTGGTTCCATTGAGTGGTTCCAGTAGCACTATTCTAGAGTGGTTCCAGTGACATGGTTAAGTCCAGAGAGCATCTTTGGGGGAGTACTGTTTGACCCCTTGGCCCTATGAGGTTTTGCAGAGCACTAATTTGTCCCCCATGTTATATAACATCTATATGAAGCCATTTGAAGTGATCACAGTGGAAGAACAGTGCCATCGCATACAGCTGTTTCATCTGAATCAGGAGAGGCTGTGCAAGCTTTGGATCAGTGCCTTGATGTAGGGGTCATAGCTGTCAACGTTTCCCTTTTTTAAAGGGAAATTCCCTTATTCCAAATAGGATTCCTCGCAAGAAAAGGGAAAATTGACAGCTATGGTAGGGGTGCTATGGGCAAGGATCAATAAACTGAGTTTGAACCCTGGGAAGACGGAGGCTCTCTGGGTAGCTGGTTCCTGTGTCTGGAAGATAGGCCGGCCGCCTGTTCTGGTTGAGGTTCCCCTCCTTCTCAAGGATCGGGTAGGTAGCTTAAGGTAACTCCTTGATACATCTTTGTCATTAGAGGCTGAAATGACCTCTGTTTCTAGGAGTGCCTTTTATAGGCATCTGGTACACCAGCCAGTGGCATAGCGTGGGGGGTGCAGGGGGGGCCGGTCGCACCGGGCGTAACATCTGGGGGGCGCTCGCACTCGCAGTGCTAAAATCCACGGGTTAGGGGGCGCAAATTACTTGCCTTGCCCCGGGTGCTGACAACCCACGCTACGCCACTGACACCAGCCAGAGCCATATCTGCTTCAGGATCATGTTTAAAGGTTGCACATTGCCCTGATATGTCATGATATGGCAGCATAGAAATGCTTTTATGAATAGAAATAAGTGTCAAATAAAACTGAATTCTTTTTCCAAGCCCCCCCCCCCAAAAAAAAACAGGAAGCTAGCACCATGTAGAAATCCATTAACCTAAATTTTTACATGTCTGCCTGCGACTCTGGGTTGGGTCTTTTCCAGATGCAGGGCTAATGGTGTAAATACAACAACAACAATCACACAAGGCCGGCCAGCCTCCACAGTTTGCCATTATTGGTTTCCCTAATCCCCACACCTGAAAAATGTACAGTCCAAATTTAATCCTACCCCATGTCATATCAGACACTGAAGCCTTTTGATCCGCTTCAGAACATACAGGATTTATTTGAAAGCTTTTTGACATACGCTTCACATCTCTCAACTTAATAAAAAAATCTCCAGCTGGCCTCACGTTCAGCCTTCCCAAGAGGCAAAATGAAAAATGCCAAATTGCCTTGGCATATTCTGGTCATGCCCAGGAGACGAAGGAAGAAATGGGCTGGCAGAGGGTGAGAAATTATTCCAAACATTTAGCGTACGCAGGAGGAGGGTGTCTATGAGCTATCATGACAGGGGGAGACAGACAGACAGACAGACAGACACCTGAGAGAAGAGAGTATTCGCATTGTGAAAAAAGGGGAAAGCTGTAAGAAAAAAAATAACAGAACTCTCCCTTTTAAGAAGTGTAAGTTGAAAAAGGAATTAATTCTGATATAATCTTTTAATAACTATTTTAGCCTGGTTTGGGAGTTAAAGTCATTTAACAATTTGATTGTAACTAAGAAATAGTGCCCAGGTTTTCTTCTTTCCTCTTCCCTTCCCTTCCTTTTTACATTTTGTGCCATTCACTTCAGATTGTTAGCTGTTTTCTCATTGATATTTATAAGCTGCTGCCTGGGAGTTACCTATAAGCTACTGTTCTCAATAACCAGGCCTATGCCTTTAAAACTGGGGGTGGTGGTATTATTTTGTTATGTTACGTATTTTTATACCGCAAACCACCTTGTGATCCTCAGATGAAGTTTATATAAATCTAAATCACCATGATTATCATCAATGGGCCTTTGGTCTGATTCAGCAAGGCTACTTACATTCATGAGTTACATGACTCATGATGAAACTCATGGGGCTAAGTCCTTGAAGGGCTGTTCTCTGTAAGCCTTTCAGGTATAAGAAGGAAGTGTTTCTCCAGTATCTCTTAGTGTTTAAGAACATAAGAAGAGCCTGCTGGATCAGGCCTATGGTCCATGTAGTCCAGCAACCTGCTCTCACAGTGGCCAACCAGATGCCTGCAAACCGCAAGCAGGATTCGAGTCCCAGAGCATTCTACCCTGGCATTCAGAAACATCGCTGCCTCCAAGTGTGGACGTAGAGCACAGCCATCCTGGCTAGTAGCCATCAATAGTCACCCCCCCCCCCAATGAATTTGTCTCATCCTCTTCTAAAGCCATCCACATTGGTAGCCATTACTGCCTCCTGTAGGAGCAAGTTCTATAGGTTAAGTCTGCACCGTGAATAAGTCCTTTCTTGTATCTGTCCTGATTCTTCCAACATTCAGCTTCATTGAATGTTTGTGCAATGTGAGTGCAGGGGGGGAGGGGAGGGAGGGGGAGAGGGAGAGAGAGAGAGAGAGAGAGAGAGAGAGAGAGAGAGAGAGAGAGAGAATACATCATCTTTCAGATGTTTGGGAAATAATGGCCATGTCTTTTCCTCATACCTCTTAGGATCAAGATATTTTTTTTCAGAACACACAAAAAAATGTGCTTGAATACAAATGTGGTTCACCTAGAGAGATTTTTTAAAAATGCAATTCCATTTCCTTGGACTCTTGGGATATTTCCAACATATTCTGTCAGGCATGGAAGCTCCAAGTGTCTCTTTCCTCAAAGTTTATCGAAATTTCTCAATTTGTTTCCAGTGTAATGAATACTGACTGACTCTTGAAACGACACCCAGTTCCCTGAGACAGGAGAAGGGCAAGATGAATTAAAGAAACATTCGTATGTACTGCTCATTTCCTGTAGAGGAGATGATGATCCTGGAAATGAATTGTGCACTTTCCCTCTAGCCCCAGTGCCCAAAACAATCTGTGTGCATCTTTACAACCACATAAAGCCCTTTTCTCTGTGATGCTGCCAGTTGTATTGTAAATACATTGGGGATGCAAGCATGCAAGGATTTGCGGCTTGGGCTGATTGTATCTCTCTCACACACACACACACACACACTTATATATATATCTACACATACTTTTGTAGGTCAGCTCAGGGTATAAATTTTTATTAGATCTCTTCTTAAGAATATATTATGGGCTCTGCTTGATCCTATTATTATGAACCCCTTAAGAACAGTGTCACAAAGATGTGACATGCTTCTCTCTGCCCCCTCTCCTGTCAGTTCACACCAAGGACGCCATCCATCAGAAGGTTTTCCAGGACAGTCCCCACTGATATGAATGAAGTTCTGCAAGAGGTGTGCAGATCCCATTTATTTCAATGGCAATTGTGCAGGAAAGCTATCTAGTGCACTGCATGCTAACATCGTAACTATTTTCTTACCTTTTCTGCCCAGAGAGATGTGAGTTAAGGAACTTAGCATGGCTGTGGAATTGTTTCGGATCTGAAATGAATCAGAGGTGCTTTGCAGAAAGCCGAGCAGAGATGAAGTGGCTGGAACAGGAGGGCTCAGAAATCGAAGCTTTGTTGCTCTGCAAACCATCTACATTTTAGATGCTGCCCTTTACCTTACCTCTGCCTATTTTGTAAAGATTTCCAGTGGACTGACTCTGGAGTCTTTTCCTAATAAAGATACCAAGAAGTGGGGAGGGGGACTGGAGGCAAGTGAGAGCAAGCCAGGAGTCAACAGACTAATGTCTGACATTACCTACATCTTTACGCCCTATAGATATTGCTGAACTCCAGCTCCCATCAGCACCAGCTGATGTGACCAATGGTCAGTGATGATGGGAGTTGCAGTTCAGCATGATCTGGGGGACCACAGTTTAGCATTATCGCAATTGGGCATACAATATGAAGCTTACCTGAACTTTTGAGGGCAGGATTTGGCATAGTGATAAAGCAGGAAGGGCTGTTTGCCATGGAGGGTGAGGGATAGCGTATGAAAACCTCCCGTTGCAGCAAGCTGATTTGAGGAAATAGTTGCTAGGTTTAAAACCAACAAGTGGATTCTGCCAGTTGTAGCTTCTGCCATTGCAGTTTTGACCTGGTATTCTGTTCTGCTGGTTCCCTGGACTCACAAAGTGGAAGCATTAAACAAAGTGGAATCATTAAACAAAGCTTCTTTCAAATCACTAAACTGGTCAGGACCCTGGACAGTTCCCAAGGGTCCCCTTGGCAAATTTTACATATTGATTTGAGCCAACCATTTAATTCATATATGGAGAATAAATGATGTCAAAATTCACAGGAGATAATGTTAAGTGTGTTTTGTTTTTGTTTTTAGTCCAGGGGGCGGGGAGGCACTTCCTTCAGCTCTGCCGTTGCAGATGCCACTGCTGCGGTGAGCTCTCACTGCTGTCACATTCAAGGAAGAATAATTTGGTGGCCCTCAATTGGAATGGGATGCTATTTCCCCGATGGAGAGGTCATCCTTTCCATCTTGTTCAGCCGGTGGTATTTGCTCAGAGCACAGAGATTGGCAGGCTCTTTCCTAATGACAAGGTCTCTCTGCCCTGGAGGGCAGCATCATTATATCTTCGTCAGGCAGCTCTTTTATAAAGGTTTGCCTGTTTTTAAGGGTCGCTATGTATGAAAGGTATATGAAAATACACCAATGAACTTTGGCCCTTCCAACAGCAAAACAAATCTATGTGTTGCAAGAAGGTTAGATGAAGATGAAGAGGAAGTTGGGGTTTTCTCTCCATAGAACTAAAGGTGCTAATTAATTAGTATTTTAATTAACTAAAACTTGAGTGAGAGCTTTGTAGGAGAATGGGGCTTGTGCAGGAGAATTTAGAGGGAGGGAGCATCTGTCATCTCAGATGTTGAGGGACATCTGTACCCCTCCAGATGTTGTTGGACTCCAACTTTCATTAGCCCCGTCAGCGTGGAAAATAGTCAAGGATTATGGGTGTTGTCCAGCAACATCTGGACAGCTACAGATGCCTCCCTACCACCCACACACTGCAAGATTGTGCCCTTCAGTTGCTTAATTAGTGGCTACCAATTTAAATAATTATGAGCTAAATTCAGCTGGTTGGGCCCATGCGTTGAGAGCTTCACCTTTTATACCTGAAGTTCTGGTGCATTGCAATAATAAGGAGCCATATTCAATATGGCTTTCCTTTCTTGTCCATGGTTCTGTTCAGAAAGCACATTGAATGATGGTTTTCACAACTGAACAATGGTGAACCAGCTGCTTTTCTACTTTTGTTTCCCATCTTCTCAGTTCACTCCATTCCCTGTAGCACAGCAGCCTCTGGACTTTAGGTAAGGGTCACAGCTGTGGTTTGCCAGTCCAGAGACCATACAAACCATGGTTAAGCTTCTCTAATTGTGGTTTGTCATGATGTATGATGAGTCCAATGGCTCTGTAAATGGCAAGTTATCTTACACCTTACTTTCTCAGAAAGTACCTTACTATCTTACACCTTAGTGTCTCAGAAAGGCACTATTATTGAGGTATTATTAATATATATGGGCGTTTGCATTTTTAAAAATAAGGTAATTGATTAATCAGTAAAATACAAGTGTTCAAAACTAAAAGCTCAATTTTTTCCCCCTTGCATGAAATCTTTCCTCCACTATTCTTGCACTTCTGGGAGACTCATTAATGAAATATAAAAACTGGTATCTCGGGGCTCATGGTTGGTTTATTTTGGATTGTGGACAAAAATTCACACTCTTCAAAAGCCGATAATTCTATTTGCTAGTTTTGTCTATACTGTATGCTCCAGGATAGGTGCTGCTGTCCTCATTGCGCATTTATGGTGATGACAGTTTCCAGATCGTTTCGTTGGCAAGCTGTGGCTGAATTTTTCTTCAGGGCTTCCTCCCCATCCTCTGCAACTGTCAGGGAACAGGAGGGGCTTGACAGCTTCTGCTAGGCAGGGACCAGAAAGCCTACATGATATTTTCCTCACACTTTGCTCTCTTGCAGAGGCAGTTTGAGAAATGACTAAGATCACATCTGCACCAAGCATTTAAAGCAGTGATGCCCCTTGAACAGTCATGGAAACTTCTGGGAGCGTTGGTTTGTTTAGGGTGCTGGGAAGACTGGCTCTACGAGGTCAGCACCCTTAACAAGCTACAGTTCCCAGGATTCTCCATGACTGTTAAAGTGGTGCAAGAGTCCTTTAAATGTATGGTGTGAATGTGACCCAAGGAAGGGAGGGCCAAGGATACAATCCTCACTCCTCACAGCAGCCTTCTGCCCAAGATACCCCACATTTTCCTGGTGTTATAGGACTAGGAGACACTTCTCAGGAGGGTCTCCCATTTGCTGGAGCTTACCACAGCAGAGTATCAACAGCTAGCAAATCCCAAAGGGCAAGTTTGCAGTCTAAGATCCGAACAGTATCCAGCTGTGAGGAAGCAAAGCGCAAGTTCTCCAGCTCAGGAGCTTTGAGGTCAGAAGTTGAAGCAGGCAGAGTATGCAACTCTGCTTTGACCAGGTGAGGTAAAAAACAAACAGAAAAGCAGAGAGTCTCCTGCACTTAATTCCAGGCCTGGCCAATCCAGGGTCTTCCTACTGTCTGCCAGTTACAGGGCTGGATCTTTACATCGCTGTTCCCCTTTATGCCTGTAGAAGTCTTTCACAGGCCTGCACAGTCCATGATGTAGCTCACCCAAAGGATTCTGGCTGTGCGATCCAAGTCCTGCCCTCTGTTCCAATGTGAATTCGCCAGAGAAGGAAGCTCCTGGCCCTGCCCTTCAGCATGGTATTGCAGTGACCAGCTCATCAGTGGCACTTGACCCTTGTGTCAGGTAAGGCTCCATCTGCCTGCCTCTGGTAAAGCTGGCTCACAGCCCCAGAAAATAATCAAAACAGAAGTGGCTAAGGGATGTGGCATAGAGTAAATCAGGAAAAAAATTGGCCTTCAACAGCCATGATCCAGATGACGTGCTGCATTTGTTCTGCATGGCATGGAGAAAGTGGATAGGGGAAAGGGTTTTCTTTCTCCTTATAACACTAGAACTCATGAACATCCAATGAAACTGGATGTTGGAAGATTCAGGACAGATAAAAGGAAATGCTGCTTCACGCGGAACATTGTTACGCTATGGAACTCAGCACCACAAGAGGCAGTGATGGCCACCAACTTAGATGGCTTTAAAAGAAGATTTGCAAATTCATGGAGGAGAGGGGTGTGGATGGCTACTAGCCACAATGGCTTTTCGCTGCTTCCACAGTTGGAGACAATAATGCTTCTGAATACCAGTTGCTGGAAGTCACAGGAGGGTAGAATGTTCTTGTGAACAAATACTGCTTGTGTATTTCACATAGACATCTGGTTGGCGACTGAGAACAGGACTCTAAGCTAGATGGGCAATTGGCCTGATCCATTGGCCTGGCTCTGTGTTCTAATATTCACAGCCTTTTTAAAATGAAAAAAGAAAGCTATTCTAAGCCCAATAGAACTGTGCATGCTTCATTGCAGCTTTATTGCAGACAATGCAGTAGGAATTGGAGGGTGGGATTTGTTATGTTTGTATTTGAACGTGAACCTAACAAATTCATGCCTCCCCCCCCCCATAAAAAAAGGTAAACCGAAATTCAGCTATGCTTTCTCTGACTTTTGCAATTCAGGTCTCCAACCAAAAAAATGTGCACAAAAAGTGTGTATCTTGGTGAATCTAATAATGGCATTGTGGGGGAAATTATTTCAAAAATATCAAACAAAATGGCAAATATTCCCCCTTTAAAAATGTGCATAAAAATGGGTCTGATTTTTTTGTGTTGAGGGTTTTGTTTTCTTTCTTTTTTTAAGCAACACCCTCTAAACAGATGCAAAAAATGGGGCGAACTAAAGGCTGGGGAAATGAAGAAGAGAGAGGGAGAGAAACCAAATGGACAGATTGGTCCATCCTTAATTGTGCATTGCATGTGCCAGTCCACCTGGCACATCAGAAGATGCAGCCATCCAGTTCAAGGGGGATTGGGTGGGCAGATCAATATTGCAGTGCACATCTGCACCCACCAGTGGCCCCATGTGTGGCAATCTTCCAGCTGCAGGTCTTCCTTGGAAGAAAGGGCATGGTGGAACATGACCTGTTTGTCCTCCTCTAGTTCTCCTCTGACTGCCATTCTAACTGTGTAGCTAGAAGTCTGTGAAGTTGAGTTGCTGTTTGCTCAGTTTCCTGGGATTTGCATGTGGCTGTGACTCTGCATATAGTGGGCTTAGCAATGGGATGCAGAGTCACACGGCTCCTTGGGCGCCTGGCTGTAAAGTGAGTGTTCAGCTCACCTTCTTTTCTTTGTCCTCCACCATTAATTAAATCTGCTCTTTCCTCCTGGGTGACAATTAAACATCTGCAGGATGTGGGGAATTTTAGCACCGGGCAGGGAAGGAGAACTCTTTGCCTCTTTCTGTTCTTAGCATAATTGCTTGCTTTTTAATGAGGAAGGTGGGTTTTTTTAAAAAAACAACCCCAAATGCCTAACTATTGCTGCTTCTGCATGCAGGATTATTTGCATATCACTTCATCAAGTTAAAAAGGGTGTGAAAATGCCACACTCTTTTTCTACCCCTCTGCTTGGTTTTAATGAAGGATAAAGTTTCTCACTAATGACGGTAGGGAAATTAGTTTCAAATCCCCAAGGACTCATGAAAGAAGCACCAAGGATATCAAAAGGACAAAGAGAAGGGAAAGGAGTGGGGGTGGGAAATCGAGACACCAAATCTCACGAAGGCCTTTGGGCGTTGTCATCCAAGAGACGGCTAAGTTTTCCATTTAATATAAGTATCGGGGAACTCTACGAGGCTGCTCCGAAGGGAATACTGATGACGAACTGACCAATAAGTGATGCTCAGAAAAGCACCATATGTAATCAATCTCCAACGTTGTTGATATAGAAACGGCAATGTTTTTCTTCTTATCTTGTATTCAGAAGAAACATGAGTTCTGACAATCTAATATTTTGTTTGTTTACAGCAGGGTCTTTTCTAACTTAACTAAGGGCCAACCCTGACATCACCCCATTCACACAATTAGAAATACTCTTTAAGAGTAAATGGACAGCATAGGACCCTCCAATCCACATCAGGATCCGGACTGGATTGGGAGGAACAAGGGGCTGTTCACTTTTTCCCCACCATGCTGTCATTTTTGTTTGGTTCCAATCAAGATATTGCATTTTGTGTTTCTTTCAGGATTTTCTTTTTATTCTACGTTCTGTTTAATGCTACCCCTTCCTGCTCACCCAATGGTCCATCTGATGATGAAGGGAAGTTTAAACCTCTCCACACACCCCAGTGCCATGCCTGCTCTTCCTTTCTGCCACTATTGAGAGCCAGTGTGGTGTAGTGGTTAAGAACGGTGGACTTGTAATCTGGTGAACCGGGTTCGCATCCCCGCTCCTCCACATGTAGCTGCTGGGTGACCTTGGGCTAGTCACACTTCTTTGAAGTCTCTCAGCCTCACTCACCTCAGAGAGTGTTTGTTGTGGGGGAGGAAGGGAAAGGAGAATGTTAGCTGCTTTGAGACTCCTTTGGGTAGTGATAAAGCGAGATATCAAATCCAAACTCCTCTTCTTCTTCTATTGGCAAGGTCTTGAGGAGGTAGGGGAAAAAATGGTGATGGGGAAGGATCTGACCCACCCGACCCCTCGCCCCAGGCTGAGGCTTAGCCATCGCTGATATACAAAATTATGAGCAAGGGTGGTTCCTGTTTATCTCAGGAGGCAATGGAAGAGTGTGCCTTTGGGGATAAAGTCAAACCATTGGAGAATTCAGGTGTGTGCAGCAGGTGCAGAGACTGATACAGGAGAGACAAGTTTTATTGGAGTTGGGGCAGATGAAGGTGTCCGGTTTTGCTGCTACAGGTGCATCATGGCATTTCTTCTCTCTGTACTCCTCCCAGCAGTCATTCTTCCTGTGGTCACTGCTGTGCATACATGCCCTTACTATCTGTCTTCAGGCACTGTGATAATCTGTAAGGCGTTCCCACACGATGGGGTTAATATTGTCAGCCTTTATGTCACATTTGCAGACATCTTTGTAATGCAGAGCTGGTCTGCCAACATGCCTAGTGCCTGAAGCCAGCTCCCTGTAGAGCACATCCTTGGGGATCCTGCCATCTTCCATTCTGTGTGCACGGCCAAGCTAATGTAGAAATCACTGAGGCAGAAGTGCAGACATGCTGGGAATATGGGCTTGGGAGAGCATATATTTGTTTGAGACTCTGTCCTGCCATGTGATGCCCAAAACCTTTCTGACACAGTGTATATGGAAGCTCATGGTGGGTGTAAGTTGCCTATGACTCACTTCCATAAAGCAGAGTGCTCAACACACAAGCCTAGTGGACCTTCATCTTTGGTCCAGTATACCTGAAGGAGCGTCTCCACCCCCATCGTTCTACCCGGACACTGAGGTCTAGCGCCAAGGGCCTTCTGGCAGTTCCCTCACTGTGAGAAGCCAAGTTACAGGGGACCAGGCAGAGGGCCTTCTCGGTAGTGGCGCCTTCCCTGTGGAACACCCTCCCACCAGATGTCAAAGAGAACAATAACTACCAGGCTTTTAGAAGACATCTGAAGGCAGCCCTGTTTAGGGAAGCTTTTAATGTTTGATGTATTACTTTATTTTAATATTTTGTTGGAAGCTGCCCAGAGTGGTTGGGGAAGCCCAGTCAGATGCGTGGGGTATAAATTTATTATTATTATTATTATTATTATTATTATTATTATTATTATTATTGGCCCTGGGGCTATAAGGTCATAGAACTGTAGAGTTGGAAAGGGTCCCAACGGACTAAATCACGACTAAAGAATTCCTGATAGATGGCCATCCAACCTCTGTTTAAAACCTCCCGTGGAGGAGAGTCCACCACCTTCTTAGGTACATTAGTTTACTGTGGTTTTGTGGATGCAATCTAATGTGTTGATCTTCTGAATGCATAACATCCTGGTTTGCTCTGAACTCTCCATTGAGAAAGCCTCCTGTTTGGAAATTGGGGGTATGATGCCTTCCACCTCGCTCTCTTTCTCTCTTCCCTTTCTATGTGACAATGCTTCGTATGCAAGAGGGGTCACTGCAGTTTATTCCTGAACGAATCGTTTCAACCCTTGTCTATGCTGCGTGGTGGGTGTGCAAGGGTTCTCTGTATATCAGCTACATATAAATGCCTTTTGAAGATCACACTCAGGGAAAGGTTTTCAAGCACAGTTGCAAAGATGGATAAATAGAGGGTCAGATTCAAAAGCAAAACACACACACACCCTTACCTACCTGCTGTGCTCAGTAGGAATATTATACCTAGTTATGTGGTGGAATCTCAGCATGATTCTCCAGCCACTCCCTGATGTATGCAGGAAGCTATCTTCAGGATAAAGCTGTAATTTCCACCCCAGGGTGCATGCCTGACTCCAGTCATTGTTACCCTCTGAAAAAGGGTACTCAGCTGGCACACTGCTATCTGCAGCCACAGGAGTTCCTTTAATAGCATCTCTGATTTGTGGTATTAAACAATGTGCAGCAACTCACAATGCCCAACTGCTGGATATCCAGGTTGGTCCACTTCACAATGCATTACCAAAGGCTGATGAACGGAGAAAACTGACAGATGAGTGGAGTAGACAAGCTTCCTACAGGAGCAGGCATTGAGGGTGTGACTGGATTCTTCTGCAGGGCAGAGCCCCGGGGAGCAGAGAAATGCTGAAAGCTCCAAGTCAGGTCATAAGAACTTAAACCTACTGGATCAGGCAAATGGCCTATCTAGTCCAGCATCCTGTTCTTGCAGTGACCGACCAGATACTTGCAGGAAGCCTGCAAGCTGGACAGAAGCACAACAGCGCACTCTCCACCTGTGATTCCCTGCCCCTGACTGTGGTGGTTGAACATGGCCTTGTCTCTCCTTCCCCTTGGATATCTTGGTTGCCCTTTTTTGAACCTTTTCCCAGCTCTGCAACATCATTTTTGAGGTCCCCTTCTTTGGGGGGAGAACTGGGTCAAAACTAACAAAATGAATTTCAGTAGGGGCACATGTAAGGTTCTATCCTTAGGTGGGAATAATCAGGTGCACAATTATAAGATGAGGGACACCTGGCTTGCCGATAGTACATGTGAAAAGTATCCAGAACCTTAACATGAGTCAACACTGTGATGCAGCAGCCAAAAAAAAAAGCTAATGCTATTCTAGGCTGCTTCTGCAGGGGGAATTAGATACTATAGATATTAATTCCAATTAACCCTCATTTGGTAGTTTGAAAAGAATGTGTTGGATACCTATATCCAGAAACATGGGGCTAAATAATGCTCTTTCCAGTAAGAGAGTGCCAGCAGAAATTTAAAAAGGCACAAGAGCCAGTGGCATGGTGAAACATGGGAAATACAGGTTGTTAGACCCTTTTAAAATACCCCATTTAAAAACACGTCCAGTGCTTTCCCCCATTCTCCTTCCCTAGCAGTGAACAGACCACATAATTTAGTAAGTTTAAATGGCTTTTATTTACAAAACCTCTTCAAAGATTCCTGCATTACAGGGGGTTGGAATAGATGACCCTCACAGTCCCTTCCAACTCTGCGATTCTATGAAATGTCATATTCTTATGTTTATCCATGCTGCAGTAAGTAATAAAAAAAGGTAAAGGTACCCCTGCCCGTACGGGCCAGTCTTGACAGACTCTAGAGTTGTGCGCTCATCTCACTCTAGAGGCCGGGAGCCAGCACTGTCCGCAGATACTTCCGGGTCACGTGGCCAGCTGGTAAGCGGTCCCTATTTATCTACTTGCATCCGGGGGTGCTTTCGAACTGCTAGGTTGGCAGGCGCTGGGACCGAGCAGTGGGAGCGCACCCCGCAGCGGGGATTCGAACCGCCGACCATGCGATCAGCAAGTCCTAGGCGCTGAGGTTTTACCCACAGTGCCACCCACATCCCTAGCAGTAAGCAATACAATGGTCAGTGGCGTAGCCTGGGGGTGCAGTGGGGCGGCTGCACTGGGCGCAACATCTGGGGGGGTGCTTGCACTCGCAGCTCTCTGCCCCTACCTGGCAGGGGCACAAATTACTTGCCTTGTCCCGGGTGCTGACAACCCACGCTACGCCACTGACAATGGTACAAAAATCTTGTGTGCGCAGTGTGGTAAAACCACACCTCTTGGTCTGATTCAGCAGGTTTCTTCTTTTTATCATCATTATTAAATTTATATGCCTCCCTATACCCAGGGGTCTCAGGGCAGTATATTCTGCTCTAAGCCTCAGAGGTCATAGTTAGGGTTCAAACATTTTCCCTCCAAATGACACACACTGTGCTCTGCCCCAGACTTTCCTCAGGCTAACTTGGACTTTATAGAGTATCCAAGTCAGCTTCCTGAAACTTTTACATCAGTCCTTGAACAATTGCCAGGAAGGATGGGATTGCAGTTAATTCTAACATAATTTTTTGTCCAGGGCTGACCTCAGGCATTTTTCTGAGCAGAAAATGACACTTGCAACCTCTCCCCCTAAACACATCAAGGTTTCCAAGGCCAGCCAAGTTGCTTTGGCATCTGAGACAGAAAATCCCGCAAGTGCCTCTTCCTGAGCTGAGAAAATGCAATAGTAATAAATTAAATAGCTAACTGTTCATGGTACCCCAAATCAGCATCTGTCTCACTCTCCCTAATGGTAGGGTCAGTTTTTTTTTGTTTTTGAGCGGTGTATGTCTTTCACTCCTTTTGACTGAGCACAATCAGCAACAGAGTGCAGCTGATATACAGTAATTTTGAATTCCCTATTACCGAAGCCAGCAGCAGTCACCGTCCTATGATTCATGGGAAGCAGAAGTTTGATCTGAGTGGTGGGAAGAACTGAGACTGCTGCACTGATTTTAAAAATAACCTATGGCTGTAGATCACTTGTTAATTATAGAATAATGCACTGAAAGGCTTAAATTTAGCCTCTCCTGGGAACTTTCCAGCGTATGTGATGTAAGCACAATAAAGTCACGCGAGCTCAGCTTACGTTCAGATTTTGGTTGGTGCCAAGTGAGCAGTCGAATCAGAAGCCCCTCACAGCACAATAATGTTGCATGAAAGAGAGCCACTTCCAGTCCCTGTAGACAATACTGAGCTAAATGAACCAAAGGTCTGAGTCTGTACAAGCCAGCTTCCTATGTTCTGTGGCAGCAAATTTATTTACTTACTAAATTTATTTACTTATCATTCAAATAGTCATGGTTCCGTAGCACAACCAGTACTGCAGTGTGAAAATGATGTTAGAAAATAGGACAGAAGCGTTTGCATAATAATCAGGAAAACTAGTGCAATATTCCCCATATCTGTGTGCACTCTTGGTGGAGACATGCACTAGTAGCTGAAACTCTCATGCAACTTGCCATTAGGACTGAGCAGCACAGACAACTCCCATGAGAAGCAGGACCAGAGCCTCAGGCAGCTTAGGAAACAACTGGCAACCAGATGTAGTGTGTGCTGGGTAGAGGGAACTTGCAGAGTTGCTGTGTGCTTGGAAGAGCAGTAACGCATTGTGCATAGTGATGGGGGGGGCGGGAATTCAGTTCAATTCACATTTTAATGTGAGCCTACCTAATATGCACTTACTGAAACTATACCCAAACCAAAATGCCATGACCTTTTGTGATCACACCCACCCCAAGGAAGACTTGAGACGGTGCTTTAAGTTGGGGAAAAGGGTTATATTTACTATATATAACATTAAGGGGATATTGAGGGTCTGCATATAAAATCCATGAACCCAATTTGTTCCAATGCAACCAAACCAACCAAAGTCCAAGCAGGAAATGGTGGGGAATGAGATCAAGAAAGATGATCAAACTCTATTTCAGTATGCAACAGCAGCCGCAAGGATACTGTTGGCTCAGAATTGGAAAATACTTAACATCCCAACAATCAAGGACTGGCAAACCAAGTTAATGGAATATATTGACCTAGCAATAATGACACATAAGATCAGGCAACAGAAAAATACTAAATTTATTGATGATTGGAACAAATTTTTTTCATACATGGAGGCGATATTAGGGAATACAAAAATCACAGTAGGTATAATATAAAAACCCTGAGGTAGAAACGACGATTGGTAGAGGACCCTGCTGTATATATTGTTGAGATACAGCTTGCGTCGCGGTGGTGGGAAGTCAAACAACGTAAATGATTTGTACAATAATTCTGTACTTAACCAGTTTGGAATCTGATTTTGGTTGTATAATTTTTTATTTTTCTTTTCTTGTTCTGTTTTATTTTTATTGATGATGTACATGTGCTTTTTAGACTTTGGAATAAAATAAAGGTTTTTTAAAAATGAAAAAAAAAAAAGTCCAAGCAGGAAAGTTCCCCACTTAGAGGGGAATCATCTCCTTCCCAACTCATGAGGTGATGAAAGTGCCCTGCAGTAAAGATTGGAAGGAGTTCTTCCTCCTTGCTACATCAACACTGGACAAGCTCACCTCGGCCCCACTGGTTTGGCATTTACCCCAATATACATGCCCAGTCCCTTCTGAGTTTCAGATACCTGGTCAAAGCTGTCTTACTTCTGGAAGTCTTTGTGCCCTGAATGCTCCCCAGATTTTTACTTGCTCTTTCTTGGAGATTTTGAAATTATTGAGGTTTAAGATTTTTGAGGTTTGATTTACACATACACACACACACAGAGAGAGAGAGAGAGAGAGAGTCTGAGGGTAAATGAACTACCAAGAGGGCCTCCTCTGCCAATCTCCTCAGCACCCAAGAAGGTCTGTAGGGAAGGAGGAGATATTTCAGGTATTTGGGGTCTGAGTTGTATGGGGCTTTCAAATCAGTGCATCTGTTTGAAAACAAGGGTTATGAGATATAAGTGGAACCACAGTTAATAATCTGGTCGCTACATTTTGCACCAGTTGGAGTTTCTGAGATAAATGTCTCATCTCAGAGCTTTAAAAATGTGTGTATGTTTAAAAAATAATAATTCTATGGGCTTCTTATTATCAGTACAGCCATAAGCAGCAGCTCCCCACCAGGTTTTTTGCTGAAAAGAAATTGAGTGTGCAACAAGTCTTTCATCATAATCACCTTGGCAATGCAAAGTAATTCATAAAAGAAGTAGGGATGTATTGAGATCCAATATTGTTTTAGTCTCGATCAATATTAATAATTGTTTTGCATTTTTAGAGTGCAGTATACAACTGAAAAATGTGCAAAGACCAGCCAGCGGTTGCCAGCACTATAAATCCTCTTATTATACTTAAAGGCACCATAATTTAACTTTCAAATGTTTCTATAAAAAAATATTACAGAAGATGCCATTGATCTGTAGAAGAAAATTGTTATCTTTTATTTATTTGCAAAATGTTAGGCCCTGCTTTAATTATACATGAGCTAAAAAGGTCAGTAACTATTTTATTAAGATCTGCAAAGTGGAACTCAAGAGCTTCATACAAATAATATTTCTGCAGCGCCAGCCTGTGAGGGTCTGCCAAAGCTTCAGCTGCTTATGAAGGCAGAAGGTTATGCACACATTAGCAAAGGTTAACTCTGGAGCACCAAGGGGAGTGAGACCTTTCACGTCCCTGACAACAGAAATTGCATTAGAGTTTTCAGATGGGGATTTTTCAATTTGCAATTATGGAAAAATTCTTTACAGAGATGAGCCTTTGCTTGAAAATGCATGAGGAGAATGGGTACTTCAAAGGTTAAGATTCAGCAACTTTTGCTAGTGCTTCAAACTTCAGAAGTTTTATATCTGGGGCTATTTCTCCACACTCTGTTTCAGGCATGCCAGCTTGCCCCCCGTGACTGAGGGTACTGGCACTGCACGATGTGCTGGGGGGGGCAAGTTCCTCCCCCCCCACACACACAATGACACCCCTGCCCTGCTTTCAAGGGATGTTGCTGGTTGGCTTGTGAAAGGGCAAAGGCAAAGGTGGACCCAATCGGAAGACTGTTAGGCTCAGTTATACCCTGTTGAAATCCATAATTAGGAAGCGTAAAGGCTAGGGCTTGGGCTTTTTTTCCGTTTCAATGGCCGTGTGGCGTGAAAACGGCCTCCAAAGATTGTAATCCTTTCTAGGCCTTGTTAGATTCTAATCGTCTTTTGTGGGGAGTGGTGTACAACTACTGTTGACAAAAATATATATGCAAAAGCAGGTGGGTTGGTCCATAAGGAGGATTCCAAAATGCAGCTCTTTTCACAAAGCAATTGCAGCCAATAGCCCAGCCCCCAAGAAGAGAATTTGATGCGGCTTCATATATGATATAATATACTGGGTACTTGTATACATTTAACATTTGCTTCATGCTTTAGAGACCTTAGTATCATGGTTTGTTAGGGGCATTGCCATATCTATTTCTTTTATTATTTCTTTATTGCCTTTACAGTGGTACCTCTGGTTACAAACTTAATTTGTTCCGGAGGTCCATTCTTAACCTGAAACCGTTCTTAACCTGAGGCACGTTTTCGCTAATGGGGCCTCCCGCTGCCGCTGTGCTGCCAGCATGCAATTTCTGTTCTCATCCTGAGGTAAAGTTCTTAACTCGAGGTATTACTTCAGGGTTAGCGGAGTCTGTAACCCAAAATGTTTGTAACCTGAGGTGTTTGCAACCTGAGGTACCACTGTATTAGCTCACTTTTTTCTCCAAGGAGCTCAGTGTGGCATGGGTGGTTCTTCCTCTCCTCATTTAATCCCCACAACAACCCTGTGAGGGAGGTTAGGTTAAGAGGCAGTGATTGACTTGCAAGGTCACCCAGTGAACTTCAGGGCTGAGTGGGGATTTGACCCCTGGTCTCCCAAGACCTAGTTCAGCACTCTAACCACTATGCTACACTGGCTATATATCTGACGGTCTGTCTGTAACATATGCACAGTTATTCCACTGAATGTTACTCAAGCAGGAAGAAGCGAGTGCTAAACGTGTACAAGTACTCGTGCTTCAGACTGCCAGTCACTGTCTCTGTTCCTTATTAACTCGTGGGTGGCTGATGTGTGAAAGGCAGAGTGTGTTTTCCAGAGCTCTTTTTAATTGGAGGTTTCACGTTAACAGCTCAAATGAAGATTAGCGGGGGATAGCTCATCTCAGAATAATGCATGCGAATTGAAAATCACCTTGACAAAACAGATGGAGCTCTCAGTCATTAGGGAGAGAGTGTTTGTGCTGTTTCAGTGACAGGCAAATTACTCACCATGACTTTAAAGATTAAGAGGACTAGTATTGGGTGAAAGCAGCCTTGATGCATTTGGGTATGAAAGTTGCTAAAATAATGCAAGGAATTGTACTTTTCCTACTGGTGCCTATCGTATTGCTTTCTTGAAGCTTAGGAAAGCTGTTGCCTTCTCTCTGTGCACACCCCACTTCCTCTCTTGAAGTAGGATAACATAGTGCAAAGGAATATAGGAATATATCTGATAGGATATAGGGTTATATCCGCTTGGAGCAGCCTATGTTTCCTCCTCATCTGTATTTTCCTGAGGATAGTGCAAGGGGACAGGGGTTTTGGGGGAGGTGTCCAGTGGTGGAGCAAGCCGATTGGGCACCTGGGCAGCGCTGTTAGTATTGTAATGTCTCATTCTCACATTGCATAATGTTGCAGGTTGCCTTTAATTACTTAATTGATGTATGAGTATGGGAACTATTTAAATGTCTCCTCTCTCTCTCTCTGCTCCTCTGCTGAAGAAGATGGATGTTGTTTTGTTATTTGCTTTATAAATAAAACCTTTGATGTTACCATTCAAACCACAGTTGCTTCTGCCGCATTCTGCTGTAAAGGACTGAGTTTACTATTTGCAAATGGGTGTTTAATGCTTACAGGCACATGTGTGTCCTGTGCCCAGGGGCAGGGCCAGCCACCTGCAGAGTGGGGCAAACTGGGGCAGGATGTTCTGCAGGGTCTTGGAGGAATCTGCCTGCCTCCTCCCACTCAGCCACCCTACAGGTGAGGGGGGAGGTGGCTGGCAGACCGTTTGGGGCAGCGCGGAGCCTGCAGGTGCCCAAGCCACTGTGTCACTCCCAGGAGAGACGCACGATGAGTGCCGCCCGGCATTTTGTCACCCCCCTCAGTGGTGACCCGCCCCCACCGCACCCCCTTCCTCTGTCCCTGGGAGTGTCACAATTTGAGACCTGCCTTCCTTTGTAGTTGGTTGCAGTACTTTGAAGATGCTGTCGTAGTATTGCAGGTCCACTTGGAAGAGGATGAGCCAGCAGTGAATCTCCTCGAACAAATGATCTGCTGTTCCTTTCCAAAGGATGGGATTGAGAATGCTTTGAACTATGCTTTATATTGACAGGGCTACACTTTAGCTGCCTCAACCCTCTTCTATACATGTTGTGCACATGTTTAAATTTAGGAAAGAGTTGTGCAACAAAGTCCCGGGACTAAGATTGCGGTCCACGAATCAGTGTAATTATTTGCTCTGGGTGGGGCAAAGTTGCTTCAGGAAGTTGCAGTGCCAAACTTGGATGGCATTAAAAGAGGATTAGGCACATTAGGGGACACATTAGGTAAAAGCCTCAGCGCCTAGGGCTTGCCGATCGAAAGGCCGGCGGTTCGAATCCCCGCGGCAGGGTGCGCTCCCATTGCTCGGTCCCAGCGCCTGCCAACCTAGCAGTTCGAAAGCACCTCTGGGTGCAAGTAGATAAATATGGACCGCTTACTGGCGGGAAGGTAAACGGCGTTTCCGTGTGCTGTGCTGGCTCACCAGATGCGGCTTTGTCACGCTGGCCACGTGACCCGGAAGTGTCTCCGGACAGCGCTGGCCCCCGGCCTCTTAAGTGAGATGGGCGCACAACCCTAGAGTCTGTCAAGACTGGCCCGTATGGGCAGGGGTACCTTTACCTTTTAGGCACATTCACGGAGATTAAGGCTATCAGTAGCTGCTAACCACAATGCTCATCCTCTGCCTCTGCTGTTGGAGGCAATGTGTCTTTGAATGCCATTGTGAAGAAAACTGTTGAGCTCCGGTCCTGCTTGTGTTCTTTCCACCGGAATCTGGCTGACCACTGAGAGAACAGGATGTTGGATTAGATGAGCCACTGGCCTGATCCAGCAGGATATTCTTCTTATGCTCTTATGGTGATTAGGGGCAGGGATGCTGGCTCCTGGCTCCTCTGCTAAGCGTATCAATGTGTTTTTATGGGGAGGCCATGAAAGGGTGCAACATGAACAATTATTTTTTCACATCATAGATTGCAGATTTTGGTGCCACAATAATCTTTATTACTTTTAGTTGTGACATCTATGGATTATGTAAGCTTGGGGGCAAAAGGTGTGCATGACCCTCTTGCCTACTACAACTGCTTAACACAAATATTACATGGAATAGTCAGAGGCATTTTTTGTAGTACACCATCTGTTCACCTAGGTCACTGGGCAGGCTTACTTGGTCTCAGTTTGACACCACTGCTAAGCCCTTAGGAACACTGAAAACACAAGGCACTTTGGTTTCAAGAAAATAGGGTGCACGTTCTGTTATGTACAATAGAATTTCACAGAAAACACAAGTTACACACAAAAAAGGTAGTGTACCACTCCAAATCCTTTGCCCATCTAAGTGCACAGAAAATAGTAGATCTAGCTGAGATGCAATACCTAGAGAGCTGTACTGACCATTGCAATGCATCTCTAATTATCATATAATTAAAAGATTATTGCAAAATCTTAAAAAGTTGTATAATGTTGGGAGGAGTGTGGCTGTGAGCAGGCATGGCTGTGACCATCATAAAGGGATCCTGCACTTCTGAATTTGCCATTTCACTTCTCTTCTCAACTGAAGAATGTTGCTGAGAGTCCAGACTAACTCAGGACTCCCCAGAACACAGTTTGAAAGCCACAACTGCAGGCCTCAGTGACCCACCTTAACCATAATTTGGGGACTCTGGAAACAAACTCTCATAATTCCAAGAACAGTTTTGGAAACATTTGCAATTCAGATATGCCCTAGAATGGTTCTAGTATTTGTTTATGCCCAAAAGGTTTTTCAAGCATGGAAATGTCCCAATATGTGCCATTCTTATTTTCGTATAATAAATGCAAACTCAACCCTCAAACCCTGGAAGCTACTACTGCAAGTTTAATTTCCATTAAACACAGACAACAGACGATGAAATAACATTCTGATAACATTTATCCTGAACTATGCCCCCAAATGAATAGTGCATTCTTGTTTAATGTGGACAAACAAGAGCAATAAATGTAGATACTTTATTTTCTTATGAGTATAATATTGAGTACAAAAAAGCTGTAAATTCCTCCTGCAGCTGGGTTGTCCCTTTTTATTGCTGTTTAAAACAAGCCTTGGGATTCCCACTCCCGAACTCCAAAATGTCACTGGTTGCTTCCATGGCCAGCATTAGAGGTGTGTGGGGTTAGGCAATAGCTGTGATTCTTGCATTGCAGGGAGTACGGCTAAATTACCCTTGGGAGTCATAGAATTTTACAGTTCTATGATTCTATTAACAGCTGGGTTTGGAAGACTTTTGAGCAGACCCACTTCCGATCCTCCTCCCTGTCTGTCCTCTTATATATTATAACTGAGATGTGTTGCCTATGAGTAGCAGGTTTTGCCCAGGTGCTCCTCCCTCTGACCTCCTCATGTTTAGAGGCTGGCTGTCCTAAGTAAAAGCACTTTGTTGTACTTTATCCATCCACCCACCCATAGCCAGGGACACAATGGAACCAGGATGGCGAGGGCCCAAGAGTTCATGAAGTTCTGGAGCAGACTATGGTTGCCTGTTTCTAAAAGGGTGCAATCAGCTTCCACTCCCAAATTGGCAATTCTCAGCAAGGTGAGAGTCCTGATCCTGTCCCTCTGCTAGGACAACAATGAACAGATATGAACTTCCTATGCCTAGAGATGCATATGCAATATTTATTAGTTTTGTCTAAACTGGGGCTGGGGAATCTGATTCAGCCCAAGGGCTACAACATCACGTTTGAAAAATGTTTAACTAAAAGGAAAGTACAACCTTGCAACAAAACGGTATTTGTCTCAATGAAGGACAGGCTGTAAACTGTTTAAATAAATAAGCAAACTCAACCCTACAGCCACCAGAATTATAAAGAAAAAATAAAGCAGCATGAGAATGGAAACTTTTCTAACAGGGAAAGGAATAATTGGGGAAATTGGAGGACAGGTTTTGGGTATGGCGCTAGGAGAGATTCAGAGTCTTAGTGAGTGTATGCTTCTCTTCTCCTGCCCTCCCAACCCACAGGTGGCCTTGGAATGGAAAGGCAGCTGAGATAATGACCCTAATCTCTGCTTTGGAGACGGAGCACATTTTCTTCTTTCCCTGGTCCCAAACTGGATTGATTTGAGGACGTCAATGATGAAGCTGACCTGCATGTTCTCCTTCATCCTGCTGTTTGGAGCAGCTGGGCTGGTTGTCTTCATCCACCTGCAGGATCCAGAAGAAATTGTTCATCAGCAAACACCAGGTTAGACTTTGGTTTTAACATATTATCTTCTCATGTTTTTTCCCCCACCTGAATTGTTTGTTTGGACAAAATCATTCTCCTTGGTGAGAAATGTTCATGGTGACCAAGAGGTCTGTATTTGTCTGTTGGAAATGTTCATATTGTCAAGTGAAGGAAGGTTTCTCTCTCCCCTCTCCCAGTTAAATATGCCTGCAGCGAGTTTTCATGGAGGGAGAAGGCACATCAGAAAAGCACTGTCTGAAGTGCTTCCCCCCTCTTTAAAAGGGATTGGGAATTGGAGTGAGCTGCGAAGGAAGGGGTGGGCAAGTGGTGAGGGGATTTGCAAGAAGGTGAGTGAGATGTCAAGGGAGGGGGTTGCTCAGGCATGGGGGAAAGTTGGTTGGCAGTGGGGTTGGTAAGTAGGCAGGGTTGCTGAATGGAACGAGCAGGGTCCGCAGCCCCTTGCTCAGTATAAAAATGAAAACAGAAAAATTCAACACAGCCTGGTTCTCACTACAAACAGTGTGATCTGCCACTTATGCACTACCAAAGCACACAATTGTTCTCAATCAAGTGATACCGGTTTAATGGAGGTTGATGTGTATGAAGAGACCCAGTTATCGCCTTCTATCCCTCCTTCGTAGCTGAACAGATTTGCACCACTTCCGGATTGCACCTGAACAGCTGCCTCAAAACTAGATGTGTCCTCGTTCTCCATGCATCCCACCTCCTCAAAAGTAGAGCAGAATTATACTCTGGAGGAGAGAGTCATTGTTCATTGTTAATGCATTCAGTCCAGTTTAATTTGGGATAGTGTAGCTTATAAAACAAGGTTAATAAAAGATGGTCTGCTTCCTTCACATTCTCTGTCTGCTCTAGAAAGTGTTCTTTATTGTTTTTAGCCCGAGCAACCACGATACAAAACCCTTGATGTACTACTTAAGCCAGAATAAAACGAGAGTCATAAAACTTTAAGTAATGCTTACATTACTTTCCGTCAGCAAAGTGCTCCTGACAGTAGCTGTTTGTGTTGATTTGTTACCATTCATTTATCCTTTCCCCGTGCTTCACACTGCAACCTAATTGTAATCCTGTACTGAGAAAGCAATATCAAAGTAATTTTCCACAACATTAGTTACAATTTTCTTCTGATCTTTCAAGTGAAACAATCCCATCCTGTTGGCTTCTCTGAGCATATAAACCTTGATTACATTTATCTGTTGGAAACGAAGGCTTACTATATAGATAGATAGATATTCCCCAGAATGGTGGTGGTTGTACTTAGAGCCTTAGCCCGCCCCCTTTTCTGGTAGTTGACAAACATCCTGATACTTAGACTTTGGTACCTGACATTCACTCTTAACAGGAACAGTTTTTGATGGACAGCACTTTGCAAAGAACAAAACAGATTTTGTGAATGTCTGCATTAACTGTGGAACGTATTTTGTTGGCTATGACAAGCGTAGTAGCTTCACCGAGAGCAGATACTTGTAGGAATGTTATTACAAAAGAATGGTGGAATGAAAATTTATAGGGCTGCTCTGAATGCTCTGCATTTCCAGCATTTGCTTCGGAAGCAATATATTGGAGGGAGCTAAAAAGGCTGCCACATCCCACTCCCACCTTTCCTTCTGAATATTTGTATCCTTCTGTCCTGCTTTTCTAGGCTTGCTCACATGTTACACTTACAGAGGTGCGAGCTGTTTCTACGCACGTGCAAGTGTTTGTGTGAAAGGGTCTGTACTTGTTGATTTGTACAGCTCAGCCATTGCATGCACAGACTGTGCAGCCATTGAGTGGAATGTTTGAGAACCCCAGCTGTCCTTTCCTGCCAGTGGCTGCTGTTCTTCCTTGGCCATGAAGGCTCTTGGCTTCTTTCTCCACCCCGTTGCTGAATCAAAGGGGCTGTGGTCTTGTTCACAGGTGCCCACGATGTTATTAGTTTAGATACAGTGCTGTGAAATTATCAGCAAAATCTTGGGGAACGCCAACAGGATTAAGTGGTTGCGTTGGCAAATGAGGTGAAGGACTATGAGGAAGGAGGAAAATGGCTTCAATGAGAAGTGCTGTACCAAACCTATGTACATGTCTTTGTAGTTGAGGACATGAGAGAGGAGCAGCGGGGGGTAGGAGGTGCTTTTCAACATGAAACGAGGTAAGACAGCCTTTCCAGTGCTTTCCTAGAAATTAGTTTTGATACTGGTATATATGAGATGGTAATGGAAGTGAAGGGAGTGAGAAAGTAGCATCATTGTGATGGAGGGGGCATTCAGACGTGGGGAATATTGTGTCAGTTTTCCTGGTGATAATGCAAGCACTTTGCTGATGTTCCTTTCACACTGCAACACCTGTTGCATTATGGAATGGTGGGTCCTTTTGACCGATATACTGGCTTGTTGCATGGGTGTAATGCAAAGCAACACCAAATGTCACTGTAGAACATTGCTACTCTCTCGCTCTTCCCACATAGGTCTGCTTCTGGTCCTCCATTGATTCTCCCATGAAAACAGTAGGAAAGAACTGCATGTGGCTTCACCACCCCACAATTTTCCAGATTAAGGGGGCTGCAAATGTATTTTTTTCTGGAATCAAATTACACAGAAATGAATGCTCAATGTAAGCTAGATTCCATTAGTTTTCCGGAACTGTCTTTTACATCTTGTGAAAGCTCAAATACAATTTTGAAATTAGCCGTTTGGTAAACCTTAGGGAAATGGATTAAATTGTTATGTGAATGCAGCCAGATTTCTGTAAATTCTCCTACCTGCATTGGGAGTCCTTCAGTCCAATGCATAACTATATTAAGTGTCTGTTCTTAAATTTAAAACTGGGGGTTTAAGCCTGTATCTTCAGTGGTGCCTTTCCTTTAAAAAAAAGGAAACTTTCCTTCCCTTTTCCTTATTTCCCCCATCCTTTATTTATTATATTTCCTTAGGTTCAAATCCCACTTTCTTCCATCATGGAACCCAAGGTGGTATGCTGGTGGTTCCCAGGCAGTCCTCTATCTACATTACTGAGCAGACCCTGACCTGCTTAGCTTTAGCAGCATGGTGGTTTCATATGGCTTCAGAAGACCTATAGGGACAATGTCATGCAGTGGTTAGTGTGTTGGAGACTCTAGCTCAGTGTCAAGCTTCAGGGAATTGGCTTCCTTCCCTGCTTTGGCAGAAGATAAGCAGAACAAAATGAGCCTCTTACCAGTTAGAAACTTTAATGATCACAGCGAGAGAACAAAGAATTCATTTCTAGGAATGAAGCTGCTCCCAATTAAAGGTCCCACCCACTTTCTCCCTAGTCACCCACATCACTCCCACGTCTTGTAACCTGATCTCGCAACCACTGTGCTTTCTGTGCTGCCACCTTATCTGCTCTTCGTGACCTTGGGCTGAGCGGATGAACACTTTCAAGCGGCAGTTAGTCAGTTAACTCCCTCACATTTCTCCTCTTCTTAGCTGTTCCCCAACCAGTACCTCCCAGCTTCTGCCTTCTGAACTATGTCCCTCTGCAAACCACTGTTCCAAATCTATACTGTCCTCCTGTTCCTGGGAAGATTCAGGATCCTGATCAGGAACAGGGGGAGGGGGAGGCTCCCACCATTCCGTCTCACTGCGGTCCTCCTCAGCGCAGTCCCTGACACTCAGATTGACATTCAGCCATGACTTACTGG
Source organism: Podarcis liolepis (assembly GCF_965112155.1). Taxonomy (NCBI): domain Eukaryota; kingdom Metazoa; phylum Chordata; class Lepidosauria; order Squamata; family Lacertidae; genus Podarcis; species Podarcis liolepis. The sequence continues at coordinate 56,210,439 of NC_139561.1, read as the reverse complement.
GTGGCCTTGAGCCACTGTTGCTAACTCTCAGCCTAACCTACCTCACAATATTGTTGTGAAAGTTTAAAACAAGGGAAAGGGGGAATATATCTATACCAACTCAAGCTTCTTGGAAGAAAGGTGGGATATCAATGTACAAAGTAATAAAAAGAAAATGCTTCATGGACTTCATTCATTATTGACTGCCTTCAGTATAATGCACCTCCACCTTTCGTTACTACTCAGGTATTCCATGCATTTGGGGAGCAGGCTCAGTGTCTATGCCTATGCCTATATGTATATGTATACGTATGCCAAATTTGCATGCAGCAAATTAGACATTGGCTAAGTGGTGGGAAATGTCTAAAAAGTTGTCTAAGGCTGGACAGTTTTTTTTTAAAAAAAACCTCTTTTCTAAGGAGCAATGAAAGGGCAATTAAGCAAAGTCAGGGTGGGGAGGCAATGAAGTGACAAAGAGGTCTCTGGGATGGAGAGAGATCAATAGGTGAATGTGCAATCAGATTTCCCTCTAAGGTTGAGGGAGAGAGGCAGAAGAATAAGAGGAGTCAGGAGCAAACATTTGTCCATGCAACCTACTTGCAGAGCTAAGGAATGCTGCATTCAGGTTAATACCTGTTTTCTAAGGCAAATAGTCTAAAGTTGGGGGGAGAAATTTACCAAACAAATTTGACCTTCCTGTAATGTTTCACAAACTGAAACACAGTGTATCTTCAAAATTTGCCCTTCTCCAAATGTTGTGATTCAGTTCCAAACAATGTGTAGAGAAATGTGTTTGTGTACATGTACACCCACACCCACCCACCCACTCACACACAATTCTGGGAATATTATATATTACTGGGAGTAACATTCAAAAATGCATCATATCATCAGAGGAGAATCCTTGCAAAAAATGGGCATATTGGGTAACATTGTCTGCAATACAATAATGTGCATATTAGCAGAAATGTGGGGGTAAAATGCTGGCAGATTTTTGTAATGACTTCTTTTTAAAATAAAATAAAATTGTGAACTGATGAGGAATTGTGGCAAGGCCCTGTGACGGGGTGAGCTCCCATTGTTCGGTCCCAGCTCCTGCCAACCTAGCAGTTTGAAAGCACGCAGTGCAAGTAGATAAATAGGTACCGCTCCAGTGGGAAGGTAAATGGCGTTTCCGTGTGCTGCTCTGGTTTGCCAGAAGGGGACTTAGTCATGCTGGCCACATGACCCGGAAAAACTGTCTGCGGAAGTGGACAAACTCTGGCTCCCTCAGCCTATAAAGTGAGATGCACACCGCAACCCCAGAGTCATTCACAACTGGACATAACTGTCAGGGGTCCCTTTACCTTTATCTTTAAACATAGATTGTAGAGTGGAATGAGAATGCATTTCACATCCCATTAGTGTGGGAGTGGGATTTTCCACATCTGTGTTCCTCCAAGAAAAAGACTTACTTGGTTTGACACGGGCTTGGGGCCTTTTCATCAGGTGCCGTCTGCTGCCAATCAGAGAGGGGAGAGGAGCTTGCCTTCTAAGCCAACTCCACACCCTAAACGTTGCAGTTTTCTCTTTGCTGCACCCTCCCCAATGCAGTAGATGCTCTGTTCATTGCCTGTTCAAGGGCTAAGCAGGAATCTTGGCAGGAGTCCCTTCAGTTGGCCTTGGCCTCTTCTTTTTTGCCTATTTCCTACTGCTGAGAGTCTTGTTCAATTGATTGTTCAATTGATTCAGTTGGTGGTTAGTATGGGAAGTCAGGGTAAGAGTTAGGGAGTAATCAAATGAGGCAGTGTTGGGTTAAGGGCCCTCTTGTCACCTTTTGTCATCGGGGTGCCCTTATGCTTTACATGCGTTCTGCGGTGAATGCTAAAACAGTGATGCCACAGTGCATGCCAAGACCAGATTTCCAGGGTGTTTGGAGCAAGGAGGAAGGGTTCCTGCCAATCCTTTCTTCTAACATCACAGGTGAAGCCAGTCAATCTGCCCATGACTCATAAGGGAATTTAACCCTCCGTTATTTTGATTTGGTTAATTTGCTTATTGGTTTCATTATATTTCAATAGATACATCCTTTCCCCAAATTGCTGGTGTGTGAATTTTTCCCCAGGTGTGTTGGTAAAGTGGGAGAACCTGGAAATAGACACATTCACCCATCCCTGCCAGGACAACATGGAAGCTTTAGCTTCGGAGTGCATATTTTTCTTCCAGTGTTTTCTGGAACAAATCATGTGAAAATCCATCACAGAAATTGTTCTATAGTTAATCCCATTGAATGCACGCTGTAAATCCTTAGGGTTAAACCCATATTCTCCTTTGTAAACATTTGGTAGAATGGGCTGTTTATTCGTTCATGCATTAGAGAGCTATTGCCTTCTGTGTTGCTCATTCTGATTCAAAAATAATGGTAAGGACATGGATAGGAACTTCTGCAAAATAGTTTTCAGGTAAGGAGGAAAACTTGTTCTATTAGGGGTATTAAATGTTGCAGTTTGCACATCTCCTAACAAGGTATTTATATAAGGACATCTTCTGCACCATGGGAGGTTTGGTGCCCAAAGATTTTACATTTATAGCATAATACTTGGTAATTGCCTGCACTGTTCTCATCCAGGTGTCACGAAACCAGCTAGCACTCTGGACTGGTCATGATTATTGCACTCAGCAGTGAAATCTCTCAGAATAATGACTATCCCATTATAAACAGGGGGAATTTATAATGAATCAATCAACACCTCTCCTTTGCCAGCCAGGACTGACCCCTTTAGCACACAGACCTGACATGACTGCTGTGCTTAGAGCAATCTGAACAAGTCAAAGCCCCGCTAAAGGGAAGTGAAGAGTTGATGCAAATAATGAAAAAGTGGTCAGCCAGAAACTTTGTCTCACTTTTTAAAGGTTTCTTGAGACTCTCGTCTGTCTCGGGTCTCAGCAGGGATCAAGTTCCAAACTCAGCTGGGTTTGCATTTTGATGTGAGCCTACCTGGTGCTTCCTAAAACAACATGTAAACTGAAATTCGGCTCTCTGTTGAAACTCAATTTCCAAATCTTATGATGCATTTCTTGGCCAAGAAGCTGTGCAAGAGAATGTGCACATTAGGCAAAGTATGCAGAAAAATGCTTATCATGTTGAAAATAATATACAGATTGTTGGCTGGTTATAGGGATCATGCAACTCCCTTGCTATAACAGCCCCAACGGTTAGCAGTCTGTTTCCGGGCATGATTCAAAATGCTGGTTATCACCTGTAAAGCCATATGTAGCTGAAGTCCAAGCTATCTGGAAGACTGTATTCCCTCATACAAACCTGCCCACATTTTGAGATCTTTATGGCAGGCCCTTCTCTTGGTCAGATATTGCAGCCAAGGCTTTGTCAGCTTTATCCATAAAGTTACAATGCAGGAAAAATGCACAGCTTTCTATGTTCCCAGCATCAGCCTGCATTTTGGTTTTTTGAAGTACTGAGTCAGCTTTCAAGATACATATTAAAATGATATATCTGTGAGCTTGCAGGAAGCAAACAATAAACTCAAATAACAATGATTAGCAAATACTTTGAGCAGGAAATGTACACATCCTATGTTGACTGAACCATAATTCAGAACCCCTATTCATGAGCAGTTGTTTGCACATATGAGTCCCCTTGCAAGCAGCCATGCTCAGTGTGTGGAGCTAGCACAGTGATCTGATGGTGCCAGGGGTGGGATGAGGAGTGTGGGCCCACTCTGGTTTAAAATTTTGTGTGCTCTGCACATGAGCAGTGCACAAATAGGGCTTATCTCTAGCTAGGATATCAGCTTTTGCAAAACAGAACGATATCTCTTCAGCAGACAGTAAGAGTGTGCCCACTTGATGCAATTTCTACACAACATAAAACAACCTTGGATTGGAATGGATACCACACTTTGTTTGCCCATCAAAAATCTCCAGCATCCTGTGTAAGCCTTTCAAAGTAAGCCAGATGAAAACTTCTGGCTTTAGGTCAGCCTCAGGTCAGAAGGTTAAAACCTTTAAATGTCAAGTATAATCTTGATACATGTCTAAAGAATATAAATCTAGGTTCAGGTGCCTATCTCTGCCCAGTCTCAGATATGTGTGTGTTCATTTTTCTTTTTGGTTGCCTGTTTATGAATCAATAACTTTACAGGTGTTTTAAAATCCATGGAGGTTGAATTTTGTTATCAGCAACTGTGCGCTGTCCTGCCTCATCCCACCCCCAACTCACTGGCTTTGTATAGAATACTGTACTGTAAGAGATTATGAGAGGAACACCTTGGGGGGGGGGAATCTGAATTACCATTTAAAAAGTTGATTAGAGAGGACTCTTGATTGACTTTATATCCCACTCTCCCTTCTGCCCGCAAGGAGCCCAGAGTGGCAGACACAGAGCCGAAAAAGGAAACATTCTAAACCAGTTAAAACATTCTAAAAACAGTTGCAGTTAAAAACATTCTTCCATTCAGTGGCAACTCATGGCCAGGCCTGTACCCACATTGGAGTGGAATTAAATAATCCATGTAAATTAAGAATGCCTGCAGCAGCCCCACTACAACTTTCTCCACCACCGTCACCCTAAAGGGAGTATTTGTGACTAGTCAATAGTTACTGCAGTCCAAGGCGTCCAGGGCCAGTTGCTTTAGAACTGGCAGTGCCACCACTTAATGCAAGCAGGGACCACTCTCATGCAATGAAGCATTAATCATGCTCTGGAACCAACCAGCCAACCCCCTACTGCTAGCCAGGAGGGACAGGGAGCAGGGGAGCATGTGGTTGGGCATGTAGCCTCCAGCACTGTGTCCACATCAGCTGACTGCATCTGCTGAAACTGATCCCACAATACATCACCGACTCTGACATTGGTTACATCATCTGCAACTGCAGTAACAGGTCATCCAGAAGTCCAATGACTTTATCCTCAAAGTGTGTAGCCATATAAATTTTTATGAAACAAACAGTGAGCATAAGAACATAACACAAGTCTGCTGGATCAGGCCAATGGACCACCTAGTCCAGCATCCTGTTCTCACAATGGTCAACCAGATGCCCTGTTGGGAAACCCTCAAGCTAGACATGAGCACAAGAGTGCTCTCTGCCCAGATGCAATTGCTGGCAACTGGTAGAAGAAGAAGAAGAAGAAGAAGAAGAAGAAGAAGAAGAAGAAGAAGAAGAATAGTAGTAGTAGTAGTAGTAGTTTGGATTTGATATCCCGCCTTTCACTCCCCTTCAGGAGTTTCAAAGCAGCTAACAATCTCCTTTTCCCTTCCTCCCCCACAACAAACACTCTGTGAGGTAAGTGAGGCTGAGAGACTTCAGAGAAGTGTTACTAGCCCAAGGTCACCCAGCAGCTGCATGTGGAGGAGCGGGGACGTGAACCCGGTTCCCCAGATTACATGACTACCGCTCTTAACCACTACACCACACTGGCTCTCTGGTATAGAGCTGAGAGGCCTCCTTCCTGTGACAGAAGCTCACTGCATTCAGGTGAAACGTATGCCTGTGCCCACGCTGCAAGCAGACCTGGCCCAGGTATGATGCTGCCTGAAGTCAAGGACCAGACGGTGCCCCTTCCCACAGCACAGCACAGCATCCACCAGAACTGTCAGTTGAGTCTTCCTTCAACACTGATGAGGGGACAACATTCTCCACTGTACCTGAGGGCAGAAGGCTGCCTAAGGAGGTATACAGCAGGTTAACTGAGCGACTTAGCGGGAAGGGTAGGGAGGCTGCTGCTGCCACCCCCAGCTTCTGCCACCTGAGGCAGAGGACTCAGTCTGTCTAACAGTAGAGTCCATCCTGAATGTCAGCTGTAAATCTGTACTCCCTCTGTGGGTACACGATCTGTGGGGACCACTTTTAGAATGTAATGTCCTTCATCCTATGTCTGATCAATCAGCCTAGTTTGGTCTGCCTATGAGAGAGAGGGAGAAACAGGGCAGGGAGATTGTACTGAGCCAGGTGACCAGAGATCGGCTCTCTTGCATTTTGCTCCTCTCAGCTTATCAGAGCTGCTTGAGCATCGAAATCTGCATCAGCGCCACTCTGTGATTCCTTGCAATTACTTATTCCAAACACATGCACACATCATGTTAGGTACAAATTACAGAGTGGTGTACACAACTCGGCGATAACTGCTCATCTCCATAATGCTCTCCCACTCCACAATGCACAGCTTGTTATCTTTACAAGGAACTTAAAAAAAGAAAAGAAAAAAACATTGACAAAGCAATTGAGGATAAATGGGAAAGCTATATGCAGTTTAGAAGAAAGCTTGTACCCTTTTAAGCTATCAAAAATAAAGGTAACATCATGTGCCGGTGCTAATGCCAACAATGCGAGTGACACTATCCAGAATGTTCTAAGATACAATAAGAAAGCAATCACTTTTTTATACACAAATCTTATGTTTGTGAAACAGCAACATAAGGCAAGTTTTGGGTAGGTCACGTGATTATTCTTCAAGCACACATGAAAATCTGCAGGATTAACAGTGTCCCAGAAGTGAGCATGCAGATCCATCACAAGCAGCTACAATGCAAATAGTTCTGGGCATTCAGATGGCAGCTTAACAGCAAACACTTAGTCCAGGGTTTTAAAAACTTATTTAGGGAACCTTGGCCTCATCAGTTGGACTAACTCCACATTGGTGAAGACTCTGTTGAAGAGTCTGCTGCACATTAAGTCCATTTGGGGCACTGACCAGACCTTCTGGGTCTCACTGTTGCCTGGAGAAAACTTAAGAGTGTGCCTTAGATGTTCTGCCCTGACCACAGTTGAGAGTTGACTGGCAGACACAACAGATGTCTGAGAGTGGCTTAGAAGATGGATGTCAGGCAGCATCTGGATGTCAGGCTTACACCTGGATGTCAGGCTTACAGGACCTTGAACAGCTCCTATCACATGGTTTGCTTGAATGGAAATCAAACTTAGGCCTTTTATTGGTGGGTGGGATTTCCCTTTCAAGGATCTGCCTGAAGTCTGTATTGAACTTATAGTGACTGGGAATTTGTCTTTTTGGAGAGATTGCCCACCTACCTTTAAAAAAACAACTTGAGGGGCATCCTTGTAGTTTCACTGCTTATGAATGCTGAAAGTGGCAGCATTTGTACACAATAATATATATTGGAGGGCCCGTTTCCCCTCACAGAGCTGCAATTCCCAGAGTTCCAGGTGAAGAGGGATTGATTCTTAAACCGCTGTGGAAATTGCAACTCTCTGAGGGGGAGATAGGAGTCACCAGACAGCTCTCAGCACCTGTAAGAAACCACAGCTCCCAGAATTCATTGCGGGAAGCCATGGCTTAAAGTAGCATTGTAGCACTTTAAATGTATGGTGTGAATGAGGCCCTGGTCTAACAGTGCTCCTTTCTGCAGCATTTTATGCCAGTAGTCAGCTGAAGCGCTGTTGTTGAAAGGCCTGGCGTAAGTTTCATTTGAGGCTTCCCTGCACATTTTTCTCCTTTCCCTGACAGTGCCCTTTGTCTTTTCGACAGAGATTTGTTAAAGAGGTGTTTGTTTTCTTCAGACAATTCTATTTTTAAAACCTTCAGAGGCTGACACCTCTTTGTTGTTCCTGGCAAAATCAAAAGCAGCATGCTGTCAGGCAGCTCTATTTCTGATCGAGCACTAGGCAAGATATCACAGAGAAGAGAAACAAGAGTGCTGTGATGTGTCAAGAAAGATCAACAGTCTTGACTTAGAGGCTTAAAGGAAACATCCGCCTCAAAAAAAGCACCTGGCTTCCTCGCCCTTTCATACTGGTAGTCAAGAGACCTGTGGGGCATTTCTCCTTTTCCGTCTAAAATGCTGGACAAGACCCCTTCACTGGATGAGGAGATAGTATGGATGTAGGAGGCAGGAAATGTGATGAAACTAATACACTGGTACCTCAGGTTACAAACTTAATTTGTTCTGGAGATCCGTTCTTAATCTGAAACTATTCGTAACCTGAGGTACCACTTTAGCCAATGGGGCCTCCCGCTGCCGCCACCGCACGATTTCTGTTCTCATCCTGAGGTAAAGTTCTTAACCCGAGATACTACTTCCGGGTTAGCGGAGTCTGTAACCCGAAGTGTTTGTAACCTGAGGTACCACTGTATAGGCAACTTCCAATTGCCATGGGGGTTACATTCCAAGGCCCCGCGCATTTAAGCGAAATCATGTGTGTTTGAAACACCATTGAAAAGCCTAGAAACACCTGGTTATGATGTGAATGTGGCCTTAGTCAGGCCCACTAGCCCATCTAGTACACTATTGTCTATGCTGATTGGCAGCATCACTCCAGGGTTTCAGGCAGGAGTCGCTCCCAGCCCTACCTAGAGATGCTGTGGATTGAATCTGTGGTTTTCTGCATGCAAAGCAGATGCTCTACCACTGAGCCATGTCCCTTCCCCAATTATAGGGCTGTAGGCCATCTAATGTTCAGTGCAGGAGATCCCCAACAGATAGCTTCCCCACCTCTGCTTGAGGAGAATCTTTGCATTTATTCAACACTGCTGCATCAGTTAAATTCAAGAAGAGACTTCTTTTAACCTGAGGCCATGTGCATACACAGAGGGGTAAAGAGCTGCTGGGGGCTGGTTGGGGTGGGTGGAGGAAGATGCAAGTGAACTGACTGAAGCAAGAGCTATAGCAAAGTTGTGCATGCTCTGGTTCCAGAATTAATTTGAGTTAAACTGAAATGGAGTAAGAGTTGAATTCAGAGCCAAGACCACCAGAGGAACAATAAAGAATGGATCAGTGGGCAGTGGCTTACCCCTGGCCCTTGTTACCAGTAAATTATTTCCAATATATCTTGTTTTATGGCTGTGCTAGTTGGGGCTGATGGGGTTGGACTAGATGATCCTCAGGGTCACTTCCAACTCTACAATTCTGTGGTTCTATGATTCTATGTACATGAAAATGTACCGTTTAATGGAGCTGTTGCTTCAGCACAACAATTTGTCAGGGGACAGCCCCAAATAAGTAAAGTACCCATATCCACCGAGGTAACCTTTGTGTATGTTCATGCTCAGGTTCTTAATCAACAGCTTTTTAAAAAATCTAATTAGCTAGTTAAGCTTGTTTGATGGCTTCAATTTATTTTGTTCGGGATATGGTTATTACCTTGTAAACAGGAGGCAATCTCTAGGAGTTACATAATTAACACTGGGAGAGAGACCTTTGCGCATATGTAAGATGGAGCTGGATTTCTTTTCTTGATGGAAACTAGGGATGGCAGGATCTCCTAGTGCCTCATTTTCCCAATCTTAAATTCAGTTCTCAAATCTGCAGCAATTTGCATTAGAGAAACGGAATTGTAAAATTCAGATAAGGGCAAATTTTGAAGGATGGCTACATCTATTGAGGACAAACCTGGTTCAGAAAAAGGAGCACAGTTATATTTCATTTTTCACATTTCCCTGACTTCGCAATAGTTCTCAGCTTTAAAAAAATGCGTATTTTAGGATAAAATGCATGCAAAAATGTATATTTTGTGAAATAACTTTAAAAAGAAAGTTAAATAGTGGGCAGTTCTATATATTTTTAAATGCAGATTGATGCATGAATGTATGGGCAGACATACAGATAAAATGTGGAAAAGTCATGGTCTAGAAATCGACAGATCCATCCCTACTATACACTTTATGAAATGGATATTTCACTCCATTTTCTCACCTAATAAACCACTCTGTGTGAAGTGGCTCTAAGGATAGTTCCTGCAAGTGTTTTAACACTTCAGGGCAGCATGACAGAATATAAGTGTGGACCTGGGGCACCTGTCACAGGAAACCTGAGTGAGAGAGTATGTGCAATTCATCTGTCTACATTCTGCACCCTGAATTAATTCAGATAATAGATTAGATACCCACCTTTGCACAAGCCGCAGGGCTGTTTACTACAAACAAGTAGATAAAAATCCATAAAAACACACAAAAACATATAACTCGCCACTAAAAACTACAAGCAGCAGCAGCAAGAACAACAACAATCAGGTCTCTCCTTCAAATACCTGCCGATAAAGTCACCCAAAACACGCCAAATGCACCTCAGAGGTCAGACCAGATGCACCTCACTAGGGACAGAGTCCCACATTTGAGGAGCCACCACTGAAAAGGCCCTTACTGGGGGGCACACTACTTCTGAAAAAGAGATAGGACAAAGTGGGACATGCCATTTTGGTCCCATTGGCCACCCCATCCATGTGAAAAGGCACCTACATCAGCCACCACTGCCCTCACTCACAGAGAGTTATTTCCATGGGAGCATCCAACTCCTGGCATTCAATGAAATATTGGGTACATGTTCAATGTCTGAGTGGCTAATTTAATACAGACAGAAACCAACCAGGAAGAGCAAACAGTGTCTTGAGCATTCCCAGCTTGTGTTTTAATTGCATTCCCAGCTTTTTGACCCTCTAGGAGCTCTTGGAAGCAGGAGTCCTAAAGAAGGTATTGGCTGGATCTTAGATTACAGCTGAGACAAAAGTGTATGTTGTATAGATCAGGATCGGGCCGGTATAATTAAATTTTGAGCCCATCGCTGTTTCTCCTCTTTTCTTCGTACTTCAAATGTGGTGGGATATTGGCAGTGCCATGACTAATGTGAGGAGTAAATCAAGTGTGATTCAAGCTTTGAAGTCAGAGATGGGAGAAAGAGCAAAATTCGGCTTGGTTTTCTCCTGCATAAATTCTATAATTTCATGGAAGAAGGAAACCGTGTGACTGATTTCCCTTCAGAAGATAAGCGTGCTTCAGATGCACGAGAGCTTCAGATGCTGTTATCCTTCCCGAATAAACAATGAAAAGCTCACTTCACAGTGGAGGGGAATATTTCCATAGATTGGGATAATCTATTTCCCCTCTTAATGCCTCAGTTGTGGCTTTTGGGGACAGGAAACATCTTGTTCTCAGCACACGGTGTTCCTTCTCCTTCTCCAGTGCATGTGAAAGTGCCACATATCAGGGTACGAAGCTGTGCCTGGGTTGCACATGTGGAAATGAAGCAATAAAAATATTACTTAGTTTTTACCACTTGGGACAGTTAAATGGTTCTCCAAGGGGTGGAAATTCCTGGACTTGGAAGACTAGCATTTCAAAGAGAGAGCAAGGTTAGAACTCTTCTCCCTTGCACGCTGTGTGTGTGCATACACACATATGTGCAAATAGTGGCACTTGATTATGCAATCGCACACTCATAAATGGTATACTGACAACTGCTGTCATTTACAGGCTATGTACCAGGGCACACTTGTGAGCTGCAAGAGAATTGTCATTATCTTGTGAGAGATACTTCGCTTCTTACGAATCAAATATGGAGGAAAAGCCTGTGCCTTGCTTCTCTGCCTAACTCAGTGCTCTGGTCTTGACTCCTTCTAAGCATCCTGTACTGGGATAGGTACTTCTGCCTATCTCTGCTTCACTTGCAATTGGATTGTACCATTTCTAAATGTACATATACAAGAGTTACCTAGAAGAGACAGTCAGTCGCATCTCTGCATAGGTCAGTGCACTGAATGCATACCCAAATCATGCAGAAATGCAGGTGGCTGCCTCCTTGGAGGGCAAGGACTCTTTCTATGACCCTCTAAAAACAAGCCTTTTAATGTTTAAGACTGAATATGTATTTCCAGTTTTAATTGATGGGAGGGCATGGTTCAGCTTGCCAGATGTTTGCAAAACACAAATGGAATAAGCTGCTTGATCAGTATACATATTTTAACTCAAGAAGGAATTTTGTCCCAGGCCTAGTTGGTTTGTGGGCTTCTGTGTTTTGTTGTGTGTGTTCTAAAAGTTGGTTTGTGGGCTTCTGTGTTTTGTTGTGTGTGTTCTAAAAGCCCTCTTAATATGGCTCATTGACTCCCAACATCTTGCCCTTAATATGACAGGGTTCACTAGTGTGGCCCTTATTTATTCAATCCACTCTAGGCACATGGACAGATGGATCTCAAGGAGAGTCTGCACATCTGCATTCAGAGAATCTTGGCTGGTTCACATCCCATTTCCCATTTTTACCTATAACTTGAATTATCCTCCTACCCTTAAAATAATTGCTCCAGTGCCCTAACAAATCATGGCTGCAATTGAAGTTCTTACCCCATTAGAAGAGGCAATGACACTTGGTGGACCCTGCAAATAACCTGCATGCAGGAGGAACATCAGAAGAGCCCTTCTGGGTCAGGCTGGTGGCCCATCTAGTCCAGCATCCTATTCCCACAGTGGCCAACCAGAAGCCAGTAAGAAACCCACAAGCAGGACCTCAGCATGAGAGCACTGTCCCTGCCTGTGGTCTCCAGCAACCGGTACTCAGAAGCATGCTGCCTCTGGCCTCCATGAGAACATAAGAACTTGCTGGATCAGGCCAAAGGGGGCCCATCCAGCTTCACATTCTGTTCTCACAGTGGCCAAACAGACGGGCATCATACAAGTGGGACCCAAGCACAAGAGCACTCTCCCCTCCTTTGGTTTCCAGCAACTGGGATCCAGAGACATAGTGACTCCAACCACAAGGAATGACCCTAGGCATTGCCGCATCATCACCCCTTACCACATGTTTTCCACATGTTAAATGGGAGTCAGGTTCTTTCCCCTAGCCCTCGCTCCCAGCGACATCGCAGGCATGAATACGATACAGATTATAAACTCCCTTTGCACATTAGCATTCTTACAGAAAATGATAAATATTAATAATAATGGTGATGATGCCCTTTATTTCCACTGGGCCTCAATTAAGAAGTGAAGCCGAGCGCCTTCGGAGTGCAAGCGACAGGAGCACAATTGAAATATACTGAATATATAATAGGATCTGTGGGTTCCAAACTAGAGGAGGAAGAATGTCGCAGGCATTAAAACTGTTTTGTGTCTCCAAGATTCACACGCTATAGAAAGTAATTGGATCATTATATTGCTGGGGACATTTATTGCCTGCTAAGATTGAGGTTGGCTGTGTTGAAATTTGCATTGGTTCCACTTCTCCTCCTACTGTCATCATTTCGTCACCCGTGGGAACTTTTAGCAATACAGTTTTCTGGGCCCACGGTCTGTTAACATTAATTTGGGGATTGCAACTATTAGGCTTCTGTAGCCTGATTTAATTAGGTGCAGGTTTTTCCTCCCGGTTTTAGTCATTGATTTAGTTTTCTTTTAAACATATTTTAATGTGTCTGGCAAATCTAATCTCTATGGATGTGTGTGTTTTATTTTTTTAAAAAAAAATTCTTCGTGAAAAACAAATATTCACAAAAACATTCATTATAGAGTAACAAAGACTGAGGAATATAATGCATGGTGCTTGCAGAGGTGTTTAGGGGATGGATGGATTTGCTCATTTCTATTCCATGTCCATTTCATCTTCATTCAATCACAGCTCCATTCTGTGTTTTGTAGATTTATTTATTTTTTAAGGCAAGAAAACAAGTGTTTATATTGTATACATTTTATACCCATTCTTCCCATAAAATACACGCTGTTGTATATACATCCTCCCCACAAAATGTGCACTTTGATGCATTTTTGGAACCCAAACTGTTTTGCAAAATTCAGAGACATGCATGATCTGATGGATAGTTGCATTCCAATTCATATTTAAGCCCGGGCCTGGCAAATTAAGTTGGTTCACTCAAGAATGCAGACTGAATGAATTTATCCAGCTTTCCTAGAGTGTATCTTGAACCCTGATATTGCAGAGAGATTGCATGGAGAACAGAGTGAACAGATGCCAGTGGATTCCCGCAAGAGACATGTGCCTGTGCCCCTTTTCAGTGGCTCTGCAGAATTCTCAACAGTTGCAGTGGGTAGGGGCTGCCCACATCTGAAACCAATTGGCCACCGAAGTGTTGGCTGCAGCAAAGCATTGCTCAGTGTTTTCAAGAATGGCATTTTGTAGATAGCAGGGTACCTGTTCATTTCATGATGGTGTTGTTCAACAGCAAGCTCTCCTAGCTCTGCAGCAGTCCAGGACAAGCCTTGCGGCGATCCTGCAAAGCTTCTCTCCCCAGCTATCTGGTATAACTGCAGGCACCCCTAAACACGATCTGAAGCATAAGCTGCCATCACTGCATTTCAGAAGAAAATTCAAAGGGAAGAACTGTTCAATAAACCCTACATGTACACAATCAACCCTTTTCCTCACACATGCATCAGATGCCACTGCAGTGTAACTTGTTAAGGAGGTTTACATACAAGCCCACTTGAAATGAATGGAGTGCTCTGGTTCTCAGGAGCATGCAGTCCTGCTCACTTCTGGAAACAATGATGTTCCAACCTTGGAATGGAAATTTGGAAATGTAGTTCATTTCCCTCCCAGGCTGGACATAGGCTTTTAAGAAAGATGATGATGATGATTATACCCCGCCCATCTGGCTGGGTTTCCCCAGCCACTCTGGGCGGCTCCCAACAGAATATTAAAAACACGATAAAACATCAAACATTAAAAACTTCCCTAAACAGGGCTGCCTTCAGATGTCTTCTAAAAGTCAGATAGTTGTTTATTTCCTTGACATCTGATGGGAGAGCATTTCACACGGTGGGCACCACCACTGAGAAGGCCCTCTGCCTGGTTGAGGAGTGACTGAAGAGAAGGATCACTTCCCAACATCCATATTTCTTGTCTCCAACTGTTGCCTCTGGTCAAACAGGCTGGACAGGATTTCAAAACAAGACAAAAACCTACTAGCTGGAGGTGAAAGTGAGATGGTTGTGTACACATCAGCAATAACATTCCCACCCACAAACACCTTCAGGTTCAGACATCACACCAAACCATGGTTAAGGAAGCTCAATTAAAGTTTGGTGTGAGGTCTGAACTGGCAGACCACCACAACTGTGTTTGCCTCAACATGTGAACAATCAAAGTGGGGGTGGGGTAAGACAGGGCTTCCCATGAGGCAAGTTGCCTCAGGCAGCAGATCCAGCCTCCAAGGAGCATGACCCTGCTCCTCTCTGGCCTCCTTTTTACTCCCCTGCCATAGGGGTGGGATCTGTGGCAGTGGCAGTGACAGGGGGCAGTGGAAGAGAAGGGGGGCTTGCCTTTTTTTGTTTGCCTTAAGTGGCAAAAAGTACTGGGATGGCCCTGGGTTAAGGACACATGTGGAAGCCTGGACCCACAGTGATTTATAAGGCTCCCTCATTTCAGGGACAGATGTACTCATATTTTAATGAACTTTAATATAAGCCCCCTGCAGACCTTTCCCACTCCACAAAGCCATTGTCTGAGTGAATGAGATGTACAGGGATGATGGGGGTGGGAAGCCATGATTGTTTAAGGTGTTATTGTAGCACATTGAATGCATGGTGGGAATGTGGCCTAAGAGAGAGAGCAGAGGGTAGGACTCTGCACCCATAGGCACCAACTCTTAGGGGCCCAGCTCTTTTGCCCCCCTCCAGTAATTTCTTTGGGGGCTGCTCCCCCCAATGTTCAGAATGACCAGGGGGTGGAGGAGGCCAGGCATGGATCCAAGTGTGGCATGGCTTCAGTGGCCGGCTCCTCCTGCTGCCATAGAGGAGAAGGGGAGGAAGCAGCCCCCAGCCAGTGGCAGTAGCAAGAGAAGGAAGAGGAGACTCATCCTGGAGCCGAGCGGGGCACGGCATGATGTTGCTTCAGTGACTGGCTCCTCCTGCTGCATAAGGGACAGATGGGGGAAGCAGTCCCCAGCCAGTGGCAGCGGGAGGAGGAGGCCAAGAGTGAGAGAGGAGGAGCTGCCAGCCATTGAAGCCCCACTGCCACTGTGTTCGGCTCCGCCCCTGGCTCCTCCCAACATCCTGACATCACGCATATGTCATGGCACCCTAATCTTCTGCGCAAGTTGGAACCTCTGTCTAAGAGCAGGCTGGGTTCTTCATGCATGAGCTCGCCAGAGGCAAGAAGCAAACAGAACCACCCATCCCACCGATGGCCTGACTTCTTTCCTTTTTTCTAGAGAAGTGGAAACTTCCCAGCAAACTGCTGTGCTGCCTGGTGTGGTGAGCAGAAGATGGCTCTAATGTAACACTGATAGAGACACTCCTCTGTCTTAAGTGCTATCCAGCCCAGGAATGGGTTAAAAAACCTTGAGGGGAGAGACAGCAGGGAAGGCACAGTGTATAGGGGTGCAGGAGAGAGAGCGAGAGAGAGCTAGCTTTAGATCGAAAGGTCCATATTAACAAGGCTATTGTATAGCAGTCAGAATCCAATGAACAAAATTGGTCCAAAATTTACTAGTCACCCCTGGGGTGATATAAGAGCAATTCAAGCATAAGAAGATAGTTACTGCAGCAGCAATAATATGTGAGGGTTTGTGGGCTTTTTAATGGAAGATTTATTTTAACAACATCGTCATTTTGAAAACATATTGACTGAGATGCCTCTTAAGAGTGATTTTTTTTTGCAAAGTGCAGATATATGGGGGGTAAGGGTCCTCTTCCTTGCCCTATTTATACTATATTTAGAAGCATCGTGAGAAAATTGACACAGTAATGATAGCAAAACAGTAGTGACTTCAGCATTTTTTATATCTCTGAGCTCCCTGGACATGGCAGGTTACAAATGATGATCACATAAAGAAAGAAACCGTTCTGGAACTTTAATCAGAACTGTGGACGGGGGGTGGGATTTAATTCAGTTTGCATTAAGAGGCAAATCCACCTAAGTCACGCGTTCCAAAACAATGTGCTAACTGAAACACAGTGCTCCCTTGAAATTCACACTTCTCCAAATTTTACAATGCAGTTCTATAACCAAAAAGGGTAGAAAAAGTATGTTTATTACATGTGAAAATGCAATTAAACACCATTCCTGTATATGAAAATGAACACAAATGTCAGCAGGAAAGGAGAGGTCTTCTGCATTTCTCCAGCAATGGATTCAAACAACTAGAAGGGAGATTCCGACAAAACACCAGAAAGAACTTTTTGACAGTAAGAGCTGTTTGACGTTGGAATGGACCACCTCATAAGGTGATGGAGTCTCTTTCCCTGGAGGTTTTTAAACAGAGGATGGATGGCCATCTCTCAGGGATTCTTTAGCTGGGATTTCTACATTGCAGGGGGTTGGACTCAGTGTTTCCCAACCTTGGGCCTCCAGCTGTTTTCGAACTACAATTCCCATCATCCCTGACCACTGGTCTTGCTAGCTGAGGATTATGGGAGTTGTAGTCCAAAAACAGCTGGAGGCCCAAGGTTGGGAAATGCTGGACTAGATGACCCTTTGGATCCCTTCCAACTTTACAATTCTCTGATTATATTATTATATCAGGATGGTGGCAGAATGGAAATGGTTACACTCCAACCCACATATTGTAAGCTTAGCAGGGGGCCCCTCGATGTGGTTTCACTACCCTCAGAAGCTCAAGGGGTGGTGACCCAGGAGATGGTCTTCTCAGTGGTGGCCCAGAACTCTCTCCATACAGAGGTGTATCTTGCACCTTCATTATACAGCTTCCAGGGAATGCTGCAGAAGCACCTCTTTGCCCTAGCTTTTGACACTTGAGAGGTATGTTTTTAGGACCCACCTTATTTCTGTGATTATAAGTTCTTCTAAACTGTTGGTCCTGAGGGAGGAGGCAGGTGACTTTCCCTGCCTCTAATATTACATGTCATACAGTAAAGGCTGTATTGTCTGGGCTGTGTCCACTCATCTCAGCATCCTCTCTGTTAAAAGGTTTTTTCCTGGTTTTTGTAATGCTTCAAACACCTGCAAAACCTGTTTAAAACCAGAATTAAAGTTGCACCTTGGCTGTGGAACTCCCTCCCCACAGAGTGGCAGAATCCGAGACCAGGGAGAAGAGTCGGTGGAAGAAGATTGGAAGAAATTTAAAGACTATTTACAGAAATATTGCAAAATTAAAGAATGTTAGAATGATGTCAGAATGAAGTTAAGTGGTTTTAGCAGTAATGTTATAAAGGTGTATGTAAAAATGGATTGTTTACAGGTGGAAATTCAAAGTTATAATATATTAAGTTAAAGGATTAAGACAAAAACAAAGAGGGAAAGGAATTGCTGAATTAACTAACAGAACTGGAATACAAAAAAGGGAGGTGTGAGGAGGTCAGGGAAGTAAGGAAATGAAATGTAAGGCATGGAAAGATTAGTGTGTTTTTTAAGTGTTTTTTATCTTTTTTCTGTATTCTGTTTTTTTTTCCTTTTTATTTTTTTGTTTTTTCCTCTTTTTATTTATGTAATTTCTTCTTTGAAACTTTAATAAATATCTTTTTTTTAAAAAAAGGAACTCCCTCCCCACAAAGGAACAAGTGGTGCTGACATTGTCCATCTTTTGTTACTGGCTGAAAATGTTCCCGTCCACCCAAGCATTTTGGGAATGGAGGCCTGGATTTAAGAGTGTATCCGTGAATAGATGGCACTTGGCCTGCTCTATTAAGTATTCTAATTGCTACATTTTGCTTATTTTAGCGGTTTTATTGTTTAAAATGTATTTTATTGTAAGTCGTGCTGTGATCATCTTTTGATGAAGGGAGGGATAGAAATTGCTTTTATAAATAAGTAAGCGTATCATCGTGGTGCAGTGCTGGCAATCTAAGCTATTGCCTCCGCACCCTTACAGTGCAGGATAATATATTACAGTGATGATACCTTTAAACACATCTGAACTAAAATCAGATCAGGGCTGTTCACATGCTGCGCTGCATTCAGACACAAGGAGTCTGTACCCATGTACGGAAGTTTGTGTGAATGATTGTATATGTGGTGAATTTCTTCCTATATATAGCTAAATGTAAGGCTGTCATCACACAGCCCCCATTGGAGGATCTGAAGCATCTCATCACAATCCTGGATTTGTTTGAAGTTGGGGGGCGGCGGGAGTAAAGGAGAAGGCTGGTTTTAAAAGGGTGGTTTTAAACAACAGCAGAGGTTTGAATAAAGCAAGGATAGAGGGACGCAGAGGAGCTGTGAGGATCTGGAAGGAACTGTGATGAGATGTGGAGGCCTGGGCATGTGGGACTGGCAGGGCTGACGAGCAGTAAGAGCAGGGGCAGCATAAACATAAGCAAGTGGATGAAACTCCTCAAAAATGTGGAGTGCAGATTGGAAGTACAGCTACCCACATGTAGTGTGTACCTATGTACGATTGTGAGGAGTCTTCTGCTATAACATTTTAGAATAGTGGGGTGGTTGGTTTTTTACTACAATATGAGTCTATTTCACATGTGTTTTTAATGTACTATAGTTGTAATGTATTGTTTTCTTCTGTAACACTCACTACTTTCCACTTACATGGGGTGTGGTTTTTGTGCTCTTTGGGGACCCTCTCCTCTTTCTATGCATATTTGATTGCTCATCAGTGCCTTGCCTGGTCCATGGCCAACAGTATGTGCCCATCCCCATAATTCATTGCTACCCAAGTCAGAGTTCAGTATCATCCCACCACCAATGGATTTCGTTGTATATTTTTGTGAACAGTTGCTGCATATTTTATATCTAGATCAGGCCTCTGGGGGCATTTATTCTTTCAGTTATTTTATATTTGATGCTGGATATCTGGCAGCATCTACTGGTTGGTGGCTTACTGGTTCTTCCCCAGCCTCAAAGCAACTCACACCAGGTTGCCTCCCCCTTCTGTCTCTCTGCAACTCACTTGATGCTTCATGTTGAGCCCCAGCCGAGCATCCTTTGGCTGATCTAGAAGAGGATGGTGTTGTGGTTGCTAGGAGACTGCAGGTGGTGTTCCCCAGTCATCTCCAAGCTGACCACAATCTGGTGGGGAAGATGCCTTGGAACTGCTTATCAACTGCATCCCAGCCTCTTCCTCCCCCAGAGAAGCAAAATGCTAGCCCGGCCAGGCTGTTCTTCAGAGGAGATGCCAGCCACCTGGCTCGCTTTGGCACCCCCTGTTGGAGACAGATGCCCAGGCTCAGCTGTTTGATGAATGAGAGAGTTCTACAAAGGGTTTGAAGCAATAGGAGGCTCAAGCCTATGAGGTGTTCACAGCGTCCCCAGTACACATTTAATTATTACATTCTAACTTTTAAATACTGGGTCTTGAAGAAGAGAAGAGTTTGGATTTGATATCCTGCTTTATCACTACCCAAAGGAGTCTCAGAGCGGCTAACATTCTCCTTTCCCTTCCTCCCCCACAACAAACACTCTGTGAGGTGAGTGGGGCTGAGAGACTTCACAGAAGTGTGACTGGCCCAAGGTCACCCAGCAGCTGCATGTGGAGGAGCGGAGACACGAACCCGGTTCACCAGATTACGAGTCTATCGCTCTTAACCACCACACCAGACTGGCTCTCAAGTGCACAAGAAGACTTAGGAGCAGGAATCGTGTAACATGGCAGAACCACGAAGCACACCTGAGAATCAGGATAAAAGATCTTGGCAAAATGATTACAGAGCAACATTAATTTCCCAGAACTGTATAGTCTGAAATTATGTTAGAATCAAATAAACTGGATGTACTGCTGCCACGTTTTCTGGCTCTGCATGCAGGACAGAGGGAAGGTAAAGGTTCAACAGGTGCAGCTTTCCCTTGTGCTGCCTCTCCATGCTTTATGCTGAACCTCTTTACATCAGTGCTGAAGGCACAGAACGTGTCAGAAAAAAATGGCGACATCTCTCCAGTTGCCCCTTAACCAAACAACAGGCTCTCACATGCATTGACAGTATTAACAATTCATAAATGCACCAAGGAGAAATAAAAGGCTTTAGCAGCTCTGCTGAGTCTTGGAGGCATTGATTAAGCCCTGGACGTGCTGGTCTGTCATTATAGCAGTTACTCAATAAGCTCAGGGTTTGTCTGTCTCTTCCCTTTGTCATTGTCCTGGCTGCCCCGCTCCATCTCAGGCTGGCAGCAATTCCGGAAAATGAACTGCCGCTATGGGATAATCAATTAATAAAGCCGTGGACTGCTTGACCGAGCCTTCTAATGAATGCTAACATGAAAACACTGGTCTGACAAGCTGCAGGCCATGGTGTGTTATGCACTCACTACTTTATGAGCTTGTGGGGTGGGGAGGGTGGGGGGACGGCAGTTGCGGCGGAGGCACAGTGAGAAAAGGCTGCCTCAGGTGGTGGGCTTTGCCTGGAGATAAGAGTGGCAGAGTAGGAGACAGGGTTGGCCTGATGGTGTAAGTGGTTAAAGTTTCTGAATAGGACCAGGGAGAGACCAGGGTTCAAATCCTTACTTAGCCACAAAGCTCACCTTGGGCAAGCCATTGTCTTTCAGCCCAACCTACCTCACAGGGTTGTTGTGGGGATTAAATGAGGGGGAGAAACATGCAACCACTTTGAGCTCCTTGAAGAAGAAGGTGGAATATAATGTGATAAATAAATTAAAATAAAAGCACAGTTGCTATGGGAGCAGGCAGTTAGATAACCTGCTCCCAAGCTGCTTAGAACTTCAAAGGACATCAGCAACACTTCAAATTCAGGCACACGCCTCTTCCAGTTGAGTTTTTGTGTTTTATTTTATTGATTTTCCAGCTAGTGGGTTTGGAGGAGCCAAGGCTGTGCTTGGTGTGGCAGTGCCCCATTTTCCCAAATGAACTACTTTCCACCAGTAAAGAACTTATTGGCAGATTGTGCTCCATGTTGAGTTGAGTTGTGTCTGTGCTCTTGTTTTATTATTTAAAATTTCTCCTCCCACCCCAGTGACCAAATAAGCTATTCAAGGGTTGTTGATGATGACGACAACAACAACAGCAACACCACACTATCCTCAGCAGCTGAAACCTATGCAAAACCATCACAATAACACTAGAAAATAAAGTGGAATTCACAAATAGTTAGCATTTGCTGGGTTTAATCAATCAAGCATAAATTTGCCCCAAGTAATTGTGCAGTGATTTAAAAACATATTAATATTAATGCAGCTACTTATGATAATAACTGCAGGTATCTTGGAGGAGCATCTTAGGAACCCAGAAAACTGCTCCATACAGTTTCAGATTGTTGTTGCGACTAGCTCGGCACTGTCTAAGCTGACTGCCAGCCATGGCTCTCCAGCGTTCCAAGCAGGGAGCATTTCCTGCCCTACCTGGAGATAGCAGAGAATTAGGCTTCAGGGCATTGAGACCTGCAAGGCTTCCTTTTCAAGCACAGTATGTTTGCTGGGGGAATTGGCTAAGAGGCGAGGGATTTTGGGTGGGGGTGTTGTTTTGTTTGAAAAATGAGAAAGTACCGGGTTTTTCTTAGGCAAGAAAATGAACTGGGCTCATTCAGCTATTTTGTTGAATAAATTGCAAGAATCAATCAATCAATCAATGACCACTGGGACAACAGACAGCCCTATCGGAAGGGCACACACAACCCACAATGTCAGAAACAGGCCCATTATCATGTAGCATTGTCTGCCTTTCCCACTCAGGTATATGCCAGGCAAACCTGCTGCAATGCCAGAAAAGGTCTTTGTGTTGTTTTCTTTCTGGGTATGCAATTTACGTACCTGTCCGAATACATTATTTGGACTGACTTATGCATTGGCAGAAAGTGGTGTGTTTTTTCCCCCCTAAAAGAAATAAAATATATTAGTAAATCCAATTTTGGATTTTCTGCGTGTACACAAAGTGGACTGCTGGAAAGTCGCCTTTTGATTTTAATTGAAATTGATTTTTTAATATCATTGCCACCTCTCTGGAGTTTATGGAACTCTATGATTGACGCAGCTGTGGCCCATCTTTCATTCATCTCTCAGATCCCAGATTTGCAAAGTGTTGATTCATGAATATTTGTGAAATCTAGATGCAGAGGTAATAGTGTTTCCTTCTCCACAAATGAGGTGAGTTTCTGTTACATTCACAATATTCTTTCTTCATCTGATGCATTTACGAAATGGCCACAACTGAAGATTAGGTCTTGGATGGCATGGAGTGTGGTATTTTAAAAGGGTTTTCAGGGGCTACTTTTCTTCTTAACAGCAAATAATAATAGTACCACTTGTCAACATATTTTAAACCCTTCCATCTACAGCAAAGGGACTTGAGCCTTTCATATGCAAACCTGAGAAAGATTATGGCGATGAACCAAAGGCGGAATCTCCAAGTGACCACTGCAAAATCAACCATTTAATGCTTTATAATCAATCACACAGAGCCTAGTTAAACTATGGAACTCGCTTCCACAGGAGGAAGTAATGGCCACCAATTGTTGTTGTTGTTTAGTCGTTTAGTCATGTCCGACTCTTCCTGACCCCATGGACCAGAGCACGCCAGGCACTCCTGTCTTCCACTGCCTCCCATAGTTTGGTCAAACGCATGCTGGTAGCTTCAAGAACACTATTGTCCTCTGTCGTCCCCTTCTTCTTGTGCCCTCCATCTTTCCCAACATCATGGTCTTTTCCAGGGAGTCTTCTCTTCTCATGAGGTGGCCAAAGTATTGGAGCTTCAGCTTCACGATCTGTCCTTCCAATGAGCACTCAGGGCTGATTTCCTTAAGAATGGAGAGGTTTGATCTTCTTGCAGTCCATGGGACTCTCAAGAGTCTCCTCCAGCACCATAATTCAAAAGCATCAATTCTTCGGCGATCAGCCTTCTTTATGGTCCAGCTCTCACTTCCATACACCACTACTGGGGCCACCAATTAGATGGCTTTAAAACAAGAAATTTATGGAGGAGAGGGCTATTGATGGCTCTTAGCCATAATGGCTATGCTCTGCCTCCAGCATTGGTCTGGAGGCAATAATGTGTCTGAATATTAACTACTGGAAGCTACAGGAGGGGAGAGTTCCTCTTGCCCTCTTGCCCTGCTTGTGGACTTCCCAAAGGCATCTGTTTAGCCACTGTGAGAACAGGATGCTGGACTAGATGGGCCGCTGGCCTGATCTATGGAAATTTGCATTTAGAGATGTCTTTGAATGCATATTTTTTCTTTGAATGTATATTTTGTCTTCCCCGCGCAGAGCTACAATTCCCAGAGTGGTTTAACAGAGTTCTTCACAGAGAACTCTGGGAATTGTAGCTCTGTGAGGGGAATAGGGGTCTCTTAACAACTCTCAGCATTCCTAGGATTCTTTGGATGGGGGAGTCATGACTGTGCAAAGTGGTACCACAGAGCTTTAAATGTATAGTGCAGATGGGGCTGAATTGTCTACACCTCCAGAGCCTCTCATCTGGGCAGATTCCTAGACACTGAAAGAGGCAGGCAGGAGTCTAATGCAACCTATGCATTAATCCTAGAAAGGAGTAGAAGTTTTAGCAAATGTCTCAGGGGTGATCCACTGTGTTGCTTTCAATTTTGTGCATAACCATTCATTCCCTTTAATTCTTGGGAGGTGGAGGTCAGGGAGAAGAGCTCCATACACCACAGCCATAGCCAAATTTACATTTTGATAACTTTTTTTAGTTGAGAATTGTACTGGAATATTTGGAAATGTGAGAGTCACCCGTAACTAAGTTCTGTCAATCCAAAGGTGGCAGGATATGGTCATTCTGTGTTGGACTTCATTGTAGGAGATTTGCAGTCAAACCTAACCATGCAAGTTAGTGTGTGAAGGAGGTAAGGACCGCAGAGTTCTAAATTACTGGAGTAGACTCTGTGATGTCACAACCCCTCTTCTCCAAGGAGGGAGGAAGTGGGACTTGTTTCCTGTTCCTTGCCCCCCCCCCCTTGGGATGGAGTTAGGCATGCCTTAACTTAGCTTTGTGCCTCATATATGTATCAGAGGTTGCATTACTGTATACTTTTCCAGAGCATTTACTTGTGTTTTATCATTGCTCCTAAGGAAAATGCAAGCCTGAGACCTAGTAGCTAGTAAGGGACGCGGGTGGCGCTGTGGGTTAAACCACAGAGCCTAGGGCTTGCCGATCAGAAGGTCGGTGGTTCAAATCCCCGCGATGGTGTGAGCTCCCGTTGCTTGGTCCCAGCTCCTGCCAACCTAGCAGTTCGAAAGCACGTCAAAGTGCAAGTAGATAAATAGGTACTACTCCGGCAGGAAGGTAAACGGCATTTCCGGGCGCTGCTCTGGTTCACCAGAAGCGGCTTAGTCATGCTGGCCACATGACCCGGAAGTTGTCTGCGGACAAACGCCGGCTCCCTCGGCCTATAGAGCGATATGAGCGCGGAACCCCAGAGTTGGTCACGACTGAACCTAATGGTCAGGGGTCCCCTTTATCTTTACCTTGCAGTCTGTTGTCTGTTTTAATTAAAAAGGGGGTGCCTTAAGGAGCTGGAACATAATAAAAAGATGGTTTAAAACCCTATTCCTATGCGTTACCAAATCTGCCTGTCAGATTTAAACTCTGCTACTGAGGCTCTTTATGTGCGAGCCCTGTGTTTCCAAAACAGGCACAAGCTAAACCCCTCACATGAGTCCATAGAGGATCAAATATAATTAATATATCCTCTTGCTGATAGCCATCATTCACAGATACTGACTTCCTCGGTCATCCTTAGGGGAGTCAAAGTGGGATACTACAGAGACAGTTTGGCACTTACCTCACATGATGTTACTTCTCCAAGTTGATTTTATTAAAATACATAACCACCTTTGAAAGTGTGACTTCAATGTGCCAAAATGCCCAGAAATTGGAAACAGAATGTAAATACTTCCTTTATTCTTGCTTTAACAATGTCTTTGGGTCTGACTCATGTTCTTAAAACACACCAGCATCTGGTACCCTACAGATGCTGGCTGGACTACACCTCCCATCATCCCTGAGCGTTGACCTTGTTGGCTGGGGCTGATGGGAGTTGGGGTCCAACAACATCTAGTGGGCCACTATGTTTGCTACTCTTACCTTAGATGTCATTGTTTTAGAAGTAGGCAACCACTCTCTTTTGCCCTAATAGTCACACAAGGGGGCCAGGAAATTATATGCCGCCCAACACTTGAAACTGACAAGTATCTCATTGCTCAGTCTTGCACAATTACTTCTAGGCCATTTTGCACATCTCTTATCGCATCTGAAAGCAACACAGTTATTTTTCTTCTTGTATCTTTTTAGCTCTGATCACTGACAGGTCTGCTGCACGTGAAACGTAACAGTGGAGATAAAACATGTCAGTCATTCCCTTAGTGAGCGATTACTCAATGAATGGAATCATTTGGTGTAACTAAAGAAAAAAAGGCATTCTGCTCTAAAACTGGAGGGATTTCCTCCTCCTCCCACCTCTCCCCAAGCTCCCCAAACTTCTAATTGATTCAACAAAGCTTTCAAGGCTGTGAGAAGTATGTCTGCCCACTGATCAAGCTACCATTTCAGCTCCAGAAGTTTGTGAAAACAGTTCATTCTTTGGCCCCCTTGAAGTAGTCTTTCACCCCACATGATTAAACTCAGGTAAAGGAGAGCAGGGATGGGCTGGCTATGTGTGTCACCTTATTTGTAAATTTCCATGAGTTGCGGCATAAACCTTTGCAGTGGGAGAGCCTCCTGCACTCAAGAAGGCTCTCTTTCTAAGCTTACGCAGAATCCCAATTATGATTTGCAGGATCAGGCCCCCCTGCTTAACATCTCTTAAGCGAGAGGATCTGATCCTGTGTGGTACTGTGCACCTCAATCTTTCATAAGGGTTTAAAAACCATTTTAAAGACCTTTAGCCCTGCCCCCAAATTGTTTCAGCAATGGATCAGGGTGAGGGAGCTGGCCCCTGGGGTGGACACAGAGCAATATGCCCTGAACTGAGGGCCACAGGTCAAGGCTGCAGGGTGGATCAAGGGGGATCTGCCTGCACAGCCCTTGTAGACAAGATAGTCCATTGGTCTGTGGCATTACATGTTGCTCACCACATGTTCTACTCAAGAACCATGTCCAAATGAGTGGAAAGGTGGGTATTTAAAAAGAAAAATCCTCTGTAGTTTATCTTTACTTTTTTATTAAATCATTTTACTTGATGCTTATTTTTTAATGTCCATTTCTTTTGTGGCTTCTCCAAAGCAGTAAACAGACTGGAAAACCCCTCTGAATATTGACTCGTAGTTTGGTGCAATGCCAGCTTGGAATCTGTTCTTACGCCTGCCCCCTTCTCCTCTAGATTCTCACTTTTTTTTCAGCAGCTTATATTCTTCATGTGTTTTGTGTTTTTCTGTGGGTGATTTTTGCAGCCCCTCTAGTTACATGCCCAGTCAAGCCCTTCCCACCCCAATCCATTCAGCAGGTTTCAGCCTCCTCTGTTATTAAAGTAACATAAGAACTGCTACTGTGAAACCGACCATCATCAGGCTGGGGGAAGTGTCCTTCTCAACCTGCTCTCTATTTAGCTCCTCATTTCTCCCACAAGCTGGAATGGGAACTTGCTAACAACAACAACAACATATTTACATCATCATTGCCTACTGCGCTTGCTCTCTGTTTGGGAGTAATCCATAGAAACGATATCTGTTGTCGGGTTTCAGTAAGGTGTGAGAATCCCTTTATTACAAAGGAATATATTTTCTGGAAGGGATTGGTGATAGCTGTTATGGCTTGGCCTCCTCTCTGCAGCGGCGTAGCATGACTTGTCAGCACCCGGGGCAAGGCAAGTAATTTGCGCCCCCTAACCCGGGGCAAGGCAAGTAATTTGCGCCCCCCCCAAACCCCTAACCTGCCGATCTGAGGTGAGTTGCCGCTGGCGCTGCCGCCCAAACCACGCCGCTTGCCCGGAGGAGGAGGGGGGCAGAGAGGCGAAGAAAATGCAACATGGCCCAGCAGCAGCAGCAGCAGCGGAGGCGGGGCTGTGAGGAGGGGCTGCCTGGCGCGTCCTCCGCAGCCCTGACGCACGGGGCTGAGAGCCGCTGCCTGCCGGACGCCTTCAGCCCGGGCGCGTGCACAGCTCGCCGGCTCCACGAGACGTGGGGCTCTGCTACAGCTTGCGTCGGAGGCTCTTCGGCGACTCCGGAGGCAGCGAGCGCGCCCCCCCCCGATGTTGCGCCCGGTGCGGCTGGCCCCCCTGGCACCCCCCACGCTACGCCACTGCCTCTCTGCCTCTTGGATGCATGATGCTTTCTGACCGCTGGCTTCTCGTCTCATTCCCATTGTCTCTGTATTGTTACTTAATTACTTAATTAAATGTCAATCCCACCCTACCTTCCTCCAAGTGGGGCCCAAGGGGACAAACAACAAAGCAAGAAAATTAATGAAATGTTTAAGAACACCCCAAAACATTTAAAAACAATTACATATCCAGACTGTATAGCTTAAGCCATCTCTGTGTTTCTATACAAATAATTTAGAAACATTTCTCATTTTGGAACCTAAGTTTTACTGCCTGTGTTTTTTCTGACTGCTGTATGGAAATGCCCATGAATCTCACCTTTGAAGAGTTTCTAAGAAAACCATTTTCAACTTACAAAGTGTGCGGTCTCTTTCTGTGCTAAGGGAAGTGGAGAACTTTGGAAGCAACTTAGAAGGGGGTGTTTTAAAGGTCTAACAGCCTATATTTATTTCCACTCTTTGCTTTGCTGCATATTTTAAAATCTTTGCCCCAAACTTGGATTTTAGGCATCCAGGAATACATGTTTTTCTTTTAACCAAAATCCCAACAGCATGGAGAATGCCCTTGTGCTCTGTTCCTTTTTTCATGTTTACCAAAGGAAGCTGTTTGGCCACTGTGAAAACAGGATGCTAAACTAGATAGGTCCCCTTTGGCTGATCCAGCAGAGCTGCTCTTAGGTTCTTATGTTCAGCACCAAACTAATGAAACAATTCAGCAACTAGAATAAAAACATCCTCAACAGTTAGTAGCAGGTTCTATGATTTGCGGTGAATTACACATTAGATTTTCTCCAGTCTGTGAAGCTGCAGATCCTCTTATTGAGATGCCACTGCATGTCCCGTCGTATTTTCCCCCTCTTTGCAAGATGACGTGTAGCGCTGTGCTCTCAAGGTCTAGGGAGTCCAAGGAAGGGTTAAAAAGCAGCTTGTCCCTCCTCATCCTCCCCCACTTATTTTGTGAGCATGAATCTTGTTCACGGAAGAACTGTCAAGTCAGGCAGCAGCAGAAGCTTGCTTTGGTCCCTAGATAATCCCCAACTGCTGTTCTCCATGTATCCTGCCTGACAGCAGCAAGATGAAAATCGAAATGAATCGCTCAACAAATGAGACACTTTTCGGCTTCGACTTTCCAAATGTGACAGTGGCGTTTGTTTTCTCTGTCAGCAACATTTAAAGACTTTCACAAGCTCAAGCTGGTGTCAAGAAGGGGCTTTGGAAAGAGGGGCACAAGGGTGATGCTGTGTGTGACTGAAACACTGCAATCCAGAGTGTGCGTCTACACTTTAAACTGCTCTCCGGCATCACTGACTTTCAAGGACCCATGTAAGAAAGCCTCAAACTCTCCAGCCTTCTCTCTGAAGCACCTTTCCTTGTTATACAGTGTGGGCTTTTCTAGTTGCTAGTCTGGGGACTGAGCAGGAAGTTTGTGGGGAGCCTTTGATTGGTCTATTGGTCTTGAGACTCCTCCTTTCTGCCCAATCCACCCTGCTGGGAGTCCTGTTCTTGGAGTGGCATTTTTTATTGGTTCAAATTGGCTTTCAATCTGGGCAAGAAAGACAAGTTAATATCTGTTGGGGTCAATGGCTGAAACATTATTGCATTAAGGGCCCGCTTTGTCACCCTACATTGCTTGGTATTGGGTCCTTTGGGGTCCACCTTTAGGCTTGGCAGGCTCATTGGAGTGAACACCAACCCACTTTTCAGGTTCACAAATCCAAGGCGCTCATAGCAAGGAGGAATAATTTTTTGTGGGGCCACAGGTGGAGCCTGTAAACATGCCCCGGAGTGGGAAGGGATCCAATCTCTTCCACCTTAGGGAACTTTCCTACCTGGACTATGTTTCAATTCATCTAATTACTTTTGTTTGGTTGTTTACAGATCCTCTGTGCTGTTACATTTGAATAAATATAACTTTTCCCACCACAGTTATGGTTTCTTGAGTCTTTAACACTTGGCAAGTGTGAATTTCAATGGATAGCTGTGTTTCAGTTTGTGTATTGGTTCAGGAAGTGTGAATTAGGTAGGTCTGCATTAACAAATTTTAATTTGAACTTAATTTGCATTTGAAAACAGAAAAAAAATATTTCCCCTATGCTTAAGTAAATGTTGGGAGTAAAGCAACAATGCTTGCAATAAGCTGCCTGCACAAGCAGGGAGGGAGTGGGTGATAGATGGAGAGGCAATCTGTTCTTGCTCCTCACTGATTCCTTCTCTTTTATTAAGTACTGTATTTTTCACTCTATAGGACGCACCTTTTCCCCTCCAAAAATTAAGGGGAAATGTGTGTGCGTCCTATGGAGCGAATGCAGACTCCTTAGCTTCAGCGATAGCAACGTGAAGCCTCCGATGCACAGAGGGAGCGCTCCCTCCGTGCTCCGGAGGCTTCGCGTTCCTTTCGCTGAAGCCTGGAGAGCGAGAGGGGTCGGTGCGCACCAACCCCTCTCGCTCTCCAGGCTTCAGGGATAGCCGCCTGAAGCCTTCGGAGCGCAGCACGAGTTCCCGCTGCACTCCGCAGGCTTCGGGTTCCTTTTGCTGAAGCCGGGAGAGCAAGACTCTCCTGGCTTCAGCAGAGAGGGAGAGCTGCGCAGCGCCCCTTCAGTGAAGCGGCAGGAGAAATGGAAGGGGCTCCATTTCTCCTGCCGCTTCACTGAAGGGGCGCTGAGCAGAGAGGGGGAGAATTTTTTTTCTGGTTCTCCCCCTCTAAAACAAGGTGCGTCCTATGGTCTGGTGCATCGTATAGAGCAAAAAATACGCTACTTGTTGGTAAAGGAGATTATTTCCTTTAAGACTTTATTTCCTTCCTGCTTCTTCTCCAAGTCCAGGTAGGATGAGCTAGCATGGGCTACTGTTAACTTCTTGGCTCCATCTTGGCCACATGTGAAACCTAGACTTAGAATGATTTTGTAAACCTTAAACTATCATTATCACTTAACCTTAATGTCAGGGAACTGACATCGGAGCTAGAGGCGGAGGGAAGGCTCTCAAATGATGCTGGAGAAGGGCCCAGCAGGGAGAGAGGCAGCTCAACAGATGGGGAAGCAAATCAGCGCAACACCAGGGATAAAGGGGGGCAGATGGGGGAATCGGTGAGAGGGCTCCAGGACTCTTCACCGGACACCAGCGGGGAGAGCACGGGTCCTCCGCTACCCACGCCCTCCCTGTGCAGAAGACTTCCACGCAGGAAGAGTAGGAGGAGACTTGGCGTCAAACAACTTTTATGTTGGAAAAGGTTTAAGAAACGCCCACTGATGGATTCTGCTAGCAACTGAGGCAGCCACGAAGTGAAGGGCTGTCCAGACAGAAAGGTTTAACCAGGCAACATAGCCAGGAGAGGCAGCAACTTACGCACGAGCAACCCATACTCATTACACTTAAGTTAATGACTTGCAAACCTTAAGTTATCTTTATATCTTCAGCCAGCAGCCTTTCCAAACCATTTCTTTTTGCACACCACAGCAATATATTTACCAAACTCCAACACTGACATCTCTCATTGGAATGATGCTTTGGTGTGTGTGTGTGGAAATGGTAGCAGCAGCGGAAACAAGGTAAAATAAAAGAGATGGATAGCTGTTGTATGGATCCCACAAACTTACTGAAAAGAAAAAAGAGTTCCTTCTGAACCCCCACCCCCCTTTCCCCCTTTAATTCCCTCCCAGTTTAATTCAACCCAGAAGTTCTCAAGTGATAATTACTCTCCCTCCTCAAATTGCTACTTGCTTCCATATGCATGCAAAAAGCAAGGGAAAGGGTCTGCTTTTCTAAATTCCCCTGAGTCACCCGAAAACAGGGCCACTGTTTTCTTTTGAAAAACCAAAAGAATAACATTTATATATAAAAAAGAAAACAATGCTTCTACTATTGAAATACAAAATATTGCTTTGTAATTTAAGTCTACAGAAGACAGCAAGTTATCCTATGTTAGAATTAACGTCTATCAAATCAGCACTACCGTCTTACATTTTCCCTTGGGTATCTAATATCCAATATGTCCCAAACTTCTCCCACTGTCTGTTAAGCATGATGAGTGTCTTTCCCTTTATAAGGAAAGACCAAACATCTCACAACATTTCTCTCTTGAAAGGTTTCTATGGCTCTTCTACTATTTAGTTATTAAGATCTAAATAGCTGGGGCAACCCAGTCAGATGGGCTATGTATGTATAAAGAAAAAATGCGCTCAAACTCAGAACTGATGTTGTTAACTGTTTTCTTAACTGACTTTCCCAAAGTATTCAGTAAAACTTTTAGAAGAAATAATTTCCATAACTCTCCCATCAGCACCTGAATCTTTCTCTCTCTTTCACTTGGATCCTTGAATCCTCAGTAACTTTACATTCCCACCAATTATGATGGAAGTGTGTCAGAATTGTGGGTGTGCCTTGCTAAATTTCAGGTGATACAGGCTGCCTAAGGGTGTTTCACCAAAAAATTGACCAGAATTGCCTGCTTCACTCCCAAACTCCCATAGATCCCCCTTGTTACCCATCTTGAACACCCATAGAGAAGCTCCTTTTGCTTGTTTTCACATGGAAGAAATAAAACATCCATTGGTGAAGATGCTGCATATTCAGGCAAAAGACCAAGCAGTTGGGGATCCTCAGACATACAGTATTGCGTTGCATAGGTGATTGTTCATTTCGAAGCTGCACCTAAACCAGACAGAGACAAAACTCGTTTGGCAGCTTCCCAATATCAGCAGTTGCCATGAGGCTAATTAACTCACTCACCTGTAGATTTCTCAATTCATAACCTGCCAAGTTTCCCAGCCAGCTGCAGAGAACCTTGCTCATAAAAAAAACCCAAGGTCAACAAGTTGGATGTGATTGCTATCCAGGTCCAGAGAAACACAGGATCGCTTTATTGTTTGGAGCCTAGTGAGAAAACTTGTGATGAGCAGAAGGATGTCTTTAAAAATCTATTTATAAAAACAACAACAATACAATACAATATGTGAAAACTGAAAAGGGGGAGAATACAAGAAAAGGGCATGCATAATATGCAAGGTGCATCATGATTTCCTCAAGGGATAAAAAGTTCTACAGTTCATGTTACATATATTAAAGTTGTCAAATGCTCACAGCTGCCATAAAAGCCACTCCCGTGCCCATGAAGCTCTTTAAATATTCCATACACCAAAATCACCCCCCAGTTTCAGGTGGTTTAACAAACACACACCCTATTTGGGCCAAAAAGGTCTTATTGGAGAATGTTTAGCTCTGCCTTAGCCCAAAGGCTCTTTTCTGTATGTGATGTGAAATGGCTGCCCCTTTGGAAAGTGAAAATATGTAGAGATCGGTTGGCATTCTTGCCTGCAACCTGGTTCATGATGTTATTCAGCAGCAGACGGGAATACATGTTTATCTGACTCATTAGCTCGGTGCTCTCAAAGATGCTGCTTTCTCTAAGTAATGCGTTTATTGTCTCTTGAGCTGCTGTTAGAGATGTTTAAAAAGAACAGAAGCACAAGCACAAGCACACTCTTTGGCCAGTGTTTTAATAATTTGAACATTAGTGTGAGTTATTAAAGAAGATTATGAACATCAGTTGCACAAAGAAGGGTGAAGAGAAGTCATTCTGCATGGAAGATAACAAGGAGGCTTTAGAACAGTTCTGTCCCTGCCTCCCTGATTCCCCCCCCCCCCCTTTGATGTGTGGCTTGTGAAAAACTTTGCATGAAAAGAGAGAACATTATAAATGAGCTCCTGCCTCGAATCCATACATCAAATGCATCTTCCTCTCATTTCTTCATATTCAAAGGAAGAGACTGTGTGTGTGTGTGTGTGTGTGTGTGTGTGTGTCTGTTTGCAAGGCTTTGTGCATCTCTCTCTCCCCTCCCCATTCCCAATATTTCTGCTGTTGAGCTGGTAGCCTTATTGTTTCCTTATTCAGGAGAGGAGGGGTGCATTCCCAATGCAGAATTCTAAAGATACCAGGTCATTGGGCAGAAGCAGGAAAGTGGTGGCCATGTGGCTCTCTATTGAAAGGGCAGTGATAGGACCAACCACTTGGTGAAGTGTTGACTCACCCAAGGCCCTTGTAAAGGTTAGGTGCCCCAAGAAGGGAGAGCAGGAGAGGGCCTAAAGATGTCTACCAACAGCCAGCACCTGGACAGCCGATTGAGCAGGCACTTGGGTTCCCCTGCTCACCATCTGCCCCACTACAGTGAGATGTACCACACTTCTATTTAAACCAGGCATGTCCAAAGTCTGTTTCAGGGGCCTAATCTGGCCCACTGGTCAGTTTAATCTGGCCCCTGTGGCAGTTTATATCCTGGGGTAAAATAATAATTAAAAAAAAGCTCAACAACTTCAATCCTAAGAAAAGGTTAACAACTTTGGTCGGCCCTCACGGCCCTTCACTTCATCAAATCTGGCCCTCTTTGAAAAAAAGTTTGGACACCACTGATAATAGAAATTACTTCTAATTTGCATCTATACATGTATATTTGCATATGCAGATTTTATGGGAATTTGTGCCCTCTTTTGACGTCTTCTTTGATAAGACATTTCCTCCTCTTAGAAGGCAATGTTGGCGTAGCTATCAGTGGCGTAGCGTGGGGGGTGCAGGGGGGCCGGCCGCACTGGGCGCAACATCTGGGAGTTAGGGTTAGGGGGCGCAAATCCACGGGTTAGGGGGCGCAAATTACTTGCCTTGCCCTGGGTGCTGACAACCCACGCTACGCCACTGGTAGCTATCACACAGGGACCTCGCACTTCTGATTTTGCCACTACACTCCTGAGAATAATGGAAGGAGAATCTGAAGGGGGTTGAAGGCAAATGAGGTACAATTGTGGGCCTCAAGTACAATTTCGGTTTTGTTGGTGTTTTAATTTCTGTTCCACTTCAAAATGCCAGAAGTTAAGCTTGTCAGGTTTTTTTGTTTCCAGAATCAAAGCCACACTGAATGAGATAGCTGGGATGTGCTAAAAATAGGGCCCCCACCCTCTCCCTACCAGACCTTTTGGCCTCTTCCCCCTGCACCACAGGGCCTAATTACCAGCCCAGCTCTACATGCATCATCTGTTACTGGAGAAAGTTTCACTCTCTTGCATTGATATAACAGCTCTTTGAATTTGGCACCTGCCATTTGGAAACCCTCCTCTAAGCCTCAATATTTGTGGATCTCAAAATGCTAAGCAGATCGATAAGATCTGAGGCTTTGGTTCAAGAGGAATAGAGGAAAGGGTGTTCCAGCATTAATTGAGTCATATGATGGACAGCTAATCATTGTGCATGCAGTGCTCAGAATTCCACAGATAAGCTCATCTTGTTTTCCAGCTAATCCTAAGCAGAAGAGAGATGTTGCACCAGAAATCCTCCTCTTCAGCATGGCCTCATTCATCAACTAATATTTGGATAGATGGAACTGAAACAAATTGCATCCACCCCATTTCTCTTCTACCTCCCCCATCCCCCAATTATCATTTGTGAGTGTAGCTCCAGATCTTGGGTTGTATTCAACTATGTCCTGCACAGAGCAGACCCACTGAAATGTTTTAAATAAAGGTTTTTTTATTAATGTTAAATCAAATTTACAAACAAAAGTATAATAAAAGTTACAAAACAAGAGCAGTACAGAGATTGCATATAAATAGAAGGCAGATAATGCAGAAAAGTAAGACCAGCGTAACACATAATGAAAGCCAAATTTTGCAATTCTGGGGGTGGGGGGAGAGAGTTTTGTGTATCTGAATTTGACACATAGGAAATGAAATCCCACAAATGGCATAGAAATGAACTGGGTGTCCTGTACCCTTAGAAATATGTAATTTGTGAGTTATTTTCCCTGTAGTAGCCAGAGTCGACATATTATTGTACCACAACAAGGCCCATTGGAAGTAATGAACCTAAAGCGATTCATGTCCATTAATTTTAATGGCTCTACTCTAAGTAGGACCAGCATTGAATACTATCTATTCTCTCAGAACTCAAATAATTATGCAATATTTACCAGATATTTTCTGTATTTGATAACATATGGAGTAGACATATAATTCTGTTTAGTATTGACATATTTAATAGCTGGCAAGCAATTACATTTATTTTCTAGCAGGGTTATAATTTGTGCTCCCAGCTTCAGGATTGGCCTATGAAACAGGGCACAGCTTTCATTCTCCCCCCCCCCCAAAAGAGGAGTTAGCGATTTGGGGAGCTTGGAAATTGAGAGTGGGGTGATTGGTCTAGCTTGGGTAGAGTCGCTTACCAGAGCAACTGTGTAGCACCTGTGTTTCTTTTTAGGTGATTTTAAATATGTCACATGGTAACTCAACTCTCAGGTAGGAGTGGACAGAACAGGCCAAGTCTATTCTGTGTCTGTTCCACAGGCACTCAATCCTAGCTTCTTACTGTCCCATTTTTTGTTCAAAGAATCATAGAATTGCAGAGTTGAAAAAGACCCTGAGGATCATCTAGCCCAATCCCCTGAAATGCAGGAATCCTGCCAACAGCTGTCTGTGGGTAGGCTCAAACCACCAACCTTTTGATTAACATTCCCAATGCACTGACCCATTGTGCCCCTGGTGGTTCCAATCTCCAATGGAATTCCCCAAAAAATCAGCATGTAAATTGTATGAATTTTGCATTCTTTTTGCACACACTTTTCATAAAATACATATTTTTTCCCCAATGGTTCTCCAATTTCCAATTTTATTACACATACACACACACTACATATTAGTGAAAGTAGCAAACAAAAATGTTTTCTATTAGGAAAAAATTGTATACAAACATGTTTACAGTGGTACCTCGGGTTAAGTACTTAATTCGTTCCAGAGGTCCGTTCTTAACCTAAAACTCTTCTTAACCTGAAGCACCACTTTAGCTAATGGGGCCTCCTGCTGCTGCTGCGCCACCGGAGCACGATTTCTGTTCTCATCCTGAAGCAAAGTTCTTAACCCGAGATAATATTTCTGGGTTAGTGGAGTCTGTAACCTGAAGCGTATGTAACCCGAGGTACCACTATATTAGGATACATTTGCATGAACATGCACAGAAGGGCCCCACATAAGAGGGGCCCTCTGGGCATGAACTGCCTTCCCTACTGTGGCATGACATATCCCCTAACTGAGACCAGAGACTCAAAGAAGAATCTGGCCAAATCTCCATCAGTCGTCTCTCAAAATAAGCCCTTTATATTGGCATCAGTAAGAAAAAGGGTAAGTCCACTTTGTTGCAAATATAGTGCTTGGGAAAAAATCTGGCTCCTACCATTTCTGTTGCAGCAGTTAAAAGAGAGAAAGAGAGTCTGTTTTATTTGCCATCAGGCTATAAACAAGGAAATACAATTCTGTACCAGTCACATTGCTATAGGTTATACATAATCTTAAATTATTCACTCCCATTTAGGATTATTTTTTTAAAAAAGAAAATGCTACCCAAGCATAGCGCAGTTACCATAGCAATAAATTTTTAGAAGGGGGATACATTTTCCATGAGAACATCCTCAGGAGATTTCCCTTTGGCTCTTGGGCTGCTCATTAAAGCCAGGAGCAGGAGTTATGGGGCTCTACTTAGCCACATCTTTCTGGATCCTGACTCGCTCGACAGGAACACTCCATCTTTGGGCAGAAGCAAAAGGGCAAGGAGGGAATAAGGGGCACTTCTGCACCACTGTTTTTTGGCAGACACGACCGGATCCGGGGCCAGGATTGCTGGAATGAGCCCATTGAGATGCTGGCAGCGTGTCATTGTCAGAAGAAGAGGCAGCAGACTTTGGCACATAACACACTGGGCTTGGGAGACTGAGGGGAGCCTGAGGAGAGGAAGGCCACAGTCACACCATACATTTAAAGTGCTACAATGCTGCTTTATAAACAGACATGGCCTACCCCCCAAAGAATTCTGGGAGCTGGAGCTTGTTATGAGTGCTGAGAGGAGGCAGCTTCCCATTCCCCTCACAGAGCCACAATTCCCAGAGTTCCTGTGAAGAAGGATTGATTGTTAAACCACCATCACAAGTGTGTTTTTGTGCTCATGCCCTGCTTCAGGATTTCACTCAGGCATCTGTGAGGACAGGGGACTGGATTGGCTTCCAACCTAGATGGCTTTAAAAAGAAGATTAGACAAATTCATGGAGGAGATGGCTACTGAAGGCCAATAGCCCTGATGGTTGTGCTCTGCCTCCAGAGCTGGAGTCAGTAATGCTTCTGAATACCAATTGCTGGAAACTACAGGAGGAGAGGCTGCTATTGAGCCAAACTAGATATTATGTTGTTTTTATTAGGGCATGGGGTCTGCAAGGGAAGAAGCAGGCCAAGTCATTCAGAAATAGATGGGAGTCAGATCCAGCCAAATATGTCTCGTCCAACCCAATGCAATGCAGGAAGCACAGCTAAAAATTCTATGGCAGATGCCCATTCAGCCTCTGTGAGAAACCTTCAATGAAGAAGAGTCCACCACTTTCAAAGGATTCTGTTCCACTGTCAAAGTACTCTTACCGTTAGGAAGTTCTTCCTAATGTTTGTTGTAACAAACAACAAACTTTGTTGTAACTTGAATTCATAGGTTTGGGTCCTACTCTCTATAGCAGCAGAAAACAAGCATGCTCTCTCTTCCATGTGAAAGCCCTTTAAAAATTTGAAGATGGCTATCATATCACCTCTCATCCCTTTCTTCTCCACACTAAACATACCCAACCTCCTCAACCATTCCTTACAAGGCTTGGTTTCCAGACCCTTTGTGTTGTAAGGCTATGGCAATGTAGGTCAAGACAGGTCCTATTATAGCAAGTTAGGTCTGGTCAATGAGGTCAGCCCAAAGACAGCAGGGTTGAGGTCTTACAAGTCAGGGGAGGCAAAGTTTCAGTACAGGCTTTGTCAAGACAGGTCCCAAATCAGGACCATGGTTAGCTCCAAATCACTGAACTCTAAAAAAGGATTATCTCAGCAAAAAACCACACCTTAACAAGTCCTGTAACTCCATGTTTCCTTTTGGGTGTTACAGTTAGACTGTCACTCACCCTGCTTTATCTGTGTTTCAGATAAGCAAGTAAATGCATCAACAGAGTTCTTGTCATTGTGACTAGTTTGACACTTGTGCTGAATGGTCTGTTCCATAGCCTGGATGGCTCACTCTTCTCCTGAGTTCTGTGAAGTTGATTCAGGTGATTTTTGCTGAGGAAGAACTTTTAGGATTAGTGCAGCAAGGCTCATTAGTTTTGTTTTTAAGTGGTATGTTCTGATGTAGAACTGATGGGTGGTTGTGATGACTGCAACTGTGAATATTATATGTTGCAGAAATTATCCAATATTTGGAAAAGCTCATCAAAGCAAGAGTTTGAAAGAAGACGTGTGGGGTGTGTGTGTGTGAGAGACAGAACTGCTATTGGAGTTGCTAGGAAAATGGCTTTTCAGAAGGCCTGCCTGTAACTAGGGGTGGAGGAGAAATACAATTCAAGTCACACTTAAAGGCAAACTTACCCAACTTACCCAATTCAGACTTTTCAAAACAATATGCAGACCCAATGCAACCATCCTTTGAAATTTGCACATCTCTGATTTTTGCAATGCAGTTCTCCAGTTAGGTAATGTGTACAAAAATCCATATATTAATGCAGAGTTTGTATAAAAATGCACTAGTGAAAATAACAAAAAATGCATTATTTTAGGGGAAATTGCTTTGCCAAAAATGTGTATATTATGAAAAGTTGCAGAGAAAAATAGATATCTTAGGAGAAATTCACCCTAATATTCTGAAGAATTTGAATGAGGACATTAAAAAACTGTTTTATCATAAACTGATATGGAAATGTGGAAATGTGGAAAAATGAGAAATAGATAAACCTAAATAAACAGATTAATCCAGCCCAACCCATAACACCGAGAAAGGAGGTGAAGGTGAATTGGGAAAGAGTATGCTTGGATTTCTGAATTGTTCTCTGCCCACCACCAGTCCCAGAAATCAAATCCATGAAATGATCCCATATTGCATCAAGCAGCTTGATCTCTTTAAAACATGTCAAGTGGCTATGAAACGGCACAAAATCTGCATCGCATCCAAAACCCAACAAATGCAGCTCTATGTAGCTTTGCTGGGGTGGTGGGTGAACTGCAATCTATTTAAGGAGGATGTGGGCTAATTAAGGATATAATCTCATTAACAAAACTCATTTTAAAGGGTTTAGCATGTAAAATAACCAGGAGGGGACTTAAGCAGCTGGGTATGAGAGGTGAGTCTCAACGGAAACAAACAGAAATACAAAAATTAGTGTGATTAAATACAGGGGGAAAGGTAGCTTTAAAAATGTTCCAATTGCATAAGCTACAGCTAGGCAGTCTGATTTGTCACTCCCCCTTAAAAAAAGAAACCCACATCTTTTTTTTCTGATTCCCCCAAGACCTTTGCCAAATTGGGTGGTCATGGCACAAAAAAAAGTCAGAAAATAAAATAGAACAGATTGGTAGTTTGATGAGTGGAGAGAGGGCAGTAACGTCTTTATAAACGACTTGGATGAAGGAATTTAAGGGATGCTTATCAAATTTGCAGATGACACCAAACTGGGAGGGGTTGCTAATGCCACAGAAGACAGAATCAGAATTCAAAATAAATTTAACAGATTGGAGAACTGGGCGCAAGCTAACAAAATGAATTTCAATAGGGACAAATGTAAGGTTTTGTGTGTAGACAGGAAGAAACAGGTGCACAAATATAGGATGGGGGGCTCCTGGCTTACTAGCAGTACATCTGAAAAGGATCTATGGGGTCTTGGTGGACCACAAGCTTAACATGAGTTAACAGTGAGATGCAGCAGCAAAAAAACCCAAGCTAACGCTATCCTAGGCTGCATCAACCGAAGTATAGTGTCCAGATCAATGGAAACTAATAGCACCACTCTATTCTGCTTTGGCCAGACCACACCTGAAATACTGTGTCCAATTCTGGGCACCATAGTTTAAGAAGGATGTTGACAAGCTGGAACGTGTGCAGAGGAGGGCAACCAAGATGATCAAGGGTCTGGAAACGAAACCTTATGAGGAGCACTTGAAGGAGCTGCGTACATTTAGCCTGGAAAAGAGGAGACTGAGAGGAGATATGATAGCCCTCTTCAAATATATTAAAGGCTGTCACATGGAAGAGAGAGCATGCTTCTTTTCTCCTGCTGTGGAGGGTAGGGCTCGAACCAATGGCTTCAAGTTGCAGGAAAGGAGATTATGACTAAACATTCGGAAAAGCTTTCTGACAGTAAGAGCTGTTTGGCAGTGGAACAGACTCCCACAAGAGGTGGTGGGCTCTCCTTCCCTGAAGGTGTTTAAACAGAGGTTGGGTGGCCATCTGTCATGGATGCTTTAGCTGAGATTTCTGCATTGCAGGGGGTTGGACTAGATGACTCTTGAGGTGCCTTCCAACTCTAAGATTCTATGAGGAGAGGTGTGCACATGTGAGTGCCTGCCAACATTGTGTCTGTGTACACCCCAACCCGCACTGCTGTAACTGTTTGTATGTGACCCCTGAGATGTTTGGCTGAGGGTGAATGTGGCCCTTAGGTCAGGATAGCATGGCCATCCCTGCTAGAGTTAAGAATGTTGTATGTACCACTGCAGAAGCATTGTGGTCACTGCTGTGCAAATATACATATACCCAATAATTGTGCAGGGGTTTAAGATTTAAACATTCATGTCTATTTATGTGGTACATTTTCTGCATTTTGGGGGACTGCCAACTGGAAATGCTCACCAGTAAGTTTTTGTTCTGGTTTTTTTTTTAAGGATTGTTGCTTACTGTTCTCTCCTCCTCCTCCTGCTTTTCAAAATCCATCACTCCCAAAATGCAGCATGTAATTTATGAGCTGGAGAGGGCATATCTGTGAATATTTTACTGTGTGGAAGTGATTGGTTGGAAAAGTTATGTATGTCCAGGATGCAAAAAAAGTTTTATGGTTTGTATCTGGCACAGTTCACTCATTATATCGCATCCATTTTTTTCTGTTGAGTTCTTTGCTGAAGATTCA
The DNA here is from genome assembly GCF_965112155.1 of Podarcis liolepis. Lineage (NCBI taxonomy): Eukaryota > Metazoa > Chordata > Lepidosauria > Squamata > Lacertidae > Podarcis > Podarcis liolepis. The sequence goes on along the minus strand of NC_139561.1, from coordinate 56,168,710 downwards.
TTTCAAGAGCAGCAGTTTATGGCAGCACCTGTGGAACATCCAGCATTATGGGGGTCTGCTTTGAATGCTGTAGTGAAGAGAGGTAGAAAATACGTTTTTTGGAGGTGGGAGTTGTCCGTATGGAAATAAAACTCTCTTCCACATGATACACACTCATCTTAATGCTTTACAGGGCACGGGCATTAGAATTAATGACCACCTGAGCTAATTCAAGTCTCCGTCCATTTCCTCTCCCAGCCTCCAGAACCAGCAGGAAGAGATGTGTTGGGTTCATTGCTGAGACAATGAGAGCTAGACTCTGGCTGCCCCACTAGCCTGGGACAGAGCAATGGGCCAGGAGCATGCAGAAAGGAAGTGTAGTGTATTAGTTGGACCCAAGACCTAGGAGACCAGGGTTCAAATCCTCACTCAGCCATCAAGCTGACTGGGTGACCTTGGGACACTGCATCTCTCACCCTGATCTACCTCACAGTTTGGTTGTATGAAAATAAATGGGGAGGAGGAAAACCATGAAGCCCACCTTGAACCCCTTGGAGGCAAGGTGGGATAGGAATGCAACAAATCAATGAAGACAGAGCAAAGCAGTTGTCTGGAGAGAGTTTAGAACTGTTGAAGAAGAGAAGGGTGAAGGATGATGAAATACCCCTCCATCTGACCAATGGTCAACAGAATCAGTTGCAAACACAACCAAAGTTTGTTTATTTTAGGGGGGATATTTTTTCCAATGAAGTATCTTTTACCCATAGATAAGCTGACCACCACCACCATCATCATTTTATTTGTATGCCGCCTTTCCAGAGCTGAAACTATGCACAAGGCGGCTTACAACATGACAAGATTTACATAATTACAAACATAACAGAAGCCATAATAAATACCGTATTTTTCGCTCTATAACACGCACCAGACCATAACACGCACGTAGTTTTTAGAGGAGGAAAACAAGAAAAAAAATATTCTAAACGAAATAGTGGATATATGATTTTTGTGGTTCATGCTGTGGCCACAGACATGTGATCTGACAGTGAGTTTGGAGTAGCCCAATGCAAAAATCCTGAGGATCCATGTGGATCCATGCTTTGTAACCATGGATCCTCTGCTCACGACTGCAGCAGATCCCCCCCCCCCCGCCACCCTCAGGCATTCGCTCCATAACACGCACAGACATTTTCCCTTACTTTCTAGGAGGAAAAAAGTGAGTGTTATGGTGCAAAAAATACGGTAAATAAAATGCATCAAAAAGTACACAACCAAATGGAAACAATTTCCACATAAATCATAAGATCTAAATCTAAAGATACAACAATAATATAATAACAGCAACAAGCTCTCTCAAACCCCCCCATAAACAATACTCCAGCCCAAGAATTTGTTTAACAGCTTCAGCTTTTGTAGCTGGAGTCAGTCAGCACTCCACTCGCCCAGGCCAGATGGGGAAAAGTCAGCAAGGCAGGGTGGAGGTCTTCCAGGGCTCACAGCCAACCAAGATGGTCTCATTTAAAACAACACAGATAAAAATGAAGAACAATTTAAAAGAGGAGCCCTCTCTGCTGAGCAGAAGCCACAGTCCTTGTGAAGCAGGTCAAGCCAGGTGGAGTTCAAGAGTCAGAGCCAAAAGTTGCAGCACCACATGCAGCACCATTGCATGACATCTCTTTCTGCCACCCCTTTCCCAAGCCCCACACTGTCTCAGTTGGCCATTACCACTGCCATCCCAAGTATAATTAAATGCTCTGGTTAGAATAAGCTCCAAATCTCCTAACAACTGAAAGTTGCCACAGATTAGGGAGCACATTTTGGTGTCCCTTTACAATTCCAAATATCTCAGGAACATGCCCTCTTAATGATACTGTCCTTTGCCTGATTCATCCAGCAAGGGAACCCAAAAAAACTGTGGCTCTGAGTGGGACCCCAGAAACACCAGCAACACCTGTAGAACTCCTTCCCATTGAGGCTCTACAAATCAAGAGCCAGAGACTTGCTTCTGTGGGGTAAGGCTTTAAATTGGGAATGAACAGGGAAATCTAATTCAATAAAACAAAATTGTATTATTTCGGGGTGGGTTGCTTTGTTCCCCATCAAAAGAATTGGGCACAATGGCCTAGCTGTAACCATGGTGGGAACACTTCCCCCCATCCCAGCACATGCATCTTTATGGTTGACAAAACAAATTTCATGTGCAAACTTTATCTTTCCTCCCCAAAATAGAATGTTGAGGCTAAATATTTGAATTTTTGCTGCATTACGGCTTTGAAGTTCAGCAGTAATGAGTGCAATCAGGTGCCAAGTGATTCAGCTCCTGGGGGAGCCATAATCTAGCATGTACAGTGGCAAGGCTCCAAAGAACTGAATCTATAATACAATTAGTATAAACCCACATTTTTAGCACAACGTAGTAATTATGCAATTTGCTCAATTGGCTTAGCAGAGAGAGCTTCCCATAAAACACTTTTAAAAGCAGCCTAATTTGATCAAAATTAGAACTGAATTATCTTTGCATGTAGCTGTTCAACATTTGATTTGCTGGAAAATACAAATCACCCTCACAAAGAGGGTGGTTATTTGGAAGGATGTTGCTGCAACATGATTTACAAATTACAGGAAAATAAACAGAGAAATGGCGTGATACCACTGGTGTGCTCTCCCTTTGTACACAACATAAACACACACTCTGCCTAGCTTTGTGTCTAATAATAGATCAGTTAAGAGCCATTACAATATTGGCAAACCTTATTGCAGGGGGTGGGGAAAGCCCAGTGGGAGGGTGCACAGCCTCCAGACAGAAGGTGTCCGATCCAAATTCCCGAATCTCTCCAGCTAAAAAAAGAAGGCTAACCGAGATGCCTGAGAAATGTCTGCTAGTGATGAACCAATGGCCTGAGTTCAATACAGGTTTGGTGGCCAGATTGTTGGCTGGAGTAGGGTGACCAATTCTGGCATGACTGCACTGGCTACCAGTTAGTTTCTGGGCTCAGTTCAAAGTGCTGGTTTTGACCTTATTCAGCTGAGGACCCCAAGGACCACCTTTCCAGACATGATACAACCTGGACCCTGTGTTCATCATCATCATCTGATGCCCTTCTTCATGAGCCTCCTACATGGGAGGTGGAAGGTAGCAAACCAAGATTTGGATTTTCAGAGGAGGTTCCCCACTTGCAGAATGCTCCCCCCAGGGAGGCATGCCTAGTGCCAACTTTACCTACTTGTAGGCACCAGACAATGACTTTTTCCTTTACTTGGGATATTAAACCTTAGTTTGAAGGGTGGTTCTGTGGCCTCTTTTAGTAGAACCTGATCTGTTTCATCTGTGTTTTTAGAGTTTTATCCAATGTTTGTAATTGGTTTTAATGTAAGTTGCTTTGGGTTGCTCTGTGAGAAAAATGACTTAACAAATAAAAAACCAGGTGGTTTCAGCTGGAGTTGGGAAGACTGCTCTGGGCTCCTGTCAGAGTGAATAGGGACAGGAGATAAATTCAGTTCAGTATACATAAAGCTGGATCTATCAAATTTGCGGTTTCTAAAACAATATGCAAACCAAAACACAGCCATCCTACAAAATGCACACTTATCTGAATTTTGCAATTCAATGCTCCAACCAATGTTTACAAAAATGCATAGTTTATGGGAAAGTGTGCATAAAAATGAAGTTATTCATTTGTACAAAAATGTGTTATATTAGGGGAAATTGCTTGAGCCACATTCCACCTGTAATAGATTGTTTTGTGAGGGTCTCCCTTTTTTTACAATAAATATTGGGGTTCCCCTGAGCCTATTGATACCTCTGCTTTCTCTACAGGTCATGCCATTTGGATACTTAATGTTCCATATGCAGATAATTAATCTTGGAGCTCAACTTTTTTCATTCTTCTTACCTGGTCAAAAATCCTTCCTCCTTTTGCAGTGGCAGCCCAGAGCTCGACGGAGCAAGCTCCATATGGTTTCAAAAGTGCTCCTCCTCCCGAGAGCATTTCAATTTCATCTCGGATTGCACACAGCTCCTTATGGAAGATAATAAGATGTGCAGCGGCCTGGCTGCCTTCTGTGTTTCATGCTTCTTTATTCCTTAATGCACAGGTGTGTGTCTTTTGCCCATGTGGAGATGGAATGTCAGAGAGGCCCTGCATCCATGAGTTAACTTAGAGAAGGGGATGCCTGGGGACCCGTGGGATGTGGTGGTTGCTAAGACAACCGCCACACTGCTGCTTACCAAGTCCGTGATCGCGCAACTCATCCTGTCATTTGCTCACCGGTTACTCATTTATATAAACAGGGAGGAAGAGTGGGACCCCTCCTGTGCCCCACATGACAATACCTGGCGCAAGCAGGTAGCAATCACTAGTGCCGAGGGATAAATGGATGTCTCATCTGGTCAGGAGGAATAGAAATCCCAGGTGCTGCCTCCTGCAGGGTGCCCAGGTACAAATGGCAGACTTTTAAAAGTGCATATTGGGTGTCGGGGGCACTGGACAGGCAAGGCTTGTTCTTTGCATTCCATCTCATTGGTACAGGGCAGGAAAAGGGTATTGCTGGAAACTGAGGCATGACACAATCTGTTTCTCAAAGCAGAATAAAATCAAGGGGCATACAATGTGGCATCCTCCAGATGTAATCAGAAAGGGATGATGGGAACTGTGGTCCAACATTCATCCGGAGGGCCCTGCGTTGCCTACTTCTGGATTAGATTGAGCATCCTGAGTTGAACAGTGGCCACTCAGATGCCTTTGGGAGGAGCAAAAGCAGGGCAGAAAGGCAACAGGCCCTCCTATTGTTTCACACATGACACTCAAAGGTGTACTATCATGTCAAAGAATCGCTGATATCTGCCTCTTCCTGCATCATTTTCTTCCTGCATCCTTTTAAAAACAAACAAAATGCTCATCTTCACATCTTGTGGTTGAATTTTGGTGGTATTTGTTTTATTTTATCTGCTGCTGGTGTTCTTAGTTATTTGTGTGTGTGTTTTGTTTTGTTATTTCGGGCCTTATTTGTTTTTGCAAACAACATGAGGGTCCACCCTGAGAAGTGGGTAATTAAAAACATGAAACAAATACAATGGTAAGGAGTAAATTTCATATCTTCCAAGTGGATGATGCATTGCATGAAGGAGGGGAGGGTGGTACATCGGGGGGGCATTGTTTGTGAAATGACAAGGGGAAAGGAAGGAAAGAGGAATATCTGTGGCTATTCAGTTGTGGGGGGAACAGTGATATACTAAGAATTACCTGTTCATTTCTTTTGGCTTGTTTACTTCATTTCTATCCTGCCTTTCTTCCGTTGAAGAACTGAAGGCAGCCTACAGAGAGGAGGGCTAGGTTTCATTTTGGGAGAGATGTTTACTCCCTGCAAAATAAGAATCCTTTTGCCCCACCACTTCTTTTCTATGGAGCAAGAGAACTTTGCAAAACAACGTATCATAATTTTGCAGGACCTCGCAAAGTGTTTGCACATTCACATTTACCTTTTGTAGCTTAAAGAGGTTGCCGATGAGGGGTCCTCCTTGAATCCTAAAAGCATTTAGGGGCAGCCCCATGCTTGCTTCCAGTGGCAGGGAGCTCTCTGACACCAGCTTCTAGCCAGGCAGATCTTCCGGGAATGTTTATAATTGAGAAATTTCACCTGGCTTTCTGAGGCAATCTTTGCTTTTCTCCCACACTCCCTTGAAAGGTTGAAAAAACTGCTGTGTGAAATTTTGAAACAGGACATCTCCCATTTGGACACAGACTAGGCATGGCCACACATTGCTTCAACAAAAGGGCTGCATCATCCAGGCCAGTTTTCTAACACACTGCCTGCCTTCTGCTATATAGGTGGCTGATTTAAGCATTTGGCCAGCTATGCAATCAGTCTATTCACTTGGTTTACACAGGAGGGTTCCCATCTCATTCCCACACTAATCTGCATTAAAACTCACATTTGAATTGCATATATCTTAAATGTGTTTTCTCTCAAAACACACATTTCTAAATGTATTTGCTTTCACAATATGCTTTCCAAAGTGCATTTGGCTTGACAGTCTGCTTGGCATGTTTTTATATGCCTCCATATGTCTACAATGTTACGAATGATGCTTTTATTGTTTAAGTGTATTGGATTTATGAAGTGTTCTGTACATGCTTCTGTACTGAACAGGGGCATCTGCCTAGAGGAAGAGTGGCTCAAAGTCATTTCTAATAAGAATATATATAAACTCTACAATTCTATTATTATATGAGTGCCCACTTGCTTGCCCAGTCCCAATACTTCATGCTAAGAGCTATGTCCACCCCACTCTTCAAAAGGAAGGTGCAAGGTGTGTTGTCACTTGTTGGATCAACATCTTGGCTTGCACTTAGCCGTGCAGTTATACCTCTTGTGTACCTGCCGCTCCATGTAACCTGACCTTGCCTGCACACCAATTTGCCTGATGCATTAAACTATGGAAACAGAGTCCATAGTTCAAGTTCCTCATCCAGCAGTAAGGGCTGGAAAAAGCTGGGCTATACTGGTGGAAGTTGTGATCAGAAACCATTAAAGGGCAAAGGGCTGCTGACGAAAGGTGTAGATCTCACCTTTCAGGATCTCACAAGCTTTCATCCCCAAGGATAACCCATCCTCAGGTGTCTTGGGTTGACTTGTAAAGGGCACCCGCGCCTTGTTCCTCATTCCGTCTTGCATCATAATAAGACAGCCTCCATGCGTTTGAGGGATAATTAGTCCAAACCAGACATGTCTGCGTTGCCGCTGATAACAAGCATCTGCAAAGGGAAGACTGAAAGGGTGTCATGGATTAGAGCTGTAAAATCCTTGTAGCAACAAGACTGCTCCTCTTAATCCAGAGCTTGCGTTTGCAGATCATGAGCAAGGAGGGAGGCAATAAGCAAGGACTTTGCTTCTTCCCATGTTTTCGTTTGGACAGCGACAAAATATCTCCTCTCATCCGCCCCCCCTGCCCCGCCCTGTGAGGAACAGCCAAAGAGATTTGCTCCCCTCATTACGATGCCCCTCTGCAACGTTCCACCTGCTTATTTTCCTTACAATGCAAGTGAAGCTTACAGGGGATATAATATGAGGGTAACATGCTTTGCATTATGAATGATGCATCATCAGGTGCAGCTCTGAAGTCTGAACAGTCCCAGTGACCTTGTTTCTATCTCCCCCTTATTAGCCTTGAAGAATATGCTATCGGGGTGGGACGTGGATGTGCAGGGGCCTAATTTGCCACAAGTGCACATGGAAAGAGAGCTGGAATTCCTCCCCCAGCCCCTGAAAAATTCCCACCTGTGAATCTGGATCATGGATACACATGGAAAGGCAGGGAGGTGGATACCATTGCTTATAAGAAACTGTCTTATACTGAGGGATGGACAAAAGTGTAGTTCTGTCCTGTTCCAATTCCTCATAGATGCAAAAGTGGGTCTATGATGCCCTATCTATCTATCATCTATATATCTATATCCATCCATCCTTTGGTCCATCAAGCTCAGCATAGTGTACACTGAGTGGTGGCGGCTCTCTGGAGTTTTCAGACAGCAGTCTCTTCCAGCCCTAGCTGTGGATGCCAGGTTTTGAACCTGGGGCCTTCTGCATGCAAGACAGATGCTCAGCACTGAGATACGACCCTTTCCCCCCCCCCCATGGGAAAGGTTGTGCACAGACTGCAGCTCACCTTTCTCCCGATACGGTTGTTAAATGGTAACCCTCGCAATTGTAATCACCCTCCGCCGCTCTGGCAGCAAGCCCTGTTTATTAATAAGCAATACAGCAAACATGGTTCCTGCCGGGGCTTGGAATAAATAGGCTGCTTTCAAAGTGAATAAAGGATGCCTTCTGTGCCCCTGAACCATGTGACTGGTTTCCCAGAGGAGCAAGCTCTGCTCCTTCTACCTGGCTGGCAATGTGACGGTGATGCATGTTGTCACAGATGGTATTAATGACTGTCTATTTTTGTATAAAGACAATGGCTGAGCCTCTCCTTACCTGCCCCTCGAGAATTTGGTCTTGGCCTGCTTTCTTTTCCAACAGACACAGCAAAACACGGCATCCCGATTCCCTCTCTCGTTTTGTAGGTGTATAAAGCAAACCAGATGCAGCTTGATGCAATTTGTGTTTATTAGCAAGTTTCCTACCTTCCTAATTTGTTATGCTTAACATTCCGCCGTGGAGCAGGAGGCCTAATGCAAGCTGGCACTGCGCGATCCATTTAAAATACACCGTCACGTCTTGCAAATACCCTTGACTGGCAGCTTTACAAAGAAAAGAAGAGCAGAGTAGAAAGAGCAGCATCCACCTGAAATTCCTCCCCTCCCACCTCTGAAATGAAGTGAAATGAAATGTTTGGCAAAAGAATCATAGAAGTTGGAAGGGACCCAGAGGCTCAACTAATTCAACCCCTGCGATGCAGGAATCACAGCTAAAGAAGCCCTGGCATCCAATCCATGTTGAAAATGCTCCAATAAAGGAGAGTCTATCACCTTCCAAAGCAGTCCGTTCTACTGTCAAACAGCTCTGACCATCAGAAACTACTTCCTAATGTTTAGCTGGAATCACCTTTCTCGTCATTGGAATCCATTGGTCCTATCCCTTGGAGCAGCAGAAAACAAGCTTGCGTCATCTTCTCCAACCTTGTCTTCTCCAGGCTAAGCATACCCATCGCCCTCAGTCATTCCTCATATGGCTTATTTTCCAGGCCATTGATTGTCTTGGTGTGAAAGGTATGGTATAAACCGATGATGATGATGGATAATTTATTATTTATACCCCACCCCACCCATCTGACCCATCTGACTGGGCTTCCCCAGCCACTCTGGTAGTTGTTGTTCTCTTTGACATCTCGTGGGAGGGTGTTCCACAGGGTGGGTGCCACTACCAAGAAGGCCCTCTGCCTGGTTCCCGGTAATTTGGCTTCTCGCAATGAAGGAACTGCCAGAAGGCCCTCAGCGTTGGACCTCAGTGTCTGGGTAGAATGATGGGGGTGGAGACGTTTCTTCAGATATACTGGACCGAGGCCGTTTAGGGCTTTAAAGGTCAGCACCAACACGTTGAATTGTGAATAATAATAATAATAATAATAATAATAATAATAATAATAATAATATATTTGTACCCTGCCCATCTGGCTGGGTTCCCCAACCACTCTGGGTGGCTCCCAACAGAATATTAAAACAGAATAAAACATCAAACATCCCTAAATTTCTCCTTCAGCATCAGTGGTGAAATTAGCAAGGTCCCTAAATTGGAATACCAACTCAAAATTGTTTTCTTATGCCCCCTCGCTTCTTCTATTCTCAGGTTTTAATCTCCCAACCAACTACTTACTTGGTGGTAGAAGTGGTGTCAGTGGCCGCCTCGCTGCTGCTCTTCTCCTCCTCTGCGGCAGCTGTGCCAAGGGTGGGAGCAGCTCTCCTCCTCCTTCTCCCTCTACTTCTCTCTGATAACACTAGAACTTTTGGCCACCCAATGAAGCTGAATATTGGGAGAATAAGAGCAGACAAAAGAAAGTACTTCTTCACTCACTACATCAGTACACTATGGAACTCACTCCCACAAGCTTTAAAAGAGGATTGGACAAATTCATGGAGGAGAGGGCTTTCAGTGGCTACTAGCCATGATGGATATGGTCTACCTCCACAGTTGGAGGAAGCAATGCTTCTGAATACCAATTGCTGGAACCATAGAAGGGGAAAGCGCTATTGTGCTCAAATCCTGTTTGTGGGTATCTCCACAGGCATCTGGTTGGCCATTGTGAGAAGAGGACGCATGAGTAGATGGTTCATTGATCTGATCCAGCAGGCTTCTCATGCTCTTATGTTCTCTTCTTTCCCTTTCTTGATACTTGGTGCCTTGCTAGACTAGCATTCCAGGTGCCTGGAATCCTGTGACTTGCAAGTCCTCACCTTTTGCCCAACTCATCACTAATTGAAATGAATAGGAACCAGGCAGGTAGATGGCAGCAAAATGAAAGAGTATGATCCGCCCAGCACCTCTGAGATGACTGGACACTGCAGAGGATGCAAACAGCTTAATCCACATGGAAATCCTTGTTCGTTACATTAATTATTATGAGATTTGTGCTGGAGGGATGGGCTCAAGCCCCATCTCCCAATCTCATTTTCATTAGCAAGCCCATTGTAATAATCTCCTGCCTGTGCACCCCTTAAGGTGACCTGCTTTTCACCCAGACGTGTTCTTAAGTGGTCAGAGATGCAAATGCCTCTTTCCTTTGTTTGGGGAATTAAGTCTGTTCCCTCTTGCTAAAGTGCTTTCCTGTCAATCTCATCCATTTGAAGGGAAAAGGGGTCATGAAAATTCATATCCGTCTTGGGTATCCTCTGTACTGGATGACATTTATCTCCGCCGGGTCAGTTGAGAAACAAGTTGATATGAAAGTGAAATAATGTTAGGAGCTTCAGGAAGGGCAAAGGGGAAAAAACTGCAAAGGGAATAAGATAGCGGAAATGATTCTGTTAAGAAAATGCTGCTCAGAGGCATCTATCTTTGGGGAACTGTTATGTTATGAGGAACAAAGGAGCTTAAAAATGCAATTAACGGTTCCTGCCATCCCACTATTGCAAGGAATAAAACTTTTGGAAGCATGAGAAAGTATTGCAGCCACCCACTGAATCTTGCTGACCTTGATGAACACGACTTGGAAAGGCAGCATGTAACTCAGGCAGATTGTCAGCTGAGCCTCAGAAGGCTGGTGAGGTGGATGGCAGCTGTGGGTGGGGCTGGAAGATAAGAAGAGCCTGCTGGCCAATGAACCATCTAGTTCAGCATCCTGTTATCACAGTGACCAACCAGATGCCCCAATGGGAAACCAGCAAGCTGGACGCAAGCACAAGACCACACTCCCCGCCTGCAGTTCCCAGCAACTGGTATTCAGAAGCATTTACTGCCTCCAGCCATGGAGGCAAAGTCACCAGAGCTAGTAGCTATGGATAGTCTAATGCATCACTGTGGGAGGGTGTGATGCCCACCACTTTGAAGGAACCCCTCCTAAAGATGCTCACTCCAAATCTAGAATGGTTGGATAGCTAGCACCCAGTTGCCAACATGCTTTTTTTTTGGGGGGGGGGTAAAGTGGTCAAGAGCACAATGGCCATCCAAGTTTAGATGTACCTAGATGAAGCAGGTTCTCTAGACCCATTTGGTATGACTTTAGGCCTGGGTGTGGTACCAAGACAGTCTTTGTCACCCTGAAAGATTATCTTTATTGGGTGAGAGGTAAGGGAAGTACTACCTTGTTGCTTCTCCTTGAGCTCTATGTGGTCTTCAGTACCATCTTTCTGGAATGACTCCAGGTACGGAAGACCACATAGAGCTCAAGGCAATGTTTTGCAGTGGTTCCACTCCTACCTGCAGGGCTGTTAACAGAGAATAGCATTTGTAGACTACTCTTAGGGTGAGTAGCATTTATGCCATGGGGTCCCTAAGGGTTTTATCTTGTCTCCCATGCTGTTTAACATCTATATGAAGCCAGTGGGAAGAGCCGTCTGGAGTTTTGGAGCATGGGGGCATCAATATGCAGGCGATACCCAGTTTGATCTCTCCATTCCATCTGAATCAGGATACCATCTGTTCAGATGCCATGCTAGGGTCTAGAGGTAGTGATAGGATGGATAAGGCCAATGAACTGAAGCCAGATCCTGACAATGATACAGTACGTGTGAGTCAAAGTCCTCTTGCAGCTTATGCACAATGACTGTAGAATGCAGAACATTAAGTTGATTTATACACATGGTCCAAAACCTGCTTGAGATTATGTACATTGACTGGGAAATGTGCACACTTCCCTCTTCAAGGCCAGATGATGTGCATATTCTCCATGAGGCCCAGGGAATGTGCACATTGCCAATCATTTTGCACATCAAGCACTCATCTTACATTCCCCTCAACTTATACAGAAACATATAAATTAGGATAAATGTGCACTAAAAGGCTGATGAATTTCAGTGATGACTTTTTTAAAAAATGCAAACTGATTCACAAATGGAGCAAACTGAATCTAAGGCTGGAAAAACAAGAAATGGAGAGGAACTGATATCAATAGATTTGTTCGTTCCTGCCAAAGAGGAAACCCTACTCCTGGTGAAGAGGAACCTTGAAAATGCAAATGAGTGATCCCTTCTGGGTGGCCTTGAGTAAGCACTGCATTGCAAAGGAGCTAAAACAACTGAACAAAGAAACAATATATGTTTTACAGGAAGCCAATCTTGTGCCAATGTATTTTCATAGGCAGTGTCGTCAAGAGACTTTAGAAGACAATCTGTCATCTGCCTATCATAGCATGGGATTTTCACTCCTTCTTGCAGGTTGCTGTGACTACATTAATCACACTGTTTTCTTTAGGAGTCCCCAGGAGTCTTATTTCAACTCGAATCCTTTCCCTTCTCTGCTGTGGTTCTGAATGACTTCATTCTTCTGCTTCTAGCACTGGCAATTTTGCATATTAGAGAAAGAAGCAGCAGAAATCAGCATTTAAGGGACTACATAAAAGGAGGCAAAGAAAAAGCAGGCCATGTCTCTCACCCTCATTCATAGAGTGAAATCAACACACAAGACACAATGCGTCCTCTACCAAGAAGGTCACCCACTTCCTTCCCACCAAGCCAACTATGGTCACCTGGATGGTGCGCAATCCACTGAGGTCAATCCTGCCAACTCAAACTCCAGTGCAAGAAAGGAGAATTACACAACTTGATGTATCAAGCAATTAGCTGTGGGGAATAAGGGTTCATGCCACAAGACATGTGCAACTCCAGCACTGTGACCCTCTACAATAACAAAGGTGAGCACTATGACCATGGGATCTCCCTGCTGAGTACGGTGGAGAAAGCCTTCACCTGTGTAGTTCTCAACAGATTACAGTCATTCACTGACAGGATCTATCCTGAGTCCCAATGCAGCTTTAAAGCTCAGAGGTCAACAGTCAATATGATTTTCTCACTGCGTCAGCTTGTACATTGCTTCATAGACCTGATGAAGGGCCCCCGTGGGCCATTTTGACCAGTGGGTGGGGCTTTCCACCTGCCAATCACATGGCATCATGGTGACGTCAGAGGAAGTGTTTTCCTTGGCCTGCATGATTTCAAATCAAACTGTTCAGGCAAATGCACAAGGGTTTAGAGGTGCTGCCACCTGCACACCCCACTTTTGGCAAGGAGTTGCATCTTCATCTGACCCACACCTGGCAATTATATAGGGGGGAAATAGCCTTGTGGGTTTACGCTAGGCCTAATTAGACTCATGAGCCAGAGGTTCCTTCCTGTTGTTTTACCTGGAGAAGACTCCCAAAGCTTGCTTTAAATGTTGCTTCGGGTGAACTTTCAGTGGTAATGGGCTCAGTGAGCATCACAGTCAGGCAAACAAATAAAAACAAAATCCCTAACCCTCACTGATCTGAACTTTGCTTTGTTTCCAATAATGTCCATGACAAGCTTGAGCTGGTTCTGCTACCTGAACAAACCCTTCCAGGTTCATGTGGACAGTAAAGGTAAAGCCCAGCTGTGGGCTATTAATTCAAAGCTGGCATTGGGAGAAAAAGGTTACTGGTAAGCGAAGCACATGCTCACATTTACACAAAGTGAATGCTTAGCTGTAGATGCCTTCTGGCTCTGCAATGTGCTGATATTTTATGGAAAGTAAATAAAATGGCTTGCTATTTTTGTTCGGCTACCAAGAAGCAGTCCGTTCTCCATCTTCGATAGGCTTTAGCTTATGATTGTTGTGATTATCCAGTGTTTTTCTGCGTCCTGTATTACTGGAATCACTCCCCCACCCTCTGATTTACCAAAGAGCACTTGAGGGTACTTTTCTATGGATTTTCACAGGCATTTTTTCTTGCGATTGTTTTTTTCGGTGTCAGGTCAATTCACATGACTTACTAACTCTGACAGTGTCACTTTCCATTATGGGCAACCCACCAAGTGGCTGCTTTTGCACATGTTCCATATGGGTCATTTTAAATAAAAATTGACATCCTCAGCAAATCAAGCCGAGTGACATGAAAACAGCCGCTGAAAGGCCCTGGTTATAGGCACGAAGCAATTTCAGACAGCAGGAGCCAGGAGGAGAAAGGACGGCGAGAGAAAAAAGAACAGAGGGAATTTTCACTTAGTGGTGCTGGACTCCCCTACTGTTCCTAGAGTGGAAAATATAGAAACAAAAAGGCCAGCCTAGTACGGGGTCACCGCCAGCCACAAAAGCCATCCATTAAAAGAAAAAATCAGCCCAAATTGTTAATCTTTAATACCTCAGGAAACTGCTTTCAGACTCAGATCAAGCAGATCCAAATTGAATAGTGAACAAGCCAGGTTGTTTTCAAGGCTCCCCCAAAACCAGTAGTTTTGTGGCAAATTCAAAAGTGCAGGGTCTCTTCATGATAGTCACAGCCACACCCCCTTATACAACTTTCTAAGATTATGCAATGAACTTATAATTATACAGTAATTATACTTAGGGATGGATTGTGGTTGATGAATGCCAATCTCCATGTGTTGCATTTCAGCTAAGTCTACTATTTTCTGTGTGCACGTACGTGGGTAAATGATTTGGAGTGACTTGTGTTTACTGTGAAGTTCTATTGCATGTAACCAGGGGCACCAACTTGGAGAAAATATTGAAGACAATGTTGGGGGGAGGTGACCAGACAAGGATGGTGATATGGGGGCAAGGAGGGACAGCAGAAAAGAAACTTGAAAGTAAATGGCTCATATAACATGTTGCATGTGGTTGGAATTGCAAATGTGGGAGGGGTTTAATTAAGAGGAGCCTCCAGCTGGGACTGTAAATGGGAGCTTTTCTTGTTGTTGGAAACAGTGCATTTTCGGGGGGGGGGGGGATGTCAGAAGCTCGTCCTACACTCCATTAGGACCCTGGCAGAGACACATGCCCAACTGGCATGTTCTCTCCCTCCTGGTTGTTCATTCGGGAGCTTCAAAAGCTTTCTTCTGCCTGAACATCACCGCGACCGATGCCAACAGACATCAGCACACTTAGGGATCTGCAGAGTGTTCACAGTTTCCATAACAGACCTCAGCAACTCAGCATTTTGACTAATCTACTTTATTTACATATAAACACACCCGGAGCACTGCAACATGGCTCCCTCTCTCTCTAGCATCAGATAGCAAAGAGAATGAACAAAGGGCAATAGTCCCACTTCACAGAACACAGTAACACAAACATCCTGTCTCCTTCACTTCCCACACTGTGGAGTCAAAACATACACCGTCATGTGATAGACAACAATCCCATGACTGCAATCACGGGGCAGGAATTCTAACAGGGGACACAGGGGTACGCGTACCCCTAAACAATTTGTGAATCTTTGTACTTTTGTCCATTTACAGTATTTGTTTTCCCTGATTTGAACTGTAGAACTGTGATTTTCTTGAGTCAAAATGAGAGTACCTCTAAACATTTTTTTAGAGGGGGGGGAGCACTGGTTGGAAATATGTGTGGCATACAGACTGCATTATACCTCCAACTACCAGTTGCTGGAAAGGAGGCAAATAGACCAGAGAGGCTGGCAGTGGTGGCTTGTGCCCATTGAGACTGGCAGGGAAGAAGGCAAGGAGGCCCAAGCAGCAGGTGGAACCAGAATCAGTGACAGGTAAAGTCAACTCATTCTCGTTTTGTCCCCCATCCTCTCCCCTTCTGAGTTATTCAAGGGCAACCTTGAGACTACAGAGGAAGAAGCTGACAGGCAGCCACTCTGTCGCCAGAAGGTATGCAGGCGGGGGCTGACTGAGAGCAGAATAAGGTTGGTGGTGCAGTACCCCAATTGTTCTAATGGCCAGCTTCCACTGGAAGCTGGAGAAGGAGAAACACTTGCTTGGAGGGGTTTGTTGTGTTGGTTGGAAGTGAAGGTGAGAGAAGAAAAGGGGGCTGGAGAAATATAGGGACTGGGGGGGGGGGGAGGCACAAGATGCTCTTGATTTCCCCGTTCAACTGAATTAAGTAGTCACGTGATTGGCTGTCTCTCTGCATTGTGCTTCTCTTCTTTAACTGTCAAAAGAGTTTTCTACAGATGCTTTTGGTTAGAGCTGAAGCAGATTGCCCCCAAGGAAATGAAAACTCTGAATCTTCCTCTCTGAATATTCCTCAAATATTCTCTAGGCGTGCAGATATTCTGAGAATACTCGATATTCGTCATTTGACCTCAGAAGATTTCAAAGTGACAGTCCATTGATGAGAGTATATGATGGGTTAATTGCAACAGAATTTGGCAAACTGCACATTAACTTCATTCATTCATTTGTCCAGTCATAACAGTTAAGTTTCAATGTAGTTTTGGAATTTGAGTATAGAGCTCCTGAATATCATTCATTTACACCTAGTTGTAAAGCTTTTGAAAAGTTAGGGACAATATCTGGGAGAACCCCTTTCCATCCCACACACAGCAGATACATATAAAAATTAGTCATCTGTTGCACCTCCAGCAATTTAATTCACTGGAAACCCATCAATACTGTATCTAGTACCCTTCATAATTCTGATTTAGTAAGGTTGTGTTTATGTCATACCTTTCCTAAGTGCTCAAAGCACCTCACAATCACAAACATTATCACAATAAACTTCAGCCTCATATTAGTATCTCTGCAGTGAAAGACCCATCGTGATGGCAAGTGTGAGGAAGGTCTATATATTGCAGGAATCCATGTAGAGCTCCGTGTGCTTTCATGTCCCTTTTGCTTGAGAGCCTGGTCTTGGTGTCCCCCAGTGTATAGAAAGAGCTCCAACTTTTGACTTTCAACTGAGCTTCAGATTGCAGCCCATCCACTTTGTCCTATAAAAATTCCAAGGTGACCCTTGCTTGATCAAAGCATTAGGGAGGATATAAGAGATCTAAGATGCAAAAATAGTTTCAGTTAAACTACTGGCATTTCTTGGGAAATGTTGGAAGGACAACATACATCCTCTTCAGCCATAACCAGTGCCTTCTAATTCACCTTCATTTCGAACTTATTTAGATGCTGGTGGCCACCAGTGCTTTAACTTGCTGTTTCTAATAAATACAGTGTAGGCGAATGAACAGATTGACTGCAAAGGCTGTTGCAACCAACTCTGGTGGTAAGTGCTGGAACAGAATGTTTTTCTACATCCAGCCAAGGATTCCAGCCACCTCTACATTCTAATCAGAATGTGCTGCATACCAGGTTTTGATTTAGCTAGGTTTGCAAATGGTCTTCCTCTTCTGTCCCTCCGAAGTTATTTTTGCTTGCTTTAGAAATTATCAAGAATTTACCTGCAATATGAATCAGTTGATAGCTCCAAATCTCCTTGCCAGGCATTTTTACCGATTAAAGTAAGGACAGTTTCTATTTAAGGCTTGCTTTTATATCCTGTTATCAAAATGATGGATTTGTTGCAAGCAAACAGACAAGACTTGGCAAGAAAGAGACGTATTTTGCAACAGCCTGAGCTCTGTAAAAAGGAGGGAAAGTTGGTGCATGTTTTACCACACGCTGCTGCTGCTGCTGCTGGAAGCAACTTTTTTAAAGAACGCAAGAAGCAAAGTTTGTATCTCTTGTCATTGAACAAACTTTCTAAAAACGAAGCTGAATATAGCCTTGAAACATTGGAGCACTTAAGCAATACCGTATTAGTAATAGCAGTATTTTAAGATTTATATATGGTCATTTTTCAAAAGACTACAGGGCAGTTTGCACCACAGAACTTACTAAACAGAATAGTATAAATGCATATCATAAGATCCAGCTGGAAAGCCTGCAAGCTGGTGTATAGTCTCTGCTGCTGGAAGGCCCTCTGTTCTTCTGAGGTCACTTGGACTTTCATAGAAACAAAGCCGGGTCTCAGAGTGCAACCCCATTCAGAAAAAGTTGAAAATACACCTCCCTGGGCAAACAATAATCCACCAACAGTATGCCCTGGAATCACTGAGCTTCTTGGGCTTGCCAATCGGAAGGTCAGTGGTTTGAATACCCATGACGGGGTGAGCTTCCATTGCTCTGTCCCAGCTCCTGCCAACCTAGCAGTTCGAAACCACACCAGCACAAGTAGATAAATAGGTACCACTGTGGCGGGAAGGTAAACGCCATTTCTGTGCGCTCTGGTTTCCATCATGGTGTTTCATTGTGCCATAAGTGGTTTAGTCATGCTGGTGACATGACCCAGAAAGCTGTCTGTAAACGTACCCTGGCTCCCTTGCCTGAAAGCGAGATGAGCGCCACAACCCCATAGTCACCTTTGACTGGACTTAACCATCCAGGGGTCCTTTACTTTTTACCTTATGCCCAGAATTGTCAGCTTAGCTTCAGATGATTGGCCCTCATCCCAATCATTTTGAAATATAGACAGGCACACTCAAATATCCACCCCTTGCTTTGCAGACTGCAGAATTGGCGTGAACTGAATATCCATCACTGGACACATAGAATATCATTGGGAATGATATTCCCAATTTCTGCACTAAACAGATCCAGATGAGGGGAGAGAGAATCTGAAATAAGGCTGCATGTTCATGGTCTTATGCTCTGCACTATCTGCGTCCATTGTTTTGCCTTTTCATTGGTTAGTTCTGCTTCAGTGCTTCCATTGGCAGAGCAGGCTAGTGTCAAGCAAAAAAAAATCCCCTGATAGGTACACTGAAGATACAAGAAGAACCAAATTAATGTGATCCAGTCAAGCAGTAAAGACCACCATGTTTGTGCCTGCTAAAAGTTAAGCCAATATCTTCCTTTGCGAGATTTGAACTTCTTAATGTGTAGCTTAACAGTGGTTTGGGGTCATTGTGGGGTGAGGTGTCTATGGTGTCTTTAGGATATATTGTTTTATTTGCACATATACAGAACCTAAGCATAATATGGAGGGGCTCGCAGCATTAACAACCCAACAGATCTTGCTTCTCCATCGGGCACAGCTTTGGATCCAGCACAGAACAAGCATGTCTCTGGGTCCCTAGCCTCCAGCCAGCTTCCATCTCTGCTCACATATGCAACTCTGGCTATTGTTCTACCTATCAGCTAGGTGAGGGAGGAGAGACACATCCATTTGTTTTACATCACAGTGTAACTTCTTTTGCTATGCTAATCACCAGCCCAAACCATTACCTAGACAAAGGGACAGATTTTGCAAGCTGGCTCTCATACATTCTACCCGCATAGATACAGGATCCCAAGAACTGGAAGTGACTCAGGGCATCATCCAGACTGACCCTCAAACTTGTAACCATACTGAGCTAGATGGACCAAGGGTGTGATTTGATATAAGAAGTTTTCTGTGTCTTTCCCAAGGCACATTACTTAGTAAAGAAGGGTGGAGTGGAGTGGAGTGAGGGGAATTGCTTCTATTGTTTGAAATATCAGAGACCTTCTTTTCTTTTCTTTTCTTTTCCTAGGTTCACTGTAGTGGTGAACCAAATTGTGCAATTTAGTTCTGCCAGGGAGAATGAGAAAGCTGGCGGATGGATGGCTGTACCTTGCTGCAGGATTTTGACTAAATGGCCTTTGAGCCCCTCCAACCCCATGGTTCTATAAAAGACACTGAAATATTAATGCCATATCTACTGCCTGTTTCTCTTCTTTATTGCAGAGTCTGTCAATAGTTGCATATGGAATTGCAGAGGCTCTGCCTGGCTAAAAATAGTTTTATGGAGAATTATTCTGACCCTAGCAACTCTGAAAGCCAACAAACTGGCTCTCAACATGCAAAGCAGGAACCCGGAGAGATTTTTATCTGAAATTTCTAAGCTGTTTGGTACCTGTGATGGCATCTCCATCCCCAGCAGGTAGAAAGAGCAGATGGCAAGCAGTCAACAGCTTTAGCTATTCTAAATTAAATGAATCAAGATTCCACTTGCTCCAAGTAAGTGAGTGGTTAATCACATCCGTAACTTTAGGTCGCTGACAGATAATGCACATTTTGGTAATAAGCAAGCCCAGGAATGCTGCAGGAGATGAAAATCAGTTTGAAATTCAGGAGGAGTGGTCAGCATAGCATCTGAAAACTCTCCCAGCTGAAGGTGCTATGTGCAAAAAACTGAGACCAGAAGAAAGTAAAGAGGAAGGGGTTTTGTTGTATTTTTGGAGCAGAGCATGCTGGATAAGGTGGTAAAATTTCATTATTGTCCCTGGTCCATCGAAGTGCGGGAATCTGAGTGGTAATGTGGTCACAAAGCTGGTATTACCCTGCCTTTTCTACCCTTGGCCTCTGCATCCTCTCTCTTTCCATCCCTGGCCTCTGTCCCTGGTTCCTCTGATCCTGCACTGTCAGTCCATTCTAAACCAGGCAACATCTGTGCTGGTTATTGCTCCCTCCTGAATGTCCATATTGACTCCCAATCATTTGTTTTCAGGCCTGTTCCACAACAATATTTGCCCATTTCATTACAGGAAATGTGATGATAACTAAGCATGCAAGTAGGCCTGAGAAGAAAGAGGGAGTTGGAAAATGGCTGCTGGTGTCACAAAGCCAGTGAGGCATCCCTCAGGTGGAAGGACGATTTGGAAGGACTTCCTCCTAGATGAAAGATGTCAAGTTCTCCTCCAATGCAACCAGTTACCTCCCCCTCTCTCACCTTTCGGTTGGCACCTGAAGGTTTTTCTGCCTTTTGTGTAATACCACAACTGGGACCATCCAAGGAAGCTGAGTGTTGCAGGATTCAGGGCAGACAAAAGGAAGTACTTCTTCACACAGCACATAATTAAACCGGAAGTTGCTACATAAGACATGGTGAGAACCATCTACTTGGGTGGCTTTAAAAGAGGGTTAGACAATATCATGGAGGAGAAGGTTATCAAATGGCTACTATGCCTGATGACTATATATTACTTCCAGCATCAGTACCAGTTGCTGGGGAGAGTGCTGTACTCAGACCAGCTTTCAGGTTTCCCATAGGGGCATCTGGCTGACCACAGCAAGAACAGGGTGCTGGACTCCATAGACCTTTGGCCTGATCCAGAGGGGCTCTTCTGACGTTCTTGCCTCTCACTCCTGGGCCAACAAAGCAATTCAGGAGGAAAAAGTAAAGCAGTCAAACCTTCTCACAGAAATATGGGACAGGAATATTTCAGGGATGTTCATGAAGTAGAATAGGAACATAAGAAGCTGTCTTGTACCATCAGACCATGGTCTATCTAGCTCAGTATTGTCTACACTGAACTGGCAGCTGTCAGAGAACGGGACTCTCTGACATGCAGGACAGAGACAGAGACAGTGGAAGAACAGAGAGAATTCCTAAGAGAAGCGGGGGAAGCAATTAGCCACAGGAATTTGACCTTTGTACGCGGGACACAGGTGGCGCTGTGGTCTAAACCACTGAGCCTAGGGCTTGCCGATCAGAAGGTCGGCAGTTCGAACGCCATAACGGGGTGAGCTCCAGTTGCTCAGTCCCAGCTCCTGCCCACCTAGCAGTTGGAAAGCACATCAAAGTGCAAGTAGATAAATAGGTACCACACTGGCGGGAAGGTAAACGGTGTTTCCATGTGCTGCTCTGGTTCATCAGAAGTGGCTTAAGTCATGCCTGCCACATGACCCAGAAGCTGTCTGCAGACACATGCCGGCTCCCTTGGCCTATAGAGCGAGATGAATGCCGCAACCCCAGAGTCGTCCGTGACTGGAGCTAACAGTCAGGGGTACCTTTACCTTTACACACAGAGGAAGGAGAAACACAGAGAGCAGGAATACAGCTGCAGAGCTAAGATAGTGACGCTGACACAGATTTAGTGAGAGTACAATCTCCCAGATCTCGTAGAATCATGAGATTAAACGAGAAGCGTGAAACTACCCGGAAAAGAAGGTGGCATTTTTCCTGTTGGGGGAAAGGGGGCGGAGCTTAGTTTCAGCAACTGTGTCATCGGAGGAAGACTGAAATTAGCGTAGCTCCAACCAGGGCTTTTTAAAGTGCCAATAACTCTGAAATAATTAATTGCCAGAGCCGTCTTGTGGGGGCAGGGGAGAGACCCAAGACTTACAGCAGCAGTTCCTGATCTGGAGATGCTGGGGACTGAAATTGTGGCCTTCTGCTTGCAAGACAGATGCTCTACCACTGAACTATGGTCCTTGCTGGCATGACACCTAGAGGTGCGCTTCAGCATCAGCTCTGATATGCACTTCCTTGTGGAAACTCTGCAGCCCTGTAATTTTCAGTTTGCACAATCACCATCATAATTAGCATATATTATTCTGCTAGATTGATATCTTGCCCTGTGGCCAAATAGGCAGCTCATAATTAGCACTTTAGAGTGATGAAAGTGGATCATGGATGCTCCATCTAACCCTTGTAAATAATCCTGTAGGACCAGACAGTATCCTTATTCCATATTGTGTGGGTGCCGACTGGGGAGATGGATGGTGGGGTGCCATCGCGGCTGACCCCACCCGCACTGAGCGCCACACCCCTGCGGGCAGTGTGCCATGCCCCCAGGACATGCATCACACCTCTGTGGGTGATGCGCCACACCCCCAGGACATGTGGCAGCCCCGCCCCCACCTGCTCTCTGCCCCCCCCCCCGAAGCTCCGCCACTGGGTCCCCTACTGGTTGTATGGTTCAGGCAAGATTGGACTCTGGGGCTTCCTTGTTCACAACTGAGTTATCTTAGCTGCCACGCTACAATGGAGTAACATCATAGAATGGGCAGGACTTAAAGGTGAAAGAAAATAATATTTTTGAAAGTTCCTCTCTGTGAAATAAACTCTTCCACAGTAGAAATTTGGCACAGAGGAAGCAGGCAGGGCTATAATCTATCCCAGGGGTCAGCAAACCTTTTCAGCAGGGGGCTGGTGCACTGTCCCTCAGACCTTGTGGGGGGCCACACTATATTTTGCGGGGGGGGGGGTGAGAGAATTCCTATGCCCCACAAATAACCCAGAGATGCATTTTAAATAAATCACACATTCTACTGATGTAAAAACACCAGACAGGCCCCACGAATAACCCAGAGATGCATTTTAAATAAAATAACACATTCAACTCATGTAAAAACACGCTGATTCCTGGACCGTCCGCGGGCCGGATTTAGAAGGCGATTGGGCTGGATCCGGCCCCCGGGCCTTAGTTTGCCTACTCATGATCTAGCCTAAACTGCATGAGTTACAAGCTTCAGTATATATTTTTTAAAAAACCAAACCAGTCAATTCTTAAGCAACAGGCATGCATATAAGAAAATGTGACTAGGAATGAATCACATCCCTCCCCTATGCACACTTTAAAAATAAAAAATAAAAAATCAGAAAACAAATGTCATCCATCTAATCTAGACTCAGAAATCTCCTGAACATGGAAGTATTTTGAGAATTCACTGTTACAACTCCCTCTCTTGCAGTCATACTTGTAAGCTGTGTTGGGCATCTTTTCACATGGAGTGGGATTAACCCAGGAAACTCAAATGTTCCCTTTCCCAGTCAGCAACAATCATAAAACGCAGTTACAAGGAGTATGCAATTGTCATGAGAGAGAGATGCTTCACTTGCATCTGAAAATCAAGCTGGCTTTTGTCAGGTTTCCCCAACGGGCTCTCAAATCACTAGTGTGGTGTGTTTTCTGCCCTCGTTTTTGTTAAACATCCCCACAACTGAAGTGCAAAAGCTTGGAAGTCATAGACAAAGACAAGGGGTGAATTTCCACGTGGCCAGAATTGGAGCAATTACTGAATGTGAAAAGATACATCAGGATGACATCCTCTTAGAAGTTAAATCCAGCTCACACAGCATATTTTACACAACACATGAGTTAAACCATTCCTGTATGTAATGATGGCCACCAAATTGGAGGGCTTTAGCAATAGATTAGACAAATTCATAGAGGATAGGGTTATTAGTGGCTACTATCCATGATGCTGGGTTCTACCTCCACTGTCAGAGGCAGCATGTCTCTATATACTGTATGTCATTTGCTGGGAATCCTTGTGGACTTCCCATATGCATCTAGTCAGTCATTGAGAAATAGGGTGTTTAGAAAGGGGTGGTCTTATGGCCATCTTCCATGCATTCAAGAATCCCATTTGCACATATGTTTGGGGGT